>NC_141770.1:16978847-17656347 GCF_051362555.1 Lingula anatina
TAAGGTGCATGAAGGTTTCACAGTAAAAAGGTCCACTTTTTCATAAAAAGACCCTTCCCCCTTGAAATTGCGAGCTATAAGCCCACCTAACGAGAATGAACTTCTTCTCAGAACTCATTTCAAGTGCAATACTATAAGCCTCCACTGATAAGAAACAACGCAGTCTCTCACTCCCCTTTCATTTAGGACCTCGTACACCATCATTACAGTCCTTTTCAAATCAAAGAAATACAGAGTGGACATTAGATCTTCATCCCCCAGGGCCATTCATCACGGTCGTTTGAGCAAAAATGACAAACGAGACAAAGAGCAGAGGCTGCTTATGGAATGATAGTTGGCAGTGATTGTACAGGCAGATAGCTTCTATAATAGTCGTAATTCTATGTTATTATAACATAGACAGCAAGGAGGTTGTGGAGATATCATTCAATTACTATATTACCTTCTTCCTCAATATTCTTCATGGTTTGTCATGATGATGGCACCAAAAATAGCTGTAACATTGAACCCCACTATTTTATGTTTAAATTTAGCATGATGTCTGAATATAATAATGGTTTTACTTGGAGCATTAGGTTAAATTTAACATGAACTTGAGCCTAATGCTTTTAAAAATATGGTTGTACTTCAAGGCTGACAATAACAATGATAGTTCTTTAAGTAAAATAGACAGCATACAAGATTGTAATGGTCTAAATCTTCCTTATTTTTCTTTTTAGAAAGCCTAATGTCTTAAAACAAATTACACTCAGTCACAAGATGCAGCATAGGTGAAAGTGTTAGTTAATCACTTTCCGTCTTTTCCATTTTAAATAATTTCCTTCCTTGAGCTGGCTGTGTTCAGAATAGACCTATTTTAGCAGAGATTCCAAAATGAACAAAATGAAGCAACATGAACAACATCATAGACTACAAAGTTTGTCCTGACTTTACCAGGTACATCAAGTTAGGAGGGGGTGTGCCAGACAGTTAAGCTGATTACATTGACTACACCTTAGCAAGAATCCCTGTGGAGATAGATCGATCCTGCTAGTACTATAACCTCTATTCTCAACACAATCTTAATCTTCCTTTTTTTTTTTAGAAAGACTTTTAAGTTCAAACAAATTACACTCAGTCACAAGATGCAGCACTGGTGAAAGTGTTAGTTAATCACTTTCTTTTTTTTTTCCTTTTTAAATATATTTCTTCCTGGAGCTATTTGCAAAGATATAAATAACATTTGACAGTATCAGTGCAAACTGTGCATAATGTTCCCTTGCATTTTTTCCCTCTAAAAGATATTTCCATGTGTCACTCAGTGAAAATACAAAGACGATATCCATATCGTGTTGGAGCCACCCCCCTCTCTCCTGGTGGTAATAGAACAGTGCTGTCTTTCTAAACAATTCTCCATTCTGAAGATCTGATGTGGATTATCTAACACACTTAAATAACAACAAATAGCTAATGCAAGTCAGGTTTCTCCAACACTCCTGTGCATGCAGTGAAAAATGCACTGCAGTAAGAAAAAAGTTACCACTCCCTTTGGATGTCACCGTTATTCAAGGATTTCCGTTAACATCTCTGAGTTTTTATTAGTAAAGATCTTATGAACGAAAACCAAATAAAGTTGCACCTCTTTGCATTTTCATTTTATGCAGAAAAAGTCAAATAAATGAATAAATAAATACTGCAAATAGTTGGTTGCAATCTTCTATATTTCATGTTTGAAATACCTAATATAGATAAAATTCAAAACATCCTGTCGCAAGATAATACCTGCATACTTCAGTAATTGCTGTTCAAATAATATATATTGATAACTGATGCCGTTCTATCCACACCCATTTTGAACAGATAACTTAAGTCAACAGTGATGGTTTATCTGTGACTCTCTATCTCTAAAATGTACTCACATAGACATCATAATACAGGTCACTCTAACCATGTGAAAAGTTTGACAAATACTTTACACCATTTTACTTTGGGCAAAGAAAAAGAAAAAATTATCACTTGTCATTTTATCACTTATTTTCGGTAAAATTGTACATTCCCTGAATGAAACAAGAAGTATTTTAGATAGACTCAAGATCTAATGACCTTGTATTCACTAAGCAGTTGTCACATCAGCCTATCATAAAAACAATCTAGACATGTGGTGGTTTATTTTTGTACAGAATCTTACCAGCAGTCAAAATAAAGATACAGAACAACATAAAAACATTCCCACGCTTTCATCCCTTTTTTAGTCACGGCACCAATGATATTTAATATAATGCATACATGCATGACAATATGGGTTCCCTTTAAAATTTTAAAAAAATTAAATTGCATTGAAAATTATCTTACATAACTATTCCTAAATCATTAAATACCATATAAAATGCATCTTATCTGAAAAAAAAAAAAAATAATAAATAATCAACAGTTTCAAACAATACTGGGCTACCCTTGCTGATATCCATCAATATTTATCAGGTATAAACAATAATGAAAGACAAAATTGTTCAAAAAATTTATCAGCGTTATTCTTATGTACACATTATTCTAACTTACCTGGAAGAGTTGCAATTCCTGAACTCAACACATCGTAGTTAACATCCAGAACCGACTGCGGTAACTCTAACCTAGGAGTTGTCACCGTGCCACCATTTTCTTCATCCTCCTCATTTGTTTCTATAATAAAATAAATAACATGCACACCATCAGACTTGGCAGTTGTCATGTTAAAATTGATCAACTAAGTTGACAGTTGTCTACAGGTATTTGTTCTTTTGCAGATTATTGGAATAGCATCCTTAAAAAGTCCAGAATATCCATCGTTTTAGTCTGTCTTTGAAAATAAGCCTAGCTCTGATGTTACACTTTTACTGTCTGTGAAGAAACCATTTCATCTCTGTGTATGATATTATATATTGTCTGAGTTTCATTCAGTGTAAGTTCATGTTCACAGTCCTCAGTTTATCAAATTTCCTTTGCTATCTGCTAGGACAATTGGCTATTGTTCGATGTTTCAAACGGACAATGAATTACTGGTCAAGAATGACCTCAGCAGGACACAAGTAAGGTCAGTTTCAATGGTCCACTATGTGGTATCAAAATACAGCTCCAATTTCAATGGTATCACTCCAAAGGTTGTGCAACAGTTGTCAAATTTACAGATTCAATTTCACTTGCAATCCTAAACTGTCCACTCCAGTGATAGTGTTTATGAACTGCAGATCTAGAGTCAATGACAATATAATATCATATTTTCAGTAACATCCTTGAATAAATCACCATCTCCCTTCACTAGAAGTAAGTTTTTTTCATCTGAACTTATAGCTTCACAAGGATTTCCCTTGGTTAACTTCCTTTCGTCCAGACAGACAGATCAAGTATTTCACCATAAATCTTACTTTCTAGACAGGAAATCCACAACTGCTTAAAACACTCCCCTTTCTACTTCTCCCTCCTTCTCTCTCTACCACACTTATTTCATTCACGATTTTCAGCCGCCTGCCTCCACTTACTGCTGCTGATTGTCAATTGGGTCATACCATTTGATTTCCAGTAGGGAGGACAGGTTGGATGTTGGTTTGGTGGGGACGAGTCCATGTTTATAATTAAGTGCATTGCATCTGCTGCTGAGATAAAGTTTCAGCAATGAAAAGAACTAACATTTCAACTTTCTTACTAATTCATCACTCACATAAATTAATTTTGCAAGGGCCAGAGACCGTCATTGAACCATGGCATTTTGATTGGGGAGGAGGAGGAGGCTACCAAGTTCACAGATGTAATCATTTTTCTATTAACTACTCTTCTCTCACTTAAAACAGATTGAAATTAATTTTGGACAAATTATTAACAATTTAGTTGAAAAAAAAAAAAACGAATTTTTTAAATTTTGCTTTGGTCAGATTCATCGACTGAAGGCCATGGATGAAAAGTTTATGTTAGTTTAAGCCCTGGAATGGACAGACTAACAAGGCAGAGATTGCATAGTAACTGACCAACACTAAGTACTGTTAAGCACCTTCATTGATTGAAAACTATTGATGTTTTCCACAATGTTGCTTTTGCAAGGCCCTTATGTCCAAGGAAATGCACCAATGCCAATAAACTAATGTAAGATTGTAGAGGTTTATCAAAGATGGGAGCGATCCAAAAGTGATGTCCAAAAGTGCTGCTAGGTATAGAAGAAAGAACATAAACAAATATGCAATGAAACTGCCAGCATATTTGATTGACACATAATAAATTGTTATTGGGAAGCTTTGAATGCTATGTGATTTTGGACATTGTTTGTATTGTATAATGTAATCAATTTTGATAAAATAAATTTGCAATGAGTTTTTTTAATCATTAGTGTGTATTCTACCATGAGTTGCACAATGCCTTTTTTTCCAACAAGGGTAACCAACTTTTAATGAAATAGTCCTAATCCTTTTTCAAATCACATGGATAAGCCTGCTGCATAATCAAAACAATTTGTAAAAAAGACAATGATGTTGTTTAACAACCATTCAATCATGTGTAATGAAATCCATTCTTCTTTCATGAAATATTGTTAATTCATTATGGCATTGTCCCAATTTAGATGATTAAGTCACTCCCATTTGTTATGAATCTTGACAATGATTAAAATTTTCTATGCTAAACAACCATGGAGATTGGGCAAAAATTTCATTATCGAAAAACACAATACAATTAAGAAAAATTCAATTAGAAAAACTGGAAAATTAGTACAGAAAATGAACACTGAATGTAAATTCAATTCATACCAAATATGATATCATTATCATTAACAGTGTTGGAGTTGAATTCAAATTCGGAAAACAATACCAGAGCATCTTTCCCTTTAAAAATGAGCATCTCACTGGAAGGAGGGTTTTCTTAAAGATAATATTCCTATATTCAACTACATCATCTTCTCAAAAGTAAGAGTAATTCAATTCTCATCCAGACAAACTGGATTTCTTTTAATTTCAGACTGGGTTAGAGTTAAACAAAGGAGCCCAATAAATCCTACGGCACCTGAAATAACCCGGTCCCCAAGCTCTGACACCATTTATTAACACACTATTTGAATTTATCACATGCCATGTAATAAAAAATTGGATCCAACTAAGGCCTCTCTAAGATTTACCACCCAAATTTTAAAAAATCATATTCAACAATTCATTTTTCAATTTACATGAGAAGGAAGTCTCGCATCTATCAAATGAAATTCTCATACACTATTGTCAATGATTACCAATGTATTCTGAAAAAATAAATAAATAAATATCAATGAACATTCCAGACCTACCTACCTACCTGTCCCCCCTTCTTTCCCTCACCCTTTGGTTCACTTATTCTAGGTCCATACCTGAGCAGCTTACCTGTGCAATAGAAGTCTAATTAACACCTCTGTTATCAGGGCTCACTGATAAGCCACTGGTGGAGGACTGCACCCCCCCCCCCCTTAAATAAGACTGCTCTAAACTTTACTCTGAAAGTAAGGGCTATTAACCCTTTTTTCAGCAATCTAAGTGAAAAAACATTTTGTGAAACATCCTCCTTGCTCATAAAATACCTGAGAGAAGGGTTACGGGGGGGGGACTAGATTGAGGTCATTGGGCAGAAAAAATATTATTTCTCAGCCTGCGATAGTAAGTCTGTCTACAGAAAAGCAACGTATCAAAATGATGCTGACAGTGGGTGGAAAAACAGGGAGAAGATTGACTCGACATGATCTCCATAGTGTTATCAGCAACTGCATTTTTCACACCTATCGTGAGAACACAATCACATCCCTAGATAACCATGCTCCTGCTCTCAGCAGGCACACTGTGGGTCAGATCTTCACCTAAAGATACATATCTCTGTATAACAATATACACTTCACTAGTACATTTTTTATACTAAATACTAAAAATATTCTTATTATCTTGAGGAGAAAAAAGGAGAATGTTTGAACAATTTTTGCTTGGATGAGATGGATTCTCTCTCTCTCTCTCTCTCTCTCTCTCTCTCTCAGCTTAAATAGCCACCAGTTTTACAATGCAAAACCTTACATTCTCTCTTTAATAAGGTGGACTTTTACTGGTCCGGTGAGAGTCCATTCACTATGACACACTATCTCATGTTCCAGTGTCAGTTTAATTGCCACCCAAATATTGAATGCACCTAAAACTCCCCTGTAAACACCAAGTGTGTCAGGTCCAGTTTAATCCTGTCAAGTTACAATTAATAGATGTGGTTTAGATAAGATAGAAACAATCAAGAACAAATTATGGCTGTCACCTCTTATTAAGAGAAGTATGGAAATTGAAGGGCACTGGTTAAGGCTTAGGTGATGAAGGTTATAAGGTTATGTTTTCATAAGCATTCAGTGCACTAATAGTATCATTCTTTAAAAAAAGTTTTTGCCAAACATTTTCTATTGCTTTAATTCCCTTCACAAATAAGATTCTTTAAATATTGACAAATATATCCATAGAAGCACTGTTATTTAGTGTATCTATTTAACACCCCCTTTCTCACAATTCTCTAGAGGAATTTGTATTTCAAGCAATGTGTCTCGATACATGTGAATAACAAATGCTCGTTGACATATCATGCTTCCGACAACATGTTAATGTTCCCAGGAGACAAATCATTTAACAATTTCCACCACCTGTGCATTAGTGCATTGGAGAAAATCTTATCAACATATCAAAGTTTCAGTGGTACTTTGAATTTGGGATACAAATGTACCTATCCTTCGTTTTAAAATGATTAAGCCATCTGAGCTTGTTCGACAGCCTTGTTTTATTACTAAATAGCATATTAGGGAGTCATTTGTGTCCAATCTAGGTTTTGGATCAGGTAGAAAAGTCTGTATTCAGTAACTGTTACCAAAAAGAACATGGGAAGTAGATAGATTAAAACATGGTCGCAATTGCTCCTCCCTTTCTGACAACATAAAGTCAAGATAGCTTTGTTCTTCTTATTTCCAATATTTATGATTTTCTAGGGCATACATTTTTAAAAGCAAATTCCACCTATTATTTCAATCTGCTTGATTCATCTTGAGTAAATTTTAATAACAGGAACAGATATATGTACAGGTAGAGACAGCCAAGATAAAATGACAATGTGCAATTTCCTTTTAAAAATCATGGAAAATTCAAGATTGTTATCACTCCTCATTATTTGACTGGAATTTTACTTCAGATTTCTTTTTTCAAAAACATTAGCAAAAGTACGATTTATCAACTACATATCATCATGATACCAACTTACCAGTACTGTTTTCCTGTACTACGCTATCCACAATGGCGGCAATGGGAGACTGATATTCGGCACTTCCAGACACCACCTCGTCCCAGCGTAATCTCTGGACTCCCTGTTCCACCGCCAAGAGGCAATGGCGGAGCACGACACGCAAATTACTCCCATCATCCTTCAGTGTATATATCCCAGACATCTTGAATAAATTGCGGACGTCTTCAATACCGATATCCTGAAGTTGATCATTTGGTGAGGAGTATCGCAAAACTAATCCAATATCGGCACTGTTGTTACTGCTGGAGCTGTCTTTATGGTTGCTGTTGTCGTTTTCAATAACATCAACGCTGTCTTTAATATTGCATTTTAAACAAAGGTAAAAGTCACCGTCCCGTAGTAAGTTCCTAGGTGGATCGTTTAAATGGATAATGACACAGTTTTCCCAGCACAACGGCCAGCCTTTATGTGCACTTGCCAAGTGAGTGGAAATATTAGCCTGCAAAGAACGAAAGAATAAGATTTATCAAATGGCTCTCTCTCTCACATCATAATACATTCCTTGATTCTAGATTGTCTGCCTAACGTCACCTTTTTTTACCCCTCCTCTACACTGATGTTCTTGATACAGACAGTGCAAGTCTGGGCCTGAAATTAATAGTTTGTTTTACATACTTCAAGTTAAGAAGAAGAAAAATCAGAATAAGCACCAAATTCAACACTACTGCTTAATATCAGTATTCTGTTGGAAATAGCATCTAAAACCACGCCATTACAAAAACAATAACAACTGTTACAATAAAAATAACTGATCATCCAATTTCAATTCTGTGGCCATAAGATTAAGTTCAATATCTTTTAATCATTCATCAAAATGACATACAGAGAGAAAATGAACAACATATCAAACAAATAAATAAAACCCTGTATCCTTTACTTTCCATGCTACTTATCATAACAGGATTCATATTGAGTATTAGCATGTCAACTTCACATAACCTACCACATTAGGACAAACAGGGATAATATTATTGCACAGATCTGTAAAATGAACTCTTTAAAAATGTTGCATGGATGTTCTATGTTGCACTTCTCCATATTTGGTAACTAGTGTTTGGGAACTTTGTGGCAATTTTCCCTCCTTAAGAATTATTCACCCCGTGTTTCAGTTATTACCAGAAACTAATCTCTACGATCAGCTGAAATGGTCATTTCTCTGTAGTCTTTGAGACTTGAGATGAAACTAGTGTGTTTACTCGCAATTTTCCTCTTGAACATTACTGGTGAAACCCATTGAATCATCAAGCAAAGAAGATGAGTAAATACGACCATTAACCCACTTAGCATCAACTTTTGCCAACTTAATCAAATCTTAATGAGAAGCCTACATTGCAATGATTCCGTCATCAAATGTAAGAAATGGAAATCATCTGATCAACAAGTGAGCACTTCTTATATGCGTACTTAACACAAACATTCCCACACATCAACATCTAAAAACACGTACACACATGCATGCACGCACATTTGTGCACACACCCACACACAGTGGTATTCATTTGATATGACTGATGAATACAAATAACTTCACAATCTCCATCTAATAATGAGAACCTGTATGTGCTGCATTCATTAAAACTTAAATCACATCTTTCCTCAACCATCATAAATCATAAACCTTATACCTAGTAAGTGGTTTTTCACCTGACTTTAAAGGCACGGCTCTATTTTTTGTGTCTCTTAAAGGTGAACAATATTAATAAACTGCACTACAGCTTCCATGCATCATAGTCACTTTAGTGTACACCAACCAGTTAAATTAGAAAACTCCTTCAGAAGGTCACAAATATCCAGCAAAGTTATTCCTATAATAATATTCCACAACCATTTGATAAAAAAAAATATCTAAAAAGAAATACCTTGGAAACTACAGAAGAGAAAAAGGTGCCTCCTATCTCCCAGCCAGCCTGAGTGGGACAAGGTCTTCTCTCAGAGACAGAGTCATCTCTTGGTAACAATTCTGACTGGACTCAACTTTTACAGTACTACCAGTAATGTAATAAAAATCTAAGACAAGTGTGGTGCAGTATGATATTAGAACTATTACCACAAATTATATGACAGGCTTGAAATCTAATACTGTTCTTCTTGTCTAACCAATTTCTTTCCTAGGTATCATATAAGGCAGGAAAAACCATCTTTGCCTTCAAATGTCAAATAAAACGTACATATACAAGTCAGTCCACTATATCACCTACAGCACTGACAGTGAAACCTAAGTCTCGTGTCTCCTCAAATGTCCTTACACAGGTTTTATATGTCATCAACAACATGTAGTTTACCCAATACTTTGCCTGCTGTTTATCCTGTGTAGCCTTGCATTTCTCACAGCAATTTCCGTGTCAAGAGAGACACCGTAGAGATGACACTGGCAAGCATTGTCCCCTCCACAAATCTACCTGTTAGGTCTTGTAAACTGATCACCTTGGTGTGACACACGTGTATTTGGATCAGATGTCAAATTGGGTATATATTACCTCGCCCAGAGTCTCATTAAAGATGCTTGATTAAGTAAAGGGATAGGTCTGGCCTCCTAAATGATAGGATCTGTCAACATTGACCCCAGACTTACAGGGAAAGGGAGGCAAATTTGACCATCTGTCATTCCAGGTGATTGACACCTGCAATTTTCATATCAATGTCAATATATAAGTGTAATCCTATGAAAGTACACTTCTCCATATGGCATTAATAAGGCTGAATAGATCTACAAATATTATCCAGGTCATCTTTATTTAATTTTTTAGTCCCATCTGTTATTTCTCTTTTTTTGCCTTACTGGTCTCTCTCTCTCTCTCTCTCTCTCTGTGTTCAGACTTGCCATCAATTCCAAAGGAAAGAGAGATAAGGTATTTCAATCAGACCACAACAGACAGTTTACTCCTTTTTTTGTCCACCTGTTGTCTCAGTCAACAAGTTTTTCAACTTACCTGTTATGTTTTCCAACCTTAGATGATCACAACAACCGCCATGGTAATGCATGGATCAGTGGAAGAGTAACTCTGATTTGAGTAGAAAGAAAAACCCAAAACATCCTCATATTCCATTATAGGTCACTGTCATTTTACTCAGTTCTTCAAACCTTGATTACAAAACTACTGTTGAGGCAAAGTAGATCAGCAGAGGACTAACTTCAAATCGAAGCTGACCGAAAAACCACTGTTCTCTTTGAATAGGTCACTATACACACTCCTGTGGTAGTCAACAAGCAGGTGTATAAGGCACATGTCAGAGTACACAAATGGAGAGAGAGAGAGAGGGAGAGAGAGGTGACTTAACTTTAACTCTCCTGTCCCGTTCCACCTGTCACCTCAGAGGAATAATTCATGTCACATGTTGTAACACCTTGGAAAAGTCTGAGTCACCTGAGGCGCTATGTAAGGTGACAATGTTACATGTATACTAAACCGTCAAAATGTGCACTGTTTAGATGTGTGTTGTAAGCCTTATGTGACAATGAGGGAAGTGTCAGTTTATGAAAGGGACATCCCAACTTTACTCCTCCGTAACATCTATGGCCTCCATGATAAAATCTTGCGCCTTCTGTTCTTTCCTGTTGATTTAAAGAGAGTCAAGATAATAAATGGAGCAGCTCAGCTCTTTTTTCAAGTTCTATTTTTTAGGGATGAAGAAATACAGAAGCTTTGAGGAATATACCTTGGAAACTACAGAAGAGAAAAAGGCACCTCCTATCTCCTATATACAGAGACTGTTTAATAAATGAAACATTTAACTGTCTAGTAACACTGTGAACCAGACATCATCAAGGCCATAAAAACATGGTGAAAATATTATATCTGTTGCTCTAAATACACCAAATGAACAAAGAAATACCACATGAGGTGTCTCACTACATGACAAGGTCACAATGACATTAAGTCCATCAACTGTGAATGGTAACAAAAATTTATAGAAATAAAATATCTAAGGCATGGTACTGCAAGTATTGTTGATTTTGATTCAGAATACACTGTGGCAAAATTATATAATACTGTTGTATAGTTGCTTAAAAAAATGCAATGTTGCAGCAATGAAAAAAAAATACAAATTTGATTCCACTTCCTGGATTACCTTATACATGTCTGCTTTTACAAAAAAAAAAAAAAAAAAAAAAAAAAATCACCTGTCACACCAAGCTCAAATGCTACATAGAAATGCCATTATTTTCACCTATAATACCCAGTGTCCTTACATTCAGAATAAGTAAAACAGACTTGAAGAAATATAGTGTTCAAACACTGTCAACCTAATTTCCAATGTACATAACTCTCTTTTATGCAATAATCCCTTGGCAATTCTGATCAAAATTGCCATAAGAGCACTAATCTATATGCCGCAGTCCTCCACTTTCAAAACCTGCATTGTCACTTGAGTAAAAACATTGTTATCTGTGACTTTTAAATGCCCCTTTCACACCCGATCCACTATTGTGAGAGGAACAGACGTCAATCGTTAATATTCTAGTCTGCTGTCACTGTACAAACACGACAACACACTATTCTGACACACTATTTCACCAGTTCAAATGTATAGCACTAGAGGACACTTGATGTTGTAAGTTTAAACACTATGAAGAAATCTTGATCTTACAATTTTGAGCTTCATTTTCTACATGTCTCAGACTCCCACCCTGCGTCTTACCCATGATCCAATTTGAAATGTGGGCAGATTTCAGCTGTTCATCTACGGAGTTCTTCTGCTTGTCATACAGACACCACTAAAGGCCAAACATCAATTATCACTCCTGTCAAACTCGTGTCTTACCAACAAGAGATTCTCTCATCCACCAAAATCCAAGCCACTGAAAACTTAACCAATGAATCCGTCTTACCTGACACCTGAGTCAAACCAATAATGCGACCAGATCAATAAAAACAAGCCAAAATGTCACCGCAAGTCCCCAGCCCTTCTGTGTCACCCAACTGTCTGTGTCACCAAACTCCCTTCCAGTTCAATACTCAGCAGTGTGCACCCCGATGACACTACAATAACAACAACAATAACTCTGTTCCTCTTTGATGTCCTGCTGTGTCAACACATTAGCCTGGACTACACACACAGTGTTGAAACAATGCCGCGTGATATACAGATACAAAGCACATCCTGCCACCAGTGCGTGAGTTGAGAAACGCTATAGGGGTTGCACCTTGGGTGTTAATGAATAATCTTTTTTTTAAGCATGTGTATGTATATGTGTGACAATCCAGTGGGCGACCTAGAAAATTGTTAAATGTGACTCAGCTGGTATTGGATTTAAAATTCCAACAGGTTACAAACACTAGCACATAATTCTTGCATATGCATTTTTTTTCTTCCCAATTTTTATACTTCCCAACAATCTCCCCCCCCCCCAATACACACACACACACACACACACACACACAGAGAGAGAGAGTAACTTGCCTTTGCAACTGCATTAAAACTGCGCCTTGGCCTTGCACATAATCTCTTAATTTCCACACCTTTGACAAATTTGGCAAGCTGCTAAATGGTAATCCATAGATCCACCAGAAGAGACCATCTCCTGCTGTGCTTTATACAACACTTTTGCAGCCTTTTTAAAACTGGGACAAAATTTTTTTAAAACAAAGATTCCTGGCACCACAACCAGAGCCTAAAAAATGCGTGGGAATTTGAAAACAAACTTCAATTACCTGGTCATTTTGGCAATCCTCGGGTCATGTACATCCACCTTGACCATCGATCACCAACTAGGCAATTTGCCGAGCTCCACTTCCTATCAATGGATTACACAATGAGACCCAAAGTTCCAAAGAAAACGGCCCTTGTAACCCCCCCCCTCTACATTTGTGACTTTGGGAAATTGGCGCTAGGTTTTCCTTTGCTGTTTGTATTGTAACACAAAACGTGTGTATTTAGGCCCTTCATGCTCTCATTGACTCGGAGCAGTGGTGGACGAAAAACTTCTGTGATGAAACAAATGCTGTATTTTCACCGGAACCAATACTTGGGAAAATAGATGAATAGAGTTTAATTGAAAAGCCCTCTAACTCTTCATTATCGAGCATTATACTCTGGCTCTGAGGCAATTACGGACACTTTTTTCATAGCTGGGAGGGCGATAAGTGTAAAAACATCAATGGAACAGCTAAAATTGGCAATTGGCTATGGGCCACCAAATTTTCAGCCTGGCCAATAAATTTTAGATATAGAATGGTACATTATGTAGGTGGTAAATAATGCTTTTCTCCCATACATAATCAACAAGACTGACCCAAAGAAAAAAATTGAATTTCTTCCTTTACTGGCACATAAGGAGGACTGACTGTAATATCAATCTTACATCACGCTTTTTCAACAGACTTTCTATTTATAAATCATTATAGCTGTGAAAGCATTCAAGTTTTCTTTCCATTTTTCTTTTCTCAATAATTCTGCAAGCAGGGGGGATTTGATTTCCTATTCTTGTTACTGGCGCCATACACCGGGTGGTAGAAATACCAGAATGCTCACTTCCATTTTTTAAATAAACAAAATGTAAAAGAGAATAAAGAAATAAAAATGACAAAAATCTAGCAAGGTACCGTGAAAATTAAAATGAGAATTTCTCTTTTTTAACTTTTTTTATCACCAAAAGATCATTAGCAATTCTTTTCTCTCGGTTGACTATCATCAAATTACAATCAGTAATACCATCAAAAACCCCTGCCAATTTTTATTCTATTTGATCAATTTCAAAGTCTAGCTGATTAAACAAAAAATAAAGGTCACTCAAAAGTTCCCTGCACCAGAACAATAGAGCAGAAAGAAAACCGAGCCAGAAAGCACTTGCTGACTTTGCGGTCAGGTGACAACATTAGTGTAGATTGTACCTGAAATATCAAAGTGTCAAGTTGCCCACAAGTTCAGTTTCCTAAATAAAGTATCAAAGGAAGTGTCATATCCAACACAGGATTTCACAGCGGGGGAATCAAGTTTATGGTGTCCATCAAAGCAAACTTGTATTTGTCTTTCCATCGCTGCAACAACTAAGTGTCACAGGTTCCCCATTCCCGTGGAAGGAAAGACAAAACAGTCATGGCAATACACATGCCTTTTCGCTAGAACCTACACATTTCCATTGTCGTGCACTACTGCAATTTTACGTTAACATGGGCAAGGCATGCCAACGGGAA
The DNA here is from genome assembly GCF_051362555.1 of Lingula anatina. Classification (NCBI taxonomy): domain Eukaryota; kingdom Metazoa; phylum Brachiopoda; class Lingulata; order Lingulida; family Lingulidae; genus Lingula; species Lingula anatina. The sequence continues at coordinate 16,993,259 of NC_141770.1, forward strand.
TACAACATGCATAAAGGACACCCGAGACCTTGACTTATATCAAATCTGCTTCATTAACCGCACCAATGGTTCCATTGGTCATACCTCTCTCGGACCACTGACCAGTTGCTCTTGGATGGCCACTGGTTTCTTAAGGGTCATCCCACTTCGATGACCTCAGTAAAGAAGCTGAATTCCATCAGGGGGGGCAGTAGTATATTCAACTTCTATCCAATACGCCACACTGATCAGCTATGCCCAACAGTTATGTTTCTAAGGTTTAAACTCTGCTGATCTGGATAAAATGGTCTTTAAAGCCCCGTATTTATCAGCTTTTGTGACTCTTTGCCTGTTGGGCATATAAGGCACTTTAAGGGGGGTATATATGCGGTATATTCTCTCTGTATTAATTCGATGAAAAGAAGATGTAATTATCGTGAAATTCTCCACAGTCAAAGTCATAATAGTGTAACAGGCACCACAGTGCCCTAGAGAGTACCACCTGATACTTCTTCTAATTTGTCAAAGAAACGTAATAAGCCAGAAATATTTAGAATTTCTATTGAGACCAATGGAAGGCATCTAGCATGGGCATAAGTGCCAATATGGTCTTTAACTGCTTTTAAATCACTGTTTAATATCTTTTCCTAATTAACTTATTGATTTCATAATGACAGATTAGATTTTAAATTTTGGACATTACTTACTTGCTGTTCATTCAGTTCTCACCATTCTGCTCAATACCATGACCAGATAATCTGCAACATTTCCAAAGACAATGACTAATATTCCGCAATGAAATATTCATTCAAACATGATGACTAGACAAGGGAAAAACTTCTTTCCCTTTCAAGTCTGTCACCAAAAAATGTTAAGAACTTGATGAATAACAAAAGAGACCCCAAGAGTCAGTTACAATCACACACACAAAAGCTACCTGCCTCAGGTATTAAACTGGGGAGATTGACATTTACGAGGTTCTGGGTTTATCCCACATTTGCCGACCTCTCAAAATTGGCAATTATGAGAGAGGGGTCAAGGACAAAGTCAACAAGCTGCAAACTTCTTGCTTGTTTTTCTCAAAAGATGAAGCCATGTCCGGGCAATTAAAACTCCCTTATCCAGACAGATGTTATATCAATAAATTTGCTATTAAATCTCAGGAGCTATTAGCCAAAGGTATAAAAGGATTCAAGAAATAGCGTCCAGATTAAATTGTCCACATATAACCATGTCATGACTTTTAAACTGAAACTTTGCAGTGCCTAAAAATGTCAAATGTCACAGAGTTACTCAAATTTGCAATGTCATTTTCACTACTCAGTCTTATGAGTGTTGAAAATTTCTGAAGTGCACCAAGTATGTTGCAAACCTAACTTTCAAGGTTTATAATTAAACAAATATCACTATATGTGTAAATTCTAGGCATCCATTTGAACAGCCCAGAGGGTTTTCTCAGGATTCAAGAGAGCCAAATGTTGCTATGGAAAGGGTTCACTGAAAATCAAAATTTTAGCTCGGAACTTTGTCATTTCCCCAAGTTAGTAAAGTAAGGGGAATTAAGGTTGACTTTTTTCTTAACAAAAAGGTCCCTCTCCCCTTGGATTGCAGGCCTGCTGCCCAAGGGTTGACAAGTTACTATCAAATTGCATAAAAACTCACCTAAAAGGGATCTCAAAAATGTGCTAAAAATATTGAAATCCAGCAAGCCAGACCATCAATAAATTATTATTGCACTGGCTTGACTTATACCTATCTCCAGCATTGAGACCATTAAATCTTTTCTTATGAATTTACACCACAATAAGGACCTGGCAAACATGAATGAAAGCTACTCAGTCTCTCCAATCATCTCAATGAATGCTCCTTAATTCCAATGCACATGAAGCTTTCACTACATGAAAGAAAACACCCTAAACAGTCCGTACTTGGATGGAACACCTACCTGCTCCTTCTCTCATATTCTGTCTCCACTAACTCAAAAGATGACCTTCCTTGTTGTAGCAGTAATCCAGCATTTCCAACCGTCTGCTGTGTACACTGTGACCCCTACACTGTGACTGAAGGCAGTTCAATGAAAAGTGTAAATATATTATCTCGCCTAAAAGCCAAGAAATTTGTTTGCTGCCAAAAAAGTCTTTTTTTAATCAGCCTGCAGACAATCAGTAAACAGCAAACGATTGCTAATGAGAGATGTTTTTTCTCCCCCCAAAATGATGTTTTCAATCCATCACCTCAATCTCTGCCGAGTTGTAATTGTTCAAAATGCCTGAACACCAATCCCTTTCAATGCTAGGGGTCACCACTGATCCCAAGGGTCGTGCCACCACTTTGTTCCCGCACAGAAAGGTAACAGTCCACGAGTATTTATCCTACCCCTTCATTTTTTTTCACAGCACACAACGACTTAAAACGCCTGCATATTTTTCTATTTGTCCCAAGCAAATACGGAGAATGGCTTCACATCTTGCTAAAAAGGGAGTCGGGTTGCTGAGGTATTACACACAGTCTTGTAAGATAACAACTTTGCTGATTTAATAGGCAGCGTAACTCCTAAAGCAAAATAACCCCAAAGTCACAGTTGGTAAATACAATTTATTTCAACTTGGTCCTGATGTGGTAAACTTTGCTCTGGCCAAACAATAGCCTAGTAAAGAAAAACAGCGTCTTTCTGCTGTCGTATCTCCGAACCAAGTCAGTTGGAAATTCTAACATCCTCGGTAAGCGATAAACAGGAAACTTAACAATAAATGGAGAGGAGATCCGAACTGAGAAAATATAGGCTGCATTAGATCCCTCTCTTGTTACAAGAGGGATGGGGAATTAATTTCAATTAACATGGATAATATCACAGATAGTGGCAGTGGGCAAATACACTTCCTCTAGGGGATGTTTACCTAATAAAACTATGTCAACAACCATCCAAGTTTTTAGGACCAGTTTGCATGCAGAGTTCGAGGATGATTTTCAATTAAGGTTTAAACCAAGACACTACCTTTTTTTTTTCAGACAAAAAAGTTTAACTGATGCTTTTTCTTTCAGCCATTCTGGATCATTAAAATGCCTAAAAATGCATCAACTTTATTAAATTTTCTAGCAAAACTGTAAATCCTACATTTAAGGAGTAAGTCACTTCATTGTCAACTTTGCTTACATCAAACCTTGCCTTTTGTTATACAGAAAAACATAAATGTGCCACACAAGTTGTCAACTATACACATAAAAACAAATGAACCATCTAGACCTACTGCTCACACAGGTACTCTGACCTCCTTGTCACCCTGTATCAACATATCATTACAAAGTCCTTACAATACAATATAGATGACAATAACAACACCAAGGGGGTTATAACGATACAATACAAGTGGCTCACATCCATTCTGCAGTCAAGTGATATACAGGAGCCTGTATTAACTGGGTCATTTAAAGACTCATTTACTTCTCATTATAGGTTTTCCAAACATGTAATTTTCTTTACCTGAAAGGTATCACTTTTAACAGTAAGATGTAATAAGAGATGGATATGCAGGTACTTTTAAAAGTTTGGATTAGAAAATGATGGTCATGATATACTTATAATAATGCAGATGATTTGCCTCTTATTCAAGCAAACACAGTACAGTACAATATAATATAATAAAGACATGTACAATGAACAAATGACATGGATTTTTCGTTTAATTTCCAAACAAGATCACTTCGATTTGACAACCTTCCCACTGCATAAATATTTTTGTGGCAATGATAAAAGTGTACTGGATTAGCACCAACTTCAAAACTACCTTTTGAAATCTGTTTTGATGTGGTAAGCCAATTTTCACAGTTGAATTTTTGAGGTGTGACTTGAACACTTTTACGATAGCCAATCCCTTTTTTTCTTCAGGCTATACCCTGTCAAACACAACAAATGAGTGGTTCTCCAGGTTGGTTGCTTATTAGGCAAACTATTTCAGACAGGGAATTTTTTTTTTTTAAAGCCGAGTTTGTCTTGAGAAAAACCTCGAAATTTTCACTTGGCTCAAAAGTGAAATGGCCCTTGCTGTTATAAGTGACTTAAACCTCCAGAAGACAGTCTCCAAACCTGTGTGGTATATTAACTGAATAAATACCCCCTGCACGTGTAATTCTAATACATATTCAGCCTTAATTTATATGACATTGTACTCAACAAATAGCAAATCTCATGCAGCGGTTTAAAATGTTCATCCAAACGTGCTCTTCATCAAAGGTATAATAATAGATCATTCCCATTGTATCCCACAGTTCCTTTCATCTATCCCATAACAACAAACCACCAGAGCAAAAATGATATCATTCTACCCATTCCCTTATCTTAATGTGGGCTACGCCTTTCAAAATCAATCGAGCTTCGAGATCAATGACTTTGACAGCCCTGAGAGTAATATTTGTGTTTGGTTTCAAAACATTTCTCAGGAAGCCCATCTCACAGGGAGCTGAGCGGTTGGAGAGAGAAAGAGTGAGTGACAGCGCAAAAATAAAATCACAGGTGTGGAAGTTGAAGGACCCTAAAGAACGCCCCACTACAAGATATCGCCACCCATGTACTCTGAAATGAGGTTTCTATAGCAGACCCACGTGCGTACACAGAAGCTGTTAATAGAAAGCAATTAGTTTTAAAATAGCAGTATCAGATGGTTACTGAATATATACTAGTACAGTTTCAAGTGCACTTGTAGTTTATGCAAATAGAAAAATGTATGAAAAAAAAAACATTTTATCGTTGCTATATAAAGCACTGACTTCATAGTGCAGCTGCAGCTCATGCATAATTAGAATAATGGGATGCTATAAATATATAGCATACCTTCTTTTTCATGGTACATAAACCACTTCCTCTATCTGACCGAATTATACTCCTAGGTGAACTTTTCTTAAAGCACTTGTTCATCACAAAACATAAATAATACATAAGAAAACATTAATTCAAATGCCAAAGAACCTCCTCACGCCAGATAATGTAAATTCTTTGATCCTTAAATCTGTGTATTGCTAACAATTACAAATGTATGTGTAACCAAATTACTGAACATCTAACGCAATGGGTTTCTCTGCTCTCACAGTTCTAACAAGACCACCAACAGGGAAAACAAATATACTCAACTACTAACACAGATGCCTGCCAGCATAAAAAATGACATCGAATGAAAAAATGCATGTTATAACATGATATCACATTCCTTTTTTCATTTTAAGTAAACTACCTTATGTTACATCTATATTGCTAGTCACTTGGAAGTCTCACAGTTACAGCAAATGTTTTAGTTCCTTCTCCAAGTATCAATTATGTGGTACTCTCAGTCTAACAATACATTTCCTTTAGCCCAAGAGCTACACAACTTCAGCCTATGTAATAATCAACTTCTTGAATCACTTGTTTTTACAACACTTTTATACCACAGTCTACTTTAACTGCTAAGGACAATAATTTCAAGTACTCAATATAATAAAACTTACCATAAAGCATCCTTTCTTGCCACAAATACTCCGTGAGACGTTCAAGAAAATCAGACATATATTTCACAAATCACATGTGCTTGTAAAAACTACTACTCAGGAAGAAGGTTTGGTGCATAGTACTCTATTAAATCACTCTTCTAAAACATCTGAGTGACTCAACATTTCCTGGCTTTAAGGATTTCAGCTCTTACTCACTTCAGTGAACCGTCATCCTACAATAAAATCTCCGAGTAACTGAAGCTCAAGCTATATATCTGTGTAAATTAAGGCCCTAAAATTTTGTCATCAGAATTAAATTTCTGTTCAGCTGCAATAAAGTCAATTGTTACCTGTTTGTCAATGTTGTACTGCTAACAAAAGGAGATGAGAACCTCCCAATAGGGCATAAAACATGCAGTTTGAAGCAACTGAGTTCATCTATTAATTGTCTGTTGCACAAGCATTCGATATTTTGTCAACAGAAGGGCCCAGATGATACCTCTATTAAAATGTCAACAGTTGTAATTGCAAACCCCTGTAAATGTCATAAAACATGCTGCCTATTGTGGTAGCAATTTATGAAACTGTCTTGTGAATAGTTTTGCTAGTATGTTGATTTGGATGACATTGCACCTTTATAGTCTCAAAATTTTATTGTTTGACGTACCGGAATTATCTGCATATATGTAATAATTAAACAAACAATGGCTTTCTTAACATTAAGTTTCTTAATCACTATAAAAACATTACCTTTACAAAATTAGTAATTGATCACATCTATGCATGTCTATCTTCCTAGATAAAACCATAAGGAACATGAAACCCCTAATTTACATGAAAAATTAGGAAAAAAAGTATAAATTATATTTTGAATTTACAGTAAGTTTGCATATAAGTTTGTATGAACTACCTCAATCATATGAATATTTATGAGTTTGCAAGAAGCTCATTTATTTAACAACCAACCTTAATATATATATTTTTTAATACAGCAAGAAAAAGGTATGTTTTGCATCACTTTTTTTATTGCCTCAACACTGGTTCCTAAAAAAAATACTAGCACCAGCCTTCAGTAGGTTATAATTAGACAGGTAGGCTATCTTTAGACTGATGCTTGATGCACTCTCTGCTAAATATCACAGACAGTGGGCTTCACTTGAAGATGTCAACCACACCTTATTATATCATAAGTCTGTTATTGCACTAACAGACTTATGATATAAGTCTGTTATTGCACTAAGAAACCAAGAAGATCATCAACATCTGAAAATCCATACGCATGTACATGTGAACAAGAAATTATTGAAATGAATCAATCTACAAATCAGTCCTCCCCCCCTTTTTTGGGGGATACGCTGTTCTGCCAAAACCTATTTCTCACATCTGAGTTCACCTTGATAAGGTATATCTACACAGTCATCTGTGAGCTGTACACTTGCCCTGTCTGTACAGCTATACAGAGTCAACTACGAGCTGTACATTTGTTCCGTCTCTAGAGCTTTGCAACCACTTACAAGTGCTGTATATAAATATGCCCTCTGAACTCACACCCTTCCACTGAGGCTGACAAAAGCAATCCCAAAGTCTCATCACCAAATTTTTGCATTATAAACACCCCTCTCCAGAAACTTTCCATTTTCACTTACACCTGAAGAGATCTAGATCTAGCCCTTCAGAAAAATCAGATTAAATCCCATGTCCATCAAAATTAACAAAATTATCTAAAACAAGCTCTAAATTAGCGTTTACCTGATTTTCTTTCACATCATGATATTTTGATTTTCAGTGTATAGGTCTATGGCTTATTGCTGCTACACCACATCTCTCCACTTCCATACATAATGAGTCATATATAAATATATATATAGAACAGTTACCTGACCAAAGTGCCCCTATTCTCAATGACAAATTCATGAAAAATTAACACCGTTGCAACTTATTAATAGGTCAATACTGTAAAAACATGGTTAACCTGCAGTATCACATTGCTTCCTTATACCATCATAAACATTTACATCAATCAAATGAAAGGGCATTAAAAAACATAATTGGTTTAATCTAACATGTCACTGGGTTAGATAATGTATTCAACAAGAGAAGACAACTTTCCTCTGAGTCCAAGTATTTATTTGGCACAATTTGACTGTTTTTTCTTCTTTTTACCAAAAAAAAAAAAATAATAAAATAAAATAAATAAATAAATAAAAATAAATTACTAATTTTTAATACAAAATTGTCATCAATCTTTCAAAAAGCTAAAAAGTTTTTCAAAAGAGGCTTTGATAGCAAAGTCCCCTTATGCCAGGTTCAACAAGAAACTGGTGGATGTCAGACTACTTCAGAGAAATTCCGTACTTCAGCCACAATGCAGCCCTTTCCAAGCCACCTGCTGTCCCTGTTAACACACATTACATAATACACATTTCCACCTGTGACTAAATATTTATACTTAAAGGTGAAACTGAAAATCTAAAGAGTTAATCCCTCTGTAACTACCCAAGGCACACTTATGAACCCCTTTCCCCAAATTAGCTGTTGAAATAATGCCAATTATCCTACAGGAATACTGATAGGCAATCACTTGTGTTTGAATATCTGAAATGACCGACAATATTTTTCAAAGTTTTTCTCAATCAATTTTCTCTGATGTGTAATATACAAACCCAACCTTATGTTCAACAACCCATGGGCAATTTAATCCAAAAACAAACACAATGCAAGCAATATTCATCCAAGCTCTAATATCTATATAATTATTACATGATCAGAAACTAATACAACATCTATTGTTTGTGTAATTGAAATTATATGTAGTAGCTGTTAATTTAATCTTCTAGGATAATTTCCTTCCAAAATTATTAAACAAAAGTAATTATTTCTGACCTGAAACATACCATTCATTTAACTTAATTCCTGCCTCCAGAACCACTCAGCAATCTGGTCCACTTTCCCTCTTAACCTGCAATTAAGGATACTACAACACCTGGTCACTTAAATACCCCCACCTCACCTTACCCCTCCCCCACCAACTGACCTCACAGGGTCATTTCAACTGATGGTGAATTAGGCAACAATAGCACATTATGGCCACCTCCCCCCCCCCCATTTCCCTAAAACCCTTTGAATATTGATGAATAGCGTATTAAGAAGATGATTATTGTTACATTACTTGCTGATAATTTCATTTGTGTAATGATATGAGAGTGCAAATGGTCTCATTATCCCCCTTTGCTTTCATTGACATTGCACATGTTATGTGCCATTGTGAACGACCAGACCTTGGATTACTTTGGTAGATATAGTGTACTAATCAGACGTCTGTCTCTTAGACCTTATGACCTCTTTTCTCTCCCTCCCCACACATGCACTCACTGACTTTATAACAGACACCTTTTCTTACTTTCATTCCCCTCACAGGTTAAAAAGGACTCATTTTGTTATTGTTGTTTCTGCTTACAACACATCATTAACAACTATATACTTCCTGAATGCTACACTTGTGTTTTCACGAATATTACTTAATATTTTGGTAAAAATAAGTGGCATTAGTGCAAACCTTCTGCTATAATCTCCTTGAAGAGAGTTGTTTTACACTTTTATGACAAGGATATTCTATTTACAATGAGTAAGTCCTTGACACTGTAACAACATATTTTGAAGATTTTAAAAATGTCATTCCACGTAATATGTTGTGCAAATAAATTCTCTGCCTCACTTGTTGTAAACCTACCACCCTGAAGTGCACCCTCACAGAACAATACCCCAGCTAGTGACAATTACACTATAACCTTCTATGACCTCAAACATTGTTACAGTATCTATGGAGGATTTCATCACAATAATGTCACATAATGACTTTTCCAAACGAATCAGTCCCCTGCATCTAAGACCCATTAACCTTGTATTAAGGACATCAATTCTCTTCCCCCAAGGGTGTTAAAGACAGCGCCTTAATAATGCTCCATTTGGTAACAATATACCACCTGTTGCGTAAACTTCATTATATTTTTGCTCTTTAATCTTTAAATTTTGGGTGGGCAACTATATCTAGGTCATTCAGGCCAACAGTTAGTCCCTAAAGGTTAAAAGGCGGGGGGGGGGGGGGGGGGGGGGGGGGTCTGCACTTTATCATATACTTTTAAAACAGTTATCAATACATCAAACTGGTAAGCAATCACATATAAGTTATTATACAGGTAACAAAATGCATGCGTCTCATGATGGAATTTGGCTTCAGTTCATCTTATTAAGGAAGCACAGAGACTTCCCACCTCGACACCCCTACCCCTCAATTTTTTTGCAATACATTTTTACATCTGGCAAAGATAAACACCAGAACATAACTGTCACAATGTGAAATCATATTCTGTTCCTAACTGAGGCATACTTATGAAACCCTTTCCCTGTTTACCATGGTAGCAAAATTTATTTGTATTGAATCTCACTCTGAGTTTAAGAGAATACTGATAACACCCCCCCCCCAAAAAAAAAAAAAAAAAAAAAAAAAAAAAAAAAAAATTAGCAAAGTTTTGTCATAACCAGTAACTATAACAGTTCAACAGCAATCTAAGAAACTAAAAAAATCTGGTGCTTACTTTACCTAACAAATGCTGTACAAGCCTTTACATGTGTTCCAATGAGATGACCTGATGCATGACTTTAATGACAGACCGCCATACCTAGCTAGCATGCAGACAAACTTCCTACCAGCAGTAAATTAGTTTTTATAGCTACATACAATGTCAGTTCATATATACCTATGTGTTGAAAGTATGAAGCCACTGGCATCTTCACTGCTATACCTATCTCCACTGAAGGTTAACTTAAATTTGGCAGACCTTTCTGTGCTGCAGGATCAGTTCTGGCAGAGGATCAGAGACGTCTTCAGGTTCTTTGAAGCCAAAACAGTCTCTTTCCGCATAGTAAATGGAGCATCTTGTTCCCCAGAAATGAGCCAATGTTAATTTATACATGAATAAAAATTGAACTTGGTTTCATTCACTAGACCTTAAAATAACATAATTAAACTGAGTTTCAGACTATAACTTATAGTAAGTTAGAAGATGACATCATAGTTGAAGACAATCCTTTTACATCTGAAATCCTTTAAAACTGGATTAAAATTCTTTATAATGAACAACATACTATACTAAAGAAATCAAGGCGACATGATTCAACATGATTTTGACTTGGACACCTACATAATTTGACCAAACTATATATGACAATATATCTTGATAGCATATATAAAGTTTCAGCAAGACCACAAAATCACAACTATGATTCAAATCTCTTCTGTACAGGTAAGTACTTCGTAAATTCTATGGGATATTTCATTAATCATAAACAATTTGATTGCCCAAAGAGCTTATCCAACAAAACATAGTTAGTATCATACCTTGCTTCTAAGGAATCTTTTTTCCTTTAAAGAAATTCTGGTGCCATCACAGATTTCTTCTACCAGCCAGCAGAAAGAACTACACCACCCCAGCTTCAAGTGTGAAATAACCTTTGTGAATTATTACAACCTTTGCTCTCTTTGCCATAATATTGTCAAACATAAAACATTCTCTGCACATTTTTTTGGGGAAATAATTTTTTTACAACCACCACCTTTCAGTGGGCCTTCAGGTACAAAGCGATATTAACCTTCTTCTAAGGAGACTGGGGCCTCTACTAAAATTGACAACTTTGTAAAATTTGTTGCCGTTATGTTGGTGAAAATCAGGAACTCCCTCCATGAACAATGTAAGAACGCATTCAGAACAGCAGACTAACATATACTGGGATCAAATATGGTCAGGGGCGGATTTAGGCCGTCTTCTGGAAGATGGTCAGATTTTAAAGTTAACATTGACGGGTATCTAATTTGTTCTGTAGGAAGACTGTCAAAAAATGGAGGATGGATCAACAAAGATAATTTGGAAGACATACAGAAAATATCTCTGGATCTGCCCCTGATGGTGACCCACTAAAAAGCTTGCCGATTAATGCCAATTATACACTGAATACATTCTCTGCAGGGATTATCCAACAAGCATTCAAGTGGGTAGGCCATATGTGATCTGCGAATCTGTTACTCTGCTGTTCTAAATGCACTCTAAGGCTCTGTTCTCACAACTTTTAGATCGATCTATCACCGCGGGGAGTCTCACTAGATTACTGTCAGATAATCCCCCTTAAGTGTCCGTCCCCGCCTACTACAAGCTTTAAGGGGTAATTAACTTTCGTGTCCGCCCGGCTGACAGCTATTTAGCGTGAACCCCCAGGGAGTTAGGTCGATCCAATGTAGGTCGATCTAATCTATGAGAATGGGGTGTAAGACCCTGAAAAAAATCCTTCTGGTCGTGGTTTATCGATTAAAACTATCTGGAAAAATACTGGTAATAAACTTAAACATAAATGGAGAAAAAAAATCAGCGTCAGGAATGTACTAAATTTGTGGCAAGAAATCAAATTGGACACCAATAGAGAGAGAGAAAAAAAAAGTGCATTTCTTTTCACAAAAGTGACATGGATAAGTCATTTGGCAGCACCAAACTCTGCATGGGAAGTTTATATAGCCTAGATGACAACTCTCAAAATTGTTCAGTCAGACCAAGAGCCATTTTGCCTGCCCTGAAACATACATAAATCCTTGAAAAGTCATGGTAACACATTTGTAAATCTTATGAAATGACAGTTTCCTGAAGTCTGCTTTCAACACACACACACAAGGAGTACAGTGACCGCGTGTCTTCAGTCAAGTACAACTGCCATTAAGGCACCCAGAGTTAGGATTCTATTCTTTCTGTTGCTTAGAAAAGCACATATCAAAGACCTAAGTACAAATGAATATACAAGCTTGAAATATGTTCTAGCAGATCGTATAAGATTTCTAGTTTTTTTGTTTTTTTTTTTTTTGCTATTTGACAATGGAAACTCTCCCATCTGGTGCTGTAGCATAGTAATCATTAGGCACACAGAAGAGAATTCTACCTTGGCCAAAGAAAATATTCCAATTTCATAACTTTTCCAAAAGTTATCATTGCCATTTAGTGATAAAGTTGGAAAATATGATGTGGAGTTCAGGGGGCACCTAAGCCAATGATATTTCTGCCTCCCAAAAAGTTGGAAATCCTCTGATAGACAGAAAAAATCTCATCCCATATCAAATTTCATTCAAGTTTTCACTTTGACAAAAGTCATCCAGCCATTTGGATTAAAGATATTTCATCCTAGAGAGAGCCAGTTATCAATCAACTGAAGTCTTATTTGTTCTTTCCATTCCACCATTCCTGACATCAAGTGCATTATACCTAAAATCTTACCAGTTAATCAGGACCTGATGGGTGGCTATCTGTCTCTCTTATCTAAATCAAAACAAAAATCTAATCAAATTATTCTAATATCAACACAGTAACTGCAGTGCCTTGTCAACCCTTCCCCTCTCCAACCTCAACACATTCTCTCCTTATAAGATAAACATCACAACATTCCGTCTCCTCTGTAATTTTACCTTCAATTTTCATGAAAATGCCACACCACCAGCAAAGGGCGAAGCAGAAAAAAGTACTTGATGCATGATAGCGCTACCCAAAATTCCAGGCCTCCAAGCTAGTCCGCCATACTGGTAATGAATTTTCTATCAATCTTTCATCTGTTATATAAAATGTAGATTATCTATAAGCCATTAGTGAGTCATTCTGTTGGGCACTTATGTGTGTCCTAGTTTTCTCTGCTTCTTCTCAACTCCCAATGAATACAACATTTAAAGTTCTTACTTAAGAGATTCCTCAATTCAAACAAATTTGATCATTATGTTTCTAAAAAAAAAGGCCTCATAAGTCAAACCAGAAGGGGATTTAAAAGATCTGAAAAGTTGAATTAAGGCAACAAAATATCTTTATGAGAGTAAATAATATTATTTACTTATTTATTTATTTATCATATTTGATAAAGATTAGAATTGAAGAAGAAGGGGTACCATCAATATAGAATACTGCCATTAATAATAATATCTTCTTGAATGAAAGATAAACAAATTAACTTGGTACTGATCTATTTCAGGGTTTAAAACAAAAAAGATAGCTGACCCATTCCATACCCCCCTTACCTTTGATTTTCACCTATGTCTTATCAAGCAATATACTATATTTATCACTGGCCTGGCTATCACTTCTCAAACCCCCAAACATGTCAGTCAGAGTCTCATCCCTAGATAAGTGATGTTTTAGAAATAAAACCAAGGGGTTCTTAATCAAATGAAAACCTGGCAAAGATGACTTCCAAAAATAGTGCCCCAGATGTAGATTCACAGACCATGTTTATTCAAAAATAATGTAATCAGACTGCCAAGTTTCTCTAAACAATATTTTATCGGAATGATCATCTCCCTAAAGAAATGAAACTGCTTCCCTTAGTGTCTGAAATTCCTCCATCTGATTCCCTTTTGCCAACTTTCCACAAGTACAAAAATATGAAACAATCATCATTGTGTCATTTGCTTTCAGGCCCTTTACTTGAAACACTATTTTTATAAATTCTTATTCTTTCTTTTTTATTTGAAATCAATCTAATAAACTGTACTGACAAATGCAAAAAACCCTCCATTTACCACCCTGTCTGTCTTCTACCAACAAAACCTTATGCCTATCCCAACACATGACACACCTGACCAGAAACTATCCAATCAGAAGCCTACTATCAAAACACTCTGGACACAAACATTGGGAACACTCCTCTCCAGATGGCCAGAAAACCAGCTTTCCCTGATAGAGGCTGGCATGTTTAGAGAGTAATGACTTGCCCCATTGGCAACAAATTAAAAACAAATGTACTGATTAAGGGTATCATTTCTCAGTTGGCAGCCATTAAATAAGGATACTGTAAGATACATATTAAGGTCTCTCAAAGATACCAATGTTTTCAATTTCCGTGCCACACCATGTACTGTCAGCCTTAAAAGCACACAGGAAAACAAGTGCAAAAAGATCTGTATGCTTCGTTTTCAAATTCAGGACAGAAATGGCAAAGATCCTACAATTTTTTTAATAGAAAACAGTGTGAAAGACTTTTGAAGAATTTTTTTCCTCGTCTCTCAGAAAAAAAAATAGTCCTGATACCTGAATCAATACCAAAGGCAAAGAGAAAAAAAACCATTCCAAACAAAAATGTTGCCCCTCTCCGTTGAACTAGGAGACAGTAGCATCTTGCAGACCTTATAACAATATTAATTCTAAACTGAGTGGTATTTGACATGCCACAAGAATGCTAGAAAAAACATTTTGAATCAACAGATGAAGACATGTATTAGAAGTAACTGCCAGATAAATAGTAGGCTTTGTTGTTTTTTTACACAGTTTTACAAAACGGTGTAACATGTTCGAAGGAGAGTGGGGGTTAGGATAGGAGAGGCTTTTTTTTGCAGAAAGATGGAATGCAAGTAACAACAAAGTTGGCAATATTCCTGGTCTAACACATTATTATTATTATTATTTTTTTTTTTTTTGGGGGGGGGGGGGGGAGGATTATTAGAAGACAGAATTTAAAAAAGATTGAAGAAAAAAGTTTCTTGGCTCTGCACGTACCACCTCCTACTTATCTACATCTCAAATGCTTCGTTTGGGTTAAAAATTTCAAGTGATTCAAAGATCCATAACTCGCACCTACAGTTCCACTAATTTGAGAATAATTAATTTACCTTGTTACAATCAAAGTTTGCAGAACTTCTTAACTGGAGCTATTTAAAGCACCAATCCAAGAGATTCCTTTGATGTTCCTTATAGGCCTTATCATGTTATCATGTATTGGCCCAAACAACAAGGGCAGGCAGTGACTTGTAACTTCCATGCCAATACTGCACTATTCTATGAGCCTAAAAGATATAAACTCACATTAAAACTGGAATCAATTAGCATCCAAACACTGATCAAAGCTTAATTTGATTCTATGAAGAACAATCAATATGCAATCAAAGTTTAAAGCTGCATGTCAAATTATCGAAGCAAAACTTAAAGATTTTGGGGTTTGGGGACTAACTCTACAAACTTTTAGCTCCAATTTTGCCTCACATATAAACAATGGTATCACAGAGTCTCAAATGGTCAGCCAAACCATCACAATAAAGACAAAAAAGGTACATCATTATACAGAATAAAAAGCAAAGAACAATACTCTACAGATAGGTGAGTAGGCCCCTCAGAGGACAGGAAAGAACACAAACTCCCTGATCAGGAAATAATGAGGCAAAGAAGATCAAACACAAATACCCCTGGACCTATGATTGCAACTCAATCATTTCAATATCACTTAATCATTTCTATATTGTCATTTCTCTATCTTAATACAACTGACCAATGCCCAATCTGGCCACAACTGGAATTTGTCAACTAATACTCTAATGCTGTAATATATGGCAACAAACAGATGTGAGCCTCATACTGTCATTGATACTGTATCCCCAGAGATTACCCTAAGCCCAGAGATTAGCTTAATAAGCATGGCAAACAAACAGGCGTGGTGGGGCCTAAAGACGGGTGGAGAAAACAGGTTATCAGAAAGAGGAGAAGAGTTCAGGAGATGGAAAGAATGAAAAGAAAAGAAAAGAAAGTTGGCTGTGGAAAGAGAGAATGGAAAAGAACAAGTGAAGAGTGGAGATGGAACAGTAGGTTTAAAATCAAGCACCCACCCTCTGTAAATTCAAACTGTGCTAACCGACTAGATAAGCAGTATTTGTAAATGAAATGGAGGGTCTCCATTAAACCCCCAAAAATGACTTGATAAAACGATAAGAATCACATACATCTCTACCTGAAGCCTATTAAAATTCACTCAAGGAAATCTATTTGTAAATCACACAACTTAGTCTAAATAGAAATGTCCAATGACCCTTTCTCTTCCTTACCTTACAACCTTCCCTCCGTGGTCACTAGAAGCACACTGACCCCCTGTTCACCGGACCATGTGTCTCACTTGACCACAAGCCACAGACTGACCCAACTGAACCCAGGCTAATGACAGGATACAAGGAGTTCACCAATGGCCAAAATGTACCGATATGTTTTCACCAAGAATATTAAGATTATTTTTTCTTTTTATAACTTATTAAAGTGGCTGAAAACCAATTTTCTAATTTCAAATTTTTCTAGTGAACTGATTGAAGTAACTAATGGTTGATTAAGTTCTGGCTATATTTATCATTATACTTGGTTGATGGGTCTAAGATTTATCAGAAAAAGCAAGAAAAAAATTATACAAAAAAGTTGTTTTCCTTTTATTGGACTTAATGTGTTACAGACTGCTAAATCAAGATTTCAAATTTTGAAATTTTCAACCTTCAAGGAAAAAGATGACACTTTTATTAAATATCTGTGCATGGGGTGGGTGGGGGGGGGGGAGGGGCAGCAAAAGGCTTAGCTTGACCAATCTCTGACCATCTATAAGGATGTTTAAAATCATACCCATCTAATGCCAAAAAGAACAACTTGAACATCATCTTCTTCATGTAAACCACTCAGCTCTTAACAATCAACTCCTATTAATCCTGCCTCAGAACAACTTTAAGTGGTACGTGAAGACCACTATCCCAGGTAGATTATGATGCCCAGTACACTCATTAAGGCTGTGGTCCCATGTTGCTTAAACGATAATGTTTCTTAATGTTAGGGTTGAACAGCAAGTGTATCAGGTCATCCTGTTAAATCAAAGTCAGCTTTCAACTTGTAGATATTAAATAGCTTCAGTCATGTTAAATGTCTATGATAGAAACAGGGTTAAATATATCTACAATCTGTGTTATTAATTTTTCATTAACAATATTGTATGGCCATGTTAACAACCAATTTGAAAGTTCATCTGTGGACTAACAGATCCGCAGATCAAATATGACCGACTCACTTGAAACTATCCCCATGGGAATATATTCAATGTCTATTGGAGGATTATGCAGCAAGCTTTCAAGTGGGTCAGCCATATTTGATCTGCAGACCTGTTAGTCCCTGGACCAACGTATTCTGAATACCCCCTATTATAGACTAAGAGGGCATTCCCAGAGATTTAGATCGATCTTACTAGATTGACTTAACTCCCTGGGGGTTCACGCTAAATTGCAGTCAGCCGACCGCGCACGGAAGTTAATTACCCCCTTACAGCTTGTAGTAGGCGGGACGTACATTTAAGCCGGATTATCTGACAGTAATCTAGTGAGATTCCCCACGGGGATAGATCGATCTAAAATCTACGGGAATGCGCCCTAAGCTTACATGCTCTCTCTCTCTCTCATATAATTTCAGTTAATCACTTAAACAAATTTATTCCATCTATACAAAAAATTACTACAAAGGTGAAGAAAGGGTCAGAGGAGTATTTGCAATTCCATTCAGCACTGTGTCTATTTTGGGATTGTTATCTGTTGCTTTTGACTATATTTACAGACCTAACACCTCACATGCAGGTCATATATAAAATGTGCTTCCATCCAAATAAACATTATCTTTATCATATTTGTTACTAAAAATAGGGCATTTGAATTAGGCTGGCTTTAACCTATTTTTTCTTTATTGGCCTAAATTGTGAGATCTCATTTTCAAAAGATAACTACTCTTCAAAATACAGTATTTTTCCTTATACAGTAAACAAGACCACAAATGGACTTTTTGCATGATCACAAGAAATCATGACTGCACCCATGGTATTCAGCCAAAGCTCCTGAACTTCTGTGCGTGTTAAACATAGCACCCATCCTGTCCAGTCTGTGACCACACCTTGCCTAGTGGACATGACACAGTCATGAATTTAACAGATCTGTCACGCGTATAATGGAGTTTCTCTCTTCCAAAAGTGATGTCTGCAAATCCTTCTCAATAACTCACCCAAACTGTTGATCTGCATGGTGTCATTTGTTTTTCCAGTTTTGTCTGTAGAAGTCTTCCATCTGCCCTCCCCCCTCCACCTCTTTAAAAAACACCTCTAGTGTACAAATACTGTACCTTCCCCATCCCACTACTAAATACTCTCATCACTGCAAATGCGAGAATCTTCAAGAACTCTGCTTGCTTTTTATTGAACTTTATTCCTGGATGGAACTACTATTAATATTGATATGGAAAATATAAAATAAGTCACAGATGGTGCTCAAAATTTGGAAACCGGAAAACTCTAAGGCAAATCATTGCCAAATGTTGTCTCTTCATTTATCAAGCCTATGAAATATTTTGGGTACAACTGCTTTGTTGACACTAATGAAAAAATCAGTGATAAATGAGGATTTAATGTTCTCCCTTTGGTTAAATTTTAGAAGAAGAGGAAAAAAACGATGGGAAGCAATGGGTATTAATACTGCACAAGATATATGCTGTATTCTGTTTGCAAAGGGTGGGCGAGGATAAATCAAAATCTACTGTAATTACTGTCAAAACATAAATCAAAATCTACAGTAATTACAACAAAACTAACATGATAGACACATATAAAATACTTTTCAAGAATAAAAGGATTGATTGTCTGCATGTTACTGGCCAGAACTGCTTTGTTTTATCAACTGACCTATTAAAATGGTCAAGTTACAAGGGGAAAATGGCAAAGAAAAAGGGACTGAAAAAGGAATAAATCAAAACAATTAACTGACACATTTCACTATGAGACAAGAAAAAACAAATGTTGATGTACTGCTTCAGTACATGTGAGCTGAATGGAAGTACTTTTTCAAGGCAAACATCAGAAATACAGCCGTTGCATTCTCACGTTTCAAATTGCTCTAGTTGACACAAATTTATGAGTTTTAATCCAGAACAAATTTCTCTCCTTTGTTCCATTTTTTCCCCTTCATCAATTCCTGTCCCAACTCCATAAAAGTCAGGACTTTGTTGGCTATTGCTCGACCTCCCCAGGACGACTATTTTTTCGACATACATCTGTCAAACGCGCGCCTTGCATCTCTGTCCAAACTTGTTCACTTTTGCTCTCTAATCTCAATCACCTTGGTGTGATACAAGTTTAGATTTACAGTATAAATACAGCTCCCGATAACATCCAGTTGCCCAGCAATTTGGCTAAAACCTGTAGATCAAGCTAATCCCCCTTACCCAACATTGAGCTGATAATCGCAGTTTTGCTGCCAAGAATTAAGCCACAATTTTTTCATTTTTTTTACTATCTGGTTTAAGAAAGTCAACTTTATTGCCTTCAAGATTAGCCTTTTGTGCCTTCTATGGCCTCAATCTGGGGTATATCCAATATTAAAGCAGAGTATGGAGCTTTGGCATTTAACAACCTTCCTCTTCCGCCATATTAAAAACCCTTCTACTTCAAACGTACTATGGCAGAATTTGCAACATCAAACTACATTTTTCTAAGAGGTACCATCTAGAATACATAGCTCTGATAAAGAAAACCTTTATTCTGAAAGCAGAAAGCATATCAATTATTGAATTATTCTTCATATAATTACTATTTGTGGGGGGGAAAGGTGTGGAAAATGCTCACCCTGGCAGCGGCTTTGATTTTCCTTAAAAGCTCTACCGTGGGCCCAAGGAACTCGTGTCTAAACTGATCCCAGTTCCCATCAAACTGCTCATCAATGCACTGCTTCACTTGGCTGACCAAGACTCCCTCTACACTGGCATACGGGATGTAAAGTCCTTCTAAGGAGGCCCTTAAAGTGGTTTCCACGTTCTGAAATTTAAAATAAGAGTTCAGATAATAAAAAAACATCCCCAGCTTCACCCCCCCCCAAAAAAAACCAATAAATGGAAAAACTGTTTTTCCAAGTAACAATACCAAACAATGTTATATATCACAAAATTTCTGATATCAATAGGTAACTTCAGTACAAGTGCACAGATTCATTACAAAATGATCATCAAAGACAGCGCTGTGAAAATCTAATTGCAACAAGTTCAAATTACTGTCAAACTCAAATGCTAAAGTGGTTCAGAAAATTGCAATGTAACTACAAATCTTAGGCACTTTAATTCTGCTAAATCTAATAAAGGAGGAGTAGCTGCACATGGTAAATAAAAATAAATATATGGCACCAACTGGGGGAGAAACCACTTTGGGGTAAGAGTTGCACAGTGTGCTACATAATCACTGCATAAAAAACAAAATGGTGAAAACAGATAATTAACGGCTGTCAAGTTGACAAAAGAGGTATGAGGCCATAACAGAATTAATGTCGACTATAAAGTATTTTTTCGGTCACAGTACTGCCTTGGAGAAACACGTTTTATTTATGTTAAAAAGTCAAGCTGCGTGATTATTTTCTGGCAGGCCATGTCTTTGTCTTGTGACTTTTTTATCACGGGCACTGAAAGAGAACTTTCACATCATAATGAGAAACAACATTCTTAAATAAGTATTCCTTTCTATGAATCTAAATATATACTATAGTACAGCTTTTCTGGCCCTGCTCCCCTCCCCAATATTTTTCCTTCAAATCCTCAAACTTCAAATCCTAAGCCAAACTAGCTTGAGACAAATACCCCGTTCACACTACAGTTGCCAAAATGCGCATTTCTATAATTCGGATTTTTCGTAAGGAATCCGATTCGGTATTGCGTTCACACTCGCTAAGCGAATACGAATCCCACGTTGAAAATTTCAGGTTAAACTTCCTGTTTTGAACACTCGCGCATGCGCCGCACAGGAAATCTTAAAATATCAACAAAAATTTGTGACGACAAATGCAACTCAAAAGACATTCCAGCATTCTTGAGAAGTATAAGGTGGCAAAATAAGTTTGTTTCCTCATGTTGTAGTGAGTGGTGACCGCCAAATACGTTTGGTGCAATCGCTAAAGTAATAAACCAGCGTTCATAGATACCTGCACTTATCTGCACACATGCGCAGTAAGATCTGTACAGGTGTCGATTCCGGTAAGTTATCCGGATCGCGCTTAGAAATCCACCTCGCTTGCAGGATTTTGAAAATGCGCATTTTCAAAATCCTCTTGCGTTCACACTACTGCATTTATTCGAATTGTGACCTAATTTCGCAACCTATCCGGATAACTGAGCGTAGTGTGAACGGGATAAAAGTCTTTTACTTATTCCACTGACCTGACAAGAGAGACACACATTTTTTTGCTGATGTTGAAATATAAACCCTATGCACTGATCAGCGTAATTCCACAGGGTGCAATTCACAAAAATGATTTTTCACATCTTTTTTTTTCTCTTGGGTCAATGGGTTTTGTTGTTCAAACATCCCCCAACTTAGTGGAATAATTTAACAGATTCAATAAATCAGCAGGGAGAATTGCATGGCTGGCTGAATGAAGATGGTGAATAATCAGTAAAATATCTCTCCGCCAGCTATGACGTAAGGAGCCTGCTGAGATTTTTCCTAAAGTGTGCATGTACGAGTCCATCTACCACCCTGTGCTTTGTACTGTACTACTACCAGTATAATGATGTGAATGGGAAAACACATAACATCACTTTTTAAATTCATTCTAAATGGTGATGTTTATATATCATAAGAATTCGTCAGTAATGGTTTCATGATTTCATATTCTGAATGCAGATTTTAGTCCAGCCTTTCTTTTATATAATTACTAAGAATCAGCATTTCACTGTTTGTAGCAGTATATTAAGATGACGGAGTACCCAGGCATATTTTTTATCTTTTACATTTGATTTGATTTTTTATTCATTATTCTTTCATCTATTAGGGTGCTGTTGGGAGATTATAAATTTGGAAAGTTTGGAAAGTGGAAAGAGGAATTTAGGAAGTTCATTATCTGCTCAATTTCACTTACACAAATGAGATGTGCACTTTAAAAAATTGTCAAATGTAGATTAAGGGCAGCACTTCAGCAAAATGAAATATTAAGGTACTTATTTGTCTTAGAAAATAATACAGTCCCAGAAGTACATGAAACATACAGGCCCCACATGTTGTTATATTTATATACACAGCTCACACTGGCAATATAAATTTCTCTACACTGCAACCTCCATACCATCTATCTCCTAGCAACGGTAAACACAAAAATGCTTTCAGACCATTTTGTTCACTTTCTCTTTTGTGGAATGTTTCCTGCTTAACAGAAAATACAACATACAAAATTCTTAGGTACCATAAATTATGTCAGGGGTTCTTATGAATGATGAAAATGGAAAGGTCACGTTGGCAGACGGACTCTCTGTTGTGAAAAATAAACTGAGCAAGAAGTTTCTAAAAGGGAAGAGCTGCTAAAACTGATAATAAAAAGCACGGCCTTGAATGCGAAAAGAACTGAACTCTAACAAGTTATAAAGTGTTTAAATTAAGCAGCAAAAAATCTGTAACCCGTTTCTTAAATATCTATTTCACAATCTTGATAGAATTGTTCATTCTCAACAAACAACACAACTAATCCATTTAATGCAAAGTAAAAAAATCTTTATGAAAAGCAAAGCAAAACAATTTAGAGCTAAATATACCTTGCTGCACATACCTAGACAGATAGACAGACAGACAATACAGTTACCCAAGTAAACCATTTATGCATAGATGTTTTCTAAGATAACTTGTTTTCAGTCGTTCTTTTATGTTTGTGAACACGTTAAATAACACGAGCACTTTCTGATAACTACATACTGCCATTAAACTGGTGCCTGAAACACACACACACACACACACACACACACACACACACACGAAAAAACAAACACACACACACACACACTATTTACCTTACTACAGCCAATATACAACTCCTTCACGCAGTATTCTTCCCACCACCCAGCCGGCTGATACTATCCAGTGTTATAGCTAATCATGAACTTCCCTGGGAGGTTAAAAAATATCCAAGAGGCAAGCGACTACTCAGCAGACAAGAATGTTCTAAGATTACTGCTAGTTTATCTCTCAGCAATGCCACAACTCAAAAAGAGTTGTCTGCAAATCGTGGAACATTAACACTCCTGTCAGAGAGAGGTGTAAACTACGGAGCGAGAGTGAGGGGAAAGGTTAAATCTGTTTGGTTAAAATAAATGTGTGGTAGAAGAGGCGGCTTGCAGTCTGACAGGCACCCTGAAGTTCTGGGCATGGGGGTAGCGCTAACAAATAATAAACCCCAAATGCAATAAAAAAATGAAGACTGTTTTTGTTACAAAAGCTTTTAAAAAATACATGTAAATCCCCCTGTTGGATAGGGATAAAGAAAGAGATTGAGGTTGAGCAATCAAAAGTGACATTGGGGAATAAAGTGGTTCTTTGGGAAATGAGTCATCATTTTTAGGTCTGCAGTTGGGGTAGACAACTGTTGGAGATGGAAAGAGGGACACTGATGTCTTTGTGAAATACTAGACCTCACTTAGACACAGCAGTGAGAACATTTGCACCAATCAAGATACTCTAATTAGATCAACGCTTGTTTCTCACAGAGACATGTTAAAAGTGTCCTCAGAACCTGTTGGCAAAGGCAAACAGGGTGTGTAAACCTTAATATAGCAAATAGAAAATTTGCCCAAATTTTTCTGGAAATTTTAGCATTTTCCCATTAATCACCAAGGTATACCTTGTCCAAAATTATCACGGAAATTACCATTTACAGCTCTCAATTTTTAATTTTTACCATCACAAACAAAATTTGAATACCATTTTCAATATGCAAGTTGATCAAAACTTAGAAACTTAGGGTGAGAAGAAGTCTACATAGTTATTTGTAAATATTTTGTGATTGTCATGCCTTAATTGGTGACAAAGGAAAAATTGCTAAAATTAAAGAAAATAATTTCCTGAGCGCAATGAAGGCAGGAATCAATTGTGAAGGGCATGCCTTATTTGATCTGTGGACTAATTAGTTAGCGTATCAACTAGTTGTGAACTCGGCCTAACACTCACTGTGTGACTTAAATTTCCATCTATTCACATCTAACTGATGAAATATTTAGCTGCAACTCTATTTTTATTGCCACTCTGACACTCTTATGTCTAACAAGAGACAATCATCAGAGAATAAAGCCATAGGTGTTATGGTAGCCACTAATACAGCTGATAAAATTCTTTGCCAAGTATGAAAAGATTCCCTGGCCCCTCACAGCGAGGTCACCAAGTACCTCTCTTATTTCTCAATAAGACTCTAGTAAATGAAGGCGTTATTCAATCACTGCAATTAAATTTAATGGGATCAAATCTAGAAGCGCATAATTCAAGTCAAAATCCCTTATTAAATAGTTTCAGGTGATTTCCCACATAGAGATATATATATAACCAAAATGAAGTTTTGACAGCAAAGTGTTCTTTTTCACTCATACAACTGCAATTTCCTCCCAATAAATGCTACTTATAAACCATATGACCAATTTGTGACAGTTTTAAGTGTGCTTTTTAAAATCTTGTGTCCCTCTTAAATTATAATTCTTTGCAACATATGACCTGTGTTAAAAAAGACTTATACAAACCCCCTCAAGTCAAGAGGAGAAATCACGATGACTAAGTAAACACCCCTTCACATTTTCACAAAATCTACATTTTTTGTCAACATCTTGAGAAATACTGTGATCAATAGCTAAGTGTCACTTCCACATGTATGCATCTTAAAAAACATGAAGTATATGGTTTTTTTGCAGAAAAAAAGACATCACTATAACAGGTGCCTTGTGGGAAATCAGTCCGAATAGGGACATCCACCTTTGATATATGTGTGATGGGAGAGAACAAACATGCCTATATTCTTTTTATATCGACAATAAAATTTATTACTGCTGAGCCTGAGTAGCGGGTAATAGAATTCTGCGTTTCACAACTTACATACATATTAATAGGCTGGACTGGTAGCATAACATGATTTAGAATTCTGCATTTATGTGGCAGACAGAGCTATTAGATTCACTGAGAAATGTTCAAGTTGTTCATGAACCTTTTATTATTATTATCTTATTATATTTTTTTTTTGTTCTAACGTTCGATGCTATGTACTTTCGTTGATCTCTGAATTTCACATTTTGACCCATTTCTTGTATCAAAATCAACTTGTGGGTAATCAATATTTTCTAGTTTTCCATACATTTGATAGGACCCAACAGTTTATAAACAGTGACAAGATGTTTGCTGGAGTGAAAATAATTCATCATAGAGTTGCAGCTTCTTCCTGGAAACAATGTGATAAATGTATTATCTATAATTTACATCTTCCTTATAGCTTCTCCACTGCTCTGATTGGTAAACTATTTCCCAGAGAAGCAATAATGACATGCACTTGTGAATCACCTGTGCAAAACGGAGAGAAAAGGGTATGTGGAATTTCTGATAAATGGCTGAAAAGATTAAATATAGGGCTCTTGGTAAAGTGTGTGTTTGTGGAGTAGGGGTTGGGGGATGTGCAATAAAACAGATAGGTACATAGTAAAAATATATGGCCTTGTCACTTACTTTGAAGAGGGGGTTACAACTTTTCACATAGTTTTTTTTGTACAGTATTTCCTTGAAAAAGATGAATTGCAAAACCCACCTCCTCAGTTACAGCATCTTCTTCCTCCTCCTCTTCCTCCTCGTTGTCGTCTTCGTCAAGTTCTGCTATGCCAGGCAATCTGCCATACACACTCTGTAACAACAAGAACACTAACATCAGTGGTGCACTATACTCCATATCATTAAAGTTAACAGTACTGCAAGGGCCCTTAGGAGATATAACTGAGGCAAACAAACAAACAAACAAACAAACAAACAAACAAACAAATAAATTGATACAGCTTGACTGCCAGGCTGCATACTACCTCTGGACTACTATTGCCAATTTAAATCAATTTAAATTTTCTCACAGCTAAATGAAATAATTCTAGTCAAAAATGAAAGACTTTTTTATTGCCTTAGTTGTACTGGTCAAGAAGTCTATGCCTAAGGTAATATAGAGCATTGAACTATAAGCATTGTGTTAGGTGACCTCTTGGTCACAACAGTACAATCAAACCAGAAACTAATCTCTACACTTAAATTTAAGACACATTCAATGGCAATTACACCTGAGATAACTGCCCTAACTGTTCAACACAATGACACTAGATTATTGAAAGACACGACTGTGGTAAATAAATTGAACTCCTCAGATGGAACTCGATAAATAATATACATAGTCAGTGAAGCACAAAATTTTTAATGCATTAATTGCCACAAACTGCATGCAGTTTCAAGAAATAACAAAAACCTCCAGTTCTGAAACCCTCGCTGTTTCTCAAAATGGCGAAAGTTGAAAACTGGCCACAGCAAAGACTTATAAGAATATCAGCCAACTAAGTTGCATTTCACTAAGAATCACCTGAAAGGACAATTAGCTCCTTTAGTCAGCCTTACTTAAATGACTTATTTTAAATGTCAGAGGAAATTGAATGGGGCCTCAGGATATTCTGTTTTATTCCAGGTCTATTTTTTGTGGCTTGCTAGTATATACCAAAGAAATTTTCACAGTTGTCACCATAAGCCATACTTACATTTGTGACATTTGATATCTGAGATCTGCCTTGGGCGAGTGATGAGTCCATAACCGAGATAATTGAACTCTTGATTTCTTATAATGTTTTATATCTAATTCAGGTTTTGAATTCATACATATCAAAAAAAAAAAAAAAAGTCCTGGTAAATCCAAAAACCTCGAAATTAAGGGTACAGACCATTACTTTGCTATATGCCCTAAGCCCACACTCTCTATCACCCTGAGTTTCAGATTTCTCACCATGACTACGTTTTCCCCAGTTTATGCTCTCTAGCACCTTATATTATAGGGCACAAACTTTTCATTTATAAATAATTTGCTTCTAACCAGTACAATCTCTCTAACACTGCATCAGTCCTTGAGCTGACAAGAGAGGAGCCTCCAACAGACCCCGAAATTCAGGGTGTCAAGAAGAATTGTCCCTAAGGTCAGAGCCACCGTGGACATTTAAGGAATTCAGCAAATTAGTTTTATAAATTGACTGATAAATAAGGCTAGGGAAAACAAATCAATATAATTATAGGATGGTATGAAAATAGCTGCCTTTAATGCCAAGTCAGGTTACTATCTGATGGCGCGCGCGCGTGTGTGTGTGTGTGTGTGTGTGTGTACAAACAGAAGTGAACAACAACGTAATGACCACACTCATGATCAGTTTGTTATATATTCACACAACACAACTAACTTCTGAAGCAGACATGAAATCTGCATCAGTTGTATATTACTATGGTAACCCGTGTAAAATAATTTTTTAACTCTAAGCCTTATATTATCATAGACAGGAGAGTGTCCAAATGCCAATTAACCATTTCCTATAGGCAGTAACATTTGGGCAAATTCACTCGAAGTTTTAAAACTAACATTTGTTAAATCAAAATCAAATTTTACATCAAGTGCCTCAAAAAATGGCCTTTTCAACTGAAACCATTTCAAAACAATCTATAAGACTTAATGGGTGGCTATTGTGTGCTAAATAACTGAAAACATTTTGCCCCATCAACCACAGATGAAAAAATCCACCACAAATCAATCATAAATACTCACTTGAATCCAGAAGCACAGCAATCCTGATCAAAACTGATCCAAAGGAGAAAAAAACTCGAGCGGGACAAAAACCAAAATCAATGAACAGCCTGATTGATTGAAGCTGACCCATTGACTGAGGGGGAAAGAAGGGAGTTATGAATGAAATATGCAGTGTTTATGTTTGCCTGACCCTCGTTCCTAATCTCTCACAATCGAGCTCAGCAAATATTGACCATTTGCTGCAATGGTCTGTACACATGAGGGAGTCGTTTGACGAATTGAGGCGAATTCCTTTTTAGATTAGAAAATGATTTGGAAGATATGGGGGCCATTTGAGATGATGGATAAATGTCGCTGGAATAATGTATTATAAGAGAATTCACTTTTAATGAATCATTTGGTGAATAAAGTATTATTGAATGGAATTGGATTCAGGAAATACTTCTTCATGGAAAAAATAAATCAGTTCTTTGGTGATTAGGAAAGAAATATTGCTACACTATATAAGTACAACAAACCACTTAAAATTATTGCCTATTTTTAACATTTTTACAGATGATCACCATTCAACTTACTAACAACTTACTATCAAAGAAGGTCAACTTAAACTGGAACTGGCCCAAGGCCAAGCTGGCAAAATGTCAAAGTTCTAGCACATCCTTTTGCCATCCACTCAAAACTGAGGCAAAAATCGATTCGATCTTAAAGCAGGAAATCCAAATTGCATAATCATGGCCTTAGATAACAGTTATATCTGATGGTCAAACAAAGCGGATAAAGGCTTGACCCAACATAAACTAAGACACAATAAACAAAAACTACAAAGAATATCGGTCACTGTAATATCAGTTACCATCTCTTCACTGAGGAGGGGGAGGAGGGGGGGGGGGTAAATATTTGCTGCCATCGTATCTGAGGAGACAGAAAAACAAGGCTCGGCATTTGATCATCGAGCTGCTTTGCAAACTGAACAGTAAAATGACATTGTGTTATCTCAACACAATGCCTGACTTGATCTCATTACTGAAATAAAGATCAACAGAAGATGACAATTGCAAACTCAAAAAAGGGTAATCTGAGCTTCCTGCGTGGAGGCAGTCATTTTCTTAAACCAATACATGCCTGAGTGGTCTGTCAATAAAGTCAAGTAGGCAAGGGAATTTCAAAGTTAAAATTCATTCATCACTTTTGGATTTTTTAATCACCAGTTTTCAATACTTATATTTGTAAAAAGATATCAAGTTGATAACCTCATTTGCAGCGAAATTGCTATGTTAAACTTAATTCGCCAACACCTTTCATTACCCCCTTGTTTTCAAAATTCATTTGGTTATTTTTCTTTCTTCAATGTCCTCTCTTTCATTAATATATTTCAAATACTGGCTTCACTGAGTCCTCTAAAGTTTAATAAAATGCATATAACTTACTGTGAAAAGTTATTTAAAAAACTTGCACAATTATACATCATACACACTTATATTGCCAGATATATGACCAATTCAAAGAATTCTCCAAGGACCAAAACACACCACACAAACCCTTCATCATCAATCAATCCATATATTATTCTTTCATATGCA
Source organism: Lingula anatina (assembly GCF_051362555.1). Classification (NCBI taxonomy): domain Eukaryota; kingdom Metazoa; phylum Brachiopoda; class Lingulata; order Lingulida; family Lingulidae; genus Lingula; species Lingula anatina. The sequence continues at coordinate 17,022,701 of NC_141770.1, forward strand.
ATATATCACAGTTTCATTAAAAACCTATTCCCCTGCCTGATGTTTACCACCCCAGCCAAGAACACCACTCTAGCCAATTTCATGCCCGAATTAATAATTCATAAATGGAAATAATTAACAGTCCCGCTATGCATCCTGTTACTGACCCATGTGCCTTATGGGATATTTAATGCCCAACTAGTTCACAAATTACGTCAATTAGGAAACACTAATTAACTGCGTCTGGCTGATTTGTTACAGTGTTTCTTAATCACTGCAGGCCTGTCAATCAATATGATGGAAGGCATGGGTTGATAAAGCAGCAGCAGCAACTCGACTCATTCTGCTTGCATACATCATACATGCATGGTCAGTATCTTTAGGGTGTATGAAATGGCTTGTATTCAGTTGTCTTTGTTGAGATATGATAACCATTCATATGCTCCTATAGTTTGAAGGTGGCCTGTTATATTTGTGTTAACTTTATTGTTATATATGTTTACTATTTTATCTTTCATAATTGTCTATTTGTTTTATGCTGTTTGTACATAATCCCCATTCCTGTGGTGCTTTCGACCACAAACAGGTACTAGTAACTAACTTATATGAACATTATTTGAAAGTAAAATTACCTGTATGTTTGTATTTGGAAAACTGTACCGTTCTTGGAAAACTGTACTGAGAAGCAATATTTCTTTCAGATGCCATACATTTGAAGGAAACAATACCAGCATAACTAAATGACCAAGCAACTGTTATAGTAAAAGTCAGCAGTGAAAATAGGAGCTTTATAAATATATTACAAAATATGTTACTGATAATTTTGGAACATTTCAGAATTTTTAAGTCTTTAAAATTATACAAAGCCAAAACCTGAATGAGGAACCTAGTTTTTACAAAGTGTTTATCATATATTATCCATTTTGCAATGTAAAATAGGTGCAGACATGCCATTAATAACCATACATGAATATTCATACCGCAATACCTTCTTAAAACCAAAAGGAGCAAATTCAAGTGACCAGAAGTGGATCTGTTACTTAATCCAGTTTGTAAAGATAACAGCAGGAAGTATGGGAGTTGGGATAATAAGAGACTATATATCCACAAACAATGTCATCTCCATTCATCAGTACAAGACTTAACAACAATTCATCATAAATATAAACAACACCTAAAGGTCTTCAAGCTTCAAGCCAAGGTGTTTTTGCACTCTTCATAAAGATAAAGCAGGAAGAAGTTTGTCACCTTGAGGTGGACTGGCACCTCACCTGTCTGGGGTCATGACCAATATCACCAAGCCAGCTATGCCAGGGAGGGGCACAGATGGTAACATGCTCTAGGGGCACTCTTCCCCCCCCCCCCCCCAGCAAATAAAATAAAATAAAATAAAATAAAATAAAATAAATAATAATAATAATAATAAATAAAAATAAAAAATGACAAAGTATAACAAAAACCTATAATGAACAACAAAATAGAAAATCAAGCAATTTCCCATCCATATGTTCTACAATTCTTTTTATTAGAATTAATTTGCCACATTTGAAATCCTTGACCATCACCCCCTCCCCCACCTCGTTTTACATGATAAGACATCTCAAAGTGTACCAGTTGTATCCCTAATATATTAGTATACTACTCAATGTGAAAAGGGTCTTAGGCCCCATTCCCACATATGTTACTGATCTACATTGAACGATCCAACTCTGCGGAGACTCTCGCTGAGTGCATTAATCTTATTAATTAAAGTGAATGGCATTTCCTTCTGACATTGAGTAGAATACAGAAAAGCTGGTGATTATATGTAAAGTTGGAAACCAGAGGAGGCAGATCACTTAGGCCGCATATTCACATCGAGTTGAGCCATGGCTCTATAAAGCCACGACCTAAATATGGCAGACGTACATAAAAGGAAAACCGCCTAATCTTTTAATAGTCTCTCCGCCTCTCACATGCCTCCCCATGTGTCGTCCCAATGGAGCCGAGATTTAATGACTGTACCCCCGCAGGGACGACGCATGGGGAGGCGTGTGAGAGGCAGAGAGACTATTAAAAGATTAGGCGGTTTTCCTTTCATGTACGTCTGCCATATTTAGGTCGTTTCTTTGTAGAGCCATGGCTCAACTCGATGTGAATGCGGCCTTAATTAAGCTGATTGCACTGAGCAAGTCTCTGCAGAGTTGGATCGATCTACATAGACTGGTGGAGTCTGTGGGAAAGGGGTCTTAGACTGATCTCCTCACTGAAGATAGGGCAGAGATATCAGCCACAACATCAACAGGTTTAACTAAATCTGTCCTCAGACAACATTAAACACAGACTTTAGAAACCTAGATTATGTATTTCCTCATATCCCATTGTCTTCATTATCACGTGGTTTACTTGGGATAAAAATTATGTCCAATTTTGTGTTTAAGTCAGATAATAAAGGGACTGTTCATATCATTGCTTTTGTTTTCATACAGAAAAAGAAATGCATGAAATGATTGTCATTGCGCTGCCTTTATTTGAACTTAACCAAGTCTTGAAGATATGGTCATAAAAATGTTCAAATTATTTTTCAAACAATATTGGTGTTTAAAACTTGACACAGAGTAATGTCTTGAAAACACTAGAAACCATACAATGATGCCATGAAATGTGTTACATATGATCTTCCATTTGTGTTTCTCATTATTTCATATATTATGAGAACATATTGAATGGTTTAACTAACTCCTCCCCTCCCTAATGCCCACTGCTTTCAACTTTCATTCAAAAACTGTCCTTGAACATAATAACCATTTCGTGTTAAGAAGCACTTACTGCATATACCTATTAAACAACTATGAAATAAACAATTGGGTTGTTAATCAAAACAGTAAAAATTAAAATATCCCGATGTTGTCCAGTTATGTATGGAGTCTCAAGGAATGTGCTATTTCATACCCATTTTTCACTAAAATGGCACAGACCATTTCTCTTATCTGTTTGATCATAGGAAGTCAACACATGGTCAATTTATTGACCAAATGAAACTGAATTTTTGCTGCAAAATATTAATTGTTGTTATTCATTCTAAAACTAAAATTACTGATTAAATGGTTTGGAAAATTAGTGCAGTAAAAAAGGTTTGTAGGCCATTTGTCTTAAACATTACTATGATGACAGTAAGAAGCATATTTGGAAATAGAAGACATGCAAAGAAAAGGCCCCACTCCTTTAAACACAGTTCTACAGCCAACCTTTCCCCAAGCAAAAGTGCCTACATCATCCTTATAATTAAAAAAAAAAAGGCCCCTTATTATAGAAAAAGAAATCCTCTCCTTAAAATTAAGGGTGTTTATGCACAGTTGCACACCTATCCTGTAAAAACAAAAATTTTTTTGCATGTTCTTTTAAAAAGCTGTAAATATTATATGCGAAGCATCAACCTGACACCTATGTTAACTGCCATCACAAAGGAATAAAATGAAAGTGTCAAGAAGTCCTAGCTATTTGGCCATGGATATCATGACAAATGCATGCAGAACAAGCCGTGGACTAACAGATCTGCAGATCAAATATGGCCAAACCACTTGAAAGCTTGCTGCCTAATCCCCTAATATACACTGAATAGATTCCCAACGGACTATGCAAAAGCTTTCAAGTGGGTTGTCCACATGAGATCTATGGATCTGTTAGTCCATAGATCAGCTGCTGCTGTCCGAATGGATATAAGCATGCAAAAGAAAGGTTGAAGATCAAGTTCATCTCACTCCTCACCCCACCACACCCCACCACCCAGACACTGGCTATCTGTCTATAGGAGAGCTATGTATACAGACCACTGTTGTTAGCATATTATTAATAGACATGAGTAGAAATTAGTTCTGCATGATGTCTAGGGCAAATGTTGCCAAACTCAGCTCAGTAAATTTATTCTGCTGGTAGGTACAAAAAGCACTGATTCCCCCCCCCCCCCCCCCAACCCTAGCTCAAAGCAAAAAAGAAAAAAAAAAAGAGTATTAAAAACTGAATATAGTCCATAATTATAATATGTTCATAACAACTTGCCAATTTCTTTTCTAGGAATTAGCTAATAATTTGACAAAACTAAGATTTGTTCCTGAACTTCTGACAAAAATATATTCCAATATATGGTAACTGAAACGAAATGGCTTAAATATGAATGAAAAACAGGCAACCCATTTAAAAGACAAGGACAAATTGCAAGATGGATATTAAATGACAGTGATGCTGTACTCATGTCATGCAAAATCTCATCCAAAAACAATAAAAGAAAGTTGGTTTCCAGGCTTAGCTAATGGGTATGAAATTTAGACAGTATGCATTCATGTAAATTCAGATGGAGATGCAGTTATTCTTACCCATAAGGGGAATGGTTTCGGCAAAAATATATCAGGATTTTTCCACTTTTCAGGGATTCTAGATAATTTATAAGCACTTGCATGTCTTTGTGTTGCAAAAAAAAAAGGATCACTTTTCATTAAAATATGCAATGGACCTTCCAAAAATATGTTGAAGGCAGCCCTAAAGTTTGATAGAGTCAGCTATGCAGGAAGAAGCATGAGAAGAATATATATATATATATATATATATATATATATATATATATATATATATATATATATTAAGTCCAGCCTGTATTATCAGTTTTCTGCAGCTGAGAGAGGATGCATACAATGTGACAGCATGGTAAAAATGTTTATAGGAAGTAACATCATATCAAAATTATATATAATAGACCCAAATTACATATAATAGACATAACAATGCTATGAAATAAATAAACTTGGAGTATTCCTATACAAACGTTTTTATAATGTTTGGGAATTAAATTAAGTACTCTATATTTTTACTCTAATAAAGTACTTAGTACTAAAATTTTACTCAAGTACTAAAATTTTTAAATGCTTGGCCTGAACTGAAAGTTACATTATAATTATTATTATTTTTTTTATGTCCAGTCATTCAAGCAGGGTGTGTACTAGCAAATAATGACAATGTTAAAACCAAAAATCATTGGCTTGAAACTAGGACGTACGGTTTTGTATATCATAGCTTGAAATTAATTTCTAAAATGCTTCTTAAAGTAAAATAAAATACAGAAATAACCAAACATTACACTACAGGATGCAAGCATGTATTATAAGAATTTCATTTCTATTAGTCAATAAATCATTGTAATTATCTTCAAATTCAAAGATAACAAGAATTAATATATTCAACCAAAACCATTTGCACAATGGACGTTAGCACAATTAGCATCCGAGGACATGAAGTCATGTAAATGGATGTGTCATAATCATGAATTAAGTGTCACAGGCTACAATTCACCACCATCATCACTATTTTATTGACTCTAGTTGGAAGATCAGTTGATCTCAATAAGACATAGGGGCCAGCTTTACAAAATGGCTAAAATAACCCAAAAATGCTCTAACTTTATTGACCCCATTCAATTATAGACATCAACTTAAATGGATCATCGGATACACCTCCTTTTGTTTCCAACATACTCGTACAATCACCTGCTTTTCTGTCATCAACCTAATGCCAGGAGGAGTTGTACCACTCAGTGAAGCTGATTGCCTTTAGCGCGAGTTTCTGGACAGTTGGGTTGATCCACAAAGACCAATGGTGGCCATGAATGCATTCAGAGCAGTGGACTAAGACCACATTTCCATAGATTTTAGATCGATCTATCCCTGTGGGGAGTCTCACTTGATTACTGTCAACTAAGCTGGCTTAAGCATCTGTCCCGCCTACTGAAAGCTGTAAGGGGGTAATTAACTATGGTGGGCGCTCGGCTGACTGCAATTTAGCGTGAACCCCCAGGGAGTTAGGTCGATCTAAATCTTAATCTCTGGATCGATCTTAATCTCTGGGAATACACCCTTACAGATCTGGGGATCATATATGGCGAACACTCTGAAAAGCGTGTTGCTTAATTCCCCAATTAGACACTGAATGGATACCCAGCTGGGATTACGCAACAAGCATTCAAGTGGGTTGGCCATATTTGATCCGCAGATCTGTTAGTCTGCTGTTCTGAATGTGCTCTCTGGGAATGGGGCCTAAGACCCAAAATTTGGTCCAGTGACTTCAGCTCCCAATAAACCTATCTGGTCTAAAACATTAGCTATGTCTTTTTTGTTAAAAAAAACTGGTATAGCAATATTTCATTTATGTGTACAGCTAGCAGTTTTATCACGAGTCAGGACAAAGTAGACTAAATTTGGACCTAAATGTAACAACTAATTTTTCAGCTCAAGTTCATTTTTTTAAACCGACCCATGAGCAGCATCCATTTCCACCTGCCATATTAGTATTCTCTGTCCATGTGTCTCTGTGCTTTAATTATTGTAGTAATGGGTAATAAAGGACCACATTAAGTACTAATAGTTCTGCCTCAGGTCACCTACTAATAGAACACTCCCTCATCTGATTAACAAACTGCTTCATGTTAAAACTATGACTCTATCATGCAGAATCTCTCTTTTTTTTCGTCCACATATTTTTAAAGTTTATCAGTTTTTAGCTTTTATATATATATATATATATATTACACTATCAGTTTAAATTTTTTCGTTATCTGTAACATGTTTAGAGCTCAATAAATCATTATTTTTGTTGTTGTTGTTCCTGGCTGCTCTTCAACCCAATAAAGACATACATACAGTTCTGCATTCCGAAAAATAAGACATATCACAAATATAAGATAGCAAATATGATACTATTCCCAATTAAATTCTTCCTTAATCTTTGCCACAGGATGATGATCTTAGACAGAATGACCACAAGAAGGGGTTAATTCTAAACAAGGGGTCTCCTTAGTCAAAATTCCAAATTAATCATGTGAATGATTAAACAGTAATGGCCCAAAATTTATATTTACAGTATTTGTTTGTGTAAACCATGCCCCAAGTGTTAGGTTAAGGGGTTGTTTCGTCCAGTTATTAAATCAACTGACAAACCTGTCCTATATATTCAGGTGAAAATAAAGTTTGAAATCTCATTTCTAGTGTTTCAGAGCCAGTGTTTCACTTGATAAAAGATGGCTTTAAATTTTAATTGCTTATTAATTTCTACATAAAATTAATTTTAAACTGCAAATTTTATTGTGTCCATCCATCAGTATGCATATGATCAATAAATCTAATTACTTGCTGTTCAGTCTGTCTTACAGGAATGAGACTGATATTTAGCGAAAAAGAAAATATGGTGTGGGGTCCAGGGGGGCTGACTGCCAAGGTTAATGAAATATTTTGGCTCCAGAAAAGCCTATTTTAGCATTAAAAATCTCATCCCTGGTTTTAGCTTTGCAAGCGTGATTTTCGTTTTTCAGTCTTGTGTGTTCTAAAGCATGCATACTACATACACCACAGATTCTTATATGATCTTTTTTAGATTTCCAAAAACTTGTGTGTACATGATTAAGATGTTTTAAAACGGCTGTTAGAAAAGATACTTTCAAGTCCAAGAGATAAACAACATATAGCGCTATCGAGTCAAATTCCATTGAACAAGATTGAACAGCTTTTCAGAGGGATATATATCATTACATTTTATCCAACAAATACTTTGTCCGTGTATCTTTGCCTTGAGATCACTTATCTGACCTTATTAGTTCACACAGGTCACAGCAACAAATCTGACAAAAAACAGTGTCACATGCCCCAATGATTCATTTCTTCACATCTTTGGCAACTGTGGACAATTTAGGTTGTTAACTGTCTGAGATCCCTTTTTTAACACACACATACAAACATACCTCAGTTTTGGGACAGATTACCACTGTTGACATACTATAGATTGAAACAAGGAAAGTGTTTTATATAAACTGTATTCATGAACCTTTTACGGCCAAAAGGTCTTCTCATTAAAAAAAAAAAAAAAAAAAAAAAAAAAAAAAAAAAAAACAGAAATTGGCCTAAACTTTTAACTTCTTATCAATGCAGGTGGCTAACTTTACAGACTTTATCTGGGATTAAGTGAACTTAGACCTGATCAGTGATTACCAGGAAGATTTAGCCAGTGAGATAGATTGTAATCAAGGGAAAGCCTGAAGCATGTTCTTTAGTGGCATTCAGATCACCAAACTACTATCAACTTGTCAGGTAAAGTGTAGGAGGGAGGGGAGAGGGGGGATCCACACTATGCCCTTCATTTATCAAATGTCCACAAACACCCATCAAGACATGAGGACAGTTTTACATTCTCTGCAGCAACTTGACCTCCAACACTGACAAGGCCATGAAGACAATGAACAATTGTTAGAAAACCCCTCTGAAGTTGGGGGGGGGGGGGGGGGTGCATACATGGAAGTGCTGTCTCACAGGGTATCACAGATATAGCATGCTTGGTTTTGTGTCCTGAGAATTTGTGATGATAAAAAGATAACAGTGGCTACAATAACAATTTATTCACTTAGACAATTCTTCATCTTTCTTTCTTTACTGTATACATTTTTTATTTTCTTTTGCTATTGTTTTGATTTTCACAAGTGTCTAGGATGCATCTACTCCTGTTGAAAAACATTTTTTTCTCTAAATACATGTTTTTCAATATCATTTAAAGCTAGAATGTACAGTTAGATTTATGTCTTTTCTATGCTGATGCTGATGAAATGAAATTTATATGCATTACAGAGGACTACAAATAATAATATGAAAAGACAGAATAGTACCATAACACTTTTCCCACCCAAGTCATTACAAATTGTTTATGTAAACACAATGTACATCAATCATATATCAGTTTCTTAGAAAACCAAGCACTATATTCAACACAACTGACCATTAAAAATCCACTGACATTTGTCCAGTTTACTGAAATTAAGCAATCACTTTTGCAGAGAAAGAAACTAAGGGGCCGTTCACATAGAAAATCTATTCTTTAAAAATCTATTTTCCATTCGCGGTATCTTGTGTTCACGGTCTGTGCCCTGAATATTCCGCGGCGTAATTACTGGCAGCGCGAGCCAGTTACTTCCGTGATCACAAGATACCGCGAATAGAAAATAGATTTTTAGAAAATAGACTTTCCATGTGAACGGTCCCTAATATGTTGCCCTTTCTTCAACCAATCAAAAGACTAAATAAAATAATAATGACACAGTAAAAAAATTACAATTATAATCAATTTCTCTTAATTTTCATCAGTCAAGCAAGATATTTTAGCTGTTGTTAAAAATTCTTCATACTGAGAAAGATCCTACCCTCTACAAGGGCCACATATTGATATTTCATAAGATATTTCCAGATGTCTCAAATTTAATTGATGGCTAATCTTTGTTCTGAGGCGACAGTGAAAATGTCCACATAATAATAACTGTGGCCCTGGTAGAAGGTAGCAAGACGTGATACATTATAACTGTCCTTTTTCCCACACCTGTACACACACCATTAAGGAACATAAGATGCAGCATCATTTTTCATCACCATGGCAACATCTCTCAACAACAACAGCAATCTCAAATCCATTTCATTAGCATTTTTCACACAATACATTAGCATATGGTTTACTGAAAAAAATAAACCAGTTGCCCTGGTTGGGGAAACTTATAACGGCTATAATTCAAATAACACATGGCATATAATGAATGCCTCTTTTGAAGTGAACTGAATACTGAAAAAAAATCTGCATGGGTCATGATTTTGAAAGGAATGGTAAAATAATACTCTAACTGCCAGCCTGTCAAAAACCTTTTAACTATATATTAAACTGATGATATAGTATGTTCAGGCATCTTATTTATCATTATCTTAAGATTATCTCAAGGTAAAAATGTTAATTATCAGGTGTGTGGTTGTTTATAAATAAATAAGTAAATAATCAGCCAAATAAATAAATAAATAAATAAAAAATAAAATAAATAAATCAGCCATTGAGTCATGGAAAAAATGATTTGAGAGAGAGCGAGGATAGGAGGGAAGGGAGGTGATTGAGCAAGGTAACTAATGATGAGTTGAAATATTAAAGATTTAAATTTCATTTTAGCACTACATCTTAAATTTCACTACCCTAAGCTTTCTTAAGGTTTTCCTGCCTCACTTCACCAATTCTATAGCTGCAATATGTACACCAGCCTACGATGCATTTCACATGCAAATTTACCATGTCAGAAATCATTTCATGTAAAACATGTAGCATGAGAACTGCCTTCAGGTTTAAAATATAACCAACATAGATATTTTATGAATACTAAAATATGATAAATTTTTGGGGTATGAATAGATCATTACAGTTGAGTTTTGAAGTTTTTATATTCTCTGAGTCATATATAGATAACTTCCTTTATTTCTATTATCATTATTAAAGATAAAATATGACATGAAATGACCTCTTTTTCTATTATGGCTGATATGATTCCGATAAAAGCAGCCATTAAATTAAAATCACAATTATTCAAAACTGGTCCAACAGTATCATCCAGGGGTTATTTTTCAGTGTTATTTCATCATCAAATTTTTAGTATCACCTGGTGTATTTATTTTCAATAAATTCAATCCTATTCTATGTTTTTTCTTCATTCAACTCTCTCTCTTTCACTTATGAATCACTTGTCAATTCATGAACTATCCAAACAAACAGGTAGATCCAGATGAATTTCCCTCCCTTCCTAAGAGAAAAGAAAAAGAAAGCACCATTAGGCCCACCAAAGCATGCTTCATATATTTTTTAATGCCCCAAACTTTTATTACTTTTCAGAAAACTTAAAGCAGGTGTCTTTATCTCTGCCATGAGGTTAGGATACTTTTAAGTAAAAACAAAGAGAAAAAGACCTACTTTAGGGAAAAAAAAAAAGAACTAAAACACTTAAAAACTATCCTTTTTAAAAATATCCCGGGTAGCCCCCCCCCCCCCCCCCCCCCCAGGGAAAAAAACACCTGTGGTGCTATCTGTGCATGATAGCTATGGTAAAACATGAGACATTTCACTCTATGTCAGGACAGGGGCATAAGGTAGGAGCTTTTTCAAGATAAAAGATGATAGCAAACATTAAATGTATTTTGTAATCTGCACTTCCCTGCCAAGCACACATGCAATACCAACAGACTTCGATGTTCAAGTAATTTTATGAAAAAAAAGAGCAAAAGCAAGTTGTTATTTTGCAGCAATAGGCCAATTTAATCCAGTTTCTTTTTCCTCCACTGAACTGTCTCCTGACCTGAGTGCAGATCATAACAAACCAAAATAATAAATAGAGATAATAATTTCACGACTTTCAAGGTAAGACCTTATTTAGATCTTTCTCGACAACAACCAGTCAAACAAGGTTTGAATTATTCTTGAAGTACCTGGATAAAAATGTACCCATTTCTACCACACAAATCTACTATCTTCATGCCAAACAAGCATTTGTTCCTCCATAAAATGTTCTAAATGTATGCACAAAAAAAAAAAAAAAAAAAAAAGAAAATTGAAGACAATGATCTAAACCACTTTTTTACCACAACTGCAAAGTGTGCATGATTAAACAGAAAAACAACCATTCAAAAAAAAAAAAAAAAAAAAAAAAAATCCACAGCTACATTGAGTTAAATATATACAACAAACTGCAGAAAAGACCAAGGTTACAAAGTACAGTCAATAAGCCACAAACATTAAGATCCTATCATGTCTTAAGACAATAAAGGAGGTCTTTGACAGTCCACATAACACCCATGTCCACTGGACAGTAATAATGGACACAATAAATCGTTCAGGGAGGTTTATTATGCTTTAATATATGTGACATCATGTATTCTGGATTCCGTATAATGTACCTGAGGAAAATACCTTTGATGTTAATGGACTTAATGTTACGCCAGGTATTTACCCACTGTGCTGAAATGTATTCAGGTCACATACAATAAAAAAAAAAGAATATCAAATCAAACCAAAGTCAGCTGACACAAGTACACGCAGCACTTGCTAAAAATAAATAAAATATCAGAATATGTTTGTATGTTGACAATGCAATAGCAGGCAGATTGACTGTGGTGCAAGACGAACGAAAAAAAAAAACTTCAAAAAATCAAAAAGTTACTAGCAAATCAACTAACTAATTTTTGCTCTGTATAAATATGATTTCATGATAAGTACAGTGTCAGACAAATTATATATGGTGCATATATATATTGGAGATGTAGCTGCAAGTTTGATAGCGGGAAAATGAAACATTTAACAGAAAGCTAAAATTTCTAGCAACAAGTTTAAACTGGTCTATGTTATAGAATACAAAGCTGTGGCCAGAAAAAAAACACAGGCTAGCTCTAGTTCCCCCTTGAAGTTAGAAACTGTTATATACATCTAGGCCACATATATAAATACAAATATATCAATTTAATTAAAAGACCTGAATACAAAATAATCATGACTGTTACTATTTGTACCAATATTACCACAATGATTCCCAGGGGCACCCTTGTATGGCATTAATCCTGATCTAAGTTAATCAAATCAGCAATAAAAACATCACCAATTGACCTTGTATTGATGTGTCAGTACTTTCAAATGAATCATAATGCATTAATTATACTTTTGAATGTTACCAAGACTATCAGACTGAGTAAATGACATCCTGACCATTCTATGATGATGGATACCAGAGGGTAAAATGATTTTAATGGGAAAAAAGAAACCAATAATGTAGAAAATATCTCTAGGGATGGAGTCATTACAAAGGTGTTCTGGAAATAAGCCCTTACAGAAAAAAACAATGAAATGTTAAAAAAAAATACTGTGTTTTGTAGAACATCTCCATCAGTGTCATCTAACAAGCTAAAGATATAAAAATCATTTACCAAGCCATAAGCAACCTACCCCAGCTCTGACACACACATGAAAAAGTGAAAATCAATTTCTGCTCTAAAAATTGGATTCTTTATATAATGCATTCACAGAATAAATAAATAAACAAAAAATAAACAAATAAATAAATAAAATGACCCAACAATCTACTAAAGAAGAAAAAAAAAACCCAATGCATCACCTACCTGTGAAAAGGTGTTCCATATATAACTTGCCAACCTAAAAGCCATGATGGTCTTATAGGACTGATATATATATACATTTATATTCCTACGTTATCATGGTAATGAGTATAAATCCAAACAGCTGCCACTTCAATAGTTATCACTTATTCTTGAATCATCCAGTTTTCACAAAGCTTTCTAAGAAAGGTGATGAAAAATGGACGTATGGCACAAAAACAAAGACCCTGGTGTAAAATCCCACTGCTGCAATTATTCCAATTTCTTTTTCGCTTTCATTATCTTTTCATATCTATTGACAACAATGGTGATTAAAAATACACCATTCTCGGTGCCAATCCTGGTCCCTGGGTACAAAATCTCACAGGTGCAGTGCCTCCTTTGGTTCTTTATTCCATCCAAGAGCAACAATGGACTACGGACTTCAGACTGGAGACAACCTACGTCCTTGGTCCACCCCAGTGGAACATAATGTATTCCTTGTCCGTCATGTCCAATGAAATCTGACACACACTCCGAACTCCATGACTGTACCCCCCCTTAATGTGACCAGCGTCTGTTATCAGAATATGGTCAGTCTACTGATGAGGAGTGGACAGGACACTAAAAGGGGTCAGTCAGTCTCCCTCAGGTGCAAAAGTGACCCTCTACTGTTGGTCAATGAACCACTGCCAGCTAAGAGCTGTCTCATTAAATCAAGGTGACATTAACTACCTCTGGTACCATGATGAATTGGTAGCTGGTATATTACTTGGGTTTTTGAAAAAAAAAAATACGCCCTGAGTTTGTAGCTCTCTCAGCTATGAATAAACGTCCATCTGTATCTCAATACCTACAGATTATGCCACGTTGTATCTCTTACATGTAAAGATGGCATGAATATGCCAGCAGCCTATGATTTCAAATCCTCAGCTCCCCTAGCTCTGATATATCTCCACGCACTATTTCAAAAATGCAGAGTTCATTGGTTTGAATTTTAAACATGTGTACTCGCAGACTGCACTATGGTGTCTCAGTCATGTGAGAAGGTGGTTGAAAATAATACCTGTGTTAAGAAGCCGTTACGTTACACTAAAAAGTCCTTGTTCCTTGGAGCATGTCTGCCCCGTACAGGTAGATTTGTGTCAGCTGCTATGCAACATAACCTCACCTCCACTCAACCAGCATTATCTATGTTGAAATCAAAATAATGGCAGCATACCTTTTTTTTTTTTAGTCAAACAAAATATTCCCTCCTTTAGTGACAAGTATGAAGAAAAATCTAGAGATTTCATACAATTTTCTAGTCAAAATAATATTTTCAGATGCAGGGGATTTTTATTTTTCAAGTCATCCTGACCCTGATAACCTCATCTTCACCTGAACTGAAGAGTGGCAGACAACATCTAATGCGAGCAGACGACACTGACATGTCACATGGTGTTTTGCATCAATCATAACATACAAAATTTCTTCTGCTGTTAAATTCTTTACAAATCAGGTGAACTGCAGGAGGTCAATAGTAAATGAAAAAGTGACACAAGGATTTTTATTCAAACTTTCCTACTGTCTGTAAAAACTATATTCTACGGAGCTTTGTTAGTATCATATTAACTTTTTTTTATTTTCATTTAAGTTTTATTTTATGGAATTTTCACCGCGGTGAAAATTATTTTCACCGCGGTGAAAATAATTTACACCGCGGTGGAAAATAATTTACACCGCGGTGGAAAATAATTTTCACCGCGGTGGAAAATAATTTTCACCGCGGTGGTAATTCCTGGCCATCTCGGCCCGGGTGATGCATACATGTAGTATATGCGAATCCAAAATTTACCAGATGTCTGGGAAGGAAGTTGATTAAGACAAGCACATGCACATGCACGCGGTTTAACCGGTCTATGTGCCAATCATCCCAGGAATGTGGAGGAAGCGGGCAGTATTCGAATAGATTAAAAACCACCGAAATGCTGCAATGTTGTACGTCGTTTTTCCCTTTATAATAACTTGCGTATTATTGGGGATATTGGTAGAAAGAAACCTCTCCGAAGAAACCGAGATTACATCTATTAAGATAAGATCTATGGGCAAACACATCACACGAATATTTAAAAATACATTGTCCAAAAATAACATTAAGTATTTAGTAATTACAATGGGATTCCCTTTGCATAAAACTGCAAGCGGGACTTTAATTATATAGGTGGTAAATATAGATGGGAAACCTAAGTTAACGGCAGTGGCCCCACGAACAGATCCTCCAACCTTGTGTGTATGTAACAATAGTATGCACCGTGACGGCATCTGGCAAATGTAAGGTTCTCATTAACTATTCATCACCCGGGCCGAGATGGCCAGGAATTACCACCGCGGTGAAAATTATTTTCCACCGCGGTGAAAATTATTTTCACCGCGGTGAAAATTCCATAAAATAAAACTTAAATGAAAATAAAAAAAAGTTAATATGATACTAACAAAGCTCCGTAATATTCTCTCTCCCCTGATACCTTTATTCAAAATTCAACCAAACCAAAATCACAAAATAAATAAATAAATAAAACAGCTTACAACAAAGGTACCCTGGTTAAAAAATAACACAGGTGGCAGTTTAGCATTCAGGCTTTTGTAAGCTCTGCTTCAAACCCATCCACACTAATACTTATATAATTAACTGAAATAAGACCTCACTTCACAGAGGAGTCTTGTTTCAGTCAATCACAAAGTGCACTGCCCTATCATTAACAGGTGCACTGCCCTATCATTAACAGGTGCACAGCCACGTGTCCCACTGGTTTCCTATTTCAATTACTGACACCATAACCAGGGTAATCAGCATTTCATTAAAGCTGGCAAACCTCTACTATACCTAACAGAGTTCACCCATGTGACATTTAGAGCACTGGAGTCTTGCTTCCGTTCCCATCTTATAACTTGACTTGCACAAGGGGTGTGTGGTGATGAAGGGGAGAGGGGGGGTATCAAACCTATAAAAATGACTGTTTTCAAAACTTTCAGTTAATGCCCAATCTTTTCCTTTGCTTGTCGTTCAAAATTATGTATCAGTCATTAACTCCTCTTACTTCAAATTTATTATTTGGCTTTGCATGAATATGAAATTAAATTAAATAAATGCTATATAATTCAAAAATTAAACGAAACTTACCTGTAAGTTGATGTTTGATTGTAATTCTATGAGACAATTATAGGTGAGGAGATGAAATGAGAATGCACAGTGCGCATGCGCGTCAGGTTTTTAAAGCATTTTTGCATGATTTCTACAGAAGTTTAATATTAAACTTCATTCCCTAATAATAGTCTGCATCAGTATTATCATAAGGTACACAATTAGGGAGGGTGGGAGAGGCATTTCATCTCCTCACCTATAATTGTCTCATAGAATTACAATCAAACATCAACTTACAGGTAAGTTTCGTTTAATTTTTGAATTCTATATCGAACAATTATATTGGTTCGTCATGAAATGAGACTTTAAAGCACAAATCATGCAAAAATAACAACGTAAAATCACGTTTAAATTCGAACAAGAAAACTTTATTGGTTATCAAACAGATAAGTACTAGCAGTTAATAAATGAACTGACTTAAGACCTTTGCTTATCCAATTCAAGTACAGCTTTCACTACTGTGTCATTTTTGACTATTTCTTTGTCATAAAATCTTGTAAATGTACTCTTATTTGACCAACCAGCATGTTTCATTATATCCGCAAGAGGGACATCCATCAGTTTAGCTTTAGAGGTTGTTGCTGCTCTCACACTATGAGCACCATACTTCACAGTATCTATTCCTGATCTTATTAAGACCACTTTAATCCACCGTGCAACAGTGTCCTTTGACACTGCTTTATGTGGTTTTCTGAAACTTATCAACAACCTGTTTTCTTTACTGTCTCTCAACATTTTAGTACGTTTCAAGTACTCTTTCATGACAGTGTACACACAGAGTCTCCTATCAGGAGGGTAAGCTCTTAAATGAACTTTGGAAAAATGAACTCCTGGTCTACTTTGCTTAATCAAACCATCACAACAGAAAACATATTCAGACGTTAACTTTTTAAAATTCTTAACAGTCAACAAGTGTACAGTCTGAATCCTGGCAGCATTTACTAATGCAATAAGCATAGCAAGTTTCAAAGTCAAGTCTTTCAAACTAATATTACGCACAGGTGACAATTTGCGCAAATAACATAAAACTTGATCAACATCCCAAATATCCATATATCTACTTGTAGATGGGCGTAGATTAAATACACCTTTCATAAAACGGATAACTTGTGGGTGCGATCCTGCTGTATACTGTTCCAGTAAAATTCCAAGTGATGACAGGGCACTCCTGGCTGTGTTCAAGGAACTATATCCTAAGCCCTTGTTATACAGTTCAGTCAAAAACTCAATAACATCATTTACAGAAACATAAAATGAATTAATACTCCGTTCGCAACAGAACTGAAACCATTTTGATAAATATGTCTTGTACTGACATTTAGTCTTTGCTCTCCATGATGCCATAAAAATGTTGATTGATTGTTCTGAAAATCCACGGTCTCTAAAAGACTTCCTGATAACTTGCATGCAATCAAGGTCATTTGATTGGATAGAGGATGAACTTTCTCTGAAAACTGCAGCATTAAAGTTTCTTCCACTGGTGGTAAAATCAAAGGAGCTTTCACCAGCATTTGCATCAACATTGGCCACCATATTTGTGTTGTCCACAGTGGTACCACCATAAGAGCTCTTGCTTTGTCTGTTTTTATTTTCTGCAGACACCTTGTTATAAGGCTGAAAGGAGGAAAAATATAACAAAGTTCAAAATTTTTCCAATTTAAACTGAATGCATCAATAAATGTGGCATCAGGATCTGGTGTCCAAGAACAAAATTGTTCTACTTTTTTGTTTATTCTTGTTGCAAATAAGTCAACTGTAGGCTGACCATAATGTTCACATATCTTAGTGAATATAACATTTTGTAATTCCCACTCAATATTATCGTTAAATCTTCGTGAAGGCTCATCTGCTTCATTCTGAATACCTGGTATATGTGAACATATAATCCAAATGTTATGTTTTATACACATATTCCAAATTTGTTTGCTGAGTTCATCACAACTTGGAGATTTAATTCCCCCAAAGTTATTTATGTATGCAACAGCAGTAGAGGAATCAGTTAATATTTTTATATATTTTCCCTCTATCTGTGACAAAAAGGACTTCAAAGCAAACAAAACAGCACGTAATTCTAGGACATTTATGTGACTTCTTGACTCAAAATTAGTCCATCTGCCACCTATTTTAATGTCATTCATGACTGCACCCCAGCCAAGCATACTGCTATCAGTCTGTATAGTAAGCTCGGGATTTTCTCTACGAATAACCCGTACCTGTGTTTCAATATTTTCTATCCACCACTGAAGTTCTGATTTCATATCAATTGTGATATGCATCTTAGCATTAAAATTGCATTTATTTAGTTTCAATGCATTTATTTTTGCCTTTTCCAGTACTCTGTAATGAAGTTTTCCTAACTCAACTGCTGAGAAGGAGGCAACTAAAAGTCCAATAACTTTAGCCACTTGTCTGATCGTTTCAAATTCACAACAATGCAATTTTAAACATGCATCCTTTATTTTATTCTTTCTTTCATTTGGTAAATATACCAACATCTTTTCAGAGTCAATTATATTCCCCAAGTAGGTAATCTGCCTAGATGGCAAGAGCATACTTTTTTCAAAATTTATCATAAATCCTAGCTTGGATAGCAGACTGATAGTAGCATGTGCATTTCTCACACAAAGCTCACTAGTCTCAGCACCTAACAGAGTATCATCAATGTATGAGGTGCTAATGTAACCTTTATTACGTAACCAAGCATACACAGGTTTCATTAACTTGGTAAAAAGGCGCGGACCTGGGCCAACCCCATTTGGCATTGCCCTGTACTGATATATTTGTCCTCTCCATTTAAAACAAAAATATTTTTGTTGTTCAACTGCCAGAGGTATTGAATAATATGCCATACGTATATCTACTGAACAAAAATACATATTTTTTGAAACAATATGCAGTGCACTTTCAAAATTTTCCATCTTAAAATGATGATATGGAAGAAACATGTTTAATTTCTTCAAATTTAGAATCATTCTAAATTCTCCATTTTTCTTCTTGGTTAAGAAAATAGGTGAAAGATACTGGTCAGTTTGATAGCTCACAGGCATAATAACTTTATCTCTGACCAATTTAGCTATTTCATTATCAATTACTTCACTCTCAAGTCTGTTAAAACTAGATTGAGAGAAACTATGTTGCATAGGCAGAGCACTTTCACTAAAATCAAAGTGGCAATGTTTCACTATGTCAAGAATATTTTCGTCATGTGTAATGGTTTCCCATTGAGAGGAAAAATATTTCAATCTACCTCCAACTTTATAATCTACTAGGGTACTTACCCTATTTATTTTGGGTCCTTGCGCCAAACTCCCTTTTTTGGCTCACTGCCACGGGTCGTCTGATACCCTGAGAACTTTTCAGTGTACCTGCCTTGCTGTTTTCCAGCATACTTGGCTTGCCCGGTATAAAAAGTCTTGTTTTTACCGAGTCTATAGTTTCCTTTATAGACCTCTCTTTTGCCTTGAATTTTATTGCCTATTTTGGCTGAGTATTCCAACTCTCTGGCCGTTTGTGAGACATCATCGCCAAACAGTTCAGTGGTAAATGGTACAGCAGGATTACACAAATGACTGTACTCCTTACTGATGATAGGCTTAATGCAATTTCTCCTGATCATACACATCTGTTGATTACAGTGTCCAAAGAGAGCCAATGCATCTTTGCATAAATCCAATACACTATTAGCTTCCCCTTGAATGTCATACTCTGACTCCGAGCCTGACTGAAAACCAGAAAAATCAAGTTCAGCGATCTTACTTGCTGCTTGTGCAATAAGTATGGAGCCTTTCACCAGAGAGGTGCCCACTGTCTGCAGCGTTCTGTCTGTGTGTCTGATTTGCGGTGTGCATAGCTTCCAAATTAGCTTATTGCAACGTACGGTGGTAAGTGCTTGGCAATTGTCTGGCCTAGCAATACTGTCAGTCAACTTTTCAAACTGAGTCTCCTCCAATCCCTGGCGAAACAAATCATTAATATTTGCTGCCAGTGTTTCATCCAAGGGAGGGCCCACAACGTCTTCCCCTTTAAACCGCTTGGCCATATCCGCAAATTTGCTTTGGGGATCTACCTCATTCTCAAGAGGTCGCTTAGCATCAGAACACCGACTATCGTTGTCAAAGTCGTAGTCAAAAGACGTGCCAGGTAAAACGTCCCTGTTCACAGTTTCTTCAATATCCGTTATCCTAGAGGATAACACGTCTAATTTGGCATCATTAGACGTCAGTTTTTCATTCAGACTTTGCAAGTATTCTAGAATCTTAGAATCTTGGTTAGTTGCGGTTTTCGCAGCAACACCAGTGGTCTTTACAACAGCACTAGTTGATTTCTTATTTCTAGCGACTTGTTTCTCTTTCAAGTCTTTCTCCGCTGTCTCATTTTTCTCCGACATGTTGGAGAAAAGATGTATTGTCAGAAAAACGACAAAATACACCAATGTATAGACAAAAAAGTCAAAATCCATACACAGAAGAAAATTTTCTTCTGAACCACGCGCTTCTCGCCTCGTGCTACTGACGCGCATGCGCACTGTGCATTCTCATTTCATGACGAACCAATATAATTGTTCGATATAGAATCCAATCATGACTAGCCTAGCTGATTGGAATCAGTCAATGTGGATTCACTCACTGCTTAATGAGGTATGCCGAGAAGACATAAGAACAACTAGAACTAATGCAAAGCAAAACAATAAGTCTGATATACTGACTCCAAAAGCCCTTGAATCAGAAGCTCTTTCGAATAAGGTGAAACAAAAAACCTGATAAATCCAAAATAATTCAATTTTTACAGGCATATGCCGACTTTCTATGGCAAAAGATTTTATCTAGCAAATTTTGTATTGCATTCCAATCCATCTCCTTCATCTAATTAACTTAAGATTACCTTATGATGAACTTTTGATTACATGAAATCCTAATTAAGATTTGAGTTAATTTCCAGAATAAAAGATGAGACCTAATGGAATCATTCACTAAACAATATTGTATTGAGTAAAATTCATTTATATAACATTTTTAAAAGCCACAATATCTTATACATATAAAACTAAAATATAAGAATGTCCAGTGATATCAAACACTCCAAGAGAAAATTACAGACTGCATGGATTTCTAAAATTTCTCCAAAACCGTGATAAGAATTTCTTAATATAAATTACATCTTTTTACTATTATACAAGTGTTAGAGAGTACACAAGTAACCTGAATGTACTGTGTAATATTACCCTTAGTATGCTTAAGGCTTTCAAACTTAAGTGATGAAACTAGCTCAACCTGTTTGGTAAATAGAATTGGTAGTTTTATTTTTCCATGCCAGCCAAGCACAAAGACAACCCTGGGACTAATGGGGAAAATGATTTAAAAAATTGGTGAACCTGTTTTTGGACACAGGTAAAATTTTTTTTTTATTATCATTATTTTTTTCTAACCAGTTTTGCTTTAATTTCTCTCTCTTATTTTGGGCAATTATCTGAGATATAATTCCCTTAGGAGTGCAATTTCTCATGAGTAGCAATGAATAAAAAGAAATAGTGACTGTCACCATTTTGTGAACATTTCTGAAATGTTTTATCAACACTTCATTGGTTTTGTAAATTTTGCTAATGTTAAAATTTTGAACTTTTTGGCAAAGACAAAATCTTAAGTAGAACATAGTCCACTCAGCTTTGAACATAACATGTGGGTAACCAAAGAGTACAACCCCATCCAACACTTGATACACGGGGTGGTCCTATCACAAAATCATTAGGTACTTATCTGTAACCTGACTCTACCTATATAGCTGGGTACTTAATTCACTACTTAAGTACTGATATTATGACTACCTTCTGTGTAGTACATTAAGAAAGAGAGAGAGGGAGAAAGAGACAGAGAATTTAACTGAATGCCCTGTTATAGTTTCAATCATTGTGCATTATCCCACTTCTTCAATATCATATGTTTGCTGGAAATAACAGAGATATGCTGATCATTCAGTAAGTTTCCAGTAATCTATGAATCTTGGAATGCAATTTCATCTTTAACTTCAATTCTACTACTGTAGCAGTACTTGTAGTACATTTGTACCTGTAATAATAGGGAAATTTATATTACTCTGTTTTTCCAATATATCCACTGGTGTTTTTAAAATCAACAACAATGTTATTCAATGCACCTATGTATCAGATCAATAATTACAAGTATAATTGGTTTTGTAAAACTAAATACTCTTGGAATCTTCTGATTTCACCACTTTTCAAACCACTGCAGATTAAGGAACAGTCTCCGATATTCAGCGGACTTTATAGAACCAGTGAAATAAAATATACCATTCTTCTGTTTTGGACTCCCTTAGTGTCTCTAACACACCCTTTAAATTTGGACAGATTACTTTACACTGGATGGATCATCTTCCTTTTGTGTTCAGTCTTCTGCGCTATGACCACAGGTCAGGCTTCTCAAATGGTCACTGCATGTGGCTAAGGAGGTCAGAATGACCACACAAAATCAATTATTGTAATAAATAGAAGAATGGCTAGAGTTTCACTAACTGCTACATAATGATGACTATTTTATCTAAGATAAGACTTCATGTAGAACTGTCTTGCAACATGACACCTGGTGGAAAATGTGAAAAATTAAGATCAAATGTAATACCTTTCCAAATATCAAGAAATGATACTAGCATATCACTGATAACTGTTTCAGTGCATTCATCTAACTCTAAATGAATATTTGACAAGATATAGTTTTGTGAGTATCACCAATAACTCATAAGAAAAAGAAAAGAAAAGAAACTATTCTTCTCATAAAATAGCATCACCCAAAGGAAAAAAATAGTTTTTCTTAAAAGTGAACTAATTAAGCTTGTCACAAAGACAGTTACAGATTTCCAGTCTTTTCAAACAAATACCACTTAACACAGTTATTCACAGGGAAATAAAAAAGCATTCAAAATACCACTAAACACAGTTATTTTCCTTGGAAATAAAAAAGCCCTCAAATTATCTTAATTCACCAAAACTTACCCAATGTGAAACTGACCCTGCAGGAGGCAGCTTACAGACTGAGAGTCAAGATGAAGTTAAATGTGTTAATATTATGTGTGTTCAGAAGTATTACCACACTTATCATAATTTTTAACAATGTCATTATTTCATACCAAGGGCTGTTAATCTTGTGATAGTTGCTCGTTTCCTAAACAACTTAATTCTCAGAAGTTTTCATAAGAACTTTTTCTTTTTTAAAAAGTCAGATTTCAATACATTTACAAAGTAATCTGGTCACATTTGTCAATTTTATTGTCTAAATTTCTCATCCTCCTTGAATAAGTACAAATTTGGGAAACAGAAAATTAACACAGTTTGGCCTCCAACTGCTCGTTTCTACCCTGTCACCCCCCTGCACGTGACAAAGTGTGACGATCACGTGCAGCCAGGCACACGTGTACACATTCCTGAAGTCCAAGTTCGTACCAAACCCATTTAAGCGGAATGGCAGAAGACATCAGATATTTTCATTCCATGTTTTG
Source organism: Lingula anatina (assembly GCF_051362555.1). NCBI lineage: Eukaryota > Metazoa > Brachiopoda > Lingulata > Lingulida > Lingulidae > Lingula > Lingula anatina. The sequence continues at coordinate 17,046,314 of NC_141770.1, forward strand.
GCTTCAACACCCACAGCAAAGAACAAATGCAGTCAAGGTATAAAATCAAGTTTTAATATATCAAAATAAATTTGGCGAGAGAAAATTTTACCTAAAATGGATTAAAATCTTTACCTGTACTTCTCCCTTAGTACCCCCCTCCCCTTGCTATAGCTAAAAATCAACATACCCCAAGGCTACTACCAAGTTAGAACCCCCTCGACACTCTAATAATAGCATAATTAAAACTCAAATTTCCACTCTGTCACACTTATTCTAAGGAAATTTTCACTTTCTGAATTCTGACTGCTATGATAACATATTACAGCAGCTGTTTGTTTATTAAGGAACTGCTGAGGACAAAAGAATCAGTACATTACAAAGGCAATGTTTTGTGTGTGTGCATTGTAATGCGTATTGTCCAACTAATTTGACTGTTCTTGTAATAACACATTGATTAACTCAGGTCAAACCACACATGGTTTATCTCACCTACAATCTAAGCTCTAAAATTCTTTATTGATATAATAACCCTTTGTGTTATCTTAGCTTTGTATTATGAAATGGCTTGATTCCTGCTCTATGCAAACATTTGTATAGCCACTCTTCATTGTTTAATACTTGTAATATTATTTTATTTCTAATAAAAAATTTTAAAAAAAATCACATACATTCATAATAATCATTATGAAATAATTAGGTATCACACAGAATATCTCGTAAAAATAGATTGATTTCTGATACTTAAAAACAGCTGAAGTTGCTTTTTCCCTTTTTTTTTCTTAAAATCAATTTCAACTGATAAGTGGCATCCTTAGATATGTTAGTCTCACCTCATAAAAATAAACTTCATTAAAAACTTGCTTTAATAATTTCTTTACTTAAAAATATTAAATTTCTTTCGTTCAATACCACATCTTTCCTGTCCTCCTAAATATAATAATTAATATAATAATTAATCACCTCTGTTACAACAGAAACACATCAATTAAAAAAAAAATACAAGTTGATGTTTTTTCATTTATGAACAGGTTAATTCTAAGTCAGTAAGTGCAATAATTGAACCAATCAGTCAATGAATTTCTTGCAATGCCAGGTGTGCATTCATTAGCCAGAAATAAGGTGAAAATCACCCAAGGCAAAACAGGTTACCACGCCTCAACAAACCAATAACGTTGTACTGGGGCCAAATATAGATATACTGCACCAAAAATACCTGAAGTGTTAAGTAACTTTATAAAATGTACAGATCCTAGGTGTGATATATATCACAAATACCTGCAGGCTAAAAAGTGTGACAATTCTTCTAAAGAACCTGATGCCCACTGGTAACATAACAATCTACAAGAAACAATTCATCAGTCCCAAACCCTGAAAACCAAGCAGGAGGTCTCCTTGACTGCTTCATTTTGTTACATCATCATTTTAAATAGATATATTATAAATGATATTCAAACAACTTCCTTTTACTCACCCTTTTACATTATCACATTTTCACATTAACGTGTTAAATCAAGAATGAGCCAAAAGGTTCCCTTTACATGGTTCTGCAGGCATACAGGCCTTGGACTGATGTAATGCCTTGGGGAAGAAGCAGACTTTTTTAACAGCAGACAAAAATTTCAAGAAAATGGCATAGGTGGTAATATCAGTATGATATCAAAAAGAAAAGACTTATCACATATTTGGAAAATGGCTATTTGTTCCCTTTGCACTTTGAGCACAAGATACAGAACATGGGAAAAGATGAATTTAAGACACACTTGAAACTCTCTAGTTACTCTTTGTTTTAATGCATGTCACTACTAGTGAGGAAAACATGTAAGACACTATATAATCCAAGTGTTAAGAGGTATTTTTAACATTTCACATTTTTTAAATCATCCAACCCTACCTCACAATAAATAAATGACTAAATAAATAAATAAATAATTCTTGTTGGTCACTTTCACCTGACCTATTAAATGACCTTCGTTTGAGTACTTTTTTACAACAGAGACTAATGATCAAAATATACCATGCAATTAAAATATATATAATTCATCCTTTAATGAAAGCTTTGTTGTTATTTTGATCGAAGCATTTAGAAAATGTCAACAAAATGTTGCATTTAGAGAAGAACACTTGTATTTTTACAGCGTAGTGTACCCACTTATGACTTGTTTACAAACCCTGTGACATTTTTCATCATGCTACCTCTCAAAAACGAGCTGGATTACCCCCAATTCTTTAAAAAAACCTTTTTACTCACATGGTGAGTTGATTTTGTTTTACAATTTTTATCAAACTCACCAGGCCAGGTGTTTCTGAAAATATGAGAGAGCCTCATTAAGTGAAATGACTACCCACCTGCCACAGCCTCCTCCACCATGGGTACACCACCATCCACAGCATCCCCTGGAGCCGGCCACTCATGATACATAGAGAAACCTGGCTGCAATATACACCAACTGTGGTAAAGAACTGTGGTACAGATTAATATATACCAACAGCAGTTGTCACACCAGAGTACAGATATTACCATATACCATCTGTGGTACAGATATCTGTGGTACAGAAGTGTGGTACAGATCGTCCCAACTGTTGCACAGTTACACCATACTAGTGTGTGAATTATGGAGTCCAGCAATTTTTCACTTTGTGATTTGCATCATGAGTCTGCCATGACGTCTACGGCTTCATTTGCTCTGACAAAATTTCCCAAAAATGTAAAATGGTTCACAAATGTACATGTAATATTTAGTAATCCACAACACAGTGCCATAATTGTAGTATCACTCTACATCTACACTGGGGAAACACAGATTAGTTAATGAAATAATCCAGTACAAAGTTGACTCACAATGTATGGGCCTTTGGGTTTTCATCATCTGTTCATTACGTGTTAACTTGCTCTTGCTGGTTAATCACAAAAATGTGTCTATTATCACAACTTGCAGCAGCTCTATCCTCTGAACAACCACAAAACCATGTCCCCCTTTAAAACACAGAAGATATCTTGTTTTAAATGATACTCCAGTCCTCTCTCTATCTTCAGTTGATTGTGTGAATTCTTCCACAGCATACTTGTGGTGACATTGCTTGAGGACAGATTGCACTGTGACACTTTGAACAGCATGTCCTCTGTACAGCAAAAAGAACAAAAAATCCTTTTTATCATTCATTTGTATCATTCCTGTTAGAGCGCATTCAGAACAGCAAACTAAGGGTGCATTCCCATAGATTTTAGATCGATCTATCCCCGTGGGGAGTCTCACTAGATTCAGATAATCCGGCTTAAATGTCCGTCCCGCCTACTACAAGCTGTAAGGGGGTAATTAACTTTCGTGTCCGCTCGGCTGACAGCAATTTAGCGTGAACCCCCAGGGAGTTAGGTCGATCTAGTAAGATCTAGTAAGGCTGTATTCCCAGAGCTTTTAGATCAATCTATCCCCGTGGGGAGTCTCACTAGATTACTGTCAGATAATCCGGCTTAAATGTCCGTCCCGCCTACTACAAGCTGTAAGGGGGTAATTAACTTTCGTGTCCGCTCAGCTGACAGCTATTTAGGTCGATCTAAAGTAGATCGATCTAATCTCTGGAAATGGGGTCTAAATCTCTGGAAATGCCCTCTAACAGTTCTGCGAATCAAATATGGCAACCCACAAAAAAGTTTGCCACTTAATTTCCGATAAGATACTGAATAAATTCCCAGCAGGGATTATACAACAAGCATTCAAGTGGGTTGGCCATATCTGATCTGCGGATTTGTTTTTTCTTCTGTTTAGAATGCGCTCTTCTACTATGACTACCCTAGCTGTCATTTCCATGAATGTTTTTTTAGATTTGGGTTTATCTGAGTATGAAGTATGAACCATTTTATGATCACTAAGTATCCCCTTAAAGTCACTTGTTTAAATTGTAAAAATGGTCTTGTTAACTAATAAAATGTGTTTTTTACTTTATGAAAAAAAAATTGGAATTTTAGAAAAAATACCGAAAGACATTTGATCAGAAACAGTTAAAGCAATGCAATTCCCCTTACCTCTGTTCTTTTTAAATATCATAATGCTTCCCGTTGTTAAAAGAAGTAACAGAATGCAGTTTTCACCCACTTTGAAACAATCGATTCCTCATCAAATTTAGAGTCATTTGCTAGTTAATTTCAAGAAATCTCATCTACCAGTGTCTCAAAATCCTAAATGTTTCCCATGTAAACATTTGGTATTCCAGTGATTGAATAATGTATTTGACACTTTTTTCAAAATTTCAGAAAAAAAATCTTACCTAAATACAGTCTCAAGCACATGGAGATATCCACTTTATAAAATTTTAAATTAGCCCCTAGCTTCAGCAAGAAAAGATTCTCCTGGTTTTGTTGAAAAAAGTTACTACTTAACTTGGTGTTGGGTTGTTATTGATGTCCCAATGGTGTCAAAGTATACCACACTGCACAGCGCTGCACTTCAAATAACGGATGGATGGCTGCATCAGTTCTTATAAACAACAATGGCAGAAGACCAGAAAGTAACCATTCTCCGAATCAATCACTCATCCGGTTCAGTAATCAGACTCTGTTTAAACTGATACATTTTCCACTGGCCAAGCACAACTAATTGTTTTAAATAAATGATTTGCATGCATATTATTCCTCAGAAGCAGTCCAGTCTACATTCATCCATAAATTGTTAACTGAATTTTCTAAAGAAAAAAAGGATTAATTGCAGTCCAACATGTTACACTGTGACGACACACATTATGCTACCGTGGCAACAGAAGTTAGTCACCACCTTCATAAAAAGCAAACTTTTCATTCTGCCATCTGTTTTTTACTATAGTAAGTGCATTTTGATTTAAGTGCAAGCATAAGCAATTCAGCAATCAATCTTTTTAAAATGTTCTTTGTTAAATGCCATTAACATCTTTACAATAAAACCTCTACTTAAATGTTGTTATTTCCAACACGCAACAACATGCACATTAAAATTGTGGTAAAACACTTCACTCTAAGCTGAATAGTTATATGCAAAGAAGTTTCTTTTATAAAATAATCAAAACTGATAATTTACTTTTGTTTTTGAATATGTATTGTTTGTTGCCTTACAATGGACACTTGCCACTACCTGTTATAAGAAGATTAAACAACTCTACTTAACAATTGCAACTTGAAAGGCATTCTTTGATTTACTGTTATCATATCCTTCAGTTTCACAAGTGACTATTTCAACTGTTCTCTATTTCTGTTGATAAGTTTACTGTATTTCTTACAAACTGATACAACTTTTCTGACTTGTTTTATTGGAAAAGATATATTTCTCAAATCTATCCTGTTAATCTCTTTGATAAGTTTATGGCTATTTCCATCAATTAAGTCTCAACAAAAACATTTTACTTCACCAAATTTAAAAAAAAAAAACAAATTTCTCTTGTCTATCCTGTTCATTTCTCTCTCAAATAGTTGGCCAATTCTTGTTCCCATTACAATACACTACAAAATTCAATACTTTCAGTTTCAATATGACTATCTTAACACGACTTCACCTTCAGAATATACTGAGTATGTCTTACATTGCATGTGCCCATCCTTAAATACAAACACGCTATCTCCTCCAGTCAGACCTTCAGTTCAGCATATCGTGACAAATTTTAAAACTTCATCAGCAGCTGTCAATATACATGACACACATAACATCTTCATGGCTTTGAATCTTCAAGCACATCTGTGAACTGATCAGTTCATTTCTTAACTTCAATCTTTTTAAATAAGCAGCTTCTTCCATGTACTTCCAGTAGACAGCGAGTAGGAAACGTAAAATCTGAATTTATTTGTAACCAAATCTGGTTTCCAATGGTTTTTAACCACCACCATGATAATACTCTGAAGTGCCAAATAAACGTGCCGGCACGTTTATTTTTTTTCCGGAAATTTTCCACCCGGCACGATCTTATTCTCCCCGGCACGATTAATAATTTTCCACACGGCACGGTTATTTGGCACTCACTGTGCCGGTTGGAAATGCTGTTGATCGTTTCGGAAATGTTGATGATCGTTTCATTGGACAAGTTAATAATTATTAATGACCTGTCGCAAGCACTACACTCGAACTTGTTTTTAGCGTAAATAAAAGCCAGTGTTTCTCCAGCATATAACTATGTAAAGAGCGAGGCGCCGCGCTTATATTTGTCAAAAGCACCGCCTCGCTGGGCTGAATGGAACAAAAAAGTATATTTTCACTCATGTTAACTGAAATTTATATTTATTTCTAAGCAAATATGGCATTCTATTTACATACTGTAGGTAATCCCATGCTTCTGAGCACTTGATTTAGTAGTAACGAAAATACGCATGCGCGTATGCTATCTCCTTGTGAGTGCCTCGTTTTCGCAGTTCTGTGCTTTATTTGAAGTATACGAGACAGAGCAAAACGAGGCAACTCCTCTCGACAACATTTAGTCACATGTCACAAATACACTTTCTCTGTCACTTCGTCATGTTCCGAAATTAAGACCGCCTGTTGTGTGTTTTTATAGTTTACGTTTATTCACTGATAAAAATGGAGAAAATTAAGTGGATTTTGTTGATTTTATAAATTTGGAGAAGATTTTCTACTGATTTACGGGTTAGTTTTGTGAAAGCAGTAGCGTTGTAAAACTGGGTCACGTCAGTATTTCGCGTGCATTGAATATGAATTTCCATGAATAGAATCATATAAATGAACAAACGAAGAACTCAAATTGGCGATAAGTGTGATTTAAATCTCTTTAATTCTGAAAAATTCATTTCACGGTGTTTGAAGTTGTTGATTATAAATTACATCTCAAACTACGTATAATTAGTAGCGGGAGTCGCTTTGCGCTGAACGACAGGAAAGAGAACATTTTTGCGGCAGTTTTATTTAAGGATGAAGCGCTCCCACACGCAAAGTCAATTGACCAGTTACTTTCAGAAAGGTGAAAAATGGTAAGAAAAACATATTATATCACTTTTTTGGTCAATCCAAAAATAATTCAATATAGGAAGCCCTTTTTCTTGATTCCGGTAAGTATTAAAGTAGTAATTTTTTTTTTTTTTTTTTGAAATAGTATGTTCTATAATTTTTGAAAGTTTAAATTAGCATTATAGGAACTGCTGCTGCTGAACCTTAAACTTCAAGATTGACTAAACTGACTGAATGCATAGACAGGAAAATAAATTTTGTCTAAACCTTTGTTATGTCATTACTAAATTAATTCCTCAAAACATCTAAAACAAGACAATTCAGTGACACATAAGATGTAAAAAAAATTACATAAATACCCTAAAATGCACCAAATTGCACCTCGATTGAAAAAAATTTCCAGGGGAGCTTGGTAATAGAGATTACTCTAAATAGTTAAACTATGTTAAACTATGTGTATAAAATCAAAGGTTAATTTGTCTAGATATTGTGTTTTTTATGTTTAATAGTCAAAACATAATTTTCCCAGATTGGAATATAATTTAAAATTGCCATTACAATTATTCATTTAAATTATTAAAATTGATAAAATTTTCCGGGGGGCACAGTTATTCCGCTAGGCACTGTTATTAAATATCGGGAAATTTTCCAGGGGGCACAGTTATTCCGCTAGGCACTGTTATTAATTTTGGAAAATTTTCCGGGGGGCACTGTTATTCCGGTAGGCACTCTTATTCGGCACTTCAGAGTAGATCCACACTATAAGCAGCTGACTAAGGTTTAACTTTCAAGATTCCTGCTTGGCTTCTCTCCTCAAGAACGTTTACCCTTTGCATTGTAAATCACAAAACAAATCAGTTTAGGTTACTTCACATTCTTACCCCTGTATTATACAGTGTAAGGATCATGAATAAGAATATTTGTTTTCATTGTAATGCCCGGCCACTTTCACTTCCTCAACAAATTTCACTGACACACTTCAGCTTGGTAGTAATACAATACAGTGGTATTCACATAAAGATAAAAGCAAACTGGTTTAGGTATATATGACATCATCTAAAAGTGTATCCATCTGTGATATAGCTGTCAGAGCCAAGTGGGACTTCACCACAGAAGCTGAACTGAGCTGGATAAACTGTTAAAAATGTTTAGAAGCATTAATCTATGCTTGGATTTTCAACTTGCATTTAAGACGATTACTGATTTGGACTCCCTGTTGTAATCCATGATAAAATGCTACACTAGCTGTTATCATTTTACATTATATACTGAAAGAATTTAGTATATGACAAGTGTTTTTTTCAATGTTTTTATAATATACTATCAACATTTCAGGAAACTTGTCCTAATGTACAGAAACAAATCACACTTTTAAGAAAATCACACTTTAAGAAATTAAATCAATGCTTGTAATCCCTGCTTAATACACACACGCACACATTTTAAGAATAATGTATCCTGCACTCATACTACCCCATTTAACACTTCAACAAGTACTTTGGATTATTTACCTTAACCAAATAGAAATTTAAAATACTTGACTTTTTGCAACCACTACTTTCATCTCATTTGACGTAAAAAAATAGCTTTTTTTTATTAAAAAGAAACAAAGAGTAAATAAACTATCAAAATAATCACTGGTTCAATCCACCCAAGCCAAGACAGTATAAACAGTAAAGTACTTACACATGCTACCACATAAACCTACACAAAAGCATAGTAAAATACCCCTGCAATATGTGTTCTCAGTACAAATACGCTATACCTAGGACTGAAATATTACGCAGTACTCGCATAAAATATAGGGTAAGCTCCTATTTGCTATGTGGAATCTTATAAATAATGCAGGGACTACAGTATTACATTACTGTAAAACTTGGGACAGACTTTGCATACAACTTAATAAACAAACAACAAGATATATGAAGAATTTTGCCTTCCTTAAAAAATTCTTATATATATTGAATTATAGAGACCATGTATTGTTCATCATGTAAAACATACTCAAAATAGCAATTGGGCTCACTTCCAGAAAATATTTGGTTTTGCAAAATAAACTATTCACTTCAATTCTATGACAAATTGGTGAAGCAGAAAATGAATACTGACATTTTCTTCCCTCTTATGGAATTCCTTAACTTTAATCATTCAAATAAAATGTAGATTCTAGCACAAGTCTAGGTACATGTACTAATCCCTAATTATGGCCCATTCTCATAGACACCCATGGGCCTACGTGCCTCCTCTTGGCGTTGGTTTTTATGTATATAAATGTTGGAAACAAGAGGAGGTGTGTCATTTAGTTAAACTGATTGTACTCAGCAAGAGTCTCTACAGAGTTGGGTCAATCTATGTAGACTGACCGTGTCTATTGGACTGGGGTCTAAGGGCGTATTCCCAGACATTTAGATCGATCTATCCCCGTGGGGAGTCTCACTAGATTACTGTCAGATAATCTGGCTTAAATGTCCATCCCGCCTACTACAAGCTGTAAGGGGGTAATTAACTTTCGTGTCTGCTCGGCTGACAGCTATTTAGCGTGAACCCCCAGTTAGGTCAATCTAGTTTGGATCGATCTGATCTCTGGGAATGGGGTCTAAGTGATGGGCTTATATGCTTGTGTTAACTCCTTGCTCATAAGGGGTAGGTGCTTCCTATAGCTGTGAGTATTAACCCCTTTGTCTTCCGTCTTATAACTTTGCGTGGGTTACATTGTGTCCAATACGAAAGCACCTATTCATCAGGAAGGGGGCAGATGGTAATCTTACGAGGATTAAAACAGTTGTTGGGCTTATGGTTATGCATGGTTGTCTGTCTGGAGACTTACCAACTGGACAGTAGCTGCAAGAATTAAGAAGTTGCCTGGACCAGAAAACCCAGTCGGTTTTGCCAATGTGTTTTACTGTCTTCTCTAACACATTTCCCAACTTCTCCAACTGCAATCTGTTCAAGTTGTTGGTTCTGTAAGAACAATTTGTAACTTATAAACGTATCCATACCACAAATTACAATGTTATTGTCATTAATATTAACCTTTTGAAAACAACAAATATTGCATGTCTTATATGGTGAAAAAATGATTACACAATACAGATCTTTCTAAACTGATAAATAACATGCAAGATGTCTATTAGAATGCAAATCATCAATTTTCCACTAAAAATGACTGTAAGCCAGAAGACTTCAAAGTCCACATTTATCCTAGCTTTTCAAATTCCACTTGTTATCTTGTATTCTAACACTATTTTGAATACATCCCCATTTTTCTAAGGAGTTACTCTTCAAAGTACAACAATCCCAGTTTCGAGATGTTAACATGTGAAGTCAACAAAGAAAAAGAATCAGTTCTAAGAAAGAGACAGACATGCTGAAACTGTCGGTCCGATCGGTCATGACCGAAAAAATTTGTCTGGACCGGTAAAAATTTGGATTTGGTCGGTCCAAAGGACCGCCAAGAGTTTTAAGAGCCGCAATTTTGAATTTACAGAGATCATTCAACATACTTCACTAATAAAATTATATAAAACCCAAAGCGTTTTTCCCTTCCATTTAAAACCTATCACATTCACAAACAAAGTAAGCTCTCCTAATCGTATCTGTCTCAAACGAATAGGGTTATTTTTGGTCCGACAAAAATCCATTCGGTCCAACAAATTTTTCATTACTGCCGGTCCAAATGTCCGGCCATTCTGAAAAGTTTTCAGCATGTCTGAAGAGAAAGCGTAAGGAATGTTATCCAAAAAACCTGTCTACATCATGTGCACACATAATGGGTGCCACAACTTTTTGGCAACACTGTTATCTTGTCCTGTATTTTAAACCACGGGTAAAAAAATAACACTTCTCTCTTCTTTTCCCCGTTATTAAATTGAATCTCTATAGTATCCCTTGGCATCAATTATCTCTAACCACCTCCAGCAATGCTGAACAATAAAACAGCTTAATAAGATGAAGGAAGAGGAATGAAACCACAATACTAATATATAATAAAATCAACACTATTATCATTGCTGCAACATTCTTAAAGTCTGACTGAAGTAGCATATATACTTTGTTTTGACACTAGCTGATAAACTGGATATAATTTGTTTTCAGGCAAAGTGACCAGATCTACAGGAAACCTTAAAGCACCACAGATACTTAAAACATCGCTTATACAATCTGGTTGAATAAATACTAGCTCTTAAGACGCTGACATTCCCACATAAATTAATCAATGATGTGTATCCCCCCCCTTCCCTCCTTCAGTAAGTCTAATTTGCAAGTTTTTTTTCTCGAAATTCAGTTCTGCATTGACTTAAATCAATGTCTATGCAATTCAATTAAACAATTAATAGCCAATTTAATTGTTAATTTCTATGTTTCCTACTTTATAATCTCAAGAAAGGCCAAAGGCAATAGGGTCCTCGAGGAAGGTAAAACTTATGCACGTGTCGGCTGATTTCTGAAATAACCTCAGCTCTCAGACACAGATAAACATTATGACATAACGGAATTTGAAAAAAACATTGGCAATTAAAGAATTTTACAGTAGTAGAGGTGTATAAACTGCATAAAATTGCGAACTGATTTTGCTTTGCCATGGTTTGGTACAGGGTGAATGCATTGTGCTTGATCTACATGTACACTGCACAGGTTATGTCACTTACTAATACTTTCCTCTAAACGTTGGTTCACTCATATGAAAATAAAGTATGTGTGCCTTTTAAGCACAAGAAAATCAAACTCACCGCTATTTGTCTGATTTGTGGACAGTTACTGTTAGCTGTGTATTGACCACATAATATAACTATACTCATCTAACTCCATCAAGATCACATGTCCCGCTCCCAACAACAAGTACGGATTAACACGCACCGAAACCACGACACCAATCTACCTTCGTAAAATGAAAGATATATTAATAATTCCAATAACTTTGAATACAATTACACCAAATCTATGCACTTTTGTTCTATTTTTTTCCTAGATGCACAATTTGTACACAGCATTATTTATATAATCAGCATAACACAGTAGCTGCATACGCGCGTTTGTATAATGGTGCGGTCTTTATTTCCGGCTAAAGCGCGCTGTGTGAGAACATGAAAAAAATTGGTGTAATTCTACCCCCAGTATAGTCTTTTGCAATTGTATTTTCTGTTCAGCTATCTGTTAGCTCTTTGCGCCATGGGTATTTTGAAAATAAGTTCCCAATGCATCAGGGTAAGACGTTTAAATATACTTTTGGTTGAACGTACATGTACGGTTTGGATGGAAAAATTCTGTCAAAGTTTCAGTAGAAAGAAGTGGGAACACTGGACAGACTAATGGGAAAGATATCATGCACTTTGTTTTCTACGTAAAAGCTAAATATTCAAGTTACTTATACATAAATATTTTGGCATTATACATGAATATTATACCTTCCGCATTTGTATTGTGAAGTGCCGGGAGGATAAGTCGATATATAAACACCGTAAACACTGTCAGTGTCAGAGGAACATTGTTACTTAAACAGTTTATAAAAGGCTTTTTTTGTCACTTAAAGGTCTTCTCTAGTTCAAGAATGCTGTGTAATGTACCACATCATCCCTCCGTACAGAGCTTCACTTTGATGCGGATGATCCCCAGCTTTCACACACTGTCAAGGCATGGAGCAGGCGGTAAGATATTGGAAGGTATACTAGTGTATAGTGACTGTCCAGGGTTGACTGGGGCTTGGTAGCTCAGTGGGTAGGGCACTTACTAGGTAAGAATCTGGGCACTCACCAAGTAAAGCATACTAAGTTCGATCCCCTATGAAGTCTGGTGTTTCCCCCCAAATCACTACAATGGTGGTAGCACAAAAATTCATGCATTAGTACTCCTATTGACAGTTCTGATATGTACTAGCGGTGCTAGCACATAAAAGCAAAGGCCTCAAAAAGTGGGAAATGAGAACCAGTTGCCAAACCAGCCGCAGTGCGGCAGCTCTCAAATTTTTATTTTACATCTCCTCTCCTCAACACGCACATTACTGTGAAGCCAACTGGTTTTGCCATCAACAGAGCTGTCACTTTGTTAATATCCAACAGTCCAACTGTCTAAGTACCAGTTTGACCGTTGTAAAATCACACACCCGTTGTAAACAGACAAAAACCAGGTCAAATCTACTCAGATCATGAGGTGAGGTTTTCAAGCGCCAGAAACCTACTGCACATGAGTGGAATTTATTTAAAGACTGGGTCTTCTAGTTGATTTTCACTATGTATTTATGACAATATAAACATTTATTTTGAATGAAAAACAGTTAAAATTACAATTCATTGACTTCAATTTCATCAATTCAGTTAATTGGGGCAGAAACGTAAAGAGCGTGTGACTTGCCTAGCCTTCCTCGTTCCAGCCGAGTCCAGACAGCATGTGGACCACAACTTTCGGTCGTGTGCAATATGTTACTGTATCTTGACTTCAGTAGATTTGACCTGGTTTTCGCAAGTTTATAGCATGTGTATGATTTTATATATAATTTGAACGTTCCTTGTGTGAAAGCAACTAAATTAAAAACTAGGCTTTTCTATATCTGTATTCTATGCAGTAATAGCACAACAAATGCTAAGCCTATATAGAAATATAGTTTTGTGGTTATAAGATAATGTGTCTGAAAGATTGATAATTTTTACCCATTGAAAAGATGAATTAATTACTGTACTTATCTTTCCTATTTCAAACCTAAAAGAGAATTAAAACCTCAACTTAAAGTATCCATCTTTCTTAATTTCTGAAATTAACATGAAGCCGTGGCAGTCTGAACAACTTTTGGTAATAGAGGACAAGTGGATTTGGTAGAAAATCCCAGATAGGATACCTTTGAACACGGTGTGGCTAATGCACATCATAATAGAACTGTCTATTATTATTATTATTACCGTATTATTATTATTATTATTATTATTATTATTATTTCCGCAGGTAAAGCACAACAGTTTGGACAATGTACAAAAACAGGGGTTATGGTACCACAAGCTAACGGTCCTGATTATCCTTCACAAGTGATCAGGCAGATATCTAGTCTAAGAAATAATGGCCTTCTGAAAGTTCCATCTGTATTAACAAAAGAGAATGGGCTGGAAAGCAAAATCAAGTTACCAAGGTGCTGTGGGCATTTGCGACAGGTGTCCTCATCCCAGAATAACCAGCAGCCAAAAGGTGTGTCTGTGCTAGGCAAGAAGAACATAACAATCAGAATGGCTGTCATGTTTGGGGTGATGCCTGTATTGTTTAGCAGCTTAGTTTTGTGGACATTTTTAGAAACAGAAACTACAAGCACGCAGAATGTCTTCTCTGTTATATATTTGATAACTGTACCTATAGTTCTTTTGTCTGTGAGAAGAAATCTCCAAACTTATATCAGAGAGTTATACTTTGATCGAAGTTCTAAGAAGTTTACTGCTGTCACATTTTCCAAAGGAAAAAAGCAATATGTATCTTTCTCCTCAGAGGAAGTTAAGATTTTAAAGAAACGTTCGATTAATTCAGCTGCATTCTTTGAACCAAATATGGAAATTAAAGGAAAACCTTTTGTTTTGTTCTTTTGGGATATTTATAATGACGAAGCACGTAAAGAACTCTTCATGAAAAAAAGACCAGTAGACAGTACAGAAGGAGGATTAAAGAAGCTGACTGAGTAATAAATAGGACAGCATCTCTTTGTATATTAAGTTGTAATAAAATATGATCATGACCTAAATAAATGTATCAGTTATAATACTTGTGGTCATCATTAAATATTATTCTTTGGGGCAATTTACAATTGTATTATCTAAATTGCCACAAACACAACAGCAGACTTGGGCCCCCATTCAGAATGGATGATCCTAGTATTTCTTATTAGCTGACTAAAAATGGCCGACCACAGTTCAAAAGCAATGCCTCTGATTCCTGATGGTCTCCCCGGCTCCACACATGCCTTTAAACGGATTAAATCTCTGCTCCGAGGGTTAATTGCTAGGCCCATGCAGTGATGCTGCATGTGGAGGCGAGGAGATCATCAGGAATCGGAAGTATTACTTTTGAACTGTGGTTGGCCATATTTAGTCAGCGGATCAGTAAATACTGGGATCATCCATTCTGAATGGTGCCTAACAGGTCTGTGGATCAAATATGGCGACCCTCTCAAAAGCTTGCCACATTATGCCCTAATAGACACTGAATAGAGTCCCTGCCAGGATTAGGCGCCAAGCATTCTAGTGGGTTCCCCTGTTGTGAATGCAACCAATGATTTACTAATTATACTGCAGATTGTTGGGGGTTGATCTCTTTTCAAACAACTCAGAACATAGAATAAAATCATTTTAGGTATGATGATAAGTTGAAATATTCCTCAAATCTCTAGTCAGAAGTGAATAATTCATATGTCACTTCCATGAGCACCAACCAAAATTGTATCATCCTTTGAAATAGTCTTTTATTATTTTTTAAAGGGGAGATTGTTTGAATATTAGGGAATTGTGTGGATTATGATGCATCTCTTTGAAGTCATCCTTCTGTCTTTTTCAGGAGGCACATCAAGAATTCAACAAAAGTTGCCACTCAGAATTGCTCCTTACGTCTTGAACATTTTGTTCTTGCCCAGAAATCCTTTACATCTGCCAAAGAGGAAAAACTCCTCAGTTAATAATAAAATGCAACAAACTTCTTCAAAAGGTGATCTCGTGTACAGAGGTGATCGACTTAATTTTGCCAAAAAGATCAAACTTTTATCAATAGGTTTGTCAGCTCTAGGAGTTTCAGCTCAGCTTTGGTTTCTGTACACTGCAGAGACTAGCGCACAGATGTACACCACTTTTATACTGGGAGGCATAGCGCTGCTAGTTCCCTGTCTTGTGCACATGTGTATACGACAGTATGTAAGAGAGTTATACTTTGATCCTAGAACTAAAGAGTTTACAGCTGTGACTCTGAGTATTTTAAATAAAAACCACTACTTGCATTTTACTCCGGCTGATGTCACCATAAAGAGAGCTCCAATGGCTACCATGCGCGTGGATACAGCTGATAGACTGTTGTACATTGATTTTGAAAAAATGACGGATAAACAAGCACGGATTTGCTTGTTGAAGTTGGAAGCTTGGCAAGACTCATCAAGAGAGAAGGAAGAATGGGAGAAATGGAAGAAAAAGAGACTGCAGTAGAGAATGTTCTGAGTTATTATTGAATAAATTTGATACATACGCTGTCTTGAATAATATTATAATATATAAATATATTATCTGTGAAGAGTTACATGATGCATGGTCGGTGTATGTATATTTCATTTCTGGTCATTGGATCTCATTGGAAATACCGCAACCATTTTCTACACTTAACACTGGACAAAACCGCGTAGCTTCAGGAAAAAAAATAGCAACCTGGAAAATGATGACAAAGTGAGTAACTTAGCCAAATGCAAGTAAAAAAGGAGAGTTACAAACCAAACACGAGCTGTAGCACGAGAGTCATTTGAAATGATGTAGTTTTAAAACCTCCCTTTGTGTGTGGGGTTTGATCTGCGGTTTTGTCCAAATTGTTACAGAGCCTTGGCGCTCAAGAGAAAATGCCATTTACCATGGGAAATTCATTAATTATGAATTTTGGAGCAAAAAAAAAAGTCTTGTGTACCATTGAATTCTATCGATTTTTTTTTCACAAATGTGTGGGTGAGATCATAGTGAAGTTTGAAAATACTCAATGCCCTGTTTGTATCATTTAGTGCCTCTTTTCAATTCTTTTCCTTGTACAATACTTCTGTAGTTCATTGGCAAGTAGGCTCTTATATAGAGAACTTCCGTACCTTCTGCATTTCTGGAAAAATATTTAGATGCTTCTAGGAAATTGCCTTAAAAAGAAACATCTTCGAATGTATGTCACCACCCCCAGCAAAATTGATCAATTATCTTACTGCTGTACATGTATTTCTTTCACATTTTTGATTGCCACATTTTTGCCTATTTAATTAGCCATATATCACTTAAACCCAATATAGAGGTGCATTTCACGTGCTGAAGTGTTAAAAAATAAAACTGAATGAATTCAAAGATGTATTCAATTTTTTTAAAACATGTATATACTGTAGAACAAAAATCCACAACTGCCTCAACTTTAATTTAATTTTTAATTGTTACCATGTCTTTACAGCATGTAAGGAGCCTAAATTGTAATGTATGTTCTGGGTCATTTAATTTGAATTTTTATATCACGTACCAATATATTTTTATAGTAATTAATCATGTTAAATTAAACATGGTGCAAGAATGTTTTTATAAATATTTAAACTGTAACTCAGGGGCTTTGCATCATGGCTAATACAATGTAACGTATATTCCCCAGAAAAATTGTCAAAGATTCATCTTACCCAAGTACTTGGTGCAATAGAAACAGCTAGGGTTTTCCGTTGTTGACTTAAAATTTATATTGTGATTCCATGATAGTTTGCCATTCCTGATACAATATTTGGATCAGGAATGGAAAACAGTAAATTATTTTACTGTCAGTAAAGTGTTTTTCCCCCGTTTTTAATATTCAGTGAAACTAAAGTCGCTCAAAAACAATTACCGGTATAACTGCTAGAAGATTAATTTAATTTTTACATTATACTTGTAGGAGATAAACAAAATACAACCCAGGGATAATTGAATTTTCAAAGTGAATAAAACGTTTCCAGATCTGAATGTTTTGCATTTGTGACAGTAACATATATATGTTCCTTTTTTTATGTGTTAGACGACATTTGCATATTTGCATGGTTACATGTCGATACATCCCTGTACCGATACTCCCTCGCACCGGTATATCCCCACACCAATACTTCCCCACAATTACAGAGGGGGAGTATCGGTGAGGGGATGTACCGGTGCAGGGATCTATGGGTGTGGGTTCGTATCGATGCGCATTATACAAAAAATTACTGAGGGGGAGTATCAGTGCGGGGGAGTATCGGTGTGGGGGAGTAATGGCCGGTGCGGGGGGAGTATCCACATATGACTCCGTTTGGGTATGCAGTTAATTGTACCACCAGCGTTAGCGCTGGCGGTGCACATGGTTTCGGTCCCGTCCGGATCGTTCCGCCGGCTCCGCCGGCTCCGTTGGCTCCGCCGGCTCCGCCGGACGACTACCGTTACCGCTTCTCCTCCTAGACGGTAAGGGCCCCCGTACCCATCTCATGGATTTAGGTCACCTATAATCTCAACTCGTTCCACGTAAAATTTGGGCTTTGTCGGTATTGGGGTCTGGGTGTGGCACTCATTGCAATGCACCCTTGTCTAAAAATGGCAAAATTAAATGCTAATTATCTACCCTACGGAAGGAGTTATGGGAAAAATTTCTATAGACGGCTTTCCAAAAGTCATATGTGTAGATTTCAAATATACCCTTGGATTTGACCTTTGACCTTTACTTCAAGGTCAAATGGGCCAAAATTTTCAAAAAAATGAAATTTTTTACGAAAAAAAATTTTTTTGCCCTGTTATTCAGACACCACACAGACTTAACCAATAATATTATTGGAAGGTGTTACCCTTCAGGTCATCTTTCATCTCCATGAATTTGGGGTCAATCGGTGCATTTTCACGGGAGTAGCGGCCATAAGATACCGAAACTGAAAACTGTCTCTAATTCGGGAACCGTTAATGCTAGAGACCCATTCTTTTTTGCATTTTGTAGAGCATGTAAAGCCCAACACTGGAGGTGGTCTCGGTTTTTTTTTGTATTCCATACGGTTTTCGAGTTACGCTGTATCAAAAAGTACATATTGGTGGTAAAAGCAAAATGTGCAGTACGGTAATGGATAATAAATTTTGAACTCTGGAAAAATAAAACATAAGGCTTGGCAAAGCAGACAACTTGTGTTCAAAAATGACATTATTTCATCAAATTTGAACTTCTGAAACTTCAGAGCACCTCCTATTTCAAGAATTTTGACCAAAATGACATTTTCTTTATTTTAATTAATTTTTTTCTGTACGAAATTTAAGGCACATTATGGTAACTCCAAAATTATAACATTTAGTCCCTTATATCTCCAAAACTGGCAGAGATAGGTCCATAGTTACTATTGAAGTTGAATAGGAAGTCATATACTGGCAATCTTACTATGACCTTGAAAGTGACCTTTGACCTACTTTTCACCATGAACTGAACTTTGCAAATTTTTCTTCCCTTTTATCTCCAAAACTGGCAGAGATAGGTCCATAGTTACTATTGAAGTTGAATAGGAAGTCATATACTGGCAATCTTACTATGACTTTGAAAGTGACCTTTGACCTACTTTTCACCATGAACTGAACTTTGCAAATTTTTTTTCCCTTTTATCTCCAAAACTGGCAGAGATAGGTCCATAGTTACTATTGAACTTGAATAGGAAGTCATATACTGGCAATTTAAATGTGACCTTAAAATTGACCTTTGACCTACTTTTCACCATAAACTGAACTTTGCAAAATTTGCTTTCCTTTTATCTCCAAAACTGGCAGAGATAGGTCCATAGTTACTATTGAACTTGAATAGGAAGTCATATACTGGCAATCTAAATGTGACCTTAAAATTGACCTTTGACCTACTTTACACCATGAACTGAATTTTGCAAATTTTGCTTTCCTTTTATCTCCAAAACTGGCTGAGATAGGTCCATAGTTACTATTGAACTTGAATAGGAAGTCATATACTGGCAATCTAAATGTGACCTTAAAATTGACCTTTGACCTACTTTACACCATGAACTGAATTTTGCAAATTTTGCTTTCCTTTTATCTCCAAAACTGGCTGAGATAGGTCCGTAGTTACTATTGAACTTGAATAGGAAGTCATATACTGGCAATCTAAATGTGACCTCAAAATTGACCTTTGACCTACTTTTCACCATAAACTGAACTTTGCAAATTTTGCTTCCCTTTTATCTCCAAAACTGGCAGAGATAGTTCCATAGTTACTATTGAACTTTAAAAGGAAGTCATATACTGGCAATCTAAATGTGACCTTGAAATTGACCTTTGACCTACTTTTCACCATGAACTGAATTTTGCAAATTTTGCTTCCCTTTTATCTCCAAAACTGGCTGAGATAGGTCCATAGTTACTATTGAACTTGAATAGGAAGTCATATACTGGCAATCTAAATGTGACCTTGAAATTGACCTTTGACCTACTTTTCACCATGAACTGAACTTTGCAAATTTTGCTTTCCTTTTATCTCCAAAACTGGCAGAGATAGGTCCATAGTTACTATTGAACTTGAAAAGGAAGTCATATACTGGCAATCTAAATGTGACCTTAAAATTGACCTTTGACCTACTTTACACCATAAACTGAATTTTGCAAATTTTGCTTTCCTTTTATCTCCAAAACTGGCTGAGATAGGTCCGTAGTTACTATTGAACTTGAATAGGAAGTCATATACTGGCATTATAAATGTGACATTAAAATTGACCTTTGTCCTACTTTTCACCATAAACTGAACTTTGCAAATTTTGCTTCCCTTTTATCTCCAAAACTGGCAGAGATAAGTCCATAGTTACTATTGAACTTGAATAGAAAGTCATATACTGGCAATCTAAATGTGACCTTGAAATTGACCTTTGACCTACTTTTTATCATGAACTGAACTCTGCTAATTTCTTTCTCTTTTAACTTCAAACTTGACAGAGATAGGTCCATAGTTACTCTTGAACTTGAATAGGAAGTCATATACTGGCAATTTACTGTGACCTTGAAATTGACCCTTGACCTACCTTACGAAGAACTTAAATTTGATTGTACCATGTATATTTTTTGCAATAGTTTAAAAATTCTTGTTGATTGCATTTTTACAGCTTGTCAAGCACAAAACTGGTGGCTGTGTCCCTTATTTTGTGTATGTGGGGGTCTATACGAATGCGCTTGCTCCAGCTGGTGGTACAATAATCGGAGGCAGTATCGCCTCTCTGATCCTCTAGTTAAGGCTGATTTTATCTTGTAACTAGTTAAACAGCGGCTTATTACAAAGGCCTGTTAAGGCAATGATCCAGGTGAATGATGCAACCTGTCAGACACAAAAGGTCAAGCATCGTCTTTCAGAATTCTACTGTAAAATTCTCGATCACAGATAACGATCAAAAGTTAAAACCGGTTTTGTCTCTTAACCAGGTGTGCAGCGGCTAATTACAAAGGCATGTAAAGGAAATTAACCAGGTAAATAACTCTTCACTGACACAAGTGGTCAAGCACCGTCTATGATATCTGTGGACAAAGTCTGCCAACTTTTACATAGAAGTCAATGTGATCCGCCATGTTGCCCGCATTGTTTTACCCCAAATGCCAGTTGCTAAGGCGTGTGACGTCAGCCCGACTGTCCCTGTGAAGACCCCAAACTACACACAGTACCACACGAGGAATAATTTAAGTTTTCCAGAAAGGATTATTTTTCACCGAAATTTTTTATCACAGTTATGTGTTAATATTGTGAGAAGTGTATCAGATACTTAATTTTAATCGTCACTTAAACGACTACCGAAATATCACATATCCGGATGTTGTAAAACTCACTCCATTTTGAAACTATTAAAGTATAGGCGCGTGTTAGAGCTCAGCAAAATGGCTACCACCACGCAAGTTTGGTCAATGTAACTGCGGATTTTATAAATCCACATTCCCATGTTTACCTGTATTTAACAGCTGATTATAAGAGATCCAGGAGAAGTACTATAAGGGAGAGATGGCGCTACTTGGCACTGGGCTCGGGGTGAGATATTTGAATTTGCTCTTTTGGTGTTGCCGATCTGTTGTGCCATGGAATGGTTGTGCCTAGTAGAGGGTTTTGTGTCACCTTTATGTCACTATAAAGTATAGTACTATACTAGTCGCTGCCTATTCGGTACCAGGAATTCAACAAAATGAGGGGTTTTACGTGTGTGTGTGAAGGGGGTAGTACATCACTTACATGTTATGATGTATTTTATTTATTGGCTGCAAAGGAAAAAAATCCTTCATTTACCTTTAATTACTTCGTCTGCCCATGATTTTGTATGAATATTTATCAAAGGCGTCATATATTTCTTTTCTAGATGAGCTCCATGCTGACTGCTCTTACTCGCAGTACATTTTCTATACCACCTCAATGCCTTCGGATGTGTAACTACAGATGGGTCCGTACCAGCGTTACCACAGCAGGTGCTCCACAGTTATATACAAGGAGAATGAGACCTTCCGGTAATAATCCATCTTCAGATGATTTGATACCACAATGGAGTCTTACTCAAAATCAGCAAGTTCGTTGGTATTCCAGCACGGATGACTTGGATAAAAGAGCTGAAAAGTCTCGAGGGATGTCTGTGTATAAGGGAACTTTGGATGGTGCTGTCATAGTAATGAAGGGTGCCTGTGTTGTTGTCCCTCTTACCTTGACTGGGGCATGTGCAGCATTAGTAATCCAACCAGAAATTTCACTATTTGTGAAGATATGTTCATTGGTGTTTATGATCGAGGTCCCTATTGTTACAAAAGCTATTGTTAGAGCATTGACAAATTATGTGACACAGTTGTATTTTAATCCAAGCACCAAGCAGTTTACAGCAGTTACATTTTCGCCCAAACATAAAAAGGAGTATACAACTTTCATGTCATCCGACATAGTCAGAAACTTTGGTTTTGAACATTTAACAAATCTCAAAGTAAAGGATAAAAATCTTTTCATTAATTTTGATGATGTTCACTCCAGAGAGGCATATTTTCTTCTTACTGGACAGAAAAAGCCATCTATCTTTGATAGACCAGATAAAAAACAGGGTCCCTTTTCAAACTAATTACAGTAGCAGAATTATAAATTAAAAATGGGAATGATACAAGTATTGAGGCAGTTTGCTTTGTTTGTAGTCAATTGTTTTATTAAGACATATTTAAAGGCCATAGGAGACAAGGTAACTGGAATTAAAAGTTGTAGCTTGTATGTTTACATGACTGGTATATATACATATATTCAGATTGTTCAGCCAACAGCTTTATTTTCAAATAGTGTTTTGTGGCTATCCAGATTTTGCTGAAAATGCCGATGTTGAATTAATATTCACACAGGAGAGGAGAGTTTTAAATTGACTCTTCTTCAAAATGGTCAACTATTTTTGATCATCTTACTGAAGTTTTGAATGGCTAAAACCTATAAAAATTCCAGCCACCTTCTGTCCTTTCAGGCTCACTGGATAATAACCAGATAGTAAATCAAGAGAGTGTTCGTCCTTCGTCTTCTCCACTTCACCAAGTCCGCCATTTGTTTTCCAACTCTCACTCTGTGCCTGCATCAGCAGTGTGTGTATATGATGGAAAACTCACCCAAGCCTTCAGAAATGGCCTCCGTTATAGTTATTACCCACTGGGGATCATGGCAACATTGAGACTTGTGTCCCTTCTTGATGCAGAGACAGAAGTTATGGAAGTTTCAACAATGTTATTGTCACTTTTTGCCTGCTGGTTACCACTGGTAACCTATAGGTATTTAAAACGTTACGTCACAGAGTTGTACTTTGAACCTGAAACAGAGAACTTTACTGCAGTGACAATGACTCCCTTTGGTCACAGAAAAAGTGTTTCTTTCACACCCCAGGATGTCCAAATAACAAAAGGATTGATGACGAGTATGGTATTGGTTGGGAAGAGATACTATGTTGAGGAGAAATTGATTAGAAACAGAGCTGCTGTCATGGCATTACTGGGACGGGAGGAGGGTATACAGACTTGGAATGATGGAACAAAAGATCGACTGGCCTGGCAGCACTACAAAACCATCAATGAGCAGTTTAAGAAGAGCAGATGATTGGGTCTTAAAAGTGAACAACTGGACAGGAGTCTTTATAAATTAAATGTACACTAAACAATGTAAAACACTCATTTTCAAAATAAAAAGATATTGTCTTTGGACATCACTTTGTCTAGTTTTTTTTTTTTTTTTTTTTTTGCACACCGCAATGAAGAACTGGGACCTATGGTCTCTGATCCTATATTTCAAGACTATGTGCAAAAAGAGGAAGTTGAAAATGGGTGCAGGTAATGATCCTCAGTTTGTTTAGTTAAGGTGTATGGATTCTTTGTAATAGAACCAGTTCCACTGCTGTATTAAAATACTTGAGTCATTTTTTTTTTCTTTATTATTATTATTATTATTATTTATTATTATTATTATTTTATTTATTATTTTTTTTTTTTTGGTAAAATGGTAAAAGCAACATAACACACACAAGTTTTATTCAGCAATTTTTCTTTTCTTTTCTTTAAATACCAGTAATTTCAACGTCTGCTATAATTCTTTGAGCTCTACCACATGATAGAACTTTTCAAAGATCATTCCACTCAGTGCTGGTAAAACTGGATTTACCTAAAAAAAAGGCTAACAATGGGCTTTAGGCCATTATATTAGCAAATAAATCCTGAAATTTTCAGTAATATTCCCTTTCTCATCAAGGTACAATATTTTTATACCTTTTAAACAGCCACAATCCACAAACATTTTAGATGTTAAATTCTAACATTTCTATTATGAGTAAAATTCACCAGCCTCCACCTCAATCACATGACTAAAATTTAAAAACTGGTGAATGATTCTTAGTTTTGCCAACTTTGAACCTGAAACAGAGAACTTGAGATATGCTGGTTTATCATGGTGATTAAGGGAAAATATTGACACTTACAGACAAAAAAAAAAATTTTGTTGTACCAAGTTCAGGTCTCATAAGCAATAATTGCCAAGTGCTAACGTGAGCCTTAGATTTGGGAGCACAAATGCACAAATTAATGACACCAGCCACAAATTATGTACCCTAACGTAAAATCAGTTTCCACAAACCCAGCTTTTGATATCAAACAATTTGGCCAGCTTCCATCCAGGTCTCTGGCTGTATACATAGGCTCCCTCAAGGTTCTTTTTATCAACCATACTGTATGTTAATAAGGCAGCAATGCATCTTGACAGTCTACGGCTCATTGGAAATGTACCGAACAGGTGAATGAGCAAATAATCAGTTCATGTTATCTAACACTGGGCTTGTGGCAACTAATTTTACATTGGGGTACTTAATTTGTGGCTTGAATCGTGAATTTGAGCCTTTGTGCACACAAATCTGAAGCCCGTTTATAGGACGCATTGCATGACTGGCAGCACAGTCTGCTCAATGACAACAACTTGCAAACATGTTGAATCATAAAAATGTTTCAATGAGACCATCTATGACGCAGTGCTGTTCTTGTCATTATTATTTGAACCATGTATCTTGTCTCCAAGAAAGGCCTCCTGCTGATCTTTTATTTTCCAAGGGACAACTGCTTTAGGTCCATTCGGATCCTTCCCCTCCCTTATATACTGTAAACGAACTTTCTCCGCAATTTCTTGTGATTTTTGTGCTCTGGCCTTCCTTTTTTCTATGGTCTGCAAATTATACACATCAAAGTTTAATAATAATAATTATAACTATTAATATAGGTAACCCAAAAATGTACTTGCTTTGTGACTGCCCACTATATATTTAAAAAGTGTTGCATATTCTTTTAAAAAACATAAAATACATAAAAACCAGTATAAAATAAACTACCAATTAAAAGATATATAAATATTATATAAATTTCTTAACATAAGAGCAATCCTATTGAGTGGTGGCAACAAAATTGAAAAGCAGACTACCTGATAGCTCTATTCTATGCATTAAAACCACCACAACTGCTATACAAAAATATAATTTTTATGGTTTTCAAATGATGTATCTGAAAGTTAGAAAATTTTTGCCCACTGAAAATATCGAGTCATTACTGTACTATCAAGTGGGTCAGCCATATTTGATACAATCATCTGTTACTGTGGATCAACTTTGGTTGTGAATTCTGCCTATAACAGTATAATGACCTCTTTTTCAAAACACCTGACCATTTTCCTCTGTAGCCTCTGACAGGCACCAGTTAAGTGTCCAACAATAAACTGAAATGTAAACAAAAAATTTTTCCATCTCTGTGCCATAACTATTATAGTAAAATTACTTAATATATCAAAATGCACAAATATATATCAAAAGAATAGCATCTTATGATGTGCTATGTATTTTGATATGAGCAATTTTACTATAAGTTGGAATGGATAAGAACATAATGTCAATTTTTGGACTGTCGAGACACATTTGAGAGTTAAGGTTTCTCACTATTCTTACCATCTGACATATTCCAACACATCAAATTAATTGTCAAAAATCCATTAAGATAGGAATTAAGATCTGACAACATATATGGATGTGTAATTATATAGCAGCTCACATTTTCCCTGCATTCTTGGTATTCCTTTATTATTTCAACACACTCTGGAGTATGAAAGTTTGGGTTCCTGCTTTTGTTCATTTTGCATAAAATGACACAGTAGGGTGGCACTTGGAGACCACGGCTACAAGTTTTTTCTTCTAAGAAAGAAGATGGTTTGGTCTAATGGAAAACTTCCTATTTCCTCGGACAGCTAGTAACTATCTGAAATTAATGCAACTTTCATGAATATCAGTTGAATTGGATATTTTTCAATAAGGCTTCATTTTTTTTATAGAATTTTACTGTGGCTTACCAGTATTTACAAATTCACAACGAAATATCAGTCTACTGAAAATGTTGCCCTGGAAGGTACTCATTGATAAACAGACAGTCATGACAGTATTCCACCATAGAGAGGTCTGTAGCCAGCCATTTCAAAGAGAAAGGGGAGGAGGGGGTATTTGCTGCAAAAGTAGACCTTTAAACCATGACATAAATCCTACATCAAATTTCGACTTTTTCTTAACCTAAAGAGCTGTTCATTCTAAACTGCCTCCACAGTATTTTGTAAAAAAAAAAAAAAAAAACATTGCCCTGTAGAAAAAATTCCAATAATCCCCTAGTTTCTGTGACGAATTCTCAGATTTCCCGTCATTCTACTAATTACTTTGTATATTTCACCCTGTTAAAAAAGTTAAATGAACATAGAATTTATCAATTGCACCGTTCTGTTCTGTTTATAGATGACATTGGAATATTCAGTGATATTCACGTGACTAACAAAAAGCAACAAAGCTACGCACGTACACAGTTGATCACTTTATTACCTCCTTAAAAATACATATTTACTAATAAGCTATATAAAATGGAAAACAGTTTAAGCATAATATCAAATATGCACTAAGTATAGGGTTACAAACAATGAATATCTATAACAGTATCGATTGAAATATACCTATAAGCATAAGACTTTTGTAATCAAACAATTTTCACACAAAAGTAAATAAACCACTTCTGAACTTGAACTTGCCTAAGGACAAGTGATTTTTTAAATCTTATTTTCACTACTTTTACCAAATATTTTTCAACAGATAAATGCCATGGTGGATAACCTAATTTATCACCTTCTGGCCAGCCTCGCCACCTATCAGCATTCTTGACAGTTTTAAATTGCTTACACAACCAAGTAGTGGGTACTCAGATGGCAGACTTTGACAAACCCACTCCCCAGCTTGGGATTAATGGTTGGTAGGTCGGAAAAATTACTGCTAGAAAAAATTGATTTAAATGAGTTTTTCCCAGGATAAGGATTGCCCATTTCAAAATGAAAAAAAAAAAAAAAAAAAAAAACAGATGAAAAGTATACATACTATAAAGAAATAAATAAAAATTAAAAAATAAACTAAATTTTGTTATTATAAATCAACTAGCCTTTGAGAAATACAATGACAATACATATTTGTGGCATCTATGATCAATCTGAAAATGCAACTTGTTATCATGTCTCCTCAATAGATTGTCTTATCATAAAAGTAAAGAGTATACTGGTATATTAAATACATGTGTACAGCAGTAAACAACAACATCTCTTACTGACAATAATGATTGGATGAAAGGTCCATCAGCTTTTATAGTTTTTATAGGAACCTTTAAAGGTTGATGGACTGTCACATAAAACAATACAAACAGGACCATAAAGTGTATAATAAAAAAAGGTCAACACAAGAAACTTTTTAGTATTATTGTGATACACAAATTTAGATATGAAAAATTGCAAACCTTATTCAGAGATCCACCAGGAGAACGCTATTATTTGGTTAGAAAAAAATTCTGAAGCTGTCTTCATACTATACTTATAATACCCCATAATAATAATAAAATACAATCATCTCACTATGTTAAGAAATCCATCAATAATCTATATGATCATCTGTACAGTGCATATGTAGGTAAGGTAGTGTGAAGTATTTGAGTTGCTCCATTTTGTGGTGGGTGTGGTGCTATGACAGCAAAGGTGGTAGAAGTGTTAGAGGTACATGTCACAGGCCCAGTGTACTTCTCATGCAGGGCTGCATGCTTTAGCATATCAGATTTCTGGGTGAATTTTCTGTCACATAAGGCACATGGGAATGGCTTTATACCATCATGAATCAGTCTGTGTCTCTTTAGATGGGTTGATGATGAAAAGACTTTCTCACAAATAGGGCATCTATGTTTGAAGTGTTCTCCTGTATGAATCATTTCATGCCGGCGACACTTGTACTGGTCAAAAAATCCTTTTCCACATTGCGTACAAAAATACTTTATTTCACGTGAATTGTCATGTATTTCTGTGTGTCTACGTAAACAAGCATAGCTCTTAAAACCCTGTCCACAAACTTCACACAGGTGTGTGCGTTTGTTTGTGTGCGACATCCAATGGCTGCGGAGCATGGACATCATCCGGAAAACACGCCCACAGCGTGTGCACACATACGACGATTTCCAACCAGGTGGGAGGATGTAACGATATGTGTGCCCAACATCTGGCTCTTCTTTGGTTGGTTGTCCAATCAGATCAGGAAGGACAACAGTCTGTTCTCCCTTTGGGGCCGTGCCATCAGCTAGCTGGGTGAATGGCCCTGTGGGTTGCTCCAGCTGTTCTGGCATGTTATAAATTTGTGCTGGCTTTCTTATGTTTCTTTTCTTCGGTTTCTTCAGCTTGATGCACAGAAGAAGAACATTATGACCTTCCATCATAGCGTATGATGCGCAGATCCTGACATCCTCCTGCTTTGTATAACAGATAATAGGTGTTTCGTCATTTTCATCAGGCTGCTGCCCGTTTTTTGCTATGGCAGTCAGGGTGACAACCTCTAGTTCATCACTTACTTCATCTTCCTCTTCTTCATCCTCCACAACTGAAGATTCCCTTCGTGACTTAACAGGCCTAATTGGGATACCCTGTTGGCGCCTTTTCTTGACACTCTTTTTTCCAGGTTGTACTGGTATCTCTTGGCTAGGCCCAGGTGCTATGTCACCCATTGGTAATGTAATAATATCCACGCCCACATTGTGTTGTAGAAGCTGGAGCTGTGTTGTACCAGATTGTGTTAAGTGCACCCCTGGTTGTGCTAATTGTGACGTTTGAGCTGTGGAAACTGGAGTAGCCTCCTGATATCTCTGACTGGAATCTTCCATTACGGCCTGGATGTGGTCAAAGGAGACAGGGTTCAAGTTGGCAAACTGACTGCCCTGATCAGTGCTCTGGCCAGACCCTAGTGCTGGGAGGAGGTCACTCATCGGTCGAACTGGTTGCTGCTGTTGCAGTTCCCCCACCATACCAGATTGAAACTGTGAATAAGTGCCTGTCGCCATCTCAAACTGTCCTTGGCCTAACGATTGTGCAATACCAGGATACATCTGGCTTGCAGGCACACTATCAACTGTCGCAGCACTATAAGGAACCTGCTGGGCTTGTACTCCCATAGTATGCTGTTGAGATTGCGACTGATCCTGTCGAGATGTAGGGGTGCTGCCTTCACTCAAACTTTGCAAGTATCTGAGTGCGATGTCCACAGCATTGGCAGACTGAGTCTGCATGTTGTCATTATAGCTGAAGTCTGCTCGGCCCCTCGCATCACCGGGATACAAATAATAGTGGTGTCCCGCTTGTGTGTAGATGTGATCATAGTCTCCTCGAGCATAAGCTAAAGCTGCCTGAAGGGAGTCCTCCCCACTCACAGCCTGTTGTTGTCCTGCATACTGGCCTGAAGACATTGGGACAATGGGGGGAACTATGGAAGTGCTCAGGCTCTCTGAAGACACAGGCAGATATGCTGTTGGTTGCTGCTGCTGTTGACAAGACAATGACAACTGTTGTGGAGGTTGTAACTGTTGCTGCACCTCTGTTGACACTTGTTGCTGCTGTTTTGCTGTTGTTGATGCTGAAGCATGAGATTGTGTTGCCAGTACTGATAGGGTGGGAGGTGCCTGGTTTGCTGAAACTTGTTGCTGAAGTAGCTGTTGCTGATGTATTGCAGGAGACTGGTTAGCTTGTGAGACAGTTGGCACCCCGCCAAGTAAACTGACCGCCATATTACTACCATCACTCTCCATTTCAGGCCCAATGCCCTGACTCTCAGCTGCCTGGCGAATGATATTACTGATGTCACTGCTGCCCCCCGTCTGTAAGGAAACCTCATTTTGGTTTGCTGAGACAATTTTACACAGGACCTGCTCTCCATTCATCTCCACCACAGCATACTGATCTTCTCTTGCCTGTGGTTCTTTTGGTTTTGTTCCACTGGATGTGTTTCCTACTGCAGAAAGCTGGCCACCTTTATTGGCAATATTGTCCTTTAGGGGTAAATTGCAAGGCTCTTCCTCTGATACCAGTGCCCCCAGCTGGGATCTGCTAGGTTCTCCCCTCAGGACCCATGGCTCAGGGAACCCCTTCATGATTTCCTTGGGGAGTGCCTCCATCAGCAGCTCATAGTAGTTATCACTGTAGTAATATCTCAGTTCCTCCCCTTCTTCAATATCCCGCGTGGTGACAAAGAAGATATCGGACTCATACTGGAAGGCAACAATGTTTTGATCTTTGATATCAGTAGTTCTTCTAATGAACATGATCCAATTGCAGGCCTCGACATCATTGGCTTCCAGACAGAGAGGATTGCCAGTATCCCGAAACAACAGCCATTTGGATGTCAAATCAAAGTTTGTTGGAAAGGAAATATATTTCCCTTCCAGAGGTCCAAACCTGAAGCTCTTCTGAACTTTCCTAATGGCAAAAACACCAACAACATCCTCCTGCTTGGGTCCATATTTACTCTTCTTTTTAGGGTTAATGTTTCTGATGGTCAGAACTCGGGGCAGAGTTGCATAAGCCTTGAGCTGACGGCGGTCTGGGATGACCTGAAGTGGACCATGTTCAGGGCACTCATTCCGCCTCAGTTTGCCACATTCCTGACACCAAAGTTGTTTCCAATTGTCAGACATGTTACTGACATCACGGAGCACCCCTTTTGGAGCACTGTACTTCTCCAATGCTTTGTTCTCTAGTTTTGACTCATTGCTAGTTTTCTGAATCAGGATGTCATATTTGGAAACTTTTTTCTTTCGTTTTTTCTCCCCCTTGGACTGGGAATCTGGATTTGACCTTAAATCCCCTCCATTGACATCAGATGTACTGTTTACAGTGTCTGAGCCATTGACTTCATTTCCCTTACCAGATCTCTTTTTACCAACTTTGATCATAAGTTTGTTATTACCAACAGAATCCTTTCTGGTGACATTTTGACCTTTGACCTCATCAGCTGTATCACCTTCCAGATTTGGAACAGTCATTGCGCTTGCCTGGCTTCTGTGTTTTCTCTTTTTTAGGATTTGCTTTTCAGGAGAACTTGAAACAGGTTTCTCCTTCTGATTGGTTGACTTAACCTGCTCTTCTGTTCGCAATAATTTCTGCGGTCTCCCCTTGCGACGTCTGGAGCTGCTGTCTATCCTGAAAGTCTCGGCATCACTTTCATCAAAGGACGGATCTTGAGTATCTGATTCGCCATCATCATCATCTGCTACTCCTACAATCTCAGAGTAATTCACCTTTTTGTTCTCTGTGGATTTTCTCTTCGGTCTACCATTTACATTTGTTCCGGTTCCTTCTGTAGTTTGCTGCCCCTCTACAAGACCAGATAAATATTTCTGATCAATAATAGACCTGCTTTTTTTTGTTTTCACTAGTTTGTCCATGCAAAGTTTTTCTTTGGGTTGTGAATCAAGACCATCTGTCTGAGTGTATGCTTTTGGGTCAGATTCAATAGATGAACTTAGCTGAGATCCAGTAGTTGAGATTTTTGATTGATTAGATTGCAGAGTCGGTCCAATGATTGCTTGGTCACTGCTAGTACTGATCTCCATGGATACAGAGTTAAGGGAGATAGGTTCCTTGGATACAGATTTCACAACAACATCTTCCATACAGTCAGCTATATCAAAAGTTTTGCTTGGCTCTTTAACTGAAACTTCCGATATAGGAACAATTTGAGAACTGTCAGATGAACTGTCTGATTTTAATGTGACCTCCATATTCTTCTTGCCTGTAGACATGTTTTCAGTAACCTTTTCTGTGACCTGTCCCAGTTCTTGGTCAAATGTTGACCTGGTGTCTGGATTTTTGGCACTCATGTTGCTCTTTTCTGATCATATGCCATAACACTGTGACCAATATGGATAACTTGAATGAGCACTATCTTTTAGGTGAACAGCCTGGGGTATCCAACAACTTCCAAGGGATGATCCTGAGTAAGAAAAATAAAACAAATATTAGGTAGAGAATCAGGATTCAATCTTTGTAAGTTATCAAAATGCTCATGCCACTTGGCAGTATAAATTTATAAATGGAACAGTGAATATAGTGGTACAAATTTATAATTGAAAAATACGTTCTTTACTTAGCAGCTAATTCCTATATTTGTATCTGCTTATCATTGACAGGTTAAGTTATAGGTGACAAATACTTTAATGAAGCACTTAATTTTAAACCAAAATTCTTAGCCAAGACTTCTTAAACTGTTTACTCAGCTTATATATCAAATAGTGTTTCTAGCATTATGAACAAAACAGTGTACTTACTAACTACAATGTCTTCATCTGTCTCTAAATCGTTTCACGTAAAAGGTCTTCAGACTTTTTTCCAGCGCAGCAAAGTAGATTGGCGGAAAGGATACAGTAAGAATGCCGAGGCAGTTTATGGTCTTTTATTAGTACCTTCAATGCTATGGCAAAATGTTGCTGTACGGAAACTTGAGTCGATTTGATTGACTGTTTATCATGACTCATATATGATCAAGTTCTTGTACACACAGGAGAGAAGCACTACTCTGAAGTGCCAAATAAACGTGCCGGCACGTTTATTTTTTTTCCGGAAATTTTCCACCCGGCACGATCTTATTCTCCCCGGCACGATTAATAATTTTCCACACGGCACGGTTATTTGGCACTCACTGTGCCGGTTGGAAATGCTGTTGATCGTTTCGGAAATGTTGATGATCGTTTCATTGGACAAGTTAATAATTATTAATGACCTGTCGCAAGCACTACACTCGAACTTGTTTTTAGCGTAAATAAAAGCCAGTGTTTCTCCAGCATATAACTATGTAAAGAGCGAGGCGCCGCGCTTATATTTGTCAAAAGCACCGCCTCGCTGGGCTGAATGGAACAAAAAAGTATATTTTCACTCATGTTAACTGAAATTTATATTTATTTCTAAGCAAATATGGCATTCTATTTACATACTGTAGGTAATCCCATGCTTCTGAGCACTTGATTTAGTAGTAACGAAAATACGCATGCGCGTATGCTATCTCCTTGTGAGTGCCTCGTTTTCGCAGTTCTGTGCTTTATTTGAAGTATACGAGACAGAGCAAAACGAGGCAACTCCTCTCGACAACATTTAGTCACATGTCACAAATACACTTTCTCTGTCACTTCGTCATGTTCCGAAATTAAGACCGCCTGTTGTGTGTTTTTATAGTTTACGTTTATTCACTGATAAAAATGGAGAAAATTAAGTGGATTTTGTTGATTTTATAAATTTGGAGAAGATTTTCTACTGATTTACGGGTTAGTTTTGTGAAAGCAGTAGCGTTGTAAAACTGGGTCACGTCAGTATTTCGCGTGCATTGAATATGAATTTCCATGAATAGAATCATATAAATGAACAAACGAAGAACTCAAATTGGCGATAAGTGTGATTTAAATCTCTTTAATTCTGAAAAATTCATTTCACGGTGTTTGAAGTTGTTGATTATAAATTACATCTCAAACTACGTATAATTAGTAGCGGGAGTCGCTTTGCGCTGAACGACAGGAAAGAGAACATTTTTGCGGCAGTTTTATTTAAGGATGAAGCGCTCCCACACGCAAAGTCAATTGACCAGTTACTTTCAGAAAGGTGAAAAATGGTAAGAAAAACATATTATATCACTTTTTTGGTCAATCCAAAAATAATTCAATATAGGAAGCCCTTTTTCTTGATTCCGGTAAGTATTAAAGTAGTAATTTTTTTTTTTTTTTTTTGAAATAGTATGTTCTATAATTTTTGAAAGTTTAAATTAGCATTATAGGAACTGCTGCTGCTGAACCTTAAACTTCAAGATTGACTAAACTGACTGAATGCATAGACAGGAAAATAAATTTTGTCTAAACCTTTGTTATGTCATTACTAAATTAATTCCTCAAAACATCTAAAACAAGACAATTCAGTGACACATAAGATGTAAAAAAAATTACATAAATACCCTAAAATGCACCAAATTGCACCTCGATTGAAAAAAATTTCCAGGGGAGCTTGGTAATAGAGATTACTCTAAATAGTTAAACTATGTTAAACTATGTGTATAAAATCAAAGGTTAATTTGTCTAGATATTGTGTTTTTTATGTTTAATAGTCAAAACATAATTTTCCCAGATTGGAATATAATTTAAAATTGCCATTACAATTATTCATTTAAATTATTAAAATTGATAAAATTTTCCGGGGGGCACAGTTATTCCGCTAGGCACTGTTATTAAATATCGGGAAATTTTCCAGGGGGCACAGTTATTCCGCTAGGCACTGTTATTAATTTTGGAAAATTTTCCGGGGGGCACTGTTATTCCGGTAGGCACTCTTATTCGGCACTTCAGAGTATGAGCATGAAAATGCTGGCAGCTTAAACAAGCTTTTCAGTAACTATTGCATCACAGTTATGGCAAAACAATTCACATTTTTCTGGTGAATAAGAGCAGACAAGAGGATATTATGTAACTGCAACATGTGCAGCAGTTACAAGTTGAAGTAGATCAGAGTATTGTAGTGAGATGTGTTCATGTGTCATATGACACACAGCCTGACACAGGTATAAAATTGAACTCCCGCCCTACATTTCAGTTCAGCAACACGGGTCTACCCAGAGCATATTGTTTAATGTTTAAATCAGTTTAATTCAGTTTTAGTCCATATCAGTTTATATCAGTTTTTTGCAAGATTTTAATAGTTTTTCTGCAACGAAATACAATATATCCACTCCAAGAAAGTTTTCGAGTTTTTCACCAGTACGGTCATGGCAACATATTAAACACTATATTTTTACATAATATATGCCAATATCTCTAATACAGTTTTCTTACAATATTATTTTTTTTTTTAATTACATTTGTACATACTCTTACTTTATATGCCTTACAGACTGTACGGGATATAAGTAGCTTGAATTCATGACAAAATTGTGTTGGAGGTGCAATTTTAACCACTTTTGCTGCCCAAGTGAATGATTTTAGATGTTAAATAAAATAAATTTTTTTGAGTAAGAAACTAGCTGGCACTTATAAAGTTTATAGCTTAGGGTATTTGTACTTGTTTCATTTGTATGTTTAAAGACATGGGAGCAAGTGATAGAAAAAAAGGCTTATATTTATTGCTGTGCATTAAACAAATGGGCTGTATTCAAGCATTTCATATCAGTGACAGTAACAATACTCAGGTACAATAGATTTCAGGGATTTCTATCATCTCTGTAATAGGTCTTGATAAACAAGAACCACAACTGGTAACTACAGTCGTTGCGTGCAATCAGTCACGATCAGTAAATACAGTACTTACATAAAACTAAAGGAACGTGTTGGAAGACTTACGAAACAAGGACGTGAATGCCATGTTAATGTATATGTAACATTTTCAAGACGGTTTAGTCTTAATTTAGAGGTGAGCACTAGAACAAACCCTTGCCTGGATGTTTCGCTGGATAAGGGGTTTCACAAGGCTTCTTAGCTTGCAGGGGTACCTCGACCTTCAGGTGTACTGATCATGTGACATCACCACGCAATCTACCTGTTTTTCTCATTTGAATATCAATGCATGGGCAAGTTCTTCGTGATGCAGCCGGGCGACAATATGGCATTTCGTGACCTACTTTTGCAGCACTTCTGCACCTTTTACGTGAAACGATTTCCAGAACACGACAGAGTGATAGGCTTACAGCATACTCACTTCCAAAGCTACATTGTCTAATGTTACATGATTTGGGGAATGTTTACCTGAAAATGTTTCTGATCGTGTAATCAACAAAAACAACGATGCGGTCAAAATCTTGCAATGTCCTTTGTGACTGCCTCCGCCTGTGATGACGTCATGACATTCCTGCTCTGATTTTAGGCACTCTCATTATAGATGGCAGTGCATTTGAAGAGAGATTTTGAAAAGTTGGTTTATTATTTTTAATTAATTTAGACTACATATTAACATGACAGAGTAGATTGATAGCACGGACAATTTTATTGATATATTTTTTATTTAACAAGTTAATGGTTGTTTTTTTTAACATTTTAATTATGTTGGACATTTGAGCTCATTTGGGGGTATCTTGATTTTAGCGCTCCCTATAAGATTGCTCAAACCATCAAGCGCTGATTTCAACTTGATTTCTGATTTGCATTTTTTTATTTTAGGTAAAAACAAAATGATACGTTTAATTAAGTGATGGAGTACGAACTGCTGAAGAAAACTTTAGTTAGACTAAGGCGTGATGAACTTGAAAAGACGCTAAAGAAGTGGTCAAAATTGAGTAAACACCATCCTGCTTGGGGATGTTTGGAAGGCCTCGACTTATCAACTACAAAGATCCAATTATTACCGCAGTTATATAAGGTACTATTCACATAAAGTGTGTAAATTTAAGTTTAGGGGTATATCAGGTCGTTTATCCACATGTCTAGTTATGTTTCCCAAATTTGGTTAAAATTACGAGAGCCCCAGCCAATTATAAAGGCCTCCTAAAATACACAGTATTGTCTATTGAGTTTTACATATGGTTTAAGGTTCATAACTTTATTTACAGTGATAATTGAAATTTATTATTTCACCCAATATCACTACGTATGTTACTGGGAATGATTATATCACATGATCACGCGTAAAAACTACAGATTTGCCTTTTTGAATTTCACCATAAATGTCATTAGTTGCACTTTAAAGTTTATCTTTTCAGAGACTGTCCAAAATTCAGCCTCATCATGCAGGGGAGTTGGATTTGTTGTGTAAGTAGTGTGTAATGGACTAAATGTGAAATTGCCACGTTTAGGCAGTCCTCAGTGTAAATGACCTTGGCATGACGTGGTAAAGCTTCCAGGTTGTCAGCTAGTATCTGTCTTACTAAGCCAACTGATATTAAGTAATAATTAAAAGAACGCTTAAAGCTTTTGGGTTTTATTTGGCTCTTAACTGTAAAAACACATTTTTACAA
This sequence comes from Lingula anatina, assembly GCF_051362555.1. NCBI lineage: Eukaryota > Metazoa > Brachiopoda > Lingulata > Lingulida > Lingulidae > Lingula > Lingula anatina. Next base: position 17,083,709 of record NC_141770.1, read on the forward strand.
TATTGAGGAAATATCAAAAAAATGCTTGTCAAGTAAAGCCTTTTATATTTAAAGCAATAATAACTCTTCCTTTGAGATTCAAAATTCCGCAAGAAATACATTGTAAGCAATGCATGGAAATATATTCTATTGTATTTTAATTACCACTAAAACGGCCGTTATTGTAGTAAAACCAAAATCTGTGCTCGTCAATAGGGCTTTCGATGCCTTTCTTTCCGATCGTCAAGGCATCCATTGCCAATGACGTAGGGGTGTCACGCGGATTCTCGCGTTTATTCGAGACCAAAATAACATATGGCGCCAAACGCCTGATGCAATCCGCAGACGTAAGTTGTGAGTTTTTGTATAGTGTGTCGGATAACGAAAAGCCCAGAATTGTACACATTGTAGATATAAATGCATTTTGAGCAATAAGACGAATATATCTTATGAATCATATATTACTCTGAAGTATCGAATAAAAGTACTGATGGAATAAAAGTACTGGGTGGAAAAAATCTCGAAATTTAATAGAAGTACTGGATGGAATAAAAGTACTGCCTGGAAAAAACCTTCACACCACTCCCCCCCTCCCCCCCCCCCCCAAAAAAAAAAAAAAATGAAATAAATAAATAAAAATAAAGAAGAGAAAGAAAAAAGCTAGCTATTTATCATTGTAAGAAAATAATAATAATAAATAAATTTTAAAAAAACTTTCACTAGGTAAAGCTCACTCAGTATTATAATTTATTTATCTTAAAAACGGGATATCTAATTTATTTTCGAAAAAATATTTGTCATGAGTTAAATTTCATAATCCGAAGACCCAGATGTATTGCACCTAAGCCGCCTCCGATAGCCATACGGAGACGTTATTCATAGTAAATTTATTCTCAGATATAAGGTTCGTTTTGCATACCTGTAAACTCCTTAGGGTTTATCTTACATAGAAGTGTGATTTAACATCGTTTAAATCATAAATAAATCGGCATGAAATAAATTGACGTTTGAAAACAGACAACTTCTTTGCTGCACTTGAAATGACCTCCTTAGCTATAAATATGATCCTATCACCTTGCGACATTACATCACTCGATCGATATGCATGAGTAGTTGTCACTGTTGAAGGGAAAGCACGTCTATTTATAGGAACTGAAATCAGACCGCATGTATTGTTGTGTTCAGAGAGCGACTTCCGTTTGACCTACTTTCCAGTGCTGTATGTCGAACTGTAGCTGCACCGTGTTTCTTCTCATCTATACTTCAATTTAAGAAAATAAAAAAACTTGACTTGTACAATTTCCCACCGGTACAAAAGGTATTTAATAAACATACTGGGTGGAAGATTTTTGAAAAATTAATAAGCGTACTGGGTGGAAATGGTGCATACTGGCAGGAAGAAATTTGAAAAATTAATTAACGTACCGGTACGTTTATTTGATACTTCAGAGTATTGTTATATAGTGTTGTTGTTGTCTGCTTTTCCCATGGTTTTAAGTAGGTCACCAGAAAATATCGCTCGATATCGCATGACTATCCAATGTCAGAGAGGGCTCCGTCAGTTAAAATCTCTTAAGAGATTTTAACAAAAAATCAAACTTTTAGGAAAAAAAACCTGGACTAACTTTTAATGCAGGAATGGGGTTGTTGACCATTGGTAAGTAGGGGAAAATTGCCGTTTACTCCAGGAAAATCCAATTTTCGGCCAAAACGAAGAGTTAGTATGACTTTAAGAACTTTCATTCTGTTATTTTATTATATGAGAACATGAACTATTCAACTGTCTGAAACATAGAATTAATATGAAAACCACATAGGTAAATGCAGCTGAAATATTTTATGTTCTGCATTTTCCAGACATGCTGCAGCACTCCTCTAGTAAAACCTGGACAGTGTGGCTGTCAACTGAGCTGCATGGTAAGTTATTGGGGAAAAATGTTAGAATTGTATTATATTTATAGAAATGTGTGTGTGTGTGTGTGTGTATGGGGGGGGGGGGCAGATAACATGTAGAATGTATTTTATATTTATAGAAATGTGTGTGTGTATGGGGGGGGGGGGGGGGGCAGATAACATGTAGAATTGCTCTCTTTGAATGCAGTCCAAAGTGCGTGGAAAGCTCTTGAAGTTAAGTCTGTAAATAGTAATACTGGTTGAGGTGTGGGAGGTACTGGATGCAGAAGTGCACTCTTTGGGTAACTTCCTAGCTGCATGTTGGATCTTGCATGGTGCTGAACAGTATAAAAAACACTGTCCTTGTCCCCTAGAGGTTTCCCCAGGATTTGGGATAGAGGGGGTCCAAAGTGTGAATTTGTAATTTCGTCACTGATTTACAGGGGACCCAACCCAAGCAAGTCAAGTCCCCAACCCATCATTTCCCCAAAAAAATTGTTAGCCGTACAGCCATCTTTGGCCATCCAAATGATAGCTGGACGGTTCTCTCGGAAAAGCCTTGCTGTCAATGCATTTTTTCCACTTGCCCACTAGCATAACTATGTTATGAAAAGATGAATAAAATAAAACAGATATTATTTGTTAAATATATCATTATCATCTGCAGGCAGTGAAGGCTATGCTGAAACACCACAAGCTTTTAGGAGACGTCTCAAAACAGCACTGGAATCATACTTCATGCTGGTAGGAAAAGTTGCTGAAACATCAGTCTGTTATTTAGTTTTCTGTAACCATTTTGGTTTGTGTGAAAGTATCCAAATGTACTGGTAGTTATATCATCTAAATTTTGCAATGTGGGTCATTAAAAATTATGAGTAATTTTTAATCATAATCTGAATTTTGCAATGTTTCTTATGTTTTTCCTTTCGTCATAGTAATTTGTTTGATTTTTCCAAGCTCTAGGAATGTTTTACAGAAAAATTCATTAGTAAAAGCTGCATAAACTGTTGTGCTGTCTTGAAATCTGATACTTGACATGTGATTAAAATAGATATATTTTTTATGATTTTCAGTCTCCCATTACATTTTTGCTGGTATTTATTGATTTATTTTTTCTTCAATGCTGTTTTGGTAATGACCCCCTCCTTTCTATAGTGCACAACTTTATCAATATATTATTATTTAAAACTTGTGAGCTGGGGCCACCAGTTAAAAATGGAAATCTATTATGGACTATTCAAGAGCTCAGTAATGGGAAATCATGCCCTTCTTATCAAGTCTCCAATGTTTTGTGCCCTAGCAAGAACTGATGACTCGTTGTTGTAAACTGGTATGTTTTCATTTTAGGATATTCAAGTAATGGAACACCAGAAGGCCCTCTGGGTGAGAATCTACATCCACGAAGACACCAAGTACCAGGCTAACAACACAGTGTATGCCGTATACTACCCACACTCACCTGTCCTTATCTTAACTGCTATCAAGGCTGCCAACAGGGAGTATATAATTCAGGTGTGGGCATGATGAATTTAAAATAATAATAATAAACGTTTAAAACCTGGGAGGCATGAAATCAACCCTTTATCATGATGATGGCGTGACTTACTCATCATGAGCTCCAGAAGCAATAGTATCACCATCAGTTTTGTTTTTACTGTTTATATCTCGAACCTAATACCTCATTTTGTATCTTCAAAATAATGTTATAAATTAATTTTTATATTCAGGCCTTCAGTAACACTCTCAGTGCAGGCGAACTTGAGGAACAGATGCTGAGTGGGCACTGCTTGTCATCCTTGGCCCAGTTGTCTCTCAATAAGTACAGCCAGGTAGAAAAATTGTGTTATGATTGTATCAACTCTTGGCCAAAAAAGTTTAGAAACATCGTTATTTAACATCGTTATTTTTAATAATTATAAAATAACCATATAAACTACGGTAAATATTTTAACCAAGTATTGATGGACAATTGTTACTTTTTATGTACAGACACAGATGTGTCTGTACATATTGCCATCACCTGCGTCTGTCGTCGCCGACGGCGATGCCGATGGCGATGGCGATGCCGGCGCCGTGCACTTTCCTTGTAAACACGATAAGTGGAGGGCAGTTTTACTTTTTGGCTTTATATTTACAGAGCTGATGAATATTCATAAAACGCAGGTCAAGTTCGAAAATCAGCATGATCAGGCCATTATTGTAGAAGTTATGCTGTTTTTTCACTTTTCAGCATATTTTTCACATTTCCTCAGATTCAATTCTTAGGCATGTTAACAGTCTCATTATTAAACTAATAAGATACGTAAAAGTGTTTGTTTGACATTTCCTGCATCTTTACAACATTGTTAGTTGATTTTGTAAAAATGATGGTAAACTTGTTATCGTGTATTGTGTAATAAAGTTTCAAAAATGGAAATAAACTCATATCATTGCAGTTTGTCAGATTCAATCATTCACTATGTTCAGAATCTCAGAATGGAAGAAATTGGACATTTAACACTGCTCTGTTGATATTTTTCCCATCTCATCAACTTTCTTAGTTGATAATATAAAAATGGCAGTAAACTGTTAATTTTGTTTTATGTTACAAATTGTTAAAAATGGAAAAAAAAAACATTTCAGAACAGTGCTGTCTAGTTTACATTTTGGCATTTTCAAGTTGTGACTTTGAAGTTCCATGGGCCTGAAGACCTTTGCTAGTCACATTTTCTGAATATCCATGATACTAATATTTTATTATTAAAAATTGATGGTCATCATGCTGTTAAACATTATGTAATATTGCATCAAAATTTGAAAAAAACCTATTTTGGGCACTGCTCCCATGATGACCATTTAAGAAAAACCATGTCACTTACTGTTCTCAAACAGTACAGTAAATATATATAGATGTGTCTGTACATATTGCCATCGTTGCCGTGCACTTTCCTTGTAAACACGATAAGTGGAAGGCAGTTTTACTTTTGGCTTTATATTTACAGAGCTGATGAATATTCATAAAATGCAGGTCAAGTTCGAAAATCAGCATGATCGGGCCATTATTGTAGAAGTTATGCTGTTTTTTCACTTTTCAGCATATATGCAACACTGTAAACACATTTCAACAAAAACCGATAGGCCTGTTGTCATGAAACTCACAGGAAAAATTGATCTTACTAAAACGCAGGTCAAGTTCGAAAATTGGCATGATCGGGCCACTATTTTAGTAGTTATGCTTTTTTTTCTTTTTTCAGCATATATGCAACACTGTAAACACAATATAAGAAAAACAGATAGGCCAATTGTCATTAAACTCACAGGAGTGGTCAATCCTGCTAAAACGCAGGTTAAGTTCAAAAATCAGCATAATCAGGCCATTATTTTAGAAGTTATGCTGTTTTTTACATTTCCTTAGATTCAATTCTTAGGCATGTTAACAGTTTCATTATTTAATTAATAAGATATGTAAAAGTGTTTTTTTGACATTTCCTGCATCTTTACTACATTGTTAGTTGATTTTGTAAAAATGATGTTAAACTTGTTATTGTGTATTGTGTAATAAAGTTTCAAAAATGGAAATAAACTCATATCATTGCAGTTTGTCAGATTGAATCATTCACTATGTTCAGAATCTCAGAATGGAAGAAATTGGACATTTAACACTATTCTATTGATATTTTTCCCATCTCATCAATTTTCTTAGTTGATCATATAAAAATGGCAGTAAACTGTTAATTTTGTTTTATGTTAAAAATTGTTAAAAATGGAAATAAACCCATTTCAGAACAGTGCTGTCTTGTTTACATTTTGGCATTTTCAAGTTGTGGCTTTGAAGTTCCATGGGCCTGAAGACCTTTGCTAGTCACATTTTCTGAATATCCATGATACTAATATTTTATTCTTAAAAATTGATGGTCATTATGCTGTTAAACATTATGTAATATTGCATCAAAATTTGAAAAAAACCTATTTTGGGCACTGCTCCCATGATGACCAGTTAAGAAAAACCATGTCACTTACTGTTCTCAAACAGTACAGTAAATATGTACAGATGTGTCTGTACATATTGCCATCACCTGCGTCTGTCGTCGCGGTCATCGCCGTTGCCGGCACCTTGCACTTTCATTGTAAACACGATAAGTGGAAGGCAGTTTTACTTTTGGGCTTTATATTTAAAGAGCTGATGAATATTTATAAAACACAGGTCAAGTTCGAAAATCAGGATGATCGGGCCATTATTGTAGAAGTTATTCTTTTTTTTTTCACTTTTCAACATATATGCAACATTGTAAACACATTTCAAGGAAAACCGATAGGCCTGTTGTCGTGAAACTCTCAGGAGTAATCGATCTTACTAAAACGGAGGTCAAGTTCGAAAATCGGCATGCAGCCTGAGTTGGAAAAGCAGTCTAATTGGCTTCTTTTTCTGGAAGTTATACATTTTCAAAGTGTGAACTTGAACTCTCATGGGCCTGAAGCCTTATGCTTGTTACACATTTTACTTTCATTGGTATTACCTGTTGAGCATAATTAAAATTTGATGTTGAATTTACAGTTTAACATAATGTACTTTTGCATCAGAATTGACAGTAGCCTATTTTGTGCATAGTTATGTCCTGCTTTTTGTCTGTACATTTGACAGCTTTGCTGCCTTGTTTATATACACTGAAAATTTCCCGCTACATTACATAGTATTTTGATTATTGAAAACAATCTTTTTATGTACAGACACAGATGTGTCTGTACATATTGCCATCACCTGCGTCTGTCGTCGCCGATGCCGATGCCGATGCCGTCGCCGTGCACTTTCCTTGTAAACACGATAAGTGGAGGGCAGTTTTACTTTTTGGCTTAATATTTACAGAGCTGATGAATATTCATAAAACGCAGGTCAAGTTCGAAAATCAGCATGATCAGGCCATTTTAAGGGAAGTTATGCTGTTTTTTCACTTTTTTCAGCATATATGCAACCCTGTAAACACATTTTAAGGAAAACCGTTCGGCCTGTTGTCATGAAACTCACAGGAGTAATCAGTCTTATAAAAACACAGGTCAAGTTCGAAAATCAGCATGATCGGGCCACTGTTTTAGTAGTTATGCTGTTTTTTTTCATTTTTCAGCATGTATGCAACACTGTAAACACAATTTAAGAAAAACAGATAGGCCAATTGTCATTAAACTCACAGGAGTGGTCAATCTTATTAAAATGCAGGTCGAGTTCGAAAATCAGCATAATCGGGGCATTATTTTAGAAGTTATGCTGTTTTTTCACATATCCTCCGATTCAACTCTTAGGCATGTTAACAATCTCATTATTGAACTAATAAGATACGTAAAAGTGTTTGTTTGACATTTCCTGCATCTTTACAACATTGTTAGTTGATTATGTAAAAATGATGGTAAACTTGTTATCGTGTATTGTGTAATAAAGTGTCAAAAATGGAAATAAACTCATATCATTGCAGTTTGTCAGATTTAATCATTCACTATGTTCAGAATCTCAGAATGGAGGAAATTAGACATTTAACACTATTCTATTGATATTTTCCCCATCTCATCAATTTTCTTAGTTGATCATATAAAAATTGCAGTAAACTGTTTATTTTGTTTTATGTTAAAAAAAGTGTTAAAAATGGAAATAAACCCATGTCAGAACAGTGCTGTCTTGTTTCACATTTCCTCAGATTCAATTCTTAGGCATGTTAACAGTCTCATTATTTAACTAATAAGACATGTTAAAGTGTTTGGTTGACATTTCCTGTATCTTTACAACATTATTAGTTGATTATGTAAAACTGATGGTAAACTTGTTATCATGTATGGTGTAATAAAGTTTCAAAAATGGAAATAAACTCATATCATTGCAGTTTGTCAGATGCAATCATTCACTATGTTTAGAATCTCAGAATGGAGGAAATTGGACATTTAACACTGTTGTATTTATATTTTCCCCATCTCATCAATTTTCTTAGTTGATCATATAAAGATGGCAGTAACCTGTTAATTTTGTTTTATGTTAAAAAAATTGTTAAAAATGGAAAAAAAACATTTCAGAACAGTGCTGTCTTTTTTACATTTTGGCATTTTCAAGTTGTGACTTTGAAGTTCCATGGGCCTGAAGACCTTTGCTAGTCACATTTTCTGAATATCCATGATACTAATATTTTATTATTAAAATTGATGGTCATTATGCTGTTAAACATTATGTAATATTGCATCAAAATTTGAAAAAACCTATTTTGGGCACTGCTCCCATGATGACCATTTAAGAAAAACAATGTCACTTACTGTTCTCAAACAGTACAGTAAATATGTACAGATGTGTCTGTACATATTGCCATCACCTGTATCTGCCGTCCTCGCCGTCACTGTCGCCGGCGCTGGTGCCGTGCACTTTCATTGTAAACATGATAAGTGGAAGGCAGTTTTACTTTTTGGCTGTATATTTACAGAGCTGATGAATATTCATAAAACGCAGGTCAAGTTCGAAAATCAGCATGATCGGGCCATTTTAAGGGAAGTTATGCTGTTTTTTTTTTAACTTTTCAGCATATATGCAACACTGAAAACACATTTCAAGGAAAACTGATAGGCCTGTTGTCATGAAATTCACAGGAGTAATCGATCTTATTATAACGCAGGTCAGGTTCGAAAATCGGCATGATCAGGCCACTGTTTTATTATTATTTTATTAGTTATGCTTTTTTCTTCACTTTTCAGCATATATGCAACACAGTAAATACAATATAAGAAAAACAGATACGCCAATTGTCATGAAACCCACAGGAGTGGTCATTCCTGCTAAAACGCAGGTTGAGTTCAAAAATCAGCTTAATCGGGCCATTTTTTTAAAGAAATGCCGTTTTTTCACATTTCCTCAGATTCATTTCTTAGGCATGTTAACAGTTTCATTATTTAATTAATAAGATACATAAAAGTGTTTGTTTGGCATTTCCTGCATCTTTACAACATTATTAGTTGATTTTGTAAAAATGATGGTAAACTTGTTATCGTGTATTGTGTAATAAAGTTTCAAAAATGGAAATAAACTCATATCATTGCAGTTTGTCAGATTCAATCTAGTTATTTCCTGTTTTTTGTCTGTACATTTGACAGCTTTGCTGCCTTGTTTTGGTTGAGTGTATTAGTCAAGTGAACTTTAAATGTGAAATTGTATCATTTTAAGCTCAGTAAACTATTTATTTTTTTTTGTCATTGTCTCAAGTTTTTGTTTTGCAGTTATTGGCAGTGATGGGTTATCCTTATTTATTTTTATTTATTTCAGGGTTATTTTAGCCATTACAGACTTGGGCAGGTGGACATCAATGCTTTGGCCAGAGGAGAGAAAAGAAAAAGAAAAAGCAAGTTTTTTTTAATAGTGTGTTATTATCCATTTTTGAGTGAGACACTGGTCTCAATCAAAAATGCTTGGATAAATTGTGTGTGTGTTTGTGGGGGGGGGGGGGGGGGGGGGTCCAATGTGTTTGTGTGTGTAGATATGGGGGTAGGTAGCAGCATTATCTTTTTACTAAATATGAACACTACCTCAGGTCAATTATTCAGCAGAATGCAACTTTTTTTGTTGAAATAACCTCAACTAAGGTGGAAATGGGGCTCTTTTTCTTTGAGCAACCTGACTTGGGTCACTGATTGAAGAGAAATTAAGTAGGATATATAATATCCTATTGTATCACATAACTGATGAATGTTTTTGATAATTGCCAAGATTAATTTAGATTGGCCAGAGAAAATGGATTTTTGTGTTTTACCAATATCATTGATGAGCTTAACTAGTTCTGTAAGTGAAAATAAAAGTCAAATAGCTGAACTTCAGTATGTTCTGCTGTGTCAATTTTTTATAGATGGGTCTATTTATATATTTATCCTCCTTAGTTGAAGAAGAGGAAGAAGTTTTGGATGAGAGAATAACCTATGAGAACATAAAGGACAAACAAAGGAGTAAGAAAATACTTCAGGATACATTTGGTTCCAATGAACAGCCATCTTTGGAAAGGTTGGAATATAAGGTAACCATATACTATTGGTATATATGTTAAGGTTTCAGTCAGAGAGGTCACAGAACATCTGATTATGCTTGGTTCTTGGTAAAGCCCCCTTTACACTGGATGGCGTCCTTTCTGCGTCCAGCAGTACGGCCCCATTTGAGAGTTAAAAAATTATAATACTTTACGTGTCGACAACTGGCCGATCATTGAGCATTCATTCTGATACAAAATCAATGCTCGTGCCTCCTTATTAAGACCACAGCAATGCCAAATTTCATGGTCGCAGAAAGGACGCCGTCCAGTGTCAAGGGGGTATTAATAAGTGACATACATCGCTTTCTTCTTCTCACTGTTATAGTCTAAATCTTAAATAGAATGTAAACTGAAATGTTCTTTTTTCCCCCCAAAGATGGAGACCAATTTCCGTGGGGGTAACTGTGCACCCCATTTTGCTAAGAACAAGGAGCCGTTCCGCTGCCGGGTTAAATTTGAGGGTCGCAATGTATTAGAGGGCATAAAGAACCTAGGAAAAGCTGGGTATGCCACACTGCCTCTTCCTGCCCATCTAGCTAGAGTGCCCTCTTTAGCAAAGAACACCATCATACTTGGTAACAAGAAAAGCAAAAGACAGTAACAGCATGGTCAGTAAGAATGGCATGATGCAGCAGAGGGGGATGCTGTACATAGGTGGGAATGTATTCAAAGTTGATGAAGTACATATCTAAAAGTTTCAAGATCATGAAAGTCAGCAGGGCATGTTGTGAACAGAGATTTCATGTTTTATAGACAGAGAAAGTGATTTGTTGATTTGTAATCTCAATAAATACGATAAGGTAATTGATTGGCATCATTACCAGTATTGCAGTAGTTCAGGAGTTTCAGAAACAGTATGGGGAAACCTATTCATTTCCATATTTTTACATGTGCAAAAATGGAGATATGAAGAAACTGGGACACTTTAAAACTGCACCTTGGGGTACACAACCACTCTGTCAAGTACCAACTTTGGAAATACTCTTTTAAAGATTTAAAGATAATTTAGACTCACTTAAGCAGAGTGAATGATTACAGGCATTTGGAACAATGTTACTTTTATTTGCAAGTTTAGTTTGGGAGTAAATTAAAGAACAGAGGTAGATTTAAGACCTGTGGGTTTTCATTGTGTTTTATGCAAGTATCTACCAGCCTTTGCTGCTTGCTTCAGTGATTTTAAAAAAATTGTTTCCCTCATTTATATAGATATATGAGAACAAACATTTATATCACAGAAAATTTTCTTTTTAGAATTTTTTGAGATGTCAATTTTAAAATGTTCATGCAAACAGCAAATTTCACAGACTGGTATCTTTGTGATGCTTCCAAGGCAAAATGTACAAAGATTGATAAATACCAAATTGTACTTATACATGCCATAATTAGTAAACCGTTTTACTATACTGCCAGAGAATTTGATCATGTGTGTAGTATTATTGTTTTGAACATCAGTTGAATAAAATATAGCTCAGTCTAGTGTTTTACATTTACTTTGACATTTTTAGACTGTCAGCTCTAAAACATGAATTAATTGAAATGGTACTTTTTATTTGAAGATATTTATGTTAAATAAAGAGATGTATATATTTCCAGTGCCAAGTGTTATAATTGTTTCACCAGAAAGCCACTGGAACCAGATATTTAAAATATTAAAGTGTCTTTACTACAAAGTCAATATTTGCCTAATTTTTCTGTGTAAAATCCCCAACTTTTAATCTTTTCAAAAAAAAAAAAATATTATTTTGATTTCATAGATTTGCATTTTACACTTTGTAATTTGTGTATGTGTACTGACTTCTTTAAAAAATACCCCAGCTGGACACATTTCCCATTAAGCAAAATAACAACTTTAACTTCAACATGATTTTTAAAATCATGAAAAAATAGACATACTCTTCAACCAAAGTAAATTATTTAAAACATTTTTCAGTCTCCAGCAAATACCCCCCCCCCTCCCCCAAAATCACGGCGGACATATATCATGAGTTCCAACTGCCATATATAGCCAGTAGTCTTCACTTGGAAATAAAACGAATGTATACAAGTTTTCTCCTCCCTTGTGGTGGCCGTGTTCATTTCTCTTCCAGGAGACGGGGGAGTCTGTAAACCCGTGGACTGTCACACAAGCCCAGGGGGATGTGGAAGATTTCATGTAGTCTCTGGAAAAAAAAGTGACATTAAAAAAAAGGACAGAGTTAAATATTTTATAAATGTACATCAAACTGGGTAACTGAGTAATTTAAAACAAAAACAAGAAAATTTGGAATATCATACTAGGCTGGTATGTGTTTCTATGCTGCTGTCATATGTGAATCCTGTTCCCATACCTTAAACTTTCTATCAGGCAACTTATAGTTCCAGGCAAAATAAAACCCCTGTATTTACACTGACAGCAGCTTGGAGAGATGGACACAGGGTCTGGACATGAGAACGTGGAGAGGAAGTCATCTGGAGAACCATCACTGAAAGGACGTATGTTTTTGATATTAAAATTTTAGATATTCTTTTGATGAACTAAAAATACTCATTGCCACTACCACTGGATTGTAACTAATTTAAATTTTTGATGTAAATGCACTTTCATGCTAGAAAAAGTTTTGATACCTTTACACATAGTTTGCTTTGATCTGGGGTACAAATACACCTTTTGTAAATTACATAAAAAGTACATGAAATTTACTTTAAGACGTTTATCTCTGAATGTTTGACAGAAATAATTATGCTGTACTTTTGTTTATCCTGACACGTACCAGTCAAGTCCACATGTGAATGCTCCAAGCCACTCCCAGAATTCTGTATATGAACAGAGAAAATCTCCACTTTCAAGCTGTCCATCAGACTTGGTCCCGCCCTTCTTCTGTTCATCATACTTTGTGCTGCTTGTGATAGGGCAGTCATTGTCACTGTTCCTGCCTTCACCATGTCCATCAAAGTCATTACTGTCTATGACAGGATACTTAACATCCTTTTTGAAAGTGATTTCCTCACTCACTTTGAAGGCTCTACTGCGAAACCCCTTGTTACAAAGATACGCAGGGACTGAGCTCTGTGAGATTTGGTCTTCTGCATGAAATTAGAAACAAACAACATTGATTGAAATTTATAATTTCTCAATAAGGCTTCAAACTTTTTTATAGTCAGTTATCATATACATCTGAGGTAACTTGGCATATATTCTATTCATTGCATCAAAAAGTGGAACTAATATTCAAAATTTAAGGATTCACGTATAGATGTGTAGGGTTGTGCACATCATAAATATCATTATTATACTATTATATTATACTGATTATCAATTTGTTAGCAACAAAAAAGGTTCAAAATCCTACATGTACATACATTCTATCCCTAGGTGTATTTGTAAATTTTGAATTAATTAAAATCAATAGGCACTAATCTTTAAAAAAAAAAAAAAAGTCAAATTAAGGATTGGTTTTAGGCTAAGACAACAATTTTCAACTACTAAATGTAGAATAAGTTCAGGAAAGTAAGCACGTGTAATATATATAAGTAATCATTTTTCAGCTGTGGTATGCATATGTATCCTTACCATGTGGCAGCCATGCAACAAGAAAGTCAAAAACAAGGCCCAGTCGGTCAGTAAGGCACCACTTAACTCGCTCATAATAATTTTTTCCAGGAGTGAAATATTCTTCAGTAAGGTTTATTTCTACAACTGATAAAATAGACAAATACAACATGAATATTAAATCAAACATTTCCAATATTTTTAATAATTTTTAACATTTCTAATTATTTCATGATTTTTTCAATTCTTTTATAATTATTATTTTTATTTTGTTCTATTTTTAAATCAAACAGCCAAAGTGTTGTTGTAGTTGAAGCATAAAAAATCATACAAATTTATATTTCTGAAGATTAAATGAAATTATCTGGAAAGATTTAGACTGGCCAAAAGGCTCTGTTCTGCTTGGCCAGCATTTCGTGTCCAAGTTAGATTGAAGGATAATAAGAATAAGGACGCATTCAGAAGAAGTTGATTCACAGACTAACAGATCTACGGATCAAATATGGCCAACCAACCTTAAAGCTTGCTACATAATCCCCTAGTAGATACTGAAAAATTTCCCCAAGGGCTATACTTGGTAAGTTTTCAAATGGATCAGCCATATTCGAGCTGCAGATCTGTTAACTTTGGTTATAAATGTCACCTAAATAATTTCAAATTTAGATACAAAAAACATGAGTTATATATATAGATATGTATTTTATACACCAAAATGTTTTTTCTAAATGAAGAAAGTTGTGCAGAAAATTAACATAAGGCTCACCATATTTTGTTGGTAACTTCTTTTGAAAGACTGTGGGTTTTCCTACCAAGCCTAATTCTTGGTATGTGTCTTTGGTCAGGTTTAAAATGAGAATCCCTGAAAGATAGGTTGGTCTAAGTACTAGTAAATAAAAATATTCACAGAAAAAAGTTGAAATATAAACATAAAAAAAACACTAAACTGTCACAAATAGACTACATAATCAAATGCAATTTGTTTCAATTATTCCATATGACCTACATTGCTTGAATTTTAACATTATATTGGTTCGATTTCTGTATCACAAGGATTACAAAAATGCCACTGAGTCAAAACATGTATGTTTCACGTAGAATATTATATAGTAGTAAAAATTATGAAGTTAAATGTTAGAAAATCACCATTATATATTTTTTTGTTATACATCAAAATCTAAAGGTCAACGCAAACTTTTGTCTACAGATTTGTTCACTTACCTGGTGGAACAATAGCAACGCAATTGTCCCTGTCAATGGCAGTGCCATATGAGAGCATGTAGAGCTTTCCTGGGAAGAAATGTGGTATGACATAAAATGTTTAATATTTCAAAACTTTTTCCTGTTGCATCTAAAACTGTCTTAATTGTACTGACATTAACACAGTCTCTGTTATGGTTCTTAACACTATCGGTCAAGCTTATAGTAACCCCAACCTCTGTCATCAATTATCATTAAATAGCACTCTCACTAATGTAGTATAAACACACTTGACAGCAGTGATCCCTCTGATCAGTAGACACACAATGTATTTATATCAGCACACTTAGAAATAAAGTTAGTTGTTGTAGTCGAGTCCTTCCTGGAGTTGTTTCATGGTGTCAGAAGTACGTGACTGTGTTTTATAACAATACAGTGAGCCAACGCTGATAACCAGTTGATAAAAAAGTCTTTCCACATGGAGCTGGGAGCTTTACCAGTACCTGCCATGAACTGGCATGCTACCGATGCAGTTCAGGAGTACAAGAAGTTCAAACAGATGTGCGAGTTATACTTTGATGGTCCACTAAAGAACAAATCTAAGACTGAAAAGATTGCGTACCTCCAGATATGGGCTGGAGAGACTGGACGAGACCTAGTTAGCACATGGAACTTGACTGGGGATGAGTCTAAGGAATTAAAAACCTACTTTGACAAATTTGAAGAATTTGTTAAGCCTAAAAGCAATTTTAGACTAGCCAGATTTAAGCTGAGGACCCTTACGCAAGGTAACGGGGAAACTGTAGATCAATTCTTGAAGAGAATTCGTTCTCTGGTCAGCGAGTGCAAGTATACCCAACCAGATGAACAATTACTTGACACGCTCATTTTTGGATGCAAATCAGCCCGCACGCAGTCCAAATTACTGGAATTGGGTGAAACTCTGTCATTGGACAAGGCGATCGACATTGCAAGAACTCAGGAAGCAACCTCGCAGCAACTCACAGACATCAATCGAGACGCCCAGGTCCATGCAGTCAAGCACAACAAATCGTTTCGCCCTAAACCTACATTTAAAGGGACACATAAGAAGAGAGAAACTTCTACCATGGCCTCAAAGTGCCACCCCACAATGGAAAATCAGTGCAATAACTGTGGAACCAAACATGATCGTAGTAAAAGAGAGCTGTGCCCAGCATACGGGTCCACATGCTTTGGCTGTGGGGAAACTTAACCACTGGAGAAAGTGCTGCCGCTCCGAGCACAAGCAGTCCACAATTCATCATGAAAACAGGCCACACAGACACGCCGTCACTCCCAAGCAGCAAATGCATAGAGTGCATGCCTGCAGCGAAGACGACTGTGAGCCACAAGAGAGCAACGAGCTATATTTTAGCCCAATATACGTGGGCAGCATTGAAAGCAAGCGTGCTTTCATTAACCTGAAAATCAGCTCTAAGCAAAACAGTATCACTTTTCCGTGCAAAGTTGATACTGGTGCCGATGGAAAACTAATCACGAAGAAAGACTATGCCAAATTATGCCCTAATAATACCAATTTGAAACCGTCTGGCGTCAAAATTGTAGCCTTTGGTGGTCAACGCATACCTCATTATGGATCATGCACCTTGACACTGACGTATGGAGGTTCAAATACTGAGCATCAATTTCACGTTGTCGAAACCAATGGGCCGACTATCCTAGGCATAGACACCTGCCAGAAACTAGGCTTAGTTACACTTAACTATGCTGTTGATCTGGAGGACATACAGCACTCCAATGCTAACAATGCACTTCTGGAACAGTACCCCGACTGTTTCCAAGGCATTGGCTGTTTTAAAGGGGAATACCACATTACCCTTGATCCCTCGGTGCCACCAGTGGTGCATCCACCACGCCGTGTACCAGTAGCGTTACGTGAGCCTCTCAAAACGGAGCTTGAGTCTCTTGAAAAGAAAGGCATCATCGCTAAAGTAGAGGAGCCAACAGACTGGGTCAATTCGTTAGTCTGTGTCACGAAGGCTGATGGCAGCATACGCCTGTGCTTAGACCCAAAAGATCTAAATGCCGCGATAAAAAGGCCACATCATCGAATCCCAAGCTTTGACGAAATTTTACCAAGGCTTAGCAGAGCCCGCTATTTTTCAATTCTGGATGCTCGTAGTGGTTACTGGAACATTAAACTTGACCATGAGAGTTCACTGTACACCACTTTCAATTCACCTCACGGTCGATACTGTTTCCTACGACTTCCATTTGGCCTTGTATGCGCCCAAGATGTTTTCCAGAAGAAGGTAGATGAAGCCTTCGGAGACCTAGATGGAATTACAGGAATCATTGACGACATCGTTGTACATGGGAAAACCAAAGAGGAGCACGACAGGAATTTGCATCTCCTCATGGATCGTGCCAGAAAAATAGGCATCCGTTTCAATCCAGATAAAATGCGCATCAGATGTAGCGAAATTCCATTCTTTGGAAACATACTCAGTTCGGAAGGTCTACAACCTGACCCGAAGAAAGTGGAATCCATCCACAGCATGGATCCGTCCAGCAACCTCGCCGATCTTCAAACGTTTCTTGGCCTCACCCAGTACCTCAGCAGGTTCATACCCAACCTGGCTTCCATTTCAGCAGTACTGTGGGACTTAACTAAGAGCAAGAATGAGTTCGTTTGGAGCCCAGAGCATCACGCTGCAGTAGAGAAAATCAAATCTGTCATCACCTCACCAGAAACATTGCAATATTTTGACAGTAGCAAACCTGTAACGATTCAGGTTGACGCGTCGCAGCCTCGGCGCCACTTTGATGCAGAACAATCGCCCTGTCGAATACAGGAGCAAATTACTAACAGAAACCGAGATGCGGTATTCAAACATAGAGCGTGAAATGCTTGCAGTTGTACATGGATTAGAGAAGTTCCATTACTACGCTTATGGCCGTAAAGTCACTGTTGAAAGTGATCATAAGCCTCTCCAATCCATATTCCAGAAACATGTGAACAATGCACCTCCCAGAATCGCAAGGATGATGTTGCGCATTCAGAAATATGATGTAACAATCAAATATGTGCCAGGAAAGAACATTCCAATCGCTGATGCTCTTTCCAGATTGTCAAAATGCGAAGGTGACACCATTCAAGGTGTAGATGTCACAGTGCATGAGATCGACATGCAGCTGAATGCAAGCCCCACCAGACTAAAGCAGATCCGAGAAGAAACGTCCAAGGACGAGACGCTTCACTCTCTTCGAAACTTCATCACAAACGGATGGCCAAACACTAGGTCAGAGTGTCCATCGCACCTCCACGACTATTGGAATTACCGTGATGAATTGTCAGTATTTGATGGCCTTATTCTAAAAGGAACTAGAATCCTGATCCCAACAACGCTTCAAGCAGCAGTGTTAGAACAGTTACACTATGCTCATCAAGGAGCTGAAAAGTGCAAACTCCGTGCCAAAGGATCTGTATTTTGGGTCAACATTAATCGAGACATCGAAAACATGGTTAAAGCATGTGCACCATGCCAACACAACCAGAGGGCAAACGTCAAACAACCGCTAATGCCACACGACGTACCACAAAAACCATGGCACACACTGGGAGCAGACTTATTTTTCATTGACAATGACAGTTACTTGCTCATATCTGACTATTACAGCAAATTTCCAGTAGTCAGAAAGCTGAACAATTTGCAGTCCAACACAACCATTGCTCACATGAAATCAATCTTTGAAGAATTCGGAATCCCGAGAAAGCTTATCACTGGAAATGACACTCAGTTTACTTCGGCTGAATTCCAGAAATTTAGCCACGATTATGGCTTCGAGCACGTCCAAACAAGCCCCCACTATTCACAGGCCAATGGATTTATTGAACGAGCTGTTCAAACTGTTAAAAATCTGCTGATTAAATGCAAGGAAGCTAAAACCGATCCTCATATGGCCATGTTGTGCCTTAGATGCACACCATTAGATCACAACATACCATCGCCAGCAGAACTCTTAAATTCTCGTGCTTATGATACCAATCTTCCTGCCATCCAACCCCACCTGTCACATGCCTCTTATGACGGTGAAATAAATGCATACATGCAAAGAAAAAAGGATAAAGAAAAGAGCAGATATGATCAGTCAGCCAGAAATCTATCTGACCTACTTCCTGGTCAGCATGTGAGAGTACGACATCCCCAGAGTCACAAATGGGAACCAGCAATTGTAGATTCTACGAGACCAAACAGGAGCTATGTTGTAAAAACTAACAATGGTGGTCAGTATGTACGCAATCGTATACACATACGTCCAACAGGAGAGAAATTCTATCAGTCTGACTTTGAAAACACCCATTTGCAAAATCATTCACCAAGCAATGATCAGGAGCCCCGCTTTGAGAATTCAGAAGCAGCTCAGAACAAACAAGTGCCAAACACTGTGGATAACACTGTACCCCAATCACCAGTGCTATCTCCACGACGATCTACTAGAATAACAAAAGCACCTGATAGACTGAACTTGTAACTTGTACATATGCATGAACAATGTCATATAGCTCTACTAGCTAGGATTTTATTTATCACTGTATTTACTTTATTTTACTCACTTAAACTACATGCTTCACATGTGAGACTTCTCTTGCACAAGGTATTACTCAAGAAATCAAAAAGACATTTATTCTGTGTTGCCACTATCAACTAAACCCTTGATTTAGCACCGATTATCTTTTCTAAAGGAAGAAGGGGATGTTATGGTTCTTAACACTATCGGTCAAGCTTATACGGTAATGTGCCATGAATTTCGAACAGTAGAAAATAATTAAATTTGAGAAAAGATCGTTCTGGCCGAAATTCATGAAATGGAGGTGCTCAGAACTTCCGAAAGTTCGAATTTCATGGAATTCTGTCAATTTTGACCGGAAGTTGTCTGTTCGTCGCTAGGCCTTCTGTTATCTTCTCCCGACGATCTATTTAGAGTTACCGTAATGTATGATGTGCGAGTGTCGGTAATTGCGACCAAAGGTATACACATACTTTCACCCGATCACTGTGTATGGCCCATAGATAGAGCGGTACTGTTGTCTAGGGCCGCAAAACAGCATCGTTATCAGTAGTGTCGTTTTTCAAAAGCGATTCTGGCAGCCAGAAACTAGTGTCGTTTTTCAAAAACGATCCTGGTGCTCAGAACGGGAGTGGACGGAGGGAGAGACGGCCGACGATAAGCGTCTGCCACGGCCAGATAACCTTTACTATGGAAGCTTAGTGTTACCGTTGCTCCTTTCCGTGCACTGAAACCGAGACGACAGCCGATCAGTGTCTATGGCGCACGTGCAGGTAGCCTTCATCTGCGATAAGTGTCTTCCGCGACCAGGTTCGTTGCCTTTACCCTTAAAGTCGGGCGGAGCTTTACGCGCGAATGCGTCCTCATCTCGCCGTTCGCGGGTCGGTGTCTCTGACGCATACGTAGCCTGCCCTGCAGAAGCCGGCCTCGGCACTACGGCCTCTCCTCCGTGCGGGGAGGCCACTACGACCGCAGATCGGTATGTGCGGCGCACAGGTAGCCTTCGCCACGGCAGCCGAACTGTGTATTACGGTCTCTCTCCGGCGTGCGCTGCGACCAAGAAGACCGCTGATTGTTGTCTGCGATCAAATACACTAGGTTTGGGGGGTGGGGGGTGGGGGGTGGGGTGGGGTGGGGGGGGGGGGTGCAGGGCCGTTTTTTTTTTCGCTCAGGCAACCCAATCTTAACCAGCAGCAGCAACTGATTTCCTGGCGCATAGTTGCGTCAATGTACGCATTTGAAAAGCGTGTACGTTTTGTCATTGAAACCATCTTCAAACAAACACGAGAGGTAGGTAATCTAGAGTAAACCGAAAAGGCAGTTTTTATATTCGTTCGAGGGACTGGAAGATCGTCAATGGGAGATAGTGAGCGATCTGAGCGCGACAATAAGCCAATTTCCACACTAGTTCAAGGGACTTCGTTACTATATTCGTCAGCCATCCGAGCAAGCATAGAAGCTTGGACTTTTTGTCCATGCTAGAAGGCAATTTTCATGTAGTCAGCAGGATATGGTTTGCTGGTTTGCGACAGGGGCGTAACCAGGCATACGCACAGATACACTGTGCGTATATAATTTTTTGGCCAACCATGATATTATTCTCTATAAATCTAGTGTACTTTTCAAGGAATATTATCGAAAATCCCCTTCGATTATAAGTTAACGTCACCTGAATGTACAAATTCTCTGTATAATTTATATATGCACCATTGTTCTGACACCCTTCTCGTTTGCTTTCACAGAACTGAGGTAAACAATACTAGTTACCATCTGAAGTCCGATCTTAATCGTCCATCTAGCTTGAACTTGCTTTACCTCTTAATTAGAGGGTAAAGTGCCCTTCAGCTCACAGGTAGCTTTTGTCTTGAGTGTATCGAACGCGATATTTATCTCAGATAAAAATCTACCTGTGTGTTATTTTCAAAGAGCTGCTCCAGCAGACCTGGGGGCACTAGATAAATCTGATCATCGGGCTAAACAAGGAGCCAGAGAAACAAAGGAAGTTTGATTTTTCCTGCAAAGTTTCAAAGAATTTTGACACGGACTTGATCCAGCTAAACCCTCCCAACTAACTGGGTGGCATGGGCAATTTTTACAAAATTTACAAACAATTAAACTTAGATATATTACAATTTTCTCCTTTAATATAATTTTGGGAGGCATGCACCCGCATGTAAGCTGGGTGATGTCAGTAAGCCCCTAGTTAAATAAATATACCCTTATGAGCAAGGCTTTTCCCAGCGAACCGTCCAGCCGTCATTTGGACGGCCGCTGACATCACCGGACGACCTATATTTTCAAAGACGGCTAGACGGCTTGCGACTTTTCTTTTAAATGACGTCTTGGCTTGTCGGGACAGCCGTGGACGTTGTAAGAAATTTTCTTAGAGTAATTTGACGTACCTTGCTTTTATGATGCGTCACAGATGAATGGTACTACTTTGTAGTGTACGCTGATATTCAGTCACGATGAAACTACTTCCTAAAGCTTACAAAACACAATAAAATGTTTCTATGAACTTTAAGATACACATTCCACGCCGTATGCAGCAGTGACAAGAGTGACCTTCATGCGGTACAAAACACTAAGCAAACTACAGGCCAATTTGTGAAAGGGGACACCTTCCGGACCTTCATACGCACGGCAACTGACAAAGCTGATTGACGAAAAGGAAAATTTCAAATTTTCAGCGAGAGATCGTTCGCAATCCGAGAGAGACCAGGAGCCAATTTTCATATTTGTTAAAGAGACTTTGTAAGCCAAAGGGCGAGACGAGAACGCAATTTTCGTATCGTCAGCGTCGCAATCCGAGTGAAACGAGAAAGCTCATACTCGTTCAGTGGCTTTCGTTTGCGGAAGATCGTCAGCCGGAGATCGTTCTCGATTGTTTTTAACCTTCCATCCCTCCCCATTGGAATTTATAATTTTTAAAAATATTTTTCATTTCATTTGTACATTTCAAGGGACTTCATTAGCGGAAGATCGTCAGCGGGAGATCGTGAACGATCTGAGCGAGACAAGAAAGCAATAATGGTAATCTTTATTGCAGCTCTTAATATTGCTCTTTTGTTCTGTTACTGAAGTCTCTTCTGTTAACAATGCTATTGTGCGCCTCAGCAAAACTACCGATCGCTATCTCACACCGAATACTGCGGTAAAGAAACAACAGCCCGACAGTACAACTCTTAAATAGATTCTCCTGTTATCTGAATGAATGGATATGACGATGTTGTTTAGCGTCCTAAATTAACTGTACCGATCGTTATCTTGCACCTTGGGCCGCACACGTAGTACTCAGGTAAAGGTACGCTAGGGCAACATTGCCGACTGTTAGATCTTTATAAGCGCGAGAATAGCCCGGTGGCCGATTTTAAGGTGTACGAAATTCACGAAATCAAGATCGCGCAAAATTGCTTACTGGCCGAAATTCATGGTCCAGAAAAAACTTCAGACGGCCGATTTTAAGATCGTTCGAAATTCAAGAGCCGTTCGAAATTCATGGCACTTTACCGTAGTAACCCCAACCCTCTGTCATCAATTATCATTAAATAGCACTCTCACTAATGTAGTATAAACACACTTGACAGCAGTGATCCCTCTGATCAGTAGACACACAATGTATTTATATCAGCACACTTAGAAATAAAGTTAGTTGTTGTAGTCGAGTCCTTCCTGGAGTTGTTTCAGTCTCATTCATGTAATGTTAAGCAATTTGAAATGAGGCAATCTGCTGAAAACATTTTCTGCAAAAGATTTAAATTTATTTAGTATGCCACAAGTACTTGCATTGTATGTACGAGTACAAAGGTTACAGTTCTCTTCTGTGAGGGATGCATTAAGTGATTTGAACTTAATTAACAATCACAATATGAATAATGGTCTACCAGTATAAATAAAGGGGGGGGGATGCCATAACCACTCATTACATTCCAAACATTTAGAAGAGGGAACTCTGAGTTGTTCCTCAAAGTAGCAAAAAACCCCAAGAGCAAAGGCATTTAGTTAAAACTGCACCTAAATAAATTTGCAACCTGAAATGGAACTTTCAATCAAAATATTTTTAATCAATATTTCAGATAACTTGTCCACTTATATCTGAAATCATGAATGGGCAAATCAATGCAGATGGCAGAGGCAATTACCTTTCTTGACAAATGCTTCGACAAATTCTTTGTCAATGAGGATGGCAAGAGGGAGCTTCTCTGTGAGGAAGAACCTAGAGTTCACCATGAGGCTGGTCAGGTGCAGAGGAATGCTGTCACAGTCAGGAATTAGGATGTCCACCTGGAAGAGACAGACAACATACAAGATGTGCTTTGATTGGAAATGTAAAAAGAATTACATCTTATCTTTGGAAGAGCATATAAGTACTCAATTAACCAGGATATTATCTATTGTTGTATCACAGACATTGCAAATGAAGTTGAACTGAAGTCTTCTTCGGTATGTAATGTTTACATTAGCCCTGTAGGTACAAACTTTAGCTCTACTAGAGAGGATATTTTTTCACTTATTGAAACTGATATTGTTAAACTGTCTGGTAAGCGGCAAACCCCCTGGGGAATCTGTGCTGTAGTTGTCATTTCTGAAAGTTCATCACCTCATAAACTACTAGACGCTTACCCCATAGTTAAAATGGTGTTCAAGTACATTTGTTACATGTCTTGAATTTTTGTGGAGGAAACAAGACCTCTCGAAAACCAGTTTGCTAGCAGGACACGTGAAAGTCACAGCCATTAATATTGTTTACAGAGAGTCCTAGTTAAAGAGGGCGTCGCAGTCAAGAAAGGCTAATCGGGTTTTATTAGATTTAACCGATAAACAAATCCAAACAAATGATATAAGCATTTTTACGTAATGGGGATAAAAAATTTATATTTAAATGCTAATGATTATAGATGGGAGTTCAAAATACAGGTTTGAGCTTGTCTTGCCAAGAAATTTTGATTGTTGCAACCTAGATGAAAACAACGACTATATCAAGTACTTTTGGGGAATCTCATATACATTTGTTGTAGTATTTTCAAATAAACTTTCATAATAACCTCTATTTATAAAGAAATATCCAGAATGACCATTTGATAAATTGACACATATATAATTTTAAAAATTTCCCACATATTCAAGCACGGGGGTATAGCTCAGTGGCAGAGCATTCGACTGCAGATCGAGAGGTCCCCGGTTCAAATCCGGGTGCCCCCTCCAAGTTATTTTCTTTTTCTTCCTTTTGTTTTTCATTTAATGATATCTAATCTTCAACATTGCTGATGAATGTACTGTCAATTCACTATATATATTTTACGTATTTGTCGAAAAGTGCATTTTGAAATTACACAACCGGTGTAAGGGATGACAGCTCTTTATTTTGACTGGAAAAGTGCTATAAAACGGATTTTCCTGGAGTAAATCCCGTACTTTTTAATGGCCAATGAATCTGTTCCGTCATCTTAAAACAGTCATTTTTATGTACAGACACAGATGTGTCTGTACATATTGCCATCACCTGCGTCTGTCGTCGCCGATGCCGATGCCGATGCCGATGCCGATGGCGATGCCGATGCCGATGCCGTCGCCGTGCACTTTCCTTGTAAACACGATAAGTGGAAGGCAGTTTTACTTTTTGGCTTTATATTTACAGAGCTGATGAATATTCATAAAACGCAGGTCAAGTTCGAAAATCAGCATGATCGGGCCATTATTGTAGAAGTTATGCTGTTTTTTTCACTTTTCAGCATATTTTCACATTTCCTCAGATTCAATTCTTAGGCATGTTAACAGTCTCATTATTAAACTAATAAGATACGTAAAAGTTTTTGTTTGACATTTCCTGCATCTTTACAACATTGTTAGTTGATTTTGTAAAAATGATGGTAAACTTGTTATCGTGTATTGTGTAATAAAGTGTCAAAAATAGAAATAAACTCATATCATTGCAGTTTGTCAGATTCAATCATTCACTATGTTCAGAATCTCAGAATGGAAGAAATTGGACATTTAACACTGCTTTATTGATATTTTTCCCATCTCATCAATTTTCTTAGTTGATCATATAAAAATGGCAGTAAACTGTTAATTTTGTTTTATGTTAAAAATTGTTAAAAATGGAAAAAAAAACATTTCAGAACAGTGCTTTCTTGTTTACATTTTGGCATTTTCAAGTTGTGACTTAGAGGTTCCATGGGCCTGAAGACCTTTGCTAGTCACATTTTCTGAATATCCATGATACTAATATATTATTATTAAAAATTGATGGTCATTATGCTGTTAAACATTATGTAATATTGCATCAAAATTTGAAAAAAACCTATTTTGGGCACTGCTCCCATGATGACCATTTAAGAAAAACCATGTCACTTACTGTTCTCAGACAGTACAGTAAATATATATATAGATGTGTCTGTACATATTGCCATCACCTGCGTCTGTCGTCGCCGTCATCGGCGTCGCCGGTGCCGTGCACTTTCATTGTAAACACGATAAGTGGAAGGCAGTTTTACTTTTGGGCTTTATATTTACAGAGCTGATGAATATTCATAAAACGCAGGTCAAGTTCGAAAATCAGCATGATCGGGCCATTATTGTAGAAGTTATGCTTTTTTTTCACTTTTCAGCATATATGCAACACTGTAAACACATTCCAAGGAAAACCGATAGGCCTGTTGTCATGAAACTCACAGGAGTAATCTATCTTACTAAAACGCAGGTCAAGTTCGAAAATCAGCATGATCGGGCCACTATTTTAGTAGTTATGCTGTTTTTTCATTTTTCAGCATATATGCAACACTGTAAACACAATATAAGAAAAACAGATAGGCCAATTGTCATTAAACTCACAGGAGTGGTCAATTTTACTAAAACGCAGGTTGAGTTCGAAAATCAGCATAATCGGGCCATTATTTTAGAAGTGATGCTGTTTTTTCACATTTCCTCAGATTAAATTCTTAGGCATGTTAACAGTCTTATTGTTTTACTAATAAGATACATAAAAGTGTTTGTTTGACATTTCCTGCATCTTTACAACATTGTAAGTTGATTATGTAAAAATGATGGTAAACTTGTTATCGTGTATTGTGTAATAAAGTGTCAAAAATGGAAATAAACTCATATCATTGCAGTTTGTCAGATTCAATCATTAACTATGTTCAGAATCTCAGAATGGAGGAAATTGGACATTTAACACTATTCTATTGATATTTTTCCCATCTCATCAATTTTCTTAGTTGATCATATAAAAATTGCAGTAAACTGTTTATTTTGTTTTATGTTAAAAAATTGTTAAAAATGAAAAAAAAAAAATTCAGAACAGTGCTGTCTTTGTTTACATTTTGGCATTTTCAAGTTGTGACTTTGAAGTTCCATGGGCCTGAAGACCTTTGCTAGTCACATTTTCTGAATATCCATGATACTAATATTTTATTATTAAAATTGATGGTCATTATGCTGTTAAACATTATGTAATATTGCATCAAAATTTAAAAAAAAAACTATTTTGGGCACTGCTCCCATGATGACCATTTAAGAAAAACCATGTCACTTACTGTTCTCAAACTTACAGGAAAGAAACATGGGACTAAAATACAGCTTCAGTAGGCAATGCAGTCTGTTTGGTAATTCTTACTGCCAGTTAAACGGTTTCACATATTGGCATTTTCAAAGTGTGACTTTGAAGTTCCACGGTCTTGTTTATTATTGCATCAAAATTGGCAAAATGACCTCTTTTGCATCCTTTTTTCTGTTATTTTGTCTGTACATTTGACAGCTTTGCTGCCTTGTTTACAAGTGTGGTTTATTTAGAATAAAATTTTGAATATTTTATGAAGAGATGTTATCTCTTTCTCTTTGAATTACAATGACAATTATCATGTACGAAAGTTAGCTTATCGAAAAGATACATGCAAATGATGAGATATGTCCAGCTTTCAAACTGCAAATGCTGAACATGAACATCAAAGAACCTGCAGACAATTTTGGACAACATTAAGTTTTGATAGAAGAAAAAGTTCTTTTTCAAGAAAATTTTCTTATTTATTTATTTCTCTTAATAAAATGTTTATATCGTGTCAGCGAACCAACGCTACCTGTGTTAGATGAGACTTGAATGAGAAAGTAGGCCCATACTATTGTGTCACACCTTGGCGCATTGGAATCCTCTGTAAAAAAAGTAGGCCTGTTTGGCCTAAGATTGGTCATTAAGTTTAAGATTGGTCATTAAGTTTTTATCATTAACATAGCAAATTGGTAAATGGTCCCATTTCTCCCAGCTGCATCGCATGTCCTTGTCCTAATAATAAGATAGGACCCTTTATACATTATCTCCCCGCTCCCACGCAAATTCTATCTCTCTGTAGTTTACCCGTTAATTTATTATCAGTCATTACCGATATCGTTCTTTTGTGGGCATCAAGCCTATACACTTTCCATCGTCACTACATATCGACCTTCGTATAAGTAACTGTATCATTTAATCGCATCCCTGTTTTATGGACCAAAGGCCGCGTCGCAAGATGGATAGACCTGTTAACACTCACTCCTGACATACATTATTTATGCAACGTTTAGTAGTTGAAAAAAACAACAGTCTCCGTGTTAGTATAACCTATTTACGATAATAGATTTGCACACGTTTTATCTTCTGTCATCTGGATGCTAGTTTGGGTATTGAAACTCAATAAATTTCCTTATTATGAAATGATCAAGGTATCGTTTGACTAAGTTACACATTTTAAACGCTAAAAAATCGGAGTGCAGAAGAGTATTTTTATAAGGACAAGGACATATCCTGTTACAGTAACTAAAATCAAACCTAAAACGCCTATATGCAATACTGATTGTAAAAACATTATCATATAATATTCATGGACTTAATTTGTTTTCGGTCAAAGTATGATCATTTTGCATATGATGTCATATCAGCGTTTATTTTAATGAAAATGTCATATTCTATTTTTTTCTCTCCTTTTTTATACCGTAAGGCAAAAATCGTGGGCATGGCTCGTAGCCTCAGAAAAAAATCAAAAATAGCGTCTAGGGGCTGTGCATGAGTACTACAGTTTGGAGCGGGGCGGCCGATTTTCATACGTCGTTTAGATTTTATTTCTAATACCATTCAATTTTACCAATTTTCACTGGGTCTTTGTAAACAAGACCGCCTTAGGTCGGTTTGATGGTCTTACAAATCTGTCGGAACCGATTGTTTTTCACACATTTGTTAATATTTGCACCAGTTTCGATGATTTTATCTGCGGTGGTTAGGGTGTTATTCCCGGACCGATTGCCATCTACATCCAATACACTTCCAGGCACTTGAACAGGTAAAAACGACACATGAAAACAATGCCACCTACACACACTGGACAATAGAAGTGTCACTCCCTGAATCAGAGTAATCAAAGTTATAATGCCTGGACTACTTATAATGTGACTAATGAGTATAAAATCGCTGTACCACGGAATTGTATTGTTGGTCTTTTTGTGAAATTTGATGTTAATAAAATGATACCAGGAGCATATCATTCCACAGTCATTTTTCTCCCCCAAAGTATTGGTTCAGTAGGGGTGACACTTCTATTGTCTAGTGTGTGTACTCAGTATATATACCTCTTATCGATATTTTAATCAGCATAGGACCTTCATACGTGCCAGTAGGTCTAATAAGTAATAAACCAATAACATTGCCAAAATAAGGAAAAATCTTGGGTTTTTGTATATTAATCTGAACTCAAAACATATATTTCAGGGTATAATTATGTCCTTAATAAAATATTTTAGCAAGTAAACACTTCTTATTCAGCAATACCAAGTTATTTGAAAAAGCCAAATCATTAAAGCAAATGGCAATGGCATTTCACTTTTAACTTTTTAAGTGACCGAACCAAGCATTTTCTCTGTTGACTTGGTCAACTTAAAAGTGTTCATTCACTGATTGATTATAATTATATATTATTCGCGTTGGCAATGCAACGTTATCGATTGAAAATAACAGTTTTTGTTTCAAAAACAATCAATGGTTTTACATCAATAGTCTGCCTTTTACTTAATTCATGTTATGCAGTAGAGAGTTGGTCCTCTGCTTGCCAAAGCTATCGATCCGTCATACATTTCCGTATTGTAATTGATGATACACCCGCACCGACATGTAAGACATTTTCATTTTTTAATGGAAAATTGTTTATAAAACAACTGCTCAGAATAAGAACCATTAGACAAATATCCATGAATTCACACTACGCAACATAAATATGAAAAAATACATTTAGAGTTAATTCGCCCTTGTCCACATCTTGTGCTCATTTGTAACGGAGGGTGTGTCCACAGGCTATGGAACAGCCAGGTGTGTTTTACACGCTGTCATAACACGTCCATTTGGTCGATATCTCGGGAACTGCAGCCGTCACAAGGGGAGAGAGAGAGAGGCGGGTAGACGCTCAACCCGTAGGGAGAGTTATCTGAGGAGAGTTCTTATCGAAGAACGAAGCTTATGCAAAAATGACGAAAACATCCGTTATCTCAGGTAAGTACATAATAAACATGTCAGTGAGCGTAGATACGCTTCATTTGTCAGCTGTTTTGCTGCACATGACCAGGTTTTATTGACCATCTGACGATAAATGGCCATTATTTTTGAATGGCTGAAAAATATTTTTTTAAATCTGAAGTTATCAGCTGAATGGACATCATCTGAGATGGTGCAAAGTCTCGCGGATCAGCTTAAGGCCAATTTAGACCAATTTAGCGGGGTTTGGAGGAGAAGTACTGAACCGAGTGAGGTCGGAAATTTAGGCAGGGGAACGAATGCGGTGCAGCAACGAATAAAAACTGTCAGAATTCACCAAAAGATATTTTCTGGTTGCTTTCGTAGAATTCCAGCCTGTATGTTGCAAAACAGTACTTATTTACCATACTTTGCGTATCACTTTTGTAACGCTTTCAATGACGACGTTCCTGGCGCATCAAGTTTCATCATCATTGTAAAAAAAAAATCAATCCCTCTTCACGCAGATTGTGGCACTTTTTTTCCAGTCTCGCACTGACTCAGCCTCTTGTTAGAGTATCTCGCAACGTCTGGATGGGCAACTTTAACCGCCAATTCTCGGTGTTAAAATTGAAGGTTTTGCAAGATATCATCTCACTAAATTTCATAACCTGTTTATATAATAAAACATATTGAAGTTTTGTCCAGTCCTTCCATTAATATAATACTGGTAAAATACACTTTTACACATACTTATAAATGTAAGTCTACAAGATATGCGAAAAACTTTTGAGGCGCTCTTTTATATTTTAAAATTAAAGTATTATGAATTTTTACGTAAATGTTCGTTATGAGTACCCTCTGTGTCTCCTCTCATGGGGGGGGGGGGGGGGGAGGGGGGGGGAGGGGAGGAGGCAGGATTATTTGAAGGAGGAGGGGGAGGAGGTCCGGTTTTTAGTTAGACATGACAGATCACAACAGCCCGCGGATTCGACGCCGACAAAAATTATGAGTTCTTTTAAAACATTTTAAATTCAAATATATGTAAATTTATATATGTAAAATTATCAACTTGATATACTTTTCTTTAGCAGCGTGTGTTATGCTGCTGTTAGTCCTTGCGACCACAACTATTACTGGTGTGATCGGTCAACAGGCCGGAGACAGCGGTCAATATTCTGGATACAGCGGTCAATATGGCGGGCAAAGCGGACCTAATGGGACTCGCATTATGCACAGCGATCTGAGTCGACTTGATGAAAGAAAGCCAATAGAGGCAGTGGTGAAGAAGCTCTCACAGTCTTCTGCGGCACGGTCCCCCGGGATGCAAACTGTTATAAAATTGGTTGCCTTGATGGGAGGGAAACCAAATATTGTGCGCTTCAATGCAGAAAATACATTGCAGTGTGCCGATGATGAGGTGAGTGCCCTCCACTCGTATGGATATACTTCAATGAAGATGTGTTTTCATTCAAGATATTGGAAATTACTTGCTGGCGGTCAGTTTGGATCAAATATGGACTGGGTCGTCTTTCATAAACTGCTAGTAATGTTATAATTAGAAAAAAATCTTGCTTTCGATGAAGGCTACGTACCTATACTCCCCCGCACCGATACTCCCCCGCTTCTTTACATCCCCGCACCGATACTCCCCCGCACCGATACTCCCTCGCACCGATACTCCCCCGCACCGATACTCCCCCGCTTCTTTACATCCCCGCACCGATACTCCCCCGCACCGATACTCCCTCGCACCGATACTCCCCCGCACCGATACTCCCCCGCTTCTTTACATCCCCGCACCGATACTCCCCCGCACTGATACTCCCGCGTACCGATACTCCGCAAAAACACTACTCCCCCAAGGCATAGTTTCCCTTGGCTTTGTAAACCCCATTCGTAATTTACAACACTTTCTGTAATGCTTTTTTTTTCAAGCTGCACCACCCTCTTGGGACCCAGAATTGACTAATTTTATTCGAAATATATTGGGAAAAATAAAGAACGTTACACGAAGTCAATCTCAGACAATGACAGTACGTAGGTCTACAGCTCTTCCTTGTGATTTTTGAGAAATGTTTTTGCAAAATTAATTTCGTTCTCCTACTGTACTCAGTAGTTACTGTATATATATTGTACGGCCTTTTATTTATTTATTTTTTTTTTATTAACTTAAGGCAAAGTTAGTTTTAATCTAAGATAACGCAGCTATGTCTTTTTTTTCAGGCAACGATGAATTCGTAAAATTATTAAGTAATAAAAAAGAAGTGCTAAAGCGCTTCGTTTTCTGTCTTTTTCCTCCAACCTTTTTTTCTGCTCTTTAAGCTTCTTTCCCTTGTTTTTTGAATCTGAATTAGATTAGAATCTGAATTGAGCAAAATTCAAAAATTTTGAAAATTGTTGCACAACGAAATTGTCGAGACACGAGCATGCGTCGTGAGCACGCCTCTTATAGTCGCAGTCCCGTCTTGTTTTCGATTTTGTTCGTTATAGATGTGAGGGCGTGCGCCGTACTCAACACGCAAAGGGCTCTTTCTCCTTCATTTCTTGCGGCGTGCATCTTGGACCAGGCAAGTCTCACTTGCAAACCAATCGCAAACTCCTTAGAAAGGGAGCAAATTACGCTTGCGGCCTCGCTGTTCGCAGATTATTCGTAGAATCTATTGGAAATGTTCAATATCCTCCGTACGTGCTTACATACGTGCGAACTCGAAATTTCGCATAAAGGACTTGCGTGGTACATGAGATTCTCCGCAAAATTTGGACTTAATCGGGTCGTAGATTTTGATCCACTTACCTACTAGTAAACTGACCCAAACCTGTATGATTAAATGGAGGGTTGACTCTGTTACTCGATCCTCAGTTTCGGCAAAATTGCACAGGGGAAACAACAACGCCGGGGAGTATCGGTGCGGGGGAGTAACGGTGCGCGTATAACGGCAATTTTACAGGGGGTTTATCGATGCGGGGATCTATCAGTGTGGGGTCGTATCGATGTGCATAATGCAAAAATTTACTAAGGGGGAGTATCGGTGCGGGGGAGTAACGGTGCGGGGGAGTATCGGCATGACCCCTCGATGAAAACTTGGACATCATAACGTTATTATATCCAAGATGAAAGACACTAAATTCAGGGGCTGATGCAGGATTATTTGAAAGGGGGGGGGGTCCGCGGATGCGAAGCCGACTCCCCCCCCCTTGGCGTGGGGGTTCGGGGGGGGGGGGGTCGGTATTTTATAGGGCGAACGGTGCCATGTGATACAGTTTAGAACTATGATTCAACTAGTCAAAATTCTAATTCAAGAGGGGAACAGAAATCGAAAGGGGGGGGGGTAAGGCCCCCCCTGACCTCCCTGGCCTCTAAGTCCGCCACTGAAATTATAGAAAGTTAAACTATGTTAAAATGAGTTTTTCATCTTTTATAATAAACAGGCCCATGTACTGTATCCATTTTATTGGTTTTTCAATTAAAGTTTCTGACATCAATTTTGGTTGTTGAGTTGGGACCACTTTTTGAATATTTTTTGTGACACCAACTTATTAGACAATTCCTTTGCCTTATATAGTAAAAATTAAAATATTACTATTTTTAAAAAGTCACACTTCTTCACTTGATGCAGCTAGGACAAATAGGACTAATTTAATATACTAAAGTAATTTGATGGATACAGGTTGGTAAAGGGGGAGGCACTATTTACCCCGGTACAACTGTCTGTATTTTTTTGCAGATTTACTGCTTTGTTAGGCAAATTTGCATCTCTAAAGAATGCGCTGATAAAGTGAGGAGAGGAGAACTTTCTGCCAATTGTGGAAACAACAAAATGGCTCAAGGAAACAAGAACAAGGGGCTGTGGAACATAATGTCCTTCATGGTGGAAAGTCTGGGAAGGTAGGCCATAGAAAAATTGAGGAAAGACTTACTAAAGCTTGTGGTCTTTAAGTAATAATACTACCATGTTTTCAAATGCAGTTAAGGGTAAATTGATTCTGATGCTAGGATGTAAATATGATGTTCTGTTTTAAACTTGACAAAATGTCATTTCTTTTATGAATCATAAGAAGGTTTATCATTTCGTTAATTTTTACATCTCTGCATGGCACTCAGAAATATTAAATATGAGCCTTTAGTTTGCATTAATTTTCCTAAACTTCTAAAATTCAATTACAATGCAAAATTTTAGATCACATTCCTTAATAGGTAAAGATAGAAGATTAAAACTACAATTTTCTATTGTTTATTTATAAGAAAAAATCAAGGTGGCAGGGGCTCCTCCAGTACATATAAGACACCCAGTAACATCAGAGGTGGTTCGTTTTTGGATGAAGTAATGAGATCTCTGCCAATTAGATTTGAACCTAAACAACCCGAGAAGGTAGAAGCCACAATGTTTGCTGAGTTGGACAAAGATCGTTATGGTTCGTCAGCTCCTTGCAGCAAGAGAGATGATGCTGATGACAACATGGATTTTGAGGAGTGAGTTATTTTTAAAAGCTATTTATAATTATAAAAATTGTTAAATGCTGATGGATCTTAACCATGTAGTCTGCATTCATCAAAGGTTTCTTATCTAACTTATTTATTTCCCTTTGTGTTGCCACTGTTCTCACCACTGTCAATAAAATAGTGTCTAGACAATTAATTAATAGAAGCTGATATAAGGATTTTGCTTTAAAACCATTGACATTGGTGAGAACAGCGTTTATATAAGAGCCAGTTTTATTGTGGTCTAATCATATGTAAATTTATGCTTAAGTTTTTAAGAACCTCTGAAATGTAAGGTTTGCTATTATGAAAGTTGATCTGCTGTTCTGAGAACTAAGGGTTTGCTGTAACTATGAAGGATTCTCACTTACCAGTCCTCTAGCTATTAAGGAAGTGCATGCACCCTTCAGTTTTTTCTTCTTTGAGTGTGGACTGTATTTCAGAAATAGTGAACCTTCGTAATATTGTAACGATTTTACATAGCTTTAATTCATGGTAAAATTACTGCAGTAAGCTATAGCCTTTTGTTGACATTCGGCCAGTGTGTTGTTGAACTTTGAACCTTGAATGGCTTGTAAGTGGTATCAGTTTACTAAAGAGGGGATTGTGGTGTCCAGTAGAGGGGTTGGCGGTCAACCATTCAAGGCCGTCCACTTTTCCTCTGCCTGCCAGTCAAAGTAGCAGTGAACCATTCAAGGCCGTCCACTTTTGAAATGTATAAATACAGCTGCTCTACGCAGTGTTGGCCAGTTCAGTTAGAGTATAGTGGCAGTACTCAGTTAGAGTATAGTGTCAGACTTAGTTTCACAACTTAGTTTGAGTCAGTTTCACAATATAGTTCCAGTTAGTTTATTGTAGTTGAGTTGCAGTTGTTTAAGTTAGAAGTACAGCAGTACAGCAAGATAACCAGAGACAGTGTTCAGTAAAAGATACAGAAACATGTACATTTGTGTTGAGAATTGTTCTTAGAAATAAAGATTTACAAAACAGAAACCTGTTTTGTTGGTGGCAGCAATTCCGTTCCTTTAAAAGAACAAGAACCGTACACTGGAGGCAGAATAGCGGAGACCTTTACAATATTGAACCTTCAGAAAAGCAAACCTGGGAATAGCAAACCTTTTTTATAAAGAAGTGCACCCATTAAGTTTAACCCATTTCTAACCTATCCTGTTAATTTCATTAAAATCAATATATAACTTTTTGAGTGCTTGATGACAAACAAACAAAAAAAATAATAATAAAATAAATAAGTATATAAATAAATAAATTCAGACAGACATACAGGCAGATCAACAAATAGGGAGGTGAAAATGTAACCTCCTTGGAAACTTAAGGTAAAAAATGACTTCAAATGTTAGTTAAGGTCACTGAAATGCAATAACAATGGGTACTATAATTTTACCTCTATTGATGTGTTATTAATGTTCCAGATTGGTACAGGACTTTTTGGGCGGCCGAGGTTCACAAATGGCCAATGGCAGTCATTTTGGACCTCATGGCAATGGTAGCCATCTTGGACCCCATGGTAATGGCAGCCATTTTGGACTACATGGCATGAGAGATGACAATAGGTACGGCTATGGACGTGGTGATTATGGCATGAGGGAGGAAGTATGTGAAATAAGGGAAACCTCACAGACATCTGAGTGCTGTGATGACGAGGTGAGTGCTTTGCCTGTTTTTATCACAGTGTACAAAAAAATAAATATACAATACTAGTAGCTGTGTCTTGCATCCCACCAAAGGCTGTCTTTTCCTATTACAAAAATACAAATGCTGGCTATAATAACTTGCATGGTTATAGCTTGCTTGGACATAAATGTGTTTTCCAAATACAAAAACCTTTTCAAGGAGTTGAATGAATCTATCACCAATTGGTGCCTTAATTTGTTAATTAGGGTTAAATCTTTGTTGAGCTAGTTGGTAATTTTTTTCACCGTGACCTACTTTTCAAGGTCAAATAAGTCATCTTGGATCACAAGTAATGAGTTTAAACACGTAATGGAGTCAAACTTAAGGTACAATAATTATGAGATTAATTTATTATCACAGTGACTATAAATTTATAGGAGATATTCATAATTATTACTTTTTAAAGATCAAGAATTGTTCATTCTATTTTTACATTTTCTTAATACATGTAGTAATTAAATGAATGACTTCATTCAAAATAGCATCATATAATACAATTTAACATAAAGATATCTATATGAATTTGACCTTTTTAGCAGCATACTAGTAATTCATGGTTAACTTGACCTTGATCTAAACTTCGCGTTTCAGGTCCTTTGTGTGGCAAGTGGGCATTGTATACCAAAGCAATGCAATGCAGGACCTACCCCAACAGACCCTCCTGATGGTATGTGTCTAAAATGTTAAAAGAAAATGGATGTATTTGTCATCCATTTTCTTTGTACAATGTGTTCCATTCAGGATGATAATTATTTGACAGTGTGTAAAAGGACACTTATTTTCTCCTGAATTTGAGTGCCACTGGTAAACAAACAACAAGAGTATATAGTTATCCCCACCCCCCACGCCATCATATGCAGTATATAGCTGCTAATGAATACCAGTATTCATTTGTACTACATACATTCATTAACATACTCTTAATTACTGCATTTATACAACATTTTTCCCTAATGTTTGTAAACGTTTTCTGTGAAAATAAAAGCAAAGTTGGATCTATATCATTGCTTGAATGCAGATGAATCAAACAGGTGTCAATATTTTTTCAGAATTCCGTGAAGGTGTGTGCCCAAACCCAGATGGCAATGCAGATATGGGTGTGTCCGATTTGATCTACACCATGAAGAACTATTTTGACAACAATCCATCCACCCAGGAATTTACTCGACTGCTTGAAACAATGTCCGACTCTGATTTTCAGCGTTACCAATTCCTGGTGTCTCTCACCAGCCACAAGGATATTCCAGACAAGAGTGTTTTCATGTAAATATTACTGTCATTTAAACCCCCTTTACACTGGACAGCATCCTTTCTGGGTCCCACATATTTTGGCCCTGTTTGAGAATACATAATAAAAAAAAAAACTTCACATGCCGACAGTAGGACAATCATTGAGTATTCATTCTGCAACCAAAACGATGCTTGTGCCTCCTTTTTAGGACCACATCGATGCCAGTTTCGATATGCATGGTCACACAAAGGAAACAGAAAGGATGCCATCCAGTGTAAAGGGGGTTTTATTAAACAAAGGTGGATTCATAGGGGTTGGGGGTACAGACAGTGTTACAAGACAAAAGTTATTATTACCTGTGGCTGTACATATGGATATTTAAATTAAAATTTACCTGAACTTTTTTTTTTTTTGAAACTTCATCCCTGTGCAGCTGTCCCTTAGCAAGATACTTGATAGAAAAACATGCTGGTGCTGAGCTCCCCAGAGGGCAAGTTATGTTGTTTAACGTTGAAACAACGCTGAACCATAACGTTGATAATACGTTGGATTAACATTGGATTTGAAAGTTGACTCAACCTCAGATAACAACGTTGTATCAACATCAGATAACAACATTGTATCAACCCCAGTTGTTAGACAACATTCTTGCATGAAAAGTCATTAAAATGACCTGAAATGTTTTTATTTTTTGTACAAAACACAGGTACACAATTATAAAGTACACTGTAAAAACATCCAAGTGCCTGCTTTGTCTGATTTTTTCAACGCATTTAGCTCCAAAGCATGTTTTGCACCTAAGCATGGTACACCCTTTTAGCCTGGATGTGTTTAGAAGTAGGACATGTTTGATGGCTAAATATATGTAGGGTATATATGTATGGCCTCTAAGTTAAAATTTCCAAGGTTTATATATATATATATATATATATATATATATATATATATATATATATATATATATATATATATATATATAACAAAGTCACAGTCACCTCAACCTGTCTATCTATAACAGGGTACCAAGAACTGTCAACTTTATTAACTTCATCCATCACATTTACAGCAAAGTATTCATCCTAGTACGTGTTAGCTGACCTTGCAAGGAATTCAGTTTATTGGAATGTATTTCTGAATAACAAGTTAAGAAAATTCATTAGTTCACTAAAGACACAAAATAACTGTCACTTTTACTTTAAACACTTTTTTATTATTTTGATGAAGTTAGTTACAGTATTGATAAACAAAGTATCACGTTTTCAACAATTAATATTTTAAATTACAATCCATGTCTGCAAGGTTGTGTCAATGACCAAAATACAACGTTGAGTCAACGTCACATTATGACGGTGTTTCGACGTGGCTGGATCAACGTTGATTTTACGATGAATTTAGGTAGATTTCAACGTTGATCCAACGCGACTATGCCTGCTGGGTCAGTGCTTTGAAATAATTTAAGGAATAAAATATGGTTTAACTGGTTTGATAATTTCCAAGTCAAGCTCTAAACTATGTTTATCTACATCTTAACTATCCTACCCACTCATACAGCAATGTGCTGACCTTAGTAAACAGAGAAAGTTGAGCATTATATCAAAACAAAAAAAGGTCTACAATTAATTCACGTAGTATAATAAGATGACTGTTATTACTCCTTTGCAGAAACATGTTGACAACAGGGCGGATGACAGTGCAGGAAATTACGCAAGATGTTGAAAGACTGGTGATAGCGGCAGAGTTTAATGCTCAGCAAGATCCTGTGACAGCTGAGTTGATGTATGGTTTGTTAAACTTCATGTCAACGAGGCCATCGGATCAGATGTTTCTGGATGTTCTGGACGGCATGGATGATGCCATGTGGGAAAAGTACAGATCTGTGTACTCTGTTGTTGGAATTCAGCTCCCAGATAAAGCCACCTACAGGTATAAATTTGGCATGATCTTTTATTTTTCATTGTGGCAATGCTTTCTATAAGTGATTGCACTGGATGGTGTCAACAGAAAGCATCCTTAGAATTTTGCTGTAAACTCACCTCTGTCACAGTGCACTATCAGCATGCATCCAACATTTATACTGTAAACTGTTACTAAAAATTAAGAAATGAGCAAAACTTGTCACCATTTTGATGCTCCTTTAAAATCTCCTCTGGAAAACTAATCACAATGCAAATGATATCAGGCCAAAACTCACTCACTCCCCCCTCAGTAATGGACCAAATCAAAATGAACATAAAAGTCTTTAAAAATCCATTTTATGTTCAGCAGACTTTACAAGATGAAAATATATTTTTTAAGACATAATTATATAAAAAAGAAACATAAAGGGTAGAAAAAAGAAAAGTGATTAAGAATATATAACGCTGAACAAAATTTAATACCAAAATTCTGTTGTCTTGAATTATGAGCTACTGAATGATTTTAAAAGTAATGTTGTTTAAAAAGGTATGTACAAATTTTTTTGGGGGATGCTCAATTTTCCTTAGATAGATGGGTAATTTATGTCATTTGGCAGGATCTGCTTTTTATTTTATCAGCCTTGAAGGACAAGCCTTAAAGTGGTAACTGCAACAATAATTCAATCCTTTTTTATTTCAGTAACATGATTCGCCGTGGTGATGTAAGGATGCAAGATATTAAGTCTTCACTGAGCACTCTTGTGAATTATGCAGTAAGTTCAGCAGGAGGCTTCAGTGGTACCAGTGGTTTCTCTGGAAACAGTGGTTTTCCTGGTGACAGTGGTTTCACTGGTGACAGTGGTTTCACTGGAAACAGTGGTTTCCCTGGTGACAGTGGTTTCACTGGTGACAGTGGTTTTACCGGTGACAGTGGTTTCCCTGGTGACAGCGGCTTTACTGGTGATAGTGGTTTCACTGGTGACAGAGGCTTTACTGGTGACAGTGGCTTTACTGGTGACAGTGGTTTCACTGGTGACAGAGGCTTTACTGGTGACAGTGGCTTTACCGGTGACAGTGGTTTCCCTGGTGACAGTGGTTTTACCGGTGATAGTGGTTTCAGTGGTACCAGTGGTTTCACTGGTGACAGTGGTTTCAGCGGTACCAGTGGTTTCGGTGGTTTCAATGGTTTTGGCGGTCGTAAAAAGAGGCAGCTAACACTCCCTACATTTGGCAATGGAGGAGGTAGTGGTCTCCTTGGTGACAGTGGAGCACAGGGTTTTACTGTAGCTGACTTTGTGAGCCTGCTGAACAGCCTAGACTCTCAAACTTGGGAAACCATAAAAAGCGCCTTCAATTTACTGGGTTTGAACATCGTTGATAAAGCATCTTTCATTTCATCTCTGGAAAGTGGCCAAGTAGATCTGCAAACTGTGATGAGCAGCATTCCAACATCTGTTTTAAGTGGCTTCACTGGTTTCAGTGGCTCTTCTGGTTTCAGCGGTCTTGACGGCAGTTTTGGCACCACCAGTGTCCTGTCTGTGTTTGGGGTCTCCAGGTCCTCACAGTCAAACTCTTCTCACTCCGGGTCAGGAAGCAGTGGCAGTTCAGGATCCAGTGGTGGATCAGGCTACAGTGGTTCATCTGGGAGTGGTGCAGCAGCCACTTGTGCTGATTCCCCATGCTCCAGAAATACAGATTGTGTGCTGGATTACATGATGTGCTGTAGTGGCTGCTGTGTGGTGCCAGACATTGGAGCAACTGATTTTGATGGTGAGTTGTATTTATAATAGCTAATTCAGCATAATTCAGTACCTGTGGATGTCACCTGCATATGTTGTCATTGCCATGCACTTTCCACAGTTAAAGTAATTAACAGATAGCCATGTGCCTCAATTTATTATCCTCAACTTTACTGGAGTGTTTTAAAGCATTTCAGTACAGTTCACATTCATAAAGCAGCTTTTTGTGCCATATTTCTTTAAGATGTTCATGCTTTGTGAAGATTTCATTTTCTACACTACACATTCGCATTTTTAAGGTGTGACTTTTTGAAATTCCATGGGTTTAAAGCCCTGTGCAATTTGCAATTTCTGAATGTCCACAGCAACATTGGTACATATAAAAAATTGGATGGTAATGATGCTTTTAATCATAATTATAAAATATGATTTCATGTCAAAATTGACAAACCCCCAATAACTGTGCTGCCTTCATTATTGTCTGCTATATGCCTGCACATTTGGAAGCTTTGCTGCCTATGTGTATTAGCTGGTTTGGAGATCATGAACATGAACAATTTTTGGCCAAGATGTTTATTAAGTCAGTTTCATTTCTGCCAGTGTTATCCTTTATCTACTTTCACTTTCTTTCATTCCTGGTTGTGGGGACATCCATGACTATAAGACCCATTTCTATTTTATAGTTGGAAGTGAAGTAATTCATGCCATAGCTGATGCAGTGGATCCAGTTTTTAGTGCCTCACCAGATTACCAAGGGTTCGATGTTGGTCTGATGCTGGAACTTCTTCAAGGGGATCAAGTTCGACTTGTATTGCCTGAAAATAGCACTCAACCAGGCAACTGGCAATACTCATCTGACCATGGTAACTTTATTTTTGTGATGGCATGTAAAAACCTTCCATTTATTTTAAATGTCCAAGATGGTTTAAGATATGATAGATTGGTACATAAATTAAAAGTTTAAAAAAAGAATGAAAGAAAGAACTCAAATTAGGTCATGGTGATACATTTCAGGGTATACAACCTTAATTAATGGCTTCAGTTGGTGTAAGTTGATTGAGCAATTGAATTGGTCTTTATTACATTGATAAAAAGACCATATAACTGATCTTTCTTACTTTAGGTCACACCTGGAACACAGTACAAGATGGTTTCCAAATGTCGTCAGACAACAGACTGAAGTTTGTTCCTGAGAACGACACACATGGACTGGCCACCATTGGAGTTCAGGCATTGGATACAAATGGTCAA
This sequence comes from Lingula anatina, assembly GCF_051362555.1. Taxonomy (NCBI): domain Eukaryota; kingdom Metazoa; phylum Brachiopoda; class Lingulata; order Lingulida; family Lingulidae; genus Lingula; species Lingula anatina. Next base: position 17,125,641 of record NC_141770.1, read on the forward strand.
GGTACAGTGATGTTTAAAATGGTACATGCAATTGTTAGTCAGATTCACCACCAATAATCAAAGGTGGATGTCCTGCTTGAGCTCATTTAGGTTGGGTTGTTTGGGACCCATGTTAAGTCAAATTTGTGTGAACTTGGGCTTGGGTTTTACAGACTAGCTATACCGGTATATATCTCTCTCTGGACAACCAAGAAGCTTGTTTGGTTTAATAACCTAATACTGTTTTGAAAACCTTGTGATGAATGTGCATATATGCATAACATTTGCTTCAGTTAATTGAATCTTTCTGTGCTTGCGTTCAGTTGTGGCAAACCACAGTCTGGCACAGATCATCTTGCCAGTGAAACACAAGCCTGTTTTGACTCCCGTTAGACTAGGACAGGATGTTGTCTTATCTCTGTCAGAAGACCAGACAGATCAAGTGTATAACATGTGGGACTATTTCACTCTAAGCCATCCTGATGCTAATGACACAAAAATAAGTAAGTTCCTTTACCTGAGATCTGCTGTGCTTTCACAAACATATTGACAAATGTAGTTTTAATTAACAAACTAGGCAACTAAATTTGGCCATTACATAGAATATGGTATGAAATTAAGCTGCAAAGTATAAACTTGTACTGTTATACCTGTAGTTTCAGAGCAACCTGAATTTCAGTGTAAATCAATATACTTTCTTTCTATTTCAGATTTCCCACTAAAGCATGTATTACGCTACATCAACAACCGCAACCTTCCATTCTACATTAAGCAGATGAATGAGCATTACAACAGCATGTATCAGTCCATGATGGAGGAGCGCAGGGCTCTGAAGACCAAACCTCTGGGAGTGCTGGTCAAGTATGAACATCCACCAACAACAACTGATGACATTGCAGGTCAGCTTCTTTATTCATAACTATATATAGCCCCTGCCAGTTTGTCACTATTGTGTATAGCTAGTGCTTATAATCTGGTTCCTATTAAGAAAATTTTAAAATGTGCAGCAATATATTACTTTGGAATTGTGAAGGTTTTTGACTAATTTGACTTATATGCATATTTAACGTTGTTGTATATTAAGTCAAAGTGACACTTGGTCAAAGTTCTGGCTGTGCATTGAAAAAATGAATAGGGAACATGTAAAGACTTGATATACTCAAACATTTGCCAAGTGTCTATAATTTGTATTCAGGAACATATTGTACATGCATTGAATAATTCTGTCAAAATGTTAATTATCCAGTTGTGATGTTCAGAAGGCAAAAATATTAAATCTTATACTGGATACTCACTTAGATCTGCTAGATACTCAGTATTATGCAGGGACTGTGCATTACATCTAGCAGATTTAAGTAACTGTCCAATATGAGATTTAATATTTTTGCCTTTTGAACATTGAATAATTCTGTTTGAATTATTCATATCACTACAATTTCACATCTCAGTAAAATATAAGGGCAGAAGCATTAGCTACTCATTTAAAACAGTGTTTGAATTATGTACTGGTGACCATTATTGGTTTGAAGAGCATGGAAAGACAAAAAAAAAGTGAAAAAACCCTTTTCTCAAATAATTTCAGAATCCAGTACTGTCTCTTGAGCCTTTTTTTTGGCAAAATCTCATGAATTTTTTGATTTATTCAAGGTGATTTTGTGTACATCAAGGGGAATCAGCGCAGAGAAGTAATGTTTAACCTAGGTTTCTATGAAGTCAGCCATGAAGATTGGGCTGATTATATGATGCATACCAATCAGAATGCTTATAGCTTCATGAACAACATGGTCAGACTCGGCTTGATGCCATCGACTGCTAACGCAGGGGTGAACTTTCCCTCGCCAAGTGACTTAAGGAAATGGGCAGCCTGGGGCTACATCAGGCCTGATGAATACGGTGACTACGTGCTGAGCACAGATGTGAACCAATTTGCGTTTGTGCCGACTAAAGACTGGGCAGGTAGCTTCCGCCTTATCCTACAGCCCTGGGATGGTACTGACTTAGGTGACAATAGTTTTGGAGATGGACAATATCTTACAATACAGGTTGTTATTATTAATATATCTGAATTTTCTTTGTATATGTTTTTCATAATTTATTTTATAAGCAATCTATAATGTATTTATAATATAATGTACATTACAAAACAATATTTGAAAGGTTAAATTGTAGTTACTATGATTCGTTTTATGCTATATTATATTACATTTTTCATAATGTCAAATTTAGAATAAAATCTTAATCTGTCACATATTATATACACATCCTAATTTCTCAATATTTTTGTATACTGTATTATAGTTCATAATGGCACAATATAAAAATATGTTCTGTATAAATATATTAATTCACAGGAGAAAAATAAACCAATTAACAGTCCATATTTTTGTACATACTAGGTCAATCCAGCCAATGATGCACCTCAGGTCAGTTTTGACTCTGACAAAGACACGTTGTCTCTCACGGACAGAGAGTTCAGGAACTTCCTACTGCCACACATGCCCTATGACATCAACAGTAACGATGGTTTTCTTGCCAGTGAATTGGTGAACAGATTCTGGGCGGATCAGGACAGCCCCTCCCTGGGTCTGGCCATACTGAAAGCACAGGATTCTGATATTGGTTAGTTACAAGATATGTACTGGTTATGATAATAATAATAATAATAATAATAATAATAATAATAATAATAATAATAATATATTTATTTTAAGTCTAAATTCCAAATCTGTTCAGTAGACTTTACAATAAGTACAATTATGTGTGGCACATATACACCTGTACATAACAGTTTGATGCCTGGTCATTATGATCTGTGTTGACAATCTTGCCTCCCTGGGAAGGTTATTTAATATGGTTACTTTATATGTCCAAATATATTTGTATGGTATATTTCCAAATGTGTTAATCTTTTCTTAAGTGTCCAGTCCAGCCTTTAATTGAAAAACCATGCTTAGTATTAGTACAATGTACCAATATAGAATACTTAACAGAAAGATCAATGACGGAAACCAGCTGTGTTTTTTGCCTTTGCTGCAGTGAATTTTTTCACTTGCATACATGTAGATATGAACTTTTTTGAACATCATTGAACTGAAAACAATTATGAAGAAAGTGAAATGACAAACAAATTGTTTCTTATACCAGTATATTAATTAACCCATCTTCTTTACAGGTAATTTTCAGTACAAAACACCTGGCCAACAAAACTGGAAAGACATTACCAATTTAGATACCAACATTGAAGATGTAATAAAGATTGCTACAAGCCCGGCTTATGTTGATGTCTTGTACAAGATGATCTCATATGGCACAGTGGATGACGCAAGCAAACAGCTGATTGCTAGACGCATAAGCAGTGTAAATGTCACTGCCCTCCTACTCGACCCAAATGCCCGTGTGCGTTACAATCCAGTTTCACCGTAAGTACAGTTGTGCTTGCCTTCCTTACTTCTTAAATATTACAGATATTAAATACGTTTTCTCACTTTCAAGGTACTCTGTAATGTATACAATTTTCCTGCCAAAACAAATTTTCCTTTGGGGAAAAAGTAATTTTTCTCCTACTCACAAATAATTGCTCAACCCATGCCTGCATTTGGATCTGTGTTTTTTATATTCCATTTTGATATAAAAATAAAGTTTTACATGACTGGCCAGTCATTTAGAGTAGCATTTGCTGTACTGATGTTGCCAAATTACAGTTAACAGTCATGGCAGCAGTGCCATGTTTAAAGAAGCTTGAGAGTTTTATGAAGATATCTTGAATGCTGCAAAAATGTTATTGCTTATACAAATTGATCTGTGTTTTAGTAATACCACATGGGGAAGGTTTGAGGCCCTGCGCTCCACTAAGTTTGCCTTCGCTGCATGGGATATGACAGATAATCGTACCTCTGGAAGTAACGTCACATTTGCCCTGCCTTGCTTGGTGAGTGGGATTTTTAAGGAGACAGAGACTGAGTAACTGTACTTTAGACCCAACTGGTACATTTTACCATTTCATTTTCAAATATTTTATATCAATAATATTTTTACTTCACTATCACTGATACATTAGAAGCCATATGAAGACTCAAAAGTGAAGAAGCAAATAACTAGCCCAGCATGGGTACATATGATGCTGAAATGGTGGTATTAAAAATCATTGTTTTCATAGCCTTGGACCAATGTCTGCAGTTTATGTGCCACAACAATGAATTCATTTGTTATAACAGGACATTATTAATTTCATCTAATCTATATACATTTTAAGCAACTTAAAATAATTAGTTTGCAAAAGGTATGTATGGAAAAAAACATAGGCACACTGTAGGGTATGCTGAATTTGAGATGAGAAAGATTCAATTGTAAGTTCATGTGTGAAATTAAACGATTGAGTGACTGAAAACAAATATATGTTTATATTAAATGTAAATATATATATATATATATAATACTTCAAACATATATCCATAGGCCGAGTTTGGGTATAGTGAGGTAGAGTATTGTATGGATGTTGTCACATTGTATTAACCCCAATCCTATACCATCAGTTTCACGAAGGAAACCAAACACAATTATTTTGCTGTTATATTTATGTAAAGTTTCTTTTAGGATGAGAAATGTATACATTAACATGTAGGTTTTGTCTACAAGTCATACAAGATAGAATTATATCTCATTCATGTGTGCTACAGCTGAAGCACATGCCCCCAACCCACCCCTCCCACCCACCCCCCAAAAATATAACACATAACAGTTTATCACTCACTTTTCATATGGTGTGTATTTGCACAATATTGGATGTGTACATTACTAGTAATTTCTCTTAGCCTGGAAAATTGTGTTCTTCTTTCAAACACCGTGTTATTTTAGCAAGAGCATGCGCAGTAACCAAGAGGTCCACCCATATTTATAACTCCTGTGACACTTACTGATTCTTTAAAACATAGCCTGCAATTATATAAATATTTCTGTAGTGTTGTAGTTTCAGAGGAACATATGTTACAAGGTACTTGTGTATATTGATAATGGACATGTAGTGATCATACTTGTATTTATGCTTTATTGCCCTTCTGGCTGTGAACATTATTGTATTAGTAATCCATTTTCACAGAAATGAATTTTTATCATATATGGGAGCCTTTTTTAGTATAGTGGATTCTCTTCGGTATTTTGATATTTTTTATATTAGGCTTTTGATTTAAAGAGTTTACAGAATTTAGACCCCTCCCCATGTAAAAGGCACTAGTATGCCTGTATGTTATACTCATTAGATTATATTGCATATCTCACACAGGAATGTGGCGGGAGCAGCTCTGTGTCCTTCTTCTGGATCAACAGCGTGATGCACCGCCTTGGCTGTGATGGCATACCAAGCAGTGGAAAGGTTGAGAACCAATGTGGAATGTGTGGTGAAGATGACAAGTACTGTATGGATTGCGCTGGAGTCGTCAATGGAGGTAAAGAAACATCAGGGGCGAATCCAGAGATATTTTCTGAAAGTCTTCCAAATTTTCTTTGTAGATCCATCTTCCAATATTCTGTAATTGTAGAAATTTAAAAATTCTAACCATTTTCCATAAGACCAAGAAGACGGGTTCTGTCCACCCCTGAAACATGATATAATAATGTGAAACTTAAACACCACCATCCTCCTTTGTGTTCCATATATTACCACAATATAACTGCTTAGAGTTTGATTTTTGAATTTTTTTCCTCTAAGATATGATATTTTTTAAAAATATATATGTTTCTCCTAGCTATAGCCCTTGAGAAGGCATGAAATCAATGTTGTCCCCAAGAACAACCCCTTTTTAGATTTGAGTGGCCTAATACTGCAGTAAATGAAATTAATTATGTTACATGGTCTCCAGGTGCTGACTGGGATGTTTGTGGCGACTGCACAGGGGGCACCACTGGTCTAGCCACCAACTACAGACTGGACTGCGCTGGACACTGTGGTGAATTTGTATCAGTAACTTATGACACTTTTACAGGAAACAGGAGTCTTTGTATTCGGTAAGTGTATTTATGTGAGATTTGTGTTAAAGCACGATAAAATGATTGTTCTGCAGATGAACTATGAAGAACTGTGTTAACAAGTTACTGAGGCACTTGACCACAGGTACTGCAGCATATATTCTATCATTCAAGAATTTCTCTTAAAAGAATAGTTATAGTGTGTTATTGACTGCTTTTTATTTTTGCTCTGTGAAACAGGGCAAAATATTTTATCCTTGTGCCCCCTCAGCAAAATTCAGGGTCAGCTAGCATCGTGCAATCATGTGCATGTACATCAGGAGCGGATCGAGGATTATTTGAAGTGTGGGGTCAAAATGCCAGGCCTCGGATGCAAAGCTGACTATCATCCCTTGGTGTGGGGTTCGGGCCTGTTTAAGGGCTCTGAAAATTTTTTGGTGTTTTGGAGGGCAAATGTTGCCCTTTGGTATGGTTTAGAACTATGATTCAGCTAGTCAAAATTCTAATTTCAAGAGGGGAATATAAGTGTGAAATATTTTTCAGAAACTGAAGGGGAGGATCAGGACTCCCCTGCCCCCCCTCCCTTTAAATCCACCACCGAACATGTTGTACCAACACCCACTCATAGAGGTATTTTCTTCTCATTTATAGAGCAGATCACCCCCTTGCAAGCAATAATGCTGCAGAAAGAGACAGAGCCATCAGGAAAATTTTCTGTGATGGTGTATTTCTTAGTGGAGCAGACATCAATGAGTAAGTTTTCTTTAAAACAGTGGACTTAAGATGATCTTGTCTATCCTTTGAATTATGCTGTCACAAAGCATGTAATGACCACACCATTATATACATGTACATGTACAAAGATTTTCCTGGAAGCGTTAGTCATTTTTAATTTTCCTTTATCATTTATAGCTAAGCTCTAGACCCCTAGCTTCCAGTTAATTAAAGAATGATAATTTTTTCATTGTAAATGACATCCACACATGTGATGCCCTGCAATTGAGAGATATGTAAAACTCTGTTTGTCACCTAATAATTTCACCATATCACTATCTTTGAAGGTGTTTTGTAGCATTTGCTTTTGGAACGATTCGTGCACTGATTCAAATACGAAAGAAAAAATTACATGTAGCACTTTTACAAATTTTGCATACTCATACCAGTATTACGCATTTTGTAAATTATTGTCTTTGGCAGCCAATTGGTGTCAAACTAAAACAAACAAATTCAAATTGCTTTCAAATTTAGTTGCGGCCATTGTGTGGGTGGCACTACTGGTAGGGCAGGTAATTATGGGATGGATGACTGCGGTGAATGCAATGGCACTAATGCATGTGTGGACTGTGCTGGGGTAGCCAATGGCAACCAGCAAGAGGATCCCTGTGGACAGTGTATGACAAGATCAGACCCAAATTGGGGAGCAGGTAGGTGACTGGTGGCCTAGGACATGCCAGCAGGAAGGTCATTTAAGCCAAATGTGAACTAGCAGTTTTTTTTTTTTTTTTTTTTTTTTTTTGTGTGTGTGTGTGTGTGTGTGTGTGTGTGTGTGTGTGTGTGTGTGTGTGTGTGTGTGTCAGAACAGATACATCTAGTAATCATTTCTTTATTGATTTAAAGTTGCTAGACTCAATTGGACTCACTAGTTTCACTTAGACAAACAATTCTTCCCCTGGTGTACTTTTAATAAAATAAAAAGTTTAATGGTCCTATATATTGAAAATCAATGTGCAGTCAACATATGTGCTTTGAATCAAATAATTTCAATAAATTTTGTATCATTTTTTTCTAAATTTCCTTTGTAGGATGTATTAAGATTCATTCCATTTACCCAGCCATCAGCAGAGTGGGTGTGGCTGAGTCTGTCATCATACATGGGGCCAGTCTCTCTAACTACCAGGCACCTACTTGTAAACTAGTCCATGAATCCACTTCTCAGGTAACTACTGGAATAGAATCATATGTCATAGAGAAATATATGATTTCATTCAAAATGCTGTAGGTACCAATATGTGTTGTCCATCATTTCTCGAAATCTGTTCATTCTGAGATTGCAGTTGTTTGTTGCATATAAAAGAGATTTATTTCCATCCATCTGAAGCTCCCATTATCTGGAATGTCAGCTTATGTGTTTTTAATATTTCAGATATGGTGATGTATATATATCACCATTTTATATCATAAAATGTAATTGATTAAGTTATGAAAAACTCCCCATTTACCTCATTAAATTATATTTACTACTGCTATCTTAAATCCAAGTTTTGACAATTTAACAAATTTTTTTTTTCAAATTATTGTTAAGGTTATATACTGTATAAATACTTATTACGTATATCAACTCTTTTTACCCAGGAAATTCCTCTAACAGTGCTGTACTTCCATGCTGCTCGAGACAAGATCTTTGCTAGGGTCCCAGACACGACTAACAATGCAAATGGCGGACAGTACATCCCATCCTGTACGTTCACCAATGCTAATGGCGGTAATGTCGACCTTCAGATGGCCGGGGAGAGATACACACTGTATGCCTCACCCTCTGTGTCAGCCATTGTGCCATCTGATATGAATATTGGAGACACTGTAAATGTAAGTTGTTGAAAGAATAATGGGATTTAATGTATTTAATTTTGAATATCTTTAAATTTTATAGTTTCTCTAGCTACCTATACTATTTCATTTAAAGTAATGCTTATCATTTAATAGAGCTAAAAAATGTGCATATTCTTGTTACTCATTTTAGCATTTCATGATACCATTAAAACAGAGTATTATCTGGTTTTGTTCTCAAGTCACAAACTTAACGACATTTGCGGGCTTTTATAAAGATTTTAAAATCGACTGTAGTTTTTATCAATCTTATATTTTTAGCTTATATTGAAGGCAAGAAAAGATAGAAATGCTGTTATCAAAATTCAACTACAGTAGAAAAATTCCTAACAGGGATAAATAGCAAAAAAAAAAAAGAAAAAAAAAGGAATCAAAATAAATCTCTTTATTCAATATTTCATTTATTTTAAGGAAACAGTATAGATGTAAAAAATTTTTTTTTTCATTTTTCCCAGGCTATTGTAAGGGGTCAGAACTTCTTGAATAGGGATACAACATTGTGTTATTCCTACATCATCAGGCAGAAGGAGCGTGGTTTCTTTAGCACCTGTCAACCAGACAGATATGGCATCATCTATTTTCCAGTAAGTCTCCAACAGAATTGAGTGATATTGATTAAAAATGATCTTTTTTAGTGAATAATTAATAATGATGACATTTAAAGATAAATATCTAACTTGGCATCTCTTCTATTTGGGCACAAACTTTGAGGGGCACACATAAGTACTACATCATTATATCATATTGATCAAAGATTTTCAACTAAACAAATTGAATGAGCTTCATTTTTGAGGTTGTTGGAAACTATCTTTTGTCTATATGTCATTGTAAACAGCACACAAATATGTTCAACTTAATCATTTATACTTGTGAACTAAGCAAATCTCAAAGGACCTATATGTAAACAGAAGACCTGTTTTCTGTAAGCTTCATCTAAGTTGGCTAATTATTTTTAATATCATAGATACCTTAAAAATGTGATGTGGTATTTTTAGGCAACCTATCTGAACTCGAGTGCTATTCAGTGTGACCTGAGTTGTCTTTCTGGAGTTAAAGTTGGCAAATCCCTCAACATTAGTGTTGCATTTGAGAACCTTACAAGAGAAGATGTGTTAACAAGGTATGGTGTTCCCATTAAACCTGTGTAGATAATTGATATAGGACATTTGCAGCAGTGCCCAATTCCTTTTTTTTTTCTAAAAGGAAAAGAAAGAAAAGAAATGAAGAAAACAACATATTAGAAGCATCTAATAACATGACAAAACAAATACCTTTTTTCATCCTTGTGGCTATGAAATACAGTAAAATTATCCTCAAGTTAAGAAATTCTAATATATTTGAAAAATGAAGTCCCTTTTATCCCATCTTTTTTAAGCTAAATCTTTGGTCTGCCACTGGTGTGGGGTGATATTAAAGACACTGATATATGTTTCATGTAGAATTGATAAGCACCTCTAAAAAATTAAAACTAAAAGATGAGGGTTTGGATTTACCAGTTATTTTTTCAAATTGACATGTTTGCTATCTAAGCTTAAAATCTTTCAAATTTTTTTTTCAGTCAACCTGCCCTGTTTACCATCAATGCACAGAAACCAGTGATTGCCTCGGTGATCTTGGGCAGAAGTATGTGTCGTGTGTTTGTCACTTTTGATGTGAACATTGATGGCCCAGACACCACAGATTGCAGCCAGTTCTTCACAAGTGTTGCCACCTTTGGTACCAGTAAGTAAAGTCATCAATTATATTTAATTGCCAAAATCACCCTTCCAAAAATTTCCTTTAGGACTCCATGTTGTCTTTAGAAACAATTCAATTTTTTATCATTCGTACAGTAAAGATACAGTAAAGATCTGTTTCTCCACAAGCTTAAATTCATTCATTTTCCAGCATTTAAATCAGGGAAAATAGCTTTTTGGTAAATTTTATGGCATGATGATCAGATATATATTGAACTTTTGAAAAGAATGATGTTATTGTGATGTATTTTTGGTGCAATTTAAAATAATAAAGCATGCTTCTTATTTGCACTTGATAGAAGAAATGATAAGCATAATACATTATAATAAAGGTTTTTATCATGATAGATTACTTAAATTAATAAGTATTACATGTAATGCAAGGTATAGGCATCTGTTGTTTTATGAAGCCTGGCTGAGTTTTTTTTTCTTTTTTTAGGATAATCAGGCTATACCTTTACCTTTTTTTTACCTTTTTATTACCTTTTATGTGATGCTATGAATTTTAACTTTTTTCTCTTTAAAACAGACCCCATCTGTGCAATCAGATCCAGAAAGCTTGTCGTTATTCTTGGTCGCCCCGGAGCCAGTGTCGGTCCTGGAGACACCCTGACACTGCGGGACAATGTGATTTTCACGGCCGGGTCAAGTGTACCCAACTACGCTACAGGATCAGGGACTGTTACCAGACCAGTGAGTGGTTCACACTGATTTCGTAGCATATTTCTGATAGGTCAAGAAATTAATTTCGAAACTCATATTAGATCATCAAATGTGTCAAATTGTATATTTTATACAGTTATAATAGACTGGATCTCTTGACAAGTCTGATTTTCAAGTTTGCTAAGAATTTGTCAGGAATCAGTTGTATGCATTTTTAAGGGACTCAAGAAGTACTGTTACTTGCAAGTTGGCTAATAATGAGTGCTTATAAGTTTGTTTGTGAATTTTTTTGCAATTGTAAAATTACTGTTTTTGTTGTCAGAAAAAAAAACTTTGCTGTGCAAATATTGTAGATGCAGGGTGAAGGTCCTTTTTTCAACCATTTTAGTCATAAGATTAATACATAAATGCATGAAGAAAGGAGGGGGATTGCCCCTTATTTTAACATAAAATTATGCTTCCCATGTGCCTGAACTATGATATTAATACCTGCATGGGCTTTTCTTTCTCCAGGAATCCGCCATTCCTGAAGTTGAACTGGTAGGACCTGGAACTGTTGGTAGCTGCGATTCCTTTAATATCCGCGCTCGTTTCACAACTGGCCTCTGTGGCATTGGCCTCTCTTGGAACGTGACCTTCGCAGACACCGTGTCAGCGAACAATATCACATCTGCTGCTCAGACTGACCTGGAGGAAATGCAGGCAGCTTTGGCTTCTGCTCCTTCTAGAGCCAGGAAGATACCAGTGGCATCAGACATGGTAAGTACTGGTGTATGGCAATGACAGAACCGAATGCAGGGTTTTGGCTGGGAGGGGGAGCACAAGGCTAAGACTTAGTTCTGCAATTGTGAAATAGTGGACATTTAGACAATTTTACAAAAATGAATGACAGTTGGAATGCAAAAGATGCTTTTTTATGGAAAAGGGGGAATCTCTTAACGTGAAGAGGAGGGAGGCACATTAAGGTAAAGAGAAAAATTGATACCAAATCTTTCACAACAAATCGGTGCCAATTGTTGAAACCGCATTTGGCCAATAAATACAAGTATTGGAATGATCAGTTTGAATGATTTGAATGATTGCAAGAAGCAATTGCTATTTCTGTAAAGTCACATTGACAATGATCACACTTGTTTTATTTTCCCAGGGAATACCAGGTTTTGCTTACAACTTCACCGCAACAGTATCAAACTCTTTAGGAGAAGGAGGCCAGGCTTACGTCATTGTGTCCAGGGACGTAGGGGATAAACCACTCACCATTATGTTTGAGCCCTTAACTGGTACTGTGCGTCCTGACAGAGTCACTCGACTTGGAATACGCATCAAAACATCAGATTGCTTCAATGGATCTCTGTCTTCTGTGTCTGTAAGCATAAAACCATGTGCACTATGAAAAAAAACTAAAGATTTTTAAATAAAAAGAAATAGAAGTAATCTGCAAACTGTTGTTTGAAATGTTTCCTGTGTAATGATGGTAAAATGTCCTCTTAAGACACTAAACTTGTTGACAAACATGTCTTTTTTAAATGAAATTTGAATGTTCCAAGAGGTGTGGCTACATCACTCTCGGGCAGATTTGCTAGTAGACATTTATTGATTTTGGTAGTAAAATGTTAACCCATAACATATGTATTATTTTCTTATATATGATGTTTACATCGACAGCCACTGATTTGTGTTTAAAAATTGTTCCTTACTATAGGTGGTATGGGAGGTGACCAACGCTGCAGGCGTGACCTTTACTTCTCTACCCAAGCCTGGCCGAGTAATGATACCTAGAAACAACCTTAAAGGTGGTCGCACATACACAGTGCAGGCTACAGGTAAGTTTGGCACAGTAAAACAATACAATAAGAAATTCTGAATAATGAAATGATTGTAAACATTTTATGCATTCTTGATATCAGGAGAGGCCTGAATGTCTCAGGTAACATTTATTGATTAATTAATCACGTTGATTGTTTCCTAATTTTACCACAGAATATACTTCAAGCCCCTCTGTCAGAGGACAAATGTTTCATTTGTTTCGGATTCTGTATAAGTCACCATTGATATTTATAATCACTTGTGAATTGTGATACCAGTTACAATCCCTGATGATGACACTGCCACCACTGTTGCCACAATGGACATCACAGTGCCCAGCCAGGCCCTGAAGCCTAGAATCCTGGGTAGCAGAGGGGTGGTGGGTTCTACCAGTGAGATTGTACTTGATGGGACACGGTCTTCAGATCCAGATAACTCTGATGATCAAACTTACTTCACTTGGGGTTGTGAGGTAATTTTAGTTTATTGAGTTTATATCTTATATCTGATTTGGTTGATGCACATGTAAATGACTAGTACAACAAAATTATATTTCCTGTATAGATGTTTCTTAACATGAAAAAGAAAAGATATGAGGATGATAAGAAGTGAATCAACCCCATAAAAAATGACCCCAAATTATATTCAAGAAGTGCAGGAATGTTGTCAAAATAAATTGTGACCACATCAAATGACCGAGTAAAAGTGAAAATATTTGTAGTTATTTTCTGTGTTTAAACATATTTTGAAAATGATTTTTTTTTTTGCACATATTCTCTTATTTATGATGACTTATTTTAAAAACAATTGAATTGTGCCTTCATTTTTTCATGTTTTATTTTTAGATATTTCCCAGAAAATTATTTCCATGTCTGCTTTTCTTTCAGACTGTAACCACCAGCTCCAACGGCACAGAAGAAACAAATTTGTGTATAGTCAATCATAATGGCAGTTACTCCTCTCTGGATGGTATCATATCTACTTTTACCAGCCAGGGTGGTCAAATACTAACTCTGGCGGCTGGACTTCTGGGACCTGCAGAGTAAGTGTCTTCGAAAGTTGACCAGCCGGCCTCAATAATCAGGGGTGGACAGAGGCCATCTTCTGGATCTTCTGGACAGTCAGAATTTTTCAAGTTTACATTGACGGGCATCTAATTTTTTTCTGTTAGAAGACTATCAAAAATGGAGGATGGATCATCAAAGATAATTTGAAAGACTGTCAGAAAATATCTCTGGATCTGCCCCTGATAATCCCCATTTCAGTGGACTTCTAATGATTACTTTATGTCACAGTACATGTAGTTCATTCTATGTAAATTGACTATATGACATCTTGAATACAACATAAAAAGGACAGAGAGTAATTATATTAATTATTAGGTTTCACATTCAAAATTTATATGGAATGAACATCTGTTTTTCCTAAATGTTCTTGCTATTCTTTTATCTCTACTTGCTATTCTTCTATTCAAGTTACAAATTCACCCTGACCATGGCTAAAGGCAACAGACGTGCCAGCTACTCTGTCTACAGGAAAGTGAAGGCGGGCACTCCCCCTACTGTCAATGTCCCCGTAGGAAGAGGAAAAGTCAATCCTAATGACAAACTGAGCCTGAAGGCCACTGTGAGCAGTCCCACCTCCGCAGTGATTATCTGGGAGTCTGTTGTAGAAGACGGTTGGTACACTTACATGTTCATGTATCATTACACAAATATATTTGTATTTGTCTGCTTCTCAGTCTGATGGAAAAAGTGCAGGATTAATTTATCACCCCTTGAGTACCAGTTTTAGCTGATTGGAAGGCTTTAATTGGGATAACTGGTGAATATGTATACACAATGGGCTATAAATTATATTATATGTTTTGTATCATATGACCCTAATTTGACCTGTATGAGCAATCTTGTCCCATAATGGTATACTTATTCACCCTGTATATATATATATATATATATATTTATCAAATGTTATGTGCACACCATCCTTTAAGCTTCATTTTGGCCACTATAGTTGAAAAAATTGTTTCATTTTCATTTTAGGTGTTATCTTTTCTGTATAACGTAAAAACAAAAGTCATGGTTGAAAATTTGTTTGTGATACAAGCTATCACATCCATTAGTAGGAACAAAATCATAATGCTGCAACAGCATCAATTAACAATGTCTGTGTTATATCTTCATCAAGGCTACCACGTGATCGACCTGGAGCAGTATGTGAGCAGTGTGAGTGATATCATCCGTGTGGTTGAAGGGTCATTTTCCAACCTTCCTGCCGACCTTGCCCTCTGCACAGCCAACCTCCTGAACTGCAGGCTCCCGGAGGGGGTCAAGATGAAATTCCGCCTCACGGTCATCCCAACGAATGGAGAGGACAGTTTTGCTGAGACAGTGGTCCAGACCAATGCTGTGCCTACAGGAGGGGAATTAACTGTATGTGTGGTTTTATAATAAATCGCAGATTCACATGGGTGAATGTTTTCAAGATTATGCCTAATTTCAGAATTTTCAGTCCTTTTTTTTTCGTATGATGTAAATGCGATGAGAAATTGCAAGCAACGTTTTGAGGATTTTCAGTTTTTACAACTTTCA
The DNA here is from genome assembly GCF_051362555.1 of Lingula anatina. NCBI lineage: Eukaryota > Metazoa > Brachiopoda > Lingulata > Lingulida > Lingulidae > Lingula > Lingula anatina. Next base: position 17,140,984 of record NC_141770.1, read on the forward strand.
CCCATGGATTTATACTGCTGTTTTTACTGTTTAAGTTCATTATTGTTTGAAAAACAATTTTGCAGTTTTGTGGAAATAAATATTATATCTTTCATTCATGTGTTCAATGAATGTATACCTGTTACTAAATGCAAACAGTAGATATTAGATTTATTTAGCTTATTTACTGGTACTAACTTTTACAGTGCACCTCAATACAACAAATTTTATGAAATCTATAATTATAACATTATTGACTAAAAGAGTTAAAGGGTATACAGTTTGTACAGACTGAAGGTAAACGCTTGCTTTAACTGTCAACCCAGCAATACTGCACAAACATTGTATTTTAATATAAAGTGAAAAATGCTTTTGTCACAGGTCTCCCCCACAACTGGAGAAGAATTGAAGAGTTCATTCACCCTGAGTACCACTGGCTGGACAGATGATACGGAGGACTTCCCACTGAGGCTTCAGTACTTCTGGACAGGAAGTGATGGACAGCAGGTCGACCTGAATGCTTGGCCTTTTAGTGCTGCTGGGGACCACAGCTTTACTGTCAGCATGCTTAAAGCTGGTGGGTTACAGAGAAAGTTGTGTGTGCAGGCCCGTAGCCAGGGGGGGTTCGGGGGTTCGAAAGAACCGCCCCTTTTGTTGGGAAAAGGTCTGTTCTGGGTAAAATTTGATCTAGGTACATGGGGATATTATGGTAAAAGGTCCACTTTTTCAGAAAAAGAACCCCCCTTAGAAATTGCTGGCTACAGGCCTGGGTGTGTGTGTGTGTGTGTGTGTGTGTGTGTGTGTGTGTGTGTGTGTGTGTGTGTGTGTGTGTGCGCGTGTGTGTGTGTGTGTGTGTGTGTGCGAGAGAGAGAGAGAGAGAAAGGGAGAGAAAAAATTGTTGAGAAAGCTTCTGTATGTGCCAGTATATTAACTTGTCTCTTTGTAGGTGTTTGTGTGTGTTTGAGAAAGAGAGAGAGAGAAAGCTAGTGTGTGTGCATGCATGTGTTGGCATATGCACGCTTTTACAAGAATATTGAAATTTTACTAAAATGTCACTTATGATGAACAAAGTGAATCATATATAATAGAAATAGCATTTAATTTGCGTGTATGTCTGTGCACATGCATTACAAAAATTGCACATCTAATAGCTAGTATGATGACATTATAAACAGGAAGCTATCAGTTTGGAGTCAGTGCCTGCGATCAGAAAGGTGCCTGTAACACAGCTGTGGCTGCACAGATGGTCAATGTTACCCAGGCCTCATCCATGAGTGATACAGATCTGCAGAACGCTTTACAGTCAATCTCTGAAACAGTGAAAACAGGTATATATTCCCCCTCTCTCTCTCTCTCTCTCTCTTTCTCTCTTTTCCTTACATGTACGTACCAACACACCCATTAAATAAATTATTATTACTCACAAAGCTACAGTGTATCAAATAACAATCTCCTGCTTACTCATCCTTTATAAGTGCACACTACTGCATGCATGGTTGCTATATAACTGTTATTGTCTTTATCAACCTACATATTTCATTTTTTTTTTATGTATTGTTTTTAGGTGGTGATGATAGTGTGGCCTCACTCCTACAATTTGACAACATCTTGAGTAGCCTCACCAGTGGGGGGAATGTTTCAGCATCAGCTATTGAAGCACAAAAAGCAGCTCTGAAAGAAGTGAAGAAATCTGTGGTCCAGTCGAATATTAATATGGACCCAGCGTAAGTCTTAGATAGTTGTTATGTGCTATTGCCATTAAAAGTGTATGCATATGTGACTATGTGCCCTATGCACTGGATAGATCAAATTCAGATATCAATGTAGAGAAAAAGTTTTAAAAGAATTTAGAAATTCTAATTCAGCTATAAGGATCCATGGACAGATATCCAAAAATCCAAGATACTAGTACAAGATACTAGTGCTTTTTCACATTTTTACAGTTATGCTGCTGCAGCATTTGTGAACTGCCACTGTGCCTAAGAACTGATCTGTGGCAGAAAAAGTAAATGAATTCAATGAACCACATAGCAGCTAGTATGACATAATGCTGAAGTTATATGTCATTTGCTTAGGAGTAGATAACTAAGAGATATACAAAAAAAAATGCAAAAAAGTCGTGTTATAATCCAAACTTCAACATACTTCTATTTATAAACAGAAACACATGTCTGTACATCTCCCATGCTGTGGTTGTCCCTGTCCAATTTTCTTTGTTAGTAAACAGTTTATTAATTTGTGATTTATTTTATTCTTCAAATTTCCTATGAATTGTAGGACTACAATGCAACTTGAGTCCAAAAAGTGAAACTCAGAATAATGTGGAATAAAATAATATTCCTGAATCCACTGTACTTGCTTTGCTAGGTAAAATTATTTGGTATTAACTTTCTTTCTTTCTGTTTTCAGGCAAGCTGATAGAGATACTAATACCAAGACTTTGGAAAATATTGTCAGTCTGACAGGGTCAGATGGACTAGGAACCCTTGAAAAAACCCAGTTTTCAGCCAAAGTGAAGACAATTGTCACCAAAATGTTGCAGGGTTAGTCACTTACATGGCTGATAGGAATAAATATTTAAGCATTTCACTACAGCTGCAAAATTTTTGTTAATATGCTTGTTTTGAAAAGAGGGCAAATGACTGAAGTTTTGATAATATTGGATTATACTTCAATATCAGAATAAGTTTCACTTTTGCCAAACAGCACTGATCCATGAACTATGAAAATGTCTTATTCCTTAATACAAAATTTATACATCGTTGCAGGGAATGAAACCCATTTTAGGCATAATGAATTGAATAGAAGGCAATGTATGTTGTATTTGTTGACTCAACAAAGAACCTGCAGGAGTTTTCAAACAGTGTAAAAACGAAGTAAAATAAATGGGAGGAAAAGGTTTAAATATCATTTAAAGAAGAAAAATATGTATTTTTGTAACTGAAATGCTTGGTTTATGAACTATAACATTGTGACTGTGTTGTTTTTATACAGAAGTGGAGGTGACTGAAGCAGCGGAAAGAAGAAGAAGAAGAAAAAAGAGATCAGTCAGCAGTGGAGGCAGCAGTGGAGTCTCCATGTCAGAAGCTGAGGTAAAAAATGAGTCATTTATTTATTTATTTATTTATTTATTTATTTATTTATTTATTTATTTATTTATTTATTTATATTTCCATTTATTCTGGAACTCAAGATGACATTGAAACTTTCTAGATGTATTTCTAGCTATGTACCAGAAACAAAGTTTATGATTCTTATAAATTGACAATCTTTTAAAAAATGAGGCAATAATTTGTACTTTAATTTGTTCATGATAAAGATTTTTAAATATTTAGAAATATTTGCTATATGGCTGAAGTGCTAATAGTTTTCATTGACATGAACTTCGACCAATATGAAATGAAAACTGAACATCAATTGATCAAATAATAAAATAATTTTAAAAGTGATGTCTTCATTAAGTACTTAAAATATCAAACTTTCTTTCCAGGCAGAGAACTTGCTTAACTCTTACAAACTGCTGTACCAGAATGGGAACTCCAGAACTCTCTCCACAGATTTTAACAATGACATCAACAATATTATACAAGGTCTGTGCCGTGGTCTGTCAACAGCTGACCAAGCCGTTCTAGCAGAGAACACCATTGTTGTTCTGAAGACACACAATCGGCTCTTCACTGGGATCAACAATGAAACGCTGGATGTTGGATGCAGTGGCTGCACAACTACTGTGAATTATACTTCAACTGTGGGTATTGTATGATACAATTCTTTGTACATGAACAGTTTGTTTTCAACAGGTTTTGTGTGGTTTTTCTCATTAGGGTTTTGTGTAGTTTTTTCATTATTTAGCAATTTTGATGCAGAAATGAATTATACATTTATGCTAATGAAGTGTACTAAGTTCCTAATATTTTTTTTATCTTCAAGTGATATTTGGTCAGCTCTATAACCCCGGAACAAAAAAAACATTTGCAATTTCATTACAGGTGACTCTGGGTTCAGAGATAGAGAGCACCTATACTACTTGGAATTGCACAGGGAGCACACAATGTTATGGTTTGTGCATTGGCTCTGCCCACTTCCCGGAGGACTACCTGACCATCACGGCCACCGTGGCCAGCCCACTCATCAGTACCCGCCGCAGTGACATTGTCATGATGAAGTTCCTGAACACGGAGACAGAGACATTCGAGAGTGTCACCAACCTGACAACGCCAATGGTGTTTGACATTCCTATCACTGGGGAAGTGAACACGACACAGTACAGTTTGGAGGTAACTTAGAAACTTACTGCATATGGCATTAGGAGATGTGTTACATGTAATATATGTAATGGATTATAATTACAGACTTGCATTATGGGTAAAGAAAATAATTAAGAAAATGATGACAACAGACACATGCTGAAAACTTTTCAGAATGGCCGGACATTTGGACCGGCAGTAATGAAAAATTTGCCGGACCGAATGGAATTTTGTCAGACCGAAAATCACCCTTTTCATTTGAGACAGATACTACCAGTAAAATTATGGTAGCTTACTTTGTTTGTGAATGTGATAGGTTAGAACTGGAACAGAAAAACACTTTTGGTTTTATTTTATTTTATTAGTGAAGTATGTCTGTCAAATGATAACTGTAAATTCAAAATTGCTGCTCTTAAAACTCTTGTCGGTCTTTTGGACCGACCATATCCAATTTTTTACTGGTCCAGACAAATTTTCCCGGTCATGACTGATTGGACCGGCAGTTTCAGCATGTCTGTGACAATTTTTTTTCTTTTTTTTTAGCAATGGCAAAGTAATTTTTTTTTTTGAAAGATTACATGTAGTTTCGTAATCACTACTCTCCAGTAAATACTAGATATATTAAGTAATCACATTTAATTTAGCAATTAAAGAAAATAAATATAAAATTATTGGAGTGCCAGTTTTACCTTGAAGCAAATGCACATACCAGTACTTAATCATGCATTTATGTAATATTGTCACACAAGCAATTAACGAAACAAAGATAAAATATTAAAAACTGTCTCCTTAGTGTCGCTACTGGACAGGGTCAGACTGGAGTAAGAGTGAATGCACTTCAGGAGAGCCAACAGCTAGAAATGACACCACCTATGTTACCTGTTCATGCACCTCCCTGGGGCATTTTGGGTAAGTTGTCAAGTCAAAATATTGGATATTTTTGGATATTTAGTTATCAATCTTTGTCACTTGTTCATGCACTTCCCTTGGGCATTTTGGGTAAGTTATCGAGTCTTTATCATTTGTGTACAGTTGTATATGCACTTCCATTTTGAGTAAGTTATCAATCTAAATCTCATGTTGATGATGGTTATATTATACTCTGTAGCTGAAGCTGTTAGAAATTTGAGTAATGACAACATAAAGTGTGGTCCATTTTAAATCAGTCACATTTCTTTCAAATGAAAATTGATATCATGTAGAATAGCATGCTTATTTTTTGATAATCCAATAGGATATATTCTGGCACAGTTCTAGAGAACATGTATATCGTCAAAATGTGTATGATTATTAAATTCATTTTTTTCTTTCTTTTCTTTTCGTCATAATTTTATTTTTGCTTTGCATAAATAGGCTGTAATTTTTTTATTTTTATTTCATCACACTTTATATCCTTTACTGGATTCTATTCCAGTGTTTTTGAAGCGGCCCCTATCACAACTACTACTGCAGCACCTACTACTGAGGGACAAACTACAGAGGGTAGGTGGCAGCACTGTCTCAGTGTTATCTGCTTTTTTCTTCATCATCTTGTAAATAAAATTTCTCAAAACTGGTGTCGTGCAGTATAAAAATAAAAAAGAGGACTGCAAAACTTTTGTATTTTATGTATAAGTTTAAGTTGTTGTATTTGATAATTAATCTTAAGTATTATTTGGTATTAGGTTAATGAGAAAAATATATCATATTACAGTCTTCTGCTTTAGTTTTTTTCTTATATAAAACATTTATCACTTATTTTTCATTAGGCACGCTAGCCTTGACAACAGCTTTACTGGCTGTTAATGTTAATTCAGGTGCACTTTGTGTTATTATGTTGTCTTTGTACCGTAGCAGTAATGTAATGATTCATGTACTGGAACATGTATGATTTGTCTTCATTAAGCATTTTGCTTTTTGCCCCAATTCAATTTTGTCCTTTCATAAAAGCTTTTATTTTTTCATTTTTGCTTTAGTAAAAACTATTTTATCCTATGGTAAACAGCGATTTCTAGATGAATATTACAGCGTTGTTCATGTTATTTTATTTTAATGTGGGATGTGAAATGTCTGTCTGTACAGTACAGTTGTATATGTCTCTCTTTTTACCAGTACATGTGGTTGGCTGCATGATGCACAGCTTCATGCACATGCCAGATATGACTGTGTGTGTGTGTGTGTGTGTGTGTGTGTGTGTGTGTGTGTGTGTAAGGCAGGTCATGAGGTGACATATTCACATCCCATGAAGCCATGGTGGGTGAATTGAAATGGTACATTATTATTTGAATCCATTTTATCATCCCAACACCTGCAAGTGTGCTAGAATAATGTGTGTGGAGAGAGAGAGAGAGAGAGAGAGAGGAGGCTGTACAGGTATATATGTTTGGTATATAGTATGTGCAATGTATCTGTGTGTATAATATCTTTATCTGCAGTCTTCAGTATTGTATTGTTAGTTGGTAGAAATGTTCAGACAAGGAATGCTTTAAACTGATGCACATGTGCCATAGAATGGCCAGATTGATTGACTAAATTTCCTGTTGTAATTTATCTATATTTTGTGCTGTCATGGTGTTTTCCCCCATGAACAGTATACTCAAATAATTTAGTGAAATAAAAAGTAAATATAGAAGAAAAGTAAACATTTAACTTCCAGAAACATTGGCTTTTATCTTTCAAGACAACAACAGTGCAACAGGTACTAAAGGTACCTTTTTATCATTAAGCCCTCAATTACTCTTCAGGCCAAGCATCTCACTTACACCATTTTATATACAATCACTTTCAACAAGGCCCATCCAACCAGTATATACTACCTGTAGTAGAAATAACTCAAATAATCTGAACTAGTAAAAGCAACTTGGGGAACTGAGAATACTGATTGACTGTTTTCTGATTTATAGTTGCCCAGACAACTGAGGCACCAACTGCTGGAGTTACAACAAATGCTGCAACCACCCCTGCTACTACAGTTGCCACTGTTGCTGGCCTTGGTGATGTTGAGCAGATCACCGTCACTCTCACGTTTAATGTGGATTACCAGACCTTTATAGGGGAGAACAGATCTGAAGCCATTCAGAGCTTCACCCTTCAGATTGCCATTGCTATTGGGGTTAACTCTTCTCGAATTGTGAATTTGGATGTCAGATCAGGTACGTAATCTTTAAATGCAAGGTGAGGGTCAATGTGCATGCAAGGTGAAGGTCAACATACATTCAAGGTGAAGGTCAACATGCATGCCAGATGGAGGTCAACATGCATGCCAGGTGAAGGTAAACTTTTAAACTGAGAGGTGACACTGCAAAACTATAACATTAGGAGAAAGCACTTGAAAATAATTTTCTTGCAAGGTCAACCATATTTGCTGTGCACATTTACCCTTGTAATTTTGCTATAATGACTCTAGATGTTCTAGATTAAATATTTCTATCCTTAGTCAAAAACATGGTAAATGGTGTAAACCAAGGTGTTACAAGAGGTTATTTGTATTTTTATCAATTGAGACCCATTAAATATCTCACATTCAAAACATTCCAGGAAGTATCATTGTGACCTTTGACCTACTGGCCCCAACCAGTGCCTCAGAACCATCAATTGGAGCTGCTCTGGCCACTCTACAGAACAGTGTGAATGCAAACACTTTCACCCTGACTGCACCCAATGGAGGAACCATCTCAGCTGCCTCAATGACGTATGCTACTCCCACAGGACCAAGTAGTGAGTTTTTTTTTTTAATTATATAATAGCAGTTTTAATGGTATACTATACATGTGGCACATTATCATTGGTTGGGAGGAAGGCTTCAAAAATATTGTTATTGTTATTATTATTTTGATTTTGCAGTGGCATTGGTTAACATATTATCACACTTGTAATTTGTTATAAAGGAAACAATTAAAAATGTAATCCTTTCTTGCAGTTTTATTTTCAAAAAAAAAGTTTTTTTTTCTATCCAGTATTATTTGTAATTTTAACAGTGTTGGAAAGCAGGATTAATAATGGGCTTTCAATTAAAACATATACAGGTACATACCTTCAATTAATTTCAATTATAATATAATGCTTCTGTAATTTCAGCGAAAGACACAGGCAATAGTGCTATGACTTACATCATAGTGGGTGCAGTGTGTGGGACAGCGGTGCTGATTGTAGTTATTGTCATCATTGTCATTGTCGTGAATAAGAAGAAGCAGAAGAAAGTAATGCCATCTCCCAGGGAATCTGCCATTGATCTCAGTGAGTCGAAATGGGATCTAATGTAATACACCTTGAGTAAAATATTTACTTACTGGAACTTAATCTGTTTTATCAGCATGGCTCTGTCTTTTCCAGTAACCTCATATGTAAGTGATTTCTTGAAAGTTGCTTCTATTAACAGCTTCTATTAACAGCTCACCTCTGCTGCTCCCTGTCTCAGCAGAATCATGATTTCAGTTACCCTTGAAACTTCCTACATTTAAGGAACTGAGCGGTATGAAATTGAATGAAATATGATGATAATTTGCTGTCTGTTCATCTTAATTCTAACTGCTTTCCAGGACATGTGTATCTGTTTACAAAAATGAATTCAAATTTCGACACCCTCCTCTTGAATTTCAGAGTCCTATGGCAAACGTCACTCCCCTGAGAGCGGGATGACACCAGTCCCTGAAGACAAGTGTGCATCCCCGAAGCAAAATGCTGCTGGGTCTAGCAGTTCTAACAGTGAGTCAGACTCAGCCCAGGCAACTGCCAAGGATCCCAAAGACACGTACAAACCTCTCATTTGGTATGATTTATTACAACATTTATGTTCTACCTAGGTCAGCATATTAGTACAGTAGTGCAAGTATATTATATATTAAACATCTGTATTGATTTATAATTACAGGTTTCCAGTAGAGTTTTGATATTGTCTTATTATACACGATTATTTTGTAACTTTTTCATCAGCATGTGCTATTGAAAATGTACACACTGTTTAAATAGTGAGACAAAAGGCACACGTATATGCCTATTTATATTAACTCTTAAGAAAGATTTAAAGGGGTTACCAATGTTTAATCAAATGTTTTGACAATACTAGGTATGAGCCTGCAGAGGTTGACAGCAAAGATCCAACAGTTGAGCGAAAACTTGCGGACAGCCGTAACAGCTCTAGAGCATCCCTCAACTCTGCCAAAGGTAATGGTTTTTTTTAGAAGTTTCCATACACAAAATATGATAACTATACTAGTATTTCAACAGATTTGAAATAATAGTCACTAAGTTTTAAATTCATGACTATTTAGGCACTGGATATTTTGAGCAGCCAAGTAACTCTATTTTTCAGTCATCATCTTCTAGTAATTAATATCTTCATTTAGTCTATGCCAGTGTCTCTGTTGTGAGAGTAACTAGAAAAAATTATCTGAACTGTTTTTCCTGTCATGTACAGCATCTTTTTTTTTTTCTCTCTCAGGACGCACCGTAACTACAGGGCATGGTGCCTACGGCAGCAGTATGCCTTAAAGTCATTGACTCAAGGTTCGTTACTTGGACATTTGACAGCAAAGACATACTGACACTCGACATGGTCTACTTGGCATTTGACATTGTCTGCACAGCATTTGACACTTGACATGACAAGCAGAAAGTGTTTTATTACAGTTCAAGTATCTCTTCACCTTGATGGCATGGAAACAAAAACAACTAGACCACATGACATTCACTGACACTTGACCTCTGACGTAATTATCCTTGACACTGACATTAGACAAATGGACAAAAGATAATGGATATGGACATGGCTTTATGGACAATGGTACAGGGTAAAGGAAAATTTAAATGCTAATTGATAACTCAAACTGGATATCACAATGGATACGGATACAAGAATAACGGACTGTGATTATGGACAACGATTATGGACGTGCCTCATGGTGTATCGTGCAGTTTCCTTAGTGACAACAAGACAAATGTCAGGCTGCTCTGTTTGGTATTGGTGATACCGATGGTAATTCATTTTCCATAAGGACTTTCTTGTTATTTATCAATGCTGCATATTTTTCTTGCCGTATGTTACAAATAATTTCTCCAAGCTGGGAGGAAATCCATTTGTCTACCGTACTTGTATCGGTTTAAACAATATACAATACAGTAAGTGCTCACATAAAGAAAAAAAGCCTTTCGGGATAAAATTCATTTCTTATAGATACAGTGTACTTTTGTTTGTGAAACAGGATAACCATGGTGGAAAAAAAAATATCATCTGGAAGCTGTTTTCATATTTATAGTATTGGCTGTATTAAACAACGTACACCTAGTCATTACTGTGACTATAAAATGCAAAGCGTATGTTGGAGGATACAGAGCAGCATGGAATGCACGTGCACTTAATAGATACATGTATATCTTTCTGGCGTATTCCTTTTGATATTGTTTTTTGAATTCTATTTTGAATAACTTTTTTCAAGTTTTTAGATATATTCATCATATTTTTTTCACATACAACTGTCTGTGATATTTCCTGCGGTGTTTTCATTTTTTTAAATTTTAGACTTAGACCAAAGATCACGGCGGGTTGATCTCAACAGTTATTGCTGTCTGGGGGCGTGGCCGTACTGTGACGTCATGAGCAGGTCTCAGGCACGTTTACTTGTACTGGTACAATCGTATAGTAAAGTCAGCGTTTTTCTAGCGCTAGAATGTAAACACTAGGTGACAATGTTTCCAAACTCCTTGGGATCTCTTGGAATACTTAATGAAATCAACAGAATCGCGGAGAAGTTGTTGCGTTAAGAATGTTTGGAGGAAAATGAATAACACCTTGCACATGTAGCAATGCCGTGCGTTTTTGGTTGAGTATTTATGTCCCTTTGTATACTCTCTGTGATTCCAAATAAAGCATCTCGATAAGTTTTTGTTTTCATTATTGTTTATAAAGGAACAGAACTGAAAGAAAATCTGAGGTGTGGCGATTGTCTAAAGCATCACCGTTTTTATTTTTCAAGGACATTTTTAACGCTTCCCCTTTTGTACATGTACCATGAGAGTGACAGAACCTTTATGTTAGGAATAGAACGGCAATGTGCAGATATATTACCTGTTTATACTTCAAGAGAAAAAATCAAGGATGCACCTGTTCAATTTCGACACAGGTAAATACTGGCGCTTTAAAAACCATTAACACGTGGCGTTTGTTGATCTAACAGTGAGCTCATGATCAACACGACTGGGACTCACGGCAGAAAAGTTGCACTACTTCAAACATATAGACTACTAGACTTCTTAAACTGTGTGTTCAATGATTTTTCAAAAGCACACGTTGAATAATCCTGCGTGATAAATGTAAGATAACATAGTCTGTTATGGTAGTTGGAAAGTTAGTCCCGAGAGAAATGAGTCAACTGCATTGCAGGTGTTTATACCCGAGAGGTGCCCATTCAATGTTAATACCCCCAAAGGCATCGCGGGTTTCTGATAATATCGGAAGCTTTATTAACAGCAAAAATTCCATGCAATTTCCGAGAGACGCTGAAGCTTGGAATGACATTCAGGAGTAGAAACAGCGTATGCGTGTGTGTGATGTTAGTAAACGTTCACGATTGACTTTTTACAATTACAATGCATTCCGTACGTAGGGTTTTAGCTTACAGATATCTTTTTGAATGTGAGAAGAGCTACTAACCTAGACGCCTGATTTGTTTCACATTGAAATAAATCTGAATCGCTACTCATATTCCCATTTAGTGACAACATAATGGCCGTCTGTAATGTACTTTTCAGATTTTAAAATGATGCCATAGGAAATCTGGTTGCACTGCATATGTCTTTTTCACTGATTGATAAAGTCGTATTTCCACTAAAATTGGACCGACCTAACTCTAACCAAAATAATCTAAACAAAAATCAAATGATACTTGTAAATATGAAAGACACAATTCAGCAAAAAAAAAAATAAATAATAATAATAAATAAATAAATAAATAAATAAATAAATAAAACATAATAAAGGGAAATGTTGCATATAACACAATAGTAAAATTAGATATACGCTTAACTAAAATGAATTTGCACGAGTGGTTTTTCGCCTTCGGTAACGACCTTACATGCCAATTTCTTGTGTAGCATGTTAGGCGGAAAACCGAGGCACGAGTTTTATTGACCATTTCGAATCGTTTGTCCTTCATTGAATTTCACAACCAGGATAAGAGGGGCGATCCAACCGGAGACAAAACCTATGAAATATTACCAATGTCAATGACCTTGACCTCTGATGATTAACAAACTATTGTTTTTTCTTTCATAACCTAATCATGGGTTTAATCATCAACGGATATTTTTAATTAGTTTGTCTGTGTTTTAGGGGGATCCCAAATGTCAAGGGTGTCTCTGTTTCCATGCAGATTTGACTTTTACATTAAATATTTTACCATTTGTCAACTACATATGTCATTTCACATTTAGCCCTTTTGTATGCAGTTCTCAGAAGGAGTTAAAAAGTCATTAAATTTGCATTTCTGTGAAAAAAAATGTTGTTGTATTAAGATGCTTTGATGCTTTTCAAGATATGCCTTGGCATATTGCATATATTCATGATCTTGACCACTGATGACGTTCAAACTATTTTCAAATGAAATGTCATACTTTTTTTCATTATAAATGATGCCTTTTATAAGTTTATAAATTACCGGTACTCAGATATACCCATTGAAATATCGCCCTCTATGCATTGGCGGCCATTGTGGATTTTAGCACTTTTCCATTGGGTGGATTCCAGTGGGAAATTATCTGTGTTGTATTGGCCCATCACTGGCCCGGATTAAGTTGAGAAACTTTTCATCATATTTTCCCCAACTTCAATGGGACAAATTTGCTCATTTACTGGCCTAAAATTATCATTGCAAGCGGACCATTGTTCAAAGTGAAGTGGCAAATGACGGGAATGGCTACCTTATATAGGTTCTAAGAATTAGTGTATATTTTCAATCAGATCTTTATTACTTGGGCACTAAGAAAATAAGTTGATACTGTGATTTGATTTGTAATGATAATCGAATAGTGCCTTACATTGTTGAATTAGAATAACAAATCGCTACAGTAAAACAGAGCATTCCGGTCCTTATAAGTTGTTATTAGATTATTCTTCAGAATGGAAAACATTATTATGAACTGATGTACTTAAGCTGATGATAACTTCAACAAATTAAGAATTAATAGATAAGGTTTCGCTGGTCGACAAACAGGGAGGTGCAAGCGGCACGCTACTTAAGAGTCAAAGTACTGGCAGTGACAGATCCTGGATTTTGTTGGGATTGGGTAGGGAGGGGCAAAGGATTTTTAGAAAGTAGCAAGTATATGGATAAACAGGACAATTTTTAAAATAATTTATAGGCTACTGGTGTTGGAAAACTACTCTACGCTGTTAGATGTCGCTTTTCATACTTTTTTCTGGGGTGGGGGTGGAGGGGGGGGGAGAAAAGGCGGTATCTTAAAGCTATGGGGAACGTGCTCGTTGTGCCTTCCCCTGGTCCCGCCACAGTGTGACACACAATGTGAAGACCCTGGGTTTACGGACATCGTGATGAAGGCAGGCTGGAAAACCAAAACCAAAATGTCATGCCCAGTAAACAGTGGCCATGTGCGCCAAAAGTTGTGTAGACCATGGTACACATTTTAAAAGTACCTTACCCGCCAGGGGTACCCATTGAGATTGTTTTTCCTTTTTTTATTTCATCACTCTGGAGAAGTAAATCTGTTGATGTTGCGCCAATTTTCAGGGACTCGGTATGAGTGGTCTCCTCATTACTCTCTCCAAGCCTTTTTCCAATCTGCCCCGGAAATCCCGGTCTCTTTTTTTCATTCATGTCCCTGTTGACAAACCGGCGAACGTCACGTAGTGGCGACATGCCTCGCAGGGTGCATGCTGTGTGTTTCGCCCAACCCTTCCGCTTGCGTATTTCCATTCAAAAAATCAACATCTTTATTTCGTTATCTGAGAAGAAATCGGCTGAGCCTCATTCAGTCTTGTCCCTAAGAAAGGTTTAATGTGCTTATTTCCTGTTACTGTAATTTCGACTGACGTCTAAAGGATCGATTTACCATTCAATCTTTTTTCCTTTTTTAATAATCCCGATGTCCTTCAATTTTCCAACGTCGAAAGCTATTTTGAATTGTCCGAAGAAAAATACCGGTTGTAAAAGATTTAAACGTCGTGGATATCAATATCTCCACCAGCAGTTTAAAGTAGTTGAAATAGTGGAATTACATCAATGCCATAATCGTTTGACTGATAGAGTTTTACCGGTGCGATCTAAACGACAGCCAAAAATATTCTCAGATTCGAAAGAAGAACTATTTCGAGAAACAACCGTATTTTCATTATGAAACAAAACAAAAAAATAATAAATCAACAAATATGGAGGTGGGGATGGGGTTCAAACAGAGGCTTCAGGAGTCTGCACACGTGCCGTATATGTTCTATCAAAGAAAAAGGATAACACAAGTCAACCGAAAAGTGCCAAAGCACAATCAAATATACTAGAAGTAGTGTCGAATTCATGTCCTCTTTTTGTTCATTTTGAAGCAATTCATCATACACTGATTCCAGATGCCCTCTCACTCCCAAAACCACCGGGCCATCGGAGAACAAAATACTTAACTTTTAATTAATTACAGTTAAAAAGGTTTCATAAAATACATAAATACCACTTAATGTTCAGATATAATTCAATATGTATGATTTAACCATCTTATCTGAAATGCATAATAAGATGATGCAGTTTTTCCTTCTACGACACTTTTTGCAATAGGACGCATGACGTCACCTCAAGGATGAAATTTTGCGGTGAAATGGATTCTAAATTTCTTCAAACATGTAAACATGAAGATTGCAGTTTTATCGAAAAAAAAAGCCTTAATCAAAAAAATACTGTTTACACACATCACATGGTAAGTGAATATTTCAATACCAGCTTGATTAAAAGCACTGGAAGATTGTCAGGAAATGCATTAAAAGTAAATATGACTCACGACCAAATCTTTTAAAACTTATTTCACGTGAGACCAAATTTAAACGCTATCTTCGATGTTTGACATATTTCAAAGATAAAGGCCTAATGGTTAAAAATTATTGTTTGATATTTAAGTTGCATACTTTTTGCAGACGTTTTTTTCGGAAGATGCCACAAACTGAACAAGAAAGAGACACAAACCCCTACAACGGACTGCAATAAACGTCAATTTGCCACTTCAAATTATGTTTATGCTATTTTGTAACGAACCTCTATTTAGTTAATTCAGGGATAGTTATAAATGAGAGAAGCTAATTCTGGCTGAGAGAAAGGTCCAGGATTGCTAAGCAGAAGGTACCAGTAGACATCAGTCCACTGTTGCTGGAGATAAAGATCTGCCATATTGATGAAATCTGCGTAGGCCTAAATTTAACTCTAAAACCATTTATGGGAACTTTTATTTATCAAGCGTTATTTCGTTCAGCTTGAAGATGTGGGTCTTTCGCAGAAGCAAATTTTCTTTGACTGGAAAGAAAAATAATATTATTGTAGTTCAAAAGTAAAAAGAAGCGAGGACCAAAATAGCCAGACCTCGTCCCAAGCGAATTCAAATGTCTTTTTGTGTCTCTGACCACGTTTGCATTGCTAGACTACAAACAGACAAACGGATAGATATGCCTGTAAGTGAGTAAAATCCAGTGCAATAAAGTTTAACTATGGACCAGATAAAGCCTTATAAATATGGTAGATTTGCATCGCGTCTGTACAAAATACACGTATAGTTACATATATATTGTTAATGTACTTGTATCGCATATGTGAATACTACATAACCACTTTTAAATGGTAACAAACCTTTTTACGTGAAAGCAGATCTATGTGCATATCTCACTTCTGAATCGAAACCTTGTCGTTTGTCTTCCAAATAATCTTAATCAAGTTACCCTAGTTCAGACTTGTGTGTAAAACATTTGCGTAGAGAGGGAGAAAACATGGCCTCTTCGCATTAAGCGCTCTCCGAGGTTTCGTTCAAGATTGAATTTCCCCTTAATAAAAATTGAAACGTGAGATTGATCCTCAAATACTTTTAACGTCACCACGAAAATTGGTCATAAGCGATACAAAGTTGAGTTAATAAATGGCAAAACGCATCAAGAGACATTTAAGCCAAATCTCTTAAGTAAGGATCACGTCGTTAAGTTACTTAATAGACGTTTTTTGTTTCAGATGCAACCCAAAAGAAGAGATTTTAACTCGGTTATTTCATGGCTATTAACACCCCCTTGTTGACATTTAGTCATTGACTCTTAATGTTCAAAGCATTCACGAATTCATCAGAGAACAGCTCAGTGTTTTAGTGGTTATTCCATTTCTGATATCAGATTGCCTATGACAATGTGTGCCAAGTTTGCATGTACTTTGCACCACTCTTGCCAACGGTCTGCAAGAGCTGCGGAATGCAACGGAGATTAAGCGGAAGCCAAGATGACATTAAGATAAAACTTGGGGGAAATGATCTGTCCTTTCTAAAGGACTCATAAAAAAGAACAGACGTATGTGAAACACAATGCGGTTTCTGTGAGTAAGCCAAACGGTCGGATCCTGAAATTGTTTTGGCAATTGTTTTGAACAACATGTGTCTAAATAGACCCCAAAAGCCATCTCCGGAAGGAAAAAAATGCGTTCCCTAGCTAGCATTTCAAATCAAGATTCCCTTTCACCTTATTCATTAGGTATAAAATCCCACGACAAAAGTATTTTTCTAACGAAATGTCAAAATCTGGGGAGCTTCTCTGCCTCTGGTTCTGGTATTGTAGTGAGTTATTCCACTGCCTACACAATGGAAGACCAAGTGCAAATCACTAGGTCCACATTCCTTACTCATCTTTTTTATCATTTTTGGTTCATCTATTTTTTGTTTTGTATTCAATTTAGAATGATTATAAGGCAGAATGTGACTCGTTCATTATTTGGTGACCAAAAGGAATCAACACATGTCAGATTGCAATTGATCGGGCAGAAAAGAAATTTGCCAATTTGTGACCTCGGACTCTTGTCTAATTTTCAACATGATTTTTGTTGCCTGACTTGTCAGCAATGGTTTTTGAGTAATAGGATGGATGCCTGTGATCTTAAATGTCCCATGTTTTCGTTATTTACCACTTATTTACTCCCGCCACTTGTATGAGTTTGGCGGCCAATCGTCTCAACACAAATGGAAATGACAGACAATACTTCAGAAATCATGTCCCATTCAACGATAAAATACGCTTGTCTAATAGTGAATTGTTTGGTGGCTAGCAGCTTCTAGTCATCGATGACTATACTTTCAAAAATTCAACAGAAAACCGACACACGTTTTGATAGGTCATGATAAGTTTTGAGAGCCGTGCGTCCCAAATTTAAAACAAAAATCCTTAAAAGAGAAAGGGAAAAGTCACCATAAGACCAAGATTTCTTAATCGTTATTTATGGGACATTTTAGGAGACATTTGTTTCTTCAAAAGAAAGAAGTGTGATTCCCAATTACATATGTACCTCTAGAGCATCTGAAATAGGCACAATCTGAAATATCATTTGATCAGTGGTTCAGATACAAATGGGCGTAATGAAGTGTAGGGGTGGGGTGAGGTGAGGTGGGGGGGGGGGTCAGGAATTCACTGTACATTAGTGTCGTCAAGTACGCATAATTATGTTATGACTGTAGTGCTTACTATGATGCAGGCGTACACTCATCAATCTTGTCCCGTGTTAAAAAATAAACACCTGCGAGCAAAGTAAGCCCGAATGAAAAAAAAAAACACAATTTCACCTTGACGTAGTTACTCGGAATCCACATGTAGGCGGACAGATGAATATAAATGTAATATAAAGCACTCATTTTAACATATACTGGGGTTAAATACGAGGTTAAAAGAGGTGAGAAAAACAACCACTATGGGTGCATTCCCAGAGATTTAGAACGATCCAGAGATTTAGATTTAGATCGACCTAACTCCCTGGGGGTTCACGCTAAATTGCAGTCAGCCGAGCGCGCACCATAGTTAATTACCCCCTTTCAGCTTTTAGTTTGCGGGACAGACGCTTAAGCCGGCTAAGCTGACAGTAATCTAGTGAGACCCCCCACAGGGATAGATCGATCTAAAATCTATGGGAATGGGGTCTATGACTGGGTTCCCATATCTAGATATATCTAAAAGGATCGATCCATCTCCGAGGGGTTTCTCGCTAAATGGCTTTCAGCTTAAGCGGCTTAGATGTCTGGCACGCCTACTGAAGCTGCTACACGATAATTAATTACCCCTTAGCAGCTTCAGTAAGCGCGACAGCCATCTAAGCCGCTTAAGTTGATCGCAATTTAGCCAAAATCCCCTCGGAGATAAATCGATCCACAGTTAGTACGATAGGGTCTGGGGATGGTCCCTATGTGCCTCCTGACACTTGATCTCTGTTACATCATATCTGAGAGTTCACTTGGTCGTGTAGATGTCAAAGTCGAGTATAATTGTTTTAGACAGGTTGCATATTAAGCGACTTAAAGCTTCCAAGAAGTAAATTAAGACACTGATTGACAAATAAGTAAACCCGGTGTGTATTATAATCACCACCGGGGCAGTCGTGGAATTTAAATCCTGCGAGTTTCAGGAAAAACGCCCTCTAAGTAAAACACAATCATCGGTTTCATTATGAGTACACACTTCACGGAAACCTTTATACGCATATATTCATATCGTGTCATGAAACAAACAGGAAATCCCAGAAACCCCCATCGTTTAGTTAAAGAGAAATCGTTTAAATAATGCGACATGATGACGTACAAGTATAAGGTCAAAAAAGCTTAACTATCCTTTGGCTTAAGGGCTAAAATTGTAAAAGAGCGCAAAATCACTCGGTTTTTATTACTACCAAACTATCCAACGTTTCCCAGTTGCTATCTATTCAAGTACGTATCATATGACCATCGTTATCGGTGAATGGAAGAGCTGTGTCTAATCGGCAGCAAGAATTACGCATAGAAGGCCAGACCCAGTAGTGCGGCGGTTTACACAAAATGTCACTTATTTTTGATCGATGCACACATTAATCTGAGGTCAATTGTCCTGTTAATCACTTACAAGAAAGACCTCGAGAACCGAAATCCTCCAAAAAGTAGTTATAATACGGGAAATAACTGCGAGGCTCCAGGAAACGAGAGTGAGCAACAATACCAGTGGCTTTGTACACACCTCCGCTGCAAGTCAACGCACCCCGTTTACACTATTTCAACTGGTACTACTTTGATGCGATCCAGGACCCCGTGACTGGAAAGCATCGCGCATTGCGACCGAGCGCAAACGTCTCGATTCCCCATATAATACACTGTAGCCTCTATGTGATATCGCTATTCGCATACCCGATGCTTTCGATTTACGGGGCCCAGGTGTGCAACGATTTGTGTTAGGACAGAGAATAAATGCAACATTTTGCCCCTTACAAAAATCCTATTTCAGTCAAAATATTTTACAGCGAAATTTTTCTTGGCCGAATTGGATAAGTATTTACGAGCATGGAGACGTCCCGGTTAAACCGAGTGAAAATGAAAGCGGCAGCATACATTCTATTAACAAGAATCCCATCTTGGCTCCGAAAACGTTGCTTCTATACCCACTCACAAATCAATGGCAGTCCGGCACTTAAATAACGGAGGTAGAGAAATGTCTTTTAACTTTGACAGTTAGACGATGCAATAAATCAAAAATAAATTCCCATAGCCTCAAATTCAATTAGGGCAGCATCGAACTGGTTGTTAAAACCATGGGTGCATTCTGTCAACGGAGCGTGTTACGGAAAGGCCTGTCACTTTATTCCAACTGATGGAAATTACCCGATCTCACTTGTTCGACTTATCAGATGGTGGGAAAGATTGCATGAGTTGCTGAGTTGCTTAGTTCTCCGCATTATTCCCCCAAGGGGCGATTCGGGGCTGTACAAGAAAATACGCTTAATCAAAGTGTCAATTTTCTCCACGCTTGAAACTCTGATCAGCATGACCTCACCGGGACAACGAACGCCACTCACGCTATTAATGGTGTCGGTTTTGAGTTTTGAGGCGCAGCGTTTGTCTTACTGTGAAATATATATTTCTGTACAATGTAGGCAGATTGTGAGCGCATGTGGTACGCTTTAAGTTAATTTAGCGAAGACTTTTACAGAAAGAACAATTTTTTATTAGATACTTGGCATCCTGTTTGGTTAACAGTTAAGTTATTAGTATGGATATGATATTATGTTGTTAACATGAAGCAGTTGATAAAAATGCAAAAAAAATAATCAAACATATAAATCAGTTTCTTCCAGAATAAAAATATATCATCACATAAAAAATGACACCAAAAATGAAAAGAAACGTAATGATTGTAAAACTGAAAACCGTATCTTGTAAAACATACAGCATTGGTTAAAAAGGTTGTCCCACCCCTAGTTTCATGTTTCATGATTAGTGGTTCAGAAAATACAAACTAGCGGCGAAGATATCCGCGCCGCCCACAGGAGATAACTACAGTACGCGGTGGACACACACGCTATTAGATACGTGACCTATAACGATCACACTCTAATGCTAAATGTGTGTAAAATTGGTGACATTTGGTGGCGTCTTTTCAATGTAATGGACGTTTCTTTACCTCTGTAGAAATCACAGTGAAACGTCGGATTTGAGGGGGTACATATAATAAATGTGAATAAATGGTATTAAATATTGATATCTTCACCGCTAGTTTGTGTTTTCTGTTCCACTAATCATGTTAGTTATGGTATCTGGAATGAAAATTACTATTTGTAACAATTTTCACCTGTGATGTGATAATTTATTTATAAATAAAATCACATGATACTGGGGGTGGGATAACCTTTTTGACCAATGTTGTATTGTTCCATTTCCCCATTGAATAAGTTTCTACTGTAGCTATATAGCTATGATTTCAATTCGATGCGGACATGGCCCAATGAGGACATGGCGTGACGAATGTCAACATTTAAAAAAAACGGGATTTGTGGAACTGCTAATAATCTGGCAGAAGGATAGCGTGTTCTTCATTAGCGGACTGAAAAGGGTTAGAAACAGCACAATTACCTGCTGATTACCTTAATACTTTGGGGTGTATTCTTCAATAATTACTCGATAAACATAACTTGTTCTTGTTTGCGGTTTCCTCGTATTTCTTTTTTGTCCTGGTATTACTGAACGTATAATTAGTGATGGTCATGTATCTTTCAGGACAAAAACGTCAGATAAGTTTTGTGTACTTTTTAGCCAATACAATGCAGTAGCGAAAGATGAAAAACTAGAAAAACACTCCGAGAGCGCAGACCTCCGCTAAGGCAGCAATTTTTAATTATTATTGATTGATTATTGATCCGGGTCACCAACAAAAACTAATCATCTTTTCCTTGGCCCACTTCTGACAGTTCCTGAAAATTTCATCAAAATCGGTCCATAACTTTTTGAGTTAGGTTGACGACAGACAGACAAACAGGGGTGAAACCATAACCTCCTTGGCGGAGGTGATTATATGAACATTGAACGTTATCAAAGAACACTATAGTTCTTTTTCATGCAGTTTAGAAACAAACAGAAATATCTTTCGCCTCGATTAACGTCACGTTGAATTAATCCGGAAGGTCCACGTGCGTAACTTCTCAAAAGCCTCGCGAGATAAGGGGTCATTGCATATTAAAGCGTTCCGCTGGATCTTGTCCTTTTTCGACGAGCGTTTTGCATAGCACAATCTACAATAATTAGGCAAATTTTGAGACTTTTAAATCTTGCTTTGTGGTTAATTATCTTGAAATACAGCCTAGAAAGGTTCGCACGGTTATATACAGCCGTAGGTCGTTATCCCAAAGGACATGGTAATTACATTACATCAAATCTAGTGATAGTATGCGAACCAATTCTCATAAACAACAGATGCGCCTCACATTCATCTTCACTAAACAAGGACGTTCAAACTCCTCACTGGACAAAATTCCTTGCGAGTGCATTTTGAAAATTAGCAATACAGCAATGCTTTTTTTTTTGCATGCATTCATAATGTGCAAAACTCTATTATTAAAATGGCAAATACAGTTAATTGTACTCCGTCAACTTTGGTAAAGTAATTTGTGAGCGACGCATCAATTTTCAGATTTTGAGGCATATTTTCTGGAATATTCCAAGATATAGCCCTACCCTATATGTGTCCTATTCTAAACCGTTGAGAAAATTACGACCTATTAAACCGCTTATTAACTGTCACAAGTGAAAATCAGCAGTACCTATCTCCATCACGACAGGGATTCAAAGACTAGAAACTTAAAACTTAAAATCTACGAACATAAGTAGATTATGGCGACGCATGTGAATGGTACCGTACGGCTGTATCTCA
This sequence comes from Lingula anatina, assembly GCF_051362555.1. NCBI lineage: Eukaryota > Metazoa > Brachiopoda > Lingulata > Lingulida > Lingulidae > Lingula > Lingula anatina. Next base: position 17,163,568 of record NC_141770.1, read on the forward strand.
CACACAAAATTAGATTAAACTGTTAGATTAAATTGAGCATCTGACTAGACTGTCAGAGGGAAAAAATGTCTATACTGTTGACACGGGGTAAATCAGTGGTGCACTCTTTCAATCACGTTTTTAAAAGTGACATATTTTGTCTAAGATATAAAGGGAAATGGATCCTTTTTTGTCAGAATGTATTTTTTGCTGATTTCAATACTTTTGTGTACTTAGCTCATGTACTTTGTGTTATATTACTAATATAAAGGTAGCTGCAACATCAATTACACTAAATATGTACTTGTATTATATGCTACCGCTATTATTTCACCCGCATAAACTATACCGACAGGTTTAAATGTTCAACATTTCTAGATCAAATTGCTACTCTGAAGCGGAAATAGATTTTTTTAATAGTTACAACTGGGTAATGAAGAGTAAAACAAGCTGTACATGGAATAATAAATATGCGACGAGGAAGAGGGGAGTACGCATCACCAGGCAAGCGTTTTAGATTATTTTGTATGTATTTTAATATTAAAATGCGAATGTGACGGTGTAATTAAATCATATCTCAGCATCTCAGCTTCCTGCTTCCGTTCTGTACGTCACATTTCTGTTCAGATGCACATTAAGATCCTTAGGTCGGTACCTTAAACTTCATGATTGCATGAAAATACGATTTGCCCTTGCCTTGAGCGGGCATTGCCCAAATTGCGTATTATTGTAGTATGCGCAAATGCATGTACAGTGCATGTAATGTATGCTTTTGAGCCACGTATCCAACATGTGACTGAACCTATACGGCACATTCGCGAGCAAGTGATTGTGTAATCTCTTTCTCTCTCTCTCTCTCTCTCACACACATACACACAGACACACACACACACACACACCAAAGCGTAATACTGCGTGATGAGCGGAACACCCATGGGCTGCCACGTGCCTTGTTTCTCACATATACTGGATCTAATTCAAGCAAACAATAATCCAAGGTGCATGCTGAGACACACGTGCACTTACAGGTGGATGAAGCTTGAACATAATGAAACATCAACGCTCACTGGCAGTAAAGCTTACGTGTACCACCAAGTGCGTAAACTGAATGCGCAGACAGATATTGTTGCTGTCATGGCGCATCTTTGAAGCCACACAGAGCACAAGTCAGACAAGAGTGAAGAGTGGACACCACTTGCTTGACCTTCAGATCAAGAAGCACACTTGTCAGTATCTGTCATTTCTACCAGGCTTCCCAGAGCAACCGATGCTGGTAATGATGCAGAGAAGCGCGGCATTATTCAAAGGACTTCTGAAACTGTAAGTCAAGCACATATAATATGATTGATTTTATAGAATGCGTGAATGTGTGTTAGATGAGAGGCAAGGAGAGGAATGGGGGAAGAAGCAATAAGATGAAAAAGGTGAAAGCAAAGATGAAAGCACTGACTCATGTCGGTAGATGATTGTTTCAGAATGAGTTTCGATAAAAGTCATGTAGCTTCCAGTGTATCTGCTTACAGCATATCTATCAAAAATACATTGTATTTGTGCTTTAAATAGCGGCGTATAATTGATGGCCATTACCACTGTCTCTTTTAGGTGTTTAGCGTAGTTTCGGGTTTAAAGTTCTGAAGTAATGGACCAAAGCAATTAAGATGTTTTTTGATTAACTATCCAATGTATCCACTCTTGTGTGACTTTGACCAAGGTACCGACTCTAGCCTGAAATTGCCATTCTGCATTTTGTGACCAAGTAAAATGATAAAAGGGACACAATTTTTAAAAGTGGGCAATTTCTATGCTTGCATCAAATGGCAAAGAGCAAAGTCATTCCGGGGATTCGGATTCTCTGAGGTTTTAATTGGAAACATGCTAATCGAACATCTTTGAGGCAAACTGGTCTATTTCACTAGAGACCATCAGATAGAGACTTTTGCTCTTTTCAGGCAATTCATATTGTTGCGTTTTCAATCTCTGCATCCTTTCGTCAATCGACTGCTAAAATTAGATATATCATTTCGTTTGTACGTGTCCAAGAAACAGTCACATGAAACTTTTCAAAATGTCTTTGGTAATTTTTTTTTTGCAAGGGGCTTTACATAGCAAAGAAAGGGCATTTATGCGGGCAGATGTTAGTTTTGCGCACGTACATGAAACATTACATGTACATGTATATATCTGTAGGGAGTTAAATACGGGCGTGTATGTGTGGGTGCCGGTTCGTACTGTAGATCTCGCTCTCTTTATCGCCGTCAACGGGACATTTGTGCTGACTCTCAGATCCCTTCGACTTAACGGTCTTAAGTACGCCTTACGTATAGACAGACGCTCGATTCTCTTTACACTCCTTTGCTGTATCCGATATATTCAGGTAAGATACAGTAGTGAGGAGCTAGTGGATATAACTCAACGTATTTCCGATATGTGTTATTTACCACTTGTATATTGTAGAGGTATACATTAAAGGTTAAAAGATATTGTTAGGGCTGTGATATTTCGCTGGCTTTTCGAACAGCTCTTTACACGTGCTGTGTATTTGTACATTTTTTATTTATGAGGGTTTTGTCAAACTCACCCGTAGTATCATTCATATCATCGCCTTCCGACATACATTGCTGCTCTGCATCAGTTTCTCTGTTTCCAATAGCTGATGAAATCGAGCAACGTGTAGAGGTATCTGAAATGCTGTCCCCGCGTACGTGTAGTAAATGGAGAAGACAAGTAGGCCTATTGAAAAAGACATATCGTTACAGCGGTACCGACAGTATATTTTGCAGTGTCGTCGAAATTCTATTACTTGTATAGTTTTATAACTAGATGAACAGGCTGCATATTGTCACTGGCGGCTCCAGGGTCCTGTTAGGGGGGGATGCACAAAGATACCTTTTCGCCACGCGAAACAAGGTAAGAATTCTTGCAAAACAAAGCACGGCAGAAGAAAATCAGAAGAGGCGGTTAATTTTTATTTTACTATCATAAGAAGGGCACAGAGATGGGAAAAGTGCATGATTTCGATTTCTCTCGCTCGTTGTGCTGTAATTATTATGAGAGGGAGAAAGGGTGTTCCTTAGAAAGTAAGAGAAAAGCACGTGCTTGTCGTGCCCCCTGGGCCCGCTGTTGTGTACAGGGGGGTGGGTTGGGTGGGGTGGGGGTAGGCGGAGATGTTTTTAGTATAATATGACAAGATACCAGCCATTCAGTGAACTACGGTGCAAAAGTGCTGTTACAAAGAAGTCTTTTCTTATTCTAGTCATACTTTATTAGCTTGTCCTTTGTAGATTTACCCACGTGCCCCACTGCATTGCTTTTCAGATCTGTACATATTGGTGCAGACGTTACGAAATAAACGTACTTGCATGTAATATGTAAATCTCAGCGTGATCAACAACGCAGTTATATTCCCATCATAACACAAATCCAAACCGTCACGGAATACATCAGGTATGACTTGGATTGAAATAAAAAAGGGCGTTTGATTCATGGAATTTCCTGGGAAATGTAATAATAAACCCTCATCATTTAGAATCTCGCCTGTCGACAATTGTGCCTAAGAAATAACAAAGACGAAGACGTGTCATTTGCAGAAATGAGCTGGTATGACGCAAGCGGTGACCCGGAGAAGCTGGTGTGATAGATTCTCTTCTAGATGAGTGTTGATATGAGATATATATTGTGTAACAGGAGGAAGGGGTTATTATCGCCGTTATTGCAGCTATTTGTTTGCTGTTAGGGTGACATTGTGTGTGTCCACTCGCATGTATAGCAATTTCCCATCCGTCTATCTGTTCGTCTACGCGTATTTTTACCTTTTGAGATCACCTCTCTGTTTCTCTCTCTCTCTCTCTCTCTCTCTCTCTCTCTCTCTCTCTCACACACACACACACACACACACACACACACACGAACATAAAAACACGAACAAACGCACACACGCATACAAAAACAAGCACACACACAAGGTATCAAGAAGGGGGATAGAAACTTGCTGGATAACAAAGATGATAGCCATCTCGACGACACTTCATCATCATTATATCGGCTTCGTGTGATCTGTATTGAAGGAGTTACGTATCACAACACTCCCACTGTTCCTTTCCTTGTGCACTAAATAGATAAATTTCTCCTGTCGGGAAAAAAAAAAACTTATCATGGGCCAATTACACAAGTTGATGCTTCTCAGAACTTTCTGGACACAAGTTGATGCTTCTCAGAACTTTCTGATTAGATTTCCATGTTGACAAGGGTATACTTTTTATGTGTAGAACTAACTGCACCTTGTTTTAACATGTTTCTTTGTGGGATATTTGGCAATCAGTGTGTGAAATGAGAGACGTACGAGTATATATATATATATATATATATATATATATATATATATATATATATATATATATATATATATATACTGGAAATGTACTTACCAAGCATCACATAAAATTCTGCAGTCAAGTGATTTTTACTTTCTGGTTTAACGTGTGTTTACGTGAGATTTTCATAAACACCTGAAATTGAGCACCAAAAATTATATAAAGTTGCACATAACCAATTTGCATACACTTGAATCTTGTTTTTATCTAGCCTTGTATTTGTAACAGTAACCTTTTTGTACATACCTAAACGGTCAGTCGGTTAAGATGTGTCGTTGACACTGCGAATTGTAATATCTCTCCATTGAGTCCAATATTGTTGCATTATCACCACTGTATCAGTGCAGCAGGGCACGTACGTTCTATTTTAGCAATTCAAATACCCATTAAGCATTCTATAAGATCGTGGTGAGTACTTGCATGTTAAGGTTTAATTATAAAAGGAAAACTCAACAATGTAGAATTAAAAAGCTATACTGGTACAAAAAGCACAAAATTTTGCGTTCCTGGAAAATTTCCCTATGGCATTATGAAACCCAACCCAACTATTGGCTGCTTTCGGTAGGCACGCGCATGCGCCTAGGTGGCATATGCTGTCTGTTAAAAAGAGAAACAGCGTTCTCGGAGAGCAGTCTTTTCGCTAAAAAATCCAGGGATTGCGTTTTTCGAGAGCCGAGTTGAGCATGCTTGTGATCACAAGAAAAACGGCCGCAGAAGTTTAATTGTAAGTAGTTGTTCGATCTTCCTATAAAATTATTAATGTGTATAGCCCTTTAATCTCTAGAATCCTAGGTTAGGGGAATCTTTGAGCTGACTAATTTCTTTAATTGAATTAATACGTAAATGATCAAATCAGTAAGTTTATCTTTTGAAATATTCTATAGCAATATCAGTAAATGCATTCAAAGGGACATGCCTGATTTTTAGAGATTGTTCAATATATAAAAATGACGGGCGAAGGATGCTTCTTTTCTCAGTTCTTACCATACCGACTCCGAGAAAACTTACGCCTTTCAATTCTATTTATGATTACATCTCAAATAACTGCTATTAGCTGCCGGGGTCAGTTTGGTAGAAATGGCAAACGGACCAAATTCCATTTAATAAATCGATTTCTCTTTCTATTCTGTATGACACCGTTTTCGTCCTGAAAATTTTACCCTGGCGTCTTGGAAAATAACAAAACCCCGTTCATGTCTTATTGTATGCCATATCTATTCACACGACTGTGGTATCTAATTTCAAAAGGGACAATACATTTGAAGAGTGGCAATGAATTAATTCTGTTAAAAATGGGTCAAGAGTGAACCGCGTTTTTGCTGATATTTTTGTACTGCATGTTCGACATTGCGGTGTATTGATAAAAACGACAGCATGAGGCGTGAATGAAGGAAGCATGTGAAACCACACGATTTTCATTACGGAGCGTCAAATTAGAAATGCTGCATATACGCCAGCTGCACTGAGAACCGTTCCATCTCATTGTTACTTGATTAAAACACTTACAGGTCTTACACGTACGAAGAAGTACCACTTTGAGAACATTGTTAAAATAGAGTATCTTTATGGGCGAGGAGACATATTTATTGGCTTAAAAGCCAACTTGTACTTTGAATATTTAGGGCCTAATGTACTCAAACATACATACTGTTATCCTTAGACGAGCTTAGGTTAGGTTCAACCTTTTAAGGTACAGTACAAATATATTGGATTAAAGGTATGAAAGAAATAAATGACTATGTGCCATTCTGCTAAAATTGTATAGAACAATAATAATGTAAAATCGAGAAACGCCGCACAGGTATTGCTATGAAATCACAGCACTGCATACAACATTCACAGACACTGTGCAGACAACACACTAGCCGAGTTTACAGCCAAGAGAGACGAAGTCCTACACATATCGCAACTGAAATTTCCAATGGTACGAGCGAATTGATACTATTCACGGGGCGCTGATATCTTACCGGATATCGAAGGAGAATTAACGCGACTTAAAAAGTCGCCAGAGAAATTAATCAGAAAATGAATCCCTTCAATGGATAACCGACGAGAGCTGACCGGTTTGATAAGTTGTCGACATAAGTGTCTGTAATTGAATTAGGAAAAAGGCATTTTTACATCTCCAGTATTTACATCTCTTTCCGGCAGGGTAATGCGTAAATGTAATTGTAGGTTTATATTGGAACCTATAGTTGTCAATTATTTTCTGCCAGAATATGAGTTCGCCCCCAAATATTTACTATCATTCTTGGTTCCTTCAGATACGATCTGCGTGAATGCAAGAATCCCATCAATTCTAAAGTAGCTCAAATAGTTTGAGGCGCTCACTTGATTTATTTTTGTAGATTTATTCTCAATTTACTGTCAATGTAAAGCAATTTCGTCTATTGATAGGCCAGCGTAGACGGGGTGCGTTTTACGGACTGACCTGTTTGTAAAAACCAAACCCTCAACTAGATAACGCTCAGGAAATCTAGTCATTTCCTATAAATGAAAGGAGGAGATTACACTCCACACACATTGGCGGAGTTGAATCGCGCTTAATTCAGTATCTAGAACCACAATTCGCTTAACCCGCGAGGAACCGGTGCGCGGGGAACGCTTTAATACGATGGATATCAAGGAAACGATTTCTGAATGCCAGTTATCAAAATATCACGTAGAGAGATTGGGTTGAAATAGGATAAAAACGATAGACGATTAAATGGCGCTTCTGTGGGAATCCAACAGGGGGAAATCAATGGTTTCAGGTTACTCAGGTAAAGTCAAGTCTAGGTGAAAGCTGCGGCCAGGAGCAAGTCTTAATTGCTCTTCGGTTTTGTTTAGTTATTAAAGCACCAACATCTATCCCAGGTTTTGCATAGAAATATAAACGGTAATGATCCGTCAAGTGACATACGTGTTTGTATGACCTAGTGTAGTGAATTAAAAAAAGAGAGAGCAACGCGTCAGAAATATGATCTATTCTGCTCTTTTATGAATTATTTAATTGTTAATTTCATTATCATAAGGCATATGCCAGAAAAATGATTTTAAAAAGAAAGCGTGGAAATGATATCCAGTTTTAAACGAATTTTACGTCCACAAGGAAGATGCAAATTGGATTTTGAAAAAGAGATAATATAATTCTGTTACAATGAATGTGCTTTGGACTCACATTATTGGTATTTGCGACTGTGTAAAAGAATTGTTTGTCGTACCATGCCCGTGGGTGGACATATCGACCATTGGATATTATTTTCTCATTTATTCAATCGCCTAAGGCAATACGATTCACGTGTTTCTAGATCGATCTGTTTCTCGGACCCACAGGTGCATTCAAAGTACCAAGGGCACAAAATAACCTCTTACATCGTTATCTAACTGCGTTTTCATGTAATGGCACATATCTATCTATCTATTTATCTATATTTTTTTCATGGAAAAGTGTATTTCAGCATATTGTCCATGTCCTGCATTCACCAAAGAGAATTTTCGAATGTCCCTGTCACAACAAAGGAATACCAGGAATTTGTTGCGCAATACAAACATTTTGAACGTGTGTGTGTGTGTGTGTGTGTGTGTGAAATGGGACTTTGTTTTGTAATGTGGGGATGGCACGAACTGACTTTTTACCAAATTTCGTCAGTAGCTTTTCGTTTTAACACAGTACTTTTATGCCAGGGAAACAAATTTACGACTAAGATATCCAACGACCGTAGTATGTACAGATAGATCATGTAGATTGTAGATACTTACGAATTGCAAAAAGGATTTCGTTTTACCGATCATATCTGTAAAACGATCGAATTCTGTACACATTTCTTTATAGTGTAAAGCATCCCGGCGCATTTCAATGAAAAATAAAAAAGTAACCCCGAAATGATTCATTTGGCGGACATAATCCAATCCCTTTTTTCACTGAATATTTTTTTCTCTTAGAGGAAAGACGAGGAATAAATCAATCGAGTTAGTAGGTCCACATGAACAGCTTGGATTGACGTTAAAACGCAGTGATCCAATGGACCATTCCTTTTCACTCCTCCCTGGTGCGTATGCCGCGAGAAAAGTGGGCTGAAACGTATTGGGAAAGGTACTCTGGGAACACGCTACCCGCATTCAAACCATTCGGTAATTTGATCGATAAAATTGGGCAGATGTTTATATTTTACACCGTGTTGATTTTGTGTTACAGACCGAAAACTTTCGGACACACGGTACTGATTATATCGACACAGGTACACTCACGGGTATTGGCTTAATCGGTGCTTTGTCTCTGTTGGGGGTGAAATTCTTGCGCCCCTGCGCAAATCACACGTATTGTAATGAGGTTAGAACAGAGAAAAGTACATGCCATTTATTCTCTCGTATAGCGTGATGATTTATCATTTGTAATGACCTCGTGTTTCTTAATTATCTTGGATAAGGAAACCATGCATTTCAATATTGTGAGTCCTAAAGCGGCATATATACTAATGTGTAATGTTTGCCCGTATTTTTTTATCTTATGAATGTGTTAAATTAATAGTTGAAGCTTGAAAATAGTTGAATAGTTTACTTCCATGCCCTACGTGTATTGCAGGGAACGCACTACCATACATTTGCACAAGCAGTGGTGAAAAAGGTATGGTACATGTAATGTTTATAAACCACTTTGAGATAGGAAAGAGAACATACACTCTTTTGGCGCCCAAAATAATTTAGCTGTATGTATACATATATATATATATATATATTCTGAATTTTACAATCAGATGACTCTTCTTTTAATCTCATGTCATATTCCAGTACATGTACCATGATGCATCACACATATTCTCTCGTTTTTCCATAACTTTCCATTCTAAGCTGTTCTTCAATCTATTAATATTCCCTTGTTTGGTAATAGCTTTGCGTTCCTACATAATGTCTATCATTATTCATTTTCCCATAACTCTCATTATTAGCTATCAAGTTAAGTATTGTAATTGCCTAATTGGGTAATGATGTTATAACTGACCTTTGTTCACAACTACGGTTCATACAGATTATCCACCACCTTATCATAAAAGAATGATAATTAATCTTTCTTCTTGCCATTGATAACCTTCCATTACTTGTACTGACTATGTGCTGAAATACACTTGATCTCTTTGGCCCATTGACATGTAAATTTTATAAGTCATTGACTGTAAACTTCATTTCACTAAAATGATATTAATTAATTTTTATTACGATATAGGTGTTGCTTAGCTGATATAGATGACTTTCATCTTTGCATGCACCAAACAAATGATTTACTGTTCTTGGCATAAATTTCGAAATCAATAATGATTAAATCACGCGCTGCATAATAGATCAAGGACCTTCCCAAGCTTACAAAGCCTGTTGCAACGTGAAGGAAGTCTCAAGTTCAGCCCCCTGTTGGTTGTTCTCTTACTTTCATTTGGAACTTCGAAATTGCATATCTTCCGTGCCATTTTGCAGTTATGTTTAAAATAACATAACAATAAGGTTTGTAAAGAGCGGGTGTCAACTTTTGGTTTCACAACCGGATCTCTGGGATGCTCGTTTAGTATTATCTGAAGAGAATCCATATTTAAATTCCCTGTTACGATATCCGGTAATGTCCTGTGTGGTCACCTGTTACGTTGTTCACTGTGAGCACTAGGACCATATAGACTTTTTGCATCTCAGTCCACCTTCATGCACTTGCTGCCATGCTAAATCTAATATCATCATTAAATCTGATTTAATTTAATTTAAACATTAACCAACTTGCTATCTGCAAAAGCTGTTGGCTAAAGCTATAACCTTCATCTCTAAACGTCTCTTAGTAGGCTTTGGCTGGGTCGAAGCCACATTATCACCCAGTTTTTTTCTATATGATACCTTACAAACATTTATGCATACGTGTATAACTAAAAGCGACTTTATTGAATTTGCAAATGGATATTCTCGATGCTAGTTCTAAACCTCTGAGTAATTCCGGCTACTTTCTAGTTATAAGATGCCCATTTGGGCCTTAAGTGTAAATAAAAGCATCTGTATGACGAACAAGAGTGCTTTTTATTTGAAATATTAAAAAGGAAATTGTTTTAGATCATTCATTGTAGGCTGCGTCAGTTGTATAGTCTGAGGATGTACCAAGGTCTTAGAGTTTACGACATGGCTGTAGAAATTGCTTGAACTTCTTTAAAATGCATGCATTAGAACAGTTTTCCACCTCAGAAACCACGAAGTGTTTCTTAGTTTGACTAAAAGTATGTGGTTTGTCCACTTGGTTTCACCATAATACCAATAGACGCTGAACCAACTTTACAATTAACTTAGGCTTTTAAGACGGCGATTCCAAGTTCGGATAAACAGGAAGGGTAAGCGTATATGCTGTGAACTCCATTAATCTGGTCTATGTATACCAACTAGATGACAAGGGGTTGCTTTTTCTAAATGTTTATATTGTTGAAAACGACTGTTTATTTTGCTGATGGAGGATGAAACGCTGATGGCTCGGAAACGCAAGTGGAGGCACTGAAAGTCGGCAACTGACTATTAAAAACCGACCGTTGAATTACTCAGCGGACGCGTCTGGTCAATCTTCGGTGATTATGATGAATATGGCCTTGGACTTAGTTACTCCCCACCTTGTCACACGCGGTTCGTTACTTCTTTACGTTTTAAAATGTTTCGCCCATGTACACCAAAGACTTGCAGCGGAAATACGCATGTGCCATGAGCCAAATGGTACATGGACAAGAGAAACGTTTCAATGGAAGTAATATCAATCAAATAAGCCTAGAAGCACACGTGTTTGCATGTTCCTTGACCAAAAATACCAGCTAAACGCGCTAAGAGGTGCGCTCACAGCAGTTTAAAGAAAGGACTGTTTAGATAATCCTTCATCATTTTACCAGCTATCTGAATAATAGAGGGTCCACGCCCATATAGTAAGACGGCATTGGTCTAACGTTGGCTTGGAGGGGACAGCCCTGTGCCAATACTCCAGCACCGGAGCGTTTGGATTTATAATGTCATGGCAAAGACGCCTCGCACCTACCAACATCTGAACGTTCACATTTTCCTGTACTTTTATTATTGTTAGTGATGCAAAATTGGATATATCTCATTACGGGTTCTAGGTTCTCTTCCTTTGCCTCAAAGTGCTCAGACACACTCCGATTATAAACGCGGCAGCAATCGATCTTTTCTTAGCCAACAGCTATTGAAAACCTTACAGAAACAATTGTATAAAGTGACGTGAGATTTTTTTCGCATTTCAAATCACATAAAAGCTTTAAATGCAGACGATAAGCCGATGCCAATTTCCTTGAACGATCACTAGGCTCGCGCACATCTTGCCGGGTTCCCGCTGGGCCCGTCGTTCATCTGGAAACGCTTCTACTTTCGCACTAAGGCAAGAAGAGATCACCTTCTCAGTTGCGTCATGAATGCCTTTGTGTGCGCCACTCGGTGTTACCGCGGTGTAATAAAGCATGGTTCAACAAATATATTTTATGATGACGTGGTAAAAAAAATATTGTACATCAACACGGCGTTTTTAATCAATTCCTAAAAGCAGCACATCATGGTATACTGCTGAAAATGATGGCGACGTAGATGAACGCGACTGTTCTTTACATTCAAAATGGAAAACTCTCTCTTATAAACTATCCATAATACTGATGCTTTATAAACCCGGTTGTTATCACCATTGCCTTGACACATCGTTCATTACTGATGTCACAAATTAGAATTTTATACCTTTCAATACATTGCAATGAATATCGCTTAGTTTGCTTGACGAGATTGGAAGCTCGGTCGACTCAATGTTTTCATAACAAAATATTATCCTCAAATAAAATGCAGTCTGATGAAGGTATTAAAGCATTTAAATGTTTTGGTTCCATTAACCATAAAATAAGAGCTTTTCAAGCCTGGTCGACCTTTAAAAAAAGAAGAAGTTAGCATTTTGTTAGAAAATTAATTTTTTATAAGTAGGTTTTACATGTTCATGTAAGGACTGCCTTGCATTAGAAAACTAATTCTATAGAGAGCCTGCTGTAATGCCAAAGGTAAAGAGTAATGTCGGTGGCAAGATTTCATTGAAATGGATTAACGAAATAAAAGTTACGATGATTAAATATACTTAGGGTAGCTAAGAAACAATGCGATTTTGCTGTTGAAATAAAATATAAGCATATTGGAAACGAATTCAAAATGCACTCCAGAAAAAGAAGCAGAGCAGCAGTACTTCTATCATCGATTTACCATTTTCTGGGACGCATCAAACTGGGCAATAAAAACTTCATATCAAATCTATATGACATTTTCTATCATGCCTGACCTTCGGAACGGAAATGGATGTGCCGGATCGGGCCTGACGTCACTTAAATATCCTGAGGGCAAAAAACAAGCTTGATCACGGAATCTCGGAACGGACGCGCGAGATTTACTAGGCCTTTGGCCGCATATAAGTAACAGTCGGTATCAGTTTTCCAGGCCCACTCTGTTGAACACTGTCTGTTTCGTTTGCTGCCTGTTATCAGACCGATAGATAGAACTGTATCTGTGCCGCTAGGGATCCAAGCTGTCGTCAAACACGTTGCGTTACTAAAGGTCAAAGCAGAACTATTACGAAGTCCGTGATCCTTGCGTCCCATGGGGCACAATACAATAGGAAACTTGGCCACGCTGTGGTTAAAATCATTATGTGTGATATTTAGATTTGTGAAGGATTGTCTGCCTTATTGTTTTTAATTTCTAAAGGTAATGTTACTTATCGTGCTTTTGACAATACTAGCAGTAAATCGAAAAATGTACTTTGGCCTGTGTTACTTATCGTGTTTACTGACATTGCCATAACTCCTTTAACCAAAATGGGAACTACAGACTTGACATTTAATATGGAATATTTCAGTTTCGAAGGTATACCTAGGTAAAAATACGTTCTTTTTTAAAAAAAACTCCGATTTCATATAAGATTTGTGAATGTAAAAGTATGCAGTCATGTGTGTCACTACCAATTAACTGACTTTCATGCATGTTGCGCTGCTACACTGTGTAATTTGAAGTGATTTAATTGGATAGTGTTCCTTTGGGCTGATCAAAGCTTGGCTTAGGCAAAGCTTGGTTCTGTCAAAAAAGTATCCATATTTCAGCAACTACTGTATAGAAAAATTTGAAATTTTGCATGCAAGCGGCCAATTTTGCAGTGCGTAAGATGAGTCAAGAAGTGCATTACAAATTTGTTAATCTAAGGCAGAATGGCGCGAAAAAGACAGACATCACCAGACAGATCATAGCGCCAAACGGAACGGTCCCCACAGTTTTATAGAGTAATGCCCAGACTGATGTACCTACACAGAGGTGACCCCCAATGTATCAACATTTTACCTACAGGGTACAGGACCCACTGTCTTTCGGGATACGCTGCTGCAACTAAACAAAAAACACTTAGTCCGTTCAGAACGAGGGATAAATTGCCACTAAAATGCGTTTTTCAAAGCCCTTAGCGAACACCAAACTGGTTTTAGCAGGTAAGAACACCTAATGACCTCCGAGGTACCCACTGTATACAACAAAACATCGTCGTCTGTTTCTCTAATGAATTGGGGGTCATGAACGATTCTGGGTAGAACACTGAAACTGCGTGGCTTTCTTTATTGAGGTCAGGTTTCACCTGTAACGCCCAATTAGTCAAAACAGAGTTTACAGATATCCAGAAGAGGCCTACGACGAAGCATATGCCGGGTCTTAAGTGACAAGGGTGATTGACAGCGTCAGTATTTGGAGTAGATTCCACATTGGTGCCAAAACACCAATGGTAGTCATCGACGAAAACCTGAACCAGATCAAATAAAGGGATGATCTCGGAACCACTTGACTATCATTTGATAGGGGGCACCTTAGGAACAATTCTAGGTTGTACGATGAGGTTGCAGGTTCACACAGAGCACTTTTAATAGCAGATAACTTACAGAACCAAGGGGATGAGCAGCTACCCTGGTCATCAAAATCGCCACATTTGAACCACATAGACAATATTTCGGTAGACCATTACTCACCAATCAACTGCCTACATGTCCTACAACAAAACTGGACCAGATTGGACAATTTCAGACCGATGCCTAGAATGCTATTCCAGATTGAACTCTAAAAACCTACCCTCAAGAAATGCCTTGCCGCTTGAGAGCGCTGGTAACAGCCACGAAGAGGCCAGGCGTAACAACGACCATTACTGTGACTAGCAACTGACATGAGGGTCTTTTGTGGAGCGTATTACCCTTTTACGGACGATAATTAGGAAAATATGGAGATCCAAAATATCTCTTTTAATGGGAGTCGTATGACATAGAATAGGCAATGTGTTTTTGTTTGTTTCTCTGGCGAATTCCATTAATGAACTGATGTCACAATGACATCAAATAGATAATTTAAAGTTATTAAAACACGATTTTAATCCTTATTTTCATTTATCAGTCCGCAAAATAGGAAAAAACTGATAAAAAATTATTTCGAAAAAAATATTCCATATTAAATGTCAAGTCTGTATAATGAAAGACACAGAGAATACATGTGAACAGAAGCAGTTCAAAACTCAGCACTTGTAGTCGTGAATCAGTAATGGATTTTGGGAAATCACAGTGTCTAGTACATCCAGCTTCCGTTTAATTTCTGACTACTCGTGTACAATTTCCTTCTGTCTTGAATTTGATATTGTATCTCCAAGCAATATGAACACTGTTGGTTCATTCAGGTTTGTGAGTCATGCCATTTGATTTAAATAACAGACGTACATTTAAAAAAAAGTATTAGAAATGTGCGTTATAAAAAAGTGTGTATGTGTGTTCGAAGAACCGGCTTTCTAGCTCCCAACTCCAATTTGCAACTCAGCAGGGCTTTTATACAGAAATCCCAGGGTAAACTTTAAATGAAATTTCCTCGAAATGCACTTAAATAATCTAAAAATGATTGATTTTATTTCAGGAAACTGGACGAAAGGATGCCACTTTAGATTCGCGTCAGGCATAACGAAAATTGTCCTTGTTTATTGTATAACCTAACTTGTGAATGGTAGTCCTTGGAAGTAAAGTCCGGGGTCCCATATGATTAGCACAAGCTGGAGTATCGGTGTCAGTTTATGGGGCAAATGTCACCTCTATTAAGTCATCTTTTGGAGAACGGACTAGGGTTCCTAGCGGACTACGTACCATTCCTGTCACGCTGAGTATGAAGCTTTAAGGCTTATTCCCAATAAAACTGTCAGTCTACGTACAGTGTATTATCTAACTCCGCGGGCACTCTCGCTGAATGCAATTAGATTAAAAGATTAAAGCGCCTCCCCTTGTTTCAACGTACTTGCATAATACAAGCATGCTTGTTAATCTTTTAATCTGACTGCATTCAGCGAGAGTCCCCGCGGAGTTGGAACGATCTATTCAAACCTCTAATTTGATTGGGAATGAGCCCTAAGACCACTTACATCATCTTTTCGGTCTTGATTGAAACACAAGGGACTCATATCGAATACAAATCTCTTTGTTATCATTTTATGATTATTGTGGGGACTAAACGGGACTACCTTATACAGTCTAAATGGCAATTGTTAAAAAAGAGTGAGATTGAAATCATCGAGCCGACTTTGCGTGGCTGACTGTCTGAGTTTAGAAAGCACACGCGTGCCTTTTGAACACGCATCACTTGATTAGAAAATATAACTTATCCGCGGTACTAGATGGCTGACTACTTATGGTTGAGTACTTTGGGATAAGGAAGTTCGGAGCGAAGTGGCGCCTCCTAACATCCTAGTTGTCTCATTTGGCCCTTCCTTCGGGCTAATGCAATCCTCGTCTGAACAATTTTTTACTTCTTCCTATTATTTTACCCTGCCCAACCTCTACGGTTAAAACGTACGGGTAACCAAGCCGTCTTCCAAACTGACCAGGCGTTCGTCCATACATTGCATTTCTCTCCCCTATTGATCAACGCAGTATTCTTGAGGGGCCCAGAATTCAAATCTGTGGGGATGGCTGGCACGTTTATATAGCTAAAAATCTTTATCTTAGCTGAATGTTTAACTCACTTGGGGAGTTCAAAAATGCATCTTTTTCGCGGAGTTGTTTATTTTGTCTGATTCTGAGATCGGATTGGAATGGGCACAGAGCGTGTTATCGGACGGCCAAGTAACGAAGAGACCCAATTGTACCTAAAGCCTTTTCATTTCTAGGGAAAATGCATAGTTGCATATTTTCTCCTTTAAATTAGGCCTATATTTTTGCAAGAAAACCGATCGACCTTAACCGCCTAAAATTAAATTAGTAACAGTTATATAGATAATTTGTGTAAATTTGTGTTTTAACATTATTATAGTCAGCACGGGTCTTTCTCCCTCCCTCTCTCTCTCTCTCTCTCTCTCTCACACACACACACACACACACGCACACACACACACTCTCTCTCTCTCTCTCTCTCTCTCTCTCTCTCTCTCTCTCTCTCTCTCTCTCTCACACACACACACACACACACACACACACGTGTGCGTCCACGCACAAACATACAGTCTCACACACTGTCAATTCACATACGTATCAAAGGTCTGTTTTATCCTTCCTATCTGTAGTTTAACGCTTATGATAGAAACATCAATCAAATCATAATGTATGGGTTCTCTCTACTCAGCTCGGTGCAAGGAACACATCCATTTATCTATCTAAATTTTAAATATAAGGTAATCGACTAATTATAGTTATGTTCCTGTCTAGGGAATGCAACTATTACAATTAAGATATGGAGAAGCTGGAGCGGATTGCAATTACAACAAATCATGTCAATCTTCAGTGGTGCAGATGTGAGAAATATCTCAGATACAATGTATAAGGATGGTTTGGAGAGGTTCCTCCGTTGAGTGATAAGATAAAAGTCTAGCAAGATGAAAGATAAGAAATAGGTTTCACGTTTTTTACAAGGCAATTACGAATGAAATACAATGCTGACAAAAACAGCCAACCATTTATTGTACTGAAAGATTCCATTATTGCGAATTCAACAGATTAGAATATGTAGATGGATACAATTTTGATAATGAAATTCAAGAATGATTGTATTAACGGATCTCCCGGGTTTTGGTATTGGCTTTGGAATCCAGGTCTTTGGAACCAGATCTTCATTATCAATACAAACTCCGATTTGGCTTTAGATATAATCTATCAAAATGCTCCAGAAACGTGCGCTCTTTTTGCAAAAGAATGCAGAAGACACACTCAAAATCGTTCCTTTAAGTTGAGGAAATGTTAACCAACGAGAGACGAATGGTTTTGACACCACCAGTCATGCCACTATCGATGTTGTTGGATGTCAAGAAATTAGAAGCTGGGTTGCCGACCTTAGCTATAACAATTGATGTTGTTAGATCTGGGTATGTTTAGAGACCACATTATAGGTGCCGTAAGAGCCACCCTTATAGCAAAATGAAAAGTTTGCAGCAATATTGCAGCATAGGTGCTGCAAACTGAAAGTTTGAGGTAGCCAGTTTGCAGGAATTTGCAAGAAAAAATTATATTGCTGCTAATTTCCAGCAAATTTGCAAGTACATCTAAAGTTTGCAGTACGTTTGAAAGAAAGTATTCATGTTTTTGCAAATTTGCAGCAAATTTGCGAGAGCGTTTGCAGCAGGCCCGATATTTTGCTAAGGACAGTTACTCAGTGTAGCCGTCTCTGCCGCCGCTAACATTATCATCACTTTTAATGGACTTAAATTACGTAATTTCACAAAACGTCAGTTAACACATAATCATATAATTGCAGGTAGCACACATTTTTCGCTGTCACTTTTCATCAGTCAGTTCGTTATTCATACACATTAAGATGAAATTAGCAAATTTTTGAGAAAGTTTTTTCTTTACTGAACGCAGCATCAATCTATATTAATACAGTACAGTATGTGCCTGGATGAGGATGCAGTCTGTGTATATTACAGCAAACTTGCATTAAAAATCATGCAAAGTCTTAAAAGAGTTCCCAATCTAGCTTTCCCGTATTTTATGAGGCTAAACCTTATGTCCAAATACTTTATAGTTTTGTGTAGAAATCGGTATATTGCCTATGGTCGGTTAAAGAAAAGACCCTTAGCCCGGAATAGGTATAAACTTATACACAAAACTAAGAGTCTACCGTACTTTAACCAAAGATAAATCAGTATTGGTCTGGAAAGACATGCCCAATGTTTCAGACTATTATACTACCGTCATTGAACGGACTACTTTGATTTACCGCAGACTGAAATAGACCAAATTCGGCCTAAAATTTAGATCGATTTTCAGCCTAACTTTTTTTGTGAAACTTGGTCCAGGTAGTCATCTTATGTAAATTTAGCTGACTTGCAGAACTTTGTTTTGTGAAGGATTCATTTAGAACAGCGCCCTGATGCTGTGGGCGTATTGCCCATTTCTGATATACATCGTATATGTGTCACGATGTGCATGTGCCCTAGTGAAATGTATAGTGGCACAAATGAAACAGCTAGTGAATTGAAAATTCGTAGGTTTTTATTATATATGATCTTTGAAATGTGATTGATTTTATTTAATGTTTTTGACTTTTGTTTCAGATAACATTTGGACATTCACGCAAAGGTATCAAACTGTACCACGTGACAAGGTGACAAAATGGCAGCGCTTCTGACCCCGAGATACCTTAGAAGATAAGATACAATCGCTTCTTCTTAGAACTGAAGAATAGAATAATTAAAAATCACCAAGGAGTGGCATCAAAAATCATTATCTGGGTATCATTTTTCGTATTTCCTCGGTGTCATTAGCAATCAATTCAAGTGAGCATCCCTTTGATCGTGATAGAGACATCTTTCAAAGACTACAGTGGAACTGATAAAAACTGGCCTTGTGGAATTGGCTCTTTTGAGCCGGTGAAACTGCCTTTGAACTTGTAACGAGTTAAACCCGTACGTCAAACGTCCTCTGTAATAGAAAATAAAAAAAAGGCACACAGCGATTGCGAATCTTCGAAGATTGGTTGCACGTTCTGTCGGCAGAACATAGGCCTACACCTAAGGTTGTATGTAACATTTGACCCCGCGTCGGCAATACAGAGGCAGACACCTTGTCTCTCTCATCATTCTCCATAGCGGAAACGTTACATAGACCATACTATTGGGCCATATACAACGTACTTTTGACGTTGACTTGATTATAGCATTTGAATGAATCAGGACTATACTGTCGGAAAACGGCTTTGATTCCAAATCAGAGAAACGAAAGCGATCAGTTTGATGCTGTCGTGTTGGCAATTACAGAAACCAGGGAGAAACGCAATATATTAATCACCATATTAGTCGTAAACAGGCTATCTGGTAGAAAGCTGAACAACACTCTGTAACACGGGACTAATAAACATTGAAACACAGTCTTTGCGTGAGATAGGATTGCATATACTGCGCAGGCACCATCTACAGCCATTCAAAGGCCGTCCTGATTGTTCTCTTTGATGCTTAATAGGTAACAGTCCTTAAGTCTGGTAAAAGCGATATTCTCATACATTTATTACGATGTGAAGCAATCGGATTCGCTAACAGCAGAATGAGGGTACTTTAAAGAACGCATATAAACTGACCGAAGTCAATAACCTTAACGTAAAAGAGAGGTATATTATAAAGTGCGCCAACAGACAGCAACCCAAGAATCATCACGCTGAATTGTGCGGGCAGGACGTACTCGAGTGCTGCGACGCATTTATTAAATACCTGTTGCTCTCGCGAGGCGGTGGACTGCGCGTCTAGAGAAGCACATTGCACGATGTCTCTGGTCATAGAGGAAGAATTGGACAATCATACCCTGAACGGGAACGCAGGGAAATACACAAACTTAACCGTTGAGGACTTTGGCGAGTACCATGCTGCACAGATCCTCTGGAAGATTTTCCCGCCGGGTCTGCTTATACTGGGGACAATAGGGAACGCGCTGTCCTTATGCGTCATGTCACGGCCGACCATGAGAGTAACGGCAATGGGACTCTACCTCGCTCTCCTTGCCACGTCCGATTTGGTCGTTAATTGGGTGGGCTTAACCCGCCATACTATTAAAGTTTACGAGAACATGGACATTCGTAAATTAGACGCAATTTTCTGTAAGATTCATCGATTTATACTGTACTGCAGTATGGATTTCTCAGCGTGGATCCTGGTTGCTGTATCGGCGGAACGATTCATTGCGATATGTATGCCGACTCGCGCCAGGAGTTTCTGCACAGTACAGAGAGCACAGAGGGTGGCGCTTTTATTGCTTTTCATATCATTCGGGCAAAATATCCACGTATTTTGGACTCGAGGGGCGCAGTACAAACAGGCAGGGAACGTCACAGAACTTGTCAGCCTGTGCGGCTACCCTTCCCCGGCCTTTGAGTACTTTTGGGGGTATGTTCTCCCGTGGATAATATTCGGGGTCTATGCTGGAGGTCCCTTCGTAACCATGCTTATTCTTAACATCTGCATCATACGGGGCCTGGCGCAAATGCACAACAGGCGCGTGGAAATGCGGCGAGGCAGCAGAGCCGACACCGCCAACAGCAAAAAAGAAAACGCCCGCGAGAAAGCCAGTCAAAAATACGTCCGGTCGATGACGATCATGTTGGTGTGCGTGTCGTTCTCTTTCCTCCTTCTCTCCCTCCCTGGCGTCTTGAACAGCATACTGGCCAAAGCCTGGTTGACCAGTGTGAATGACCCGCTGGACATTGCCCGCTACGACCTCGTGGAGGCCATAGTGATTATGATGAACTACGCGAACCATTCTATTAATTTCCTTCTCTATTGTCTGACTGGTAAACGGTTTAGACAAGAACTGAAAGAAATATTCTGCAGTGGCTTTGGGTATAAAGTTGTTAAAGATAACACTGTGATACTAGTGAAATAGACGCACTAGTATACATGATTTTGGACTCGAGAAGAGGAAAATAGAGGCATTCTAAAGGGAAAAAACGTGTTTGTTTTAAATTTCAAGGATTTATTTTCATAGCTAGGGATAAGGATATGTGTTCATTTCTTGTTTAAATTACCTTTTTGAGTTGCTTTATGACTAAATGCTTTTTTTTTATCAATATTTGTTTATGGACCAGCCACCAACCGAATTGCAATGGACGGTTTGCGCATTGTAACCCGTTAGCATTTTTGTAAAATATTTTGGTAAGTGCTGAAATCAAGACTGGTGTAGTACAAATAACTTACTGTCTATTTTCAAATATGAATAAGGGCCAGCTATTTAATAAAATACGGCGAAATACTGGTAATGTAGTCAGATTATTTGTCTCCGTTCACTATGATAGATATTTTTCATCCTAGTTAGGCCTTTTTGGAATTATTCCTTATAAGGGTACCCGGTCCTTGTTTTACATTATACGAGGAGATGGTGTGACAGGGGAAGTAGTCCGCTAGGAACCACTGTCCACTCCCCATTACTTTGTACAGGCGACATTCGTCCCCTATACTAACCCTAAAACTCTAACCCGTACTAACCGTATAGGGCCACGGACTTTCATTCCTACAATGTAGGACTACCATTCCTGTCACACCTGGGCCTGTTTCATAATAGAGCTTTAGTTAAAGTTAAATTGGTTTTAACTATCAGACCAAAACTTCAGTCTCCTTTTGACCCAACATAGAATAATAATCGACTAAAGAAAAACGGTTTTAACAATTAAACTCGTATGATTATGTTCCAGGCCAATACTCACTTTACTTAGGTGGCCTACCAGGGATTCATTTTTGAAAAAGTGACCAGATTTTTTGCCTTAAAGTTTAGATCTTTAAGCTCGTTTGTTTATCAGCTCATACAAATTTGGGGGATTTTTTGCTGAAGTAAGGCCAATTTTTCGGTGTCGGTCGTTTTCGTTGGTGCGTTCACTACGGCGGGGGTTCAAAGATCTCTGTAAGCTAATATAACGTCAACTTTCAGTCAGTGGAGACGCCAGAGGGGTTTTGATTGCTAAGATATGTTTATAGGAATATGTGAAATTCAGGGCGAAGGGAGGTCCTCCACGTAGCTAGAACTGCACCCTGGATAACCTGGATGCGCATGAAATGGGCATAGTTCCCGTCGGTAGACATTCCAAGTTTTTTTTTTTTTTTTTTTTTTTTTTTTGCGATGCTTCTCGTTTTGTTACTATTAGTGGCACTCCCAATAGGGGTCAAGCTCTAAATGTACAGGTAAAGGTCACAAGTCAATGCCGTTATTATTCTGTGCGAGACCTATAACATACAAGTATTTTGTTTCCGCCACCTCATTGCACCCAAGCATGACTCCCGTATTCGCGGTTCATTAGAACTGAACCCGAATGCCATCATTCGTAGATGTAAATGAAGCAGAACCATCGTGGATGGTGCCAATAATATCGCTGCATGTCCTCTTTGTTAAACTGCTCCATCATTCTCATTACTGCTTGATTCCCCGTCCATTCAAGAATCCGGGACCATGTTGTTTCTCAGTAGATCTGAGAAAGAGGAAAACTCACGCAAACACTCGATTGCAATACATCACTATAAAGACATAGTAGAATGTCCTGCCATTACCTAGTAGGACGTCGTGCCATTATCTGCTGTCTGTTAAAAGAAACACGATCTACATATAAACATTGTTCAAAATTTTGTTTTTCTGTAAGTGCCGCTCTGTTCTGAAACGATTTCCTTTGATAAAACCCGTTTTGTTTTCGAGTTCTGATAGCTTTTTAGCCACACCAGTCCACGGACTTGGCTTAATCTTGTTGGTTACAAACAAGAGTTTGCACAAAATGTCATCCAGATTCATTTGGTAAAATAATTGAAGTGTTCACTGAATTTGTTAACATCGAGTGTATCTTAATGGAGAGTAGCTTATTGAGAATTAATGGTGCAATGTTGCATTTGTCAGCTCTTTACACAGCAAAATATTGTAATAATAATAATCATAATAATCATTATTATCATTATAATACATTTATCGTTTCTTTACATATTGGCCAAATTAAAGCTAGAGATCTGGTTTGCATTACTTGGCCTGCTCAAAATGTACTGCAGATATGCAGTGCAGCATTTTCTGTGCACCTGTGTGGCTTAATTTTATGATCACGCACTTTAATTTTATCACTGTCGTTAGAATTTCAACTCTCCGCATGAGGCTGCCAAACCAAACTCTACACTCGGCGTAGTGTGATGACCTTTGCAATACCTCATCTGTTACGGTCGCCTCTAAAAATATCTGTAGGTGGCATTTCATCTTTTTAACTGTGTTGAAATTTCGCCTGCGTTTGGACTTCCAATCAATACGGCCATTTTAAGACGCAGGAGGCAGATGGTTGGCGCAAAGTATTCCAGTTATGCAGATTTTGATAGCAGTTTCGAAGTTTTTCGACGGGGAGCATTTCCCACTAATGGCTCATTTTGGCTTAAACTTTTCCTCCGATTCAAAGCAATTTTTCAAAGCTTTTTTCCGAAATCATTTGTTTTTTGTTTCGTATGACCAAAAGTCATCGTAAAATAACGCCTTTAATCATTCACTGCACGTGCTCTCGAAATTTGCCGTTTTATGCAACTGAAGGCTGCATCACATTTTAAAAGTCATATCATCACGCTTATCACTCAAGACACCCGCATTCTGAAGATAAATAAAGTCTGACCGCTTTAATAATGTATTTAATGAAAGGTTCTATTATTTAGGGATAGCTAACGATGCCCTGTGCTCTACAAAAACATTTTTATCATTTTACTTTATTCCTTGGTGATTATTGAAAGCTTGGTTCACGGAAGAAATGGATTCTTGATATGTGCAGAAATGGTCATAATGACCATTTTGTGTGTTTCCAAACAATGGTGATGCTAAAGAAAAAAGTTACAATTTATCCTAGCTGATTTGCTCTATCTCTGTGTTGCACACACGACTGGAGGAAAACGCCGAGATGCATTTCTATAACACGTGAAAACAACATATCGAATGCCAATAGTTCTTCTACTATCTCGTTCAGGTCGGTCGTCAATTTTGGAGCTTAACACATATATCTTATAAACATTTCTGGCATACCTTGTTAAATTGATATGTCGAATAGACGCGCCAGAGTCTATAGTAACTATGTTGTATGTCCAGCCAAGTTGCGTCGAACGAATTCAAATTCGCTATTTAATTAAGCGAACGGTGTGGTTTTGGTAATTGCTCACAATAAGTCAATATTTTGGTCTGACATATTCATTGTTCATTATACAACTGCTACATTTAATGCACGTTCTTTGCTTTAGATGGTCTCTTAGAATTAGAAATTGTATTGACACGGTTATCTAAGAAGGTACAGTGTGTGTTTATGCCTGGTGTATATAATCTTTCCCAGCTCGGTGCGACGAAACTGAGAGTCGATCCGAGTACATAAGATTCGTGTAGGTTAGGGTAAGCATGATGTAAGTGGGTCGACATCTATAACGAGGCTTACCCGCACATGTCACTGGAAACCAGAGCCTGTGTACAGGAGTTTTTCTGCCCACTGACACCGGGAACCAGCCTGTCTGTATACTGTCTCACAGTCATGCACGCATAGGTACTGACTCGCATTCACTAACGAATTATACGCAGTACTGAATGGTGCTAGTAATTAACGCACACAACTTATTGTATTTACCTGTAGGCCCGTGCCTGAATTAACATGTACTCATAAGCACACACACATATAAACATGCCAGCTTATCACCTCCCACGCATTCATGCACTTTGTAGTGAGTTTCCTCAAGATCTGTGTCTCCATTTCATTTTAATTCATAATTGTTGATAATTTAAGAATATAACCAGAAATATAACTATTTCATGACAGGGTGCAAAAGAATTTCTTTCAAGCTAAATTGAAATCCAGGTTATATATATTTTCATCTTAAGCGGCTCGATAAAAGCTTCATCTACAAGTATATGAAAAAGATGGGTTAAGTCGAGGTCTAATGCCAAGCGTCGTAAAGATAGTCTCCCAGCTAAAGCGATATCTTCTTACTCGCATGATCAATATGAGGCGAGTGATTTCAGTTTCTGTCAGACTTATTTAGGTATTAAATCTACCACGCGTTAATGAAGCTTCAATTGTACATGCAAGTCCGGCTGATTTAAGGACTCGTGGTTAAAGAAGCTCAGCCATCATTTGGGCCAGACAGCAAAGACCTGGATGATCTGTTTGCTGAACCTTAAAAGACAGGGATTGTAGTCACAAATAAGAACCTTAGCCACAGTCTTGGAGATTTATACCATCGACTTCGCAACACTTGATTCATAGACGCTGGTTTCCTTAATGTGATTCATTTATCATAGATTTAATCTTGAGCCCGTTTACAACTTGTTATTTCGAGTGACTAATGGAACCAATTTGTGTCCCAGGGCTTTCGATCTTGAACAAGTGGCATATTCATATCTGTATGACTGCACTTCTATCAGCTGGCACGAAGATAAACGTACATATTTTGTAGAACGAGGTATTGGATTCACGAAACCCCAAACTTTTGACATAAATTTACATGCTAATTATTTCATTTTGTCAAACGAAAAAAGCTAATGTATGAGGATTTGTGCTGCAATATAATTCAACACTCACTTCGAAAAATGCAAAAGCAACATCTGACAACGTGCACGTGCGCGTGTAAAACAGTTTTCTATGTGTGCAAACGCTTAACGTCCAATTGAATCGGAAACACTTCATAACGCTGAAAGCAAAGTCCCCTCCTTAATCGCAGTCTGAGTGGGTTAACACTTCGCAAAGTGCTCTCAAGCAACTGAATTTTTTACAAAGCACTACAGAACACAAGAACGAAAACCTACCGTTTCACAGAGCGCCTGTTTATCTAATTCAATTCTTGTCTATAAAAGACGTAACAACAGAAACTTAATGTTAAAAAATAAACCTACTAAGTGCAAAGCAATCTTCCTAATGTGAGTTCCATTCCATTAACTCTGGAGGACTGACTGAAGAAATGTCCGTCGCATGTGTGTCACAATTAAAATAATATCTTCGCTACGGTTTGAAGTCGTGAGACAGAAGGTTTCAATTTGATAAGAAAAGCGCTCTTTGTGATCTTGAATGCAAAGAGAAGCCATTATAGGTATTAGTATCTGCTCCCATTATACTTATTGGGTATCTTTAGACATCTAAAACCGAAGTCAAGTGTTGTTTAACATAAGGATAAGTGATTGCTAGAGCACGACAGGTATGTGGTAAAAAAACGTAACACGAGGTTTTGTAAACTTGGAATTTGTCCAGACCGATAATATGAAAATGTCATAGATTGAAATTTATTCCCTTTGTCTGCACGAAGTCTTGGTCATCCATCATCATCAAGATTAACTGTATCCAGACGAAAACACAACATACTCTTCTTCATGGAGTGGTTAGATCGAGTGGGTTTTAACAGTCTTAAAAGGCTCATGCATGGCTATCATGAAGCCACACGCTTTGCATGATGGCAGCTTACCTAGTATGTGGATCTTTTGTGTGGCACTTTACGTGCAACGTGTACATGCAGTACATACACAATATGTCAGAAGTCAGCCAGCGGTTGAAATTCTACAGATATCGTTTGGTCTTACATAGCAAAATAAATAAATAAATAAATTAGTAAAAAAAATAATATAACAATAATAAATAAATAATAAATAAAATATCTAAATAAATAAATAATCTACAAATTTCAACCCTTTTTCAAAAATAAAAAAATGTTAACAAAATTAGGATTTATGAACCTGTTTTTGATATGTAGGTTTCTACTAGTTTCACCGCAGTCAAGAGATGTGGATCCGCGAGTTTAAATCGTAACGGTAAAAAGTAGACATTAGGAGATCGAAATCAGGTGAAAAGATCGTGATTTTATCAAAAGTTTTGAATAGGCTACACATTTTTAACAAAAGGGTATGTTGTCCCATTAGCCACAGATTCGCTACTTATAATATAAGGCATTTATCCCGTCATGTGTAGAACATAGGACGTGACTAGCAGTTTTTCCACAGATTAAATATTCAGAGAAATTTAAATAAATAGGAAATAGTGTCAACAGAATTTAAAAAAAAAGAAACGACATGTCGTAAGCACCATTCTCCACTATCAAGGACTTGATTCAGCAGAGTTTTATCATATAACAATGACAAAGTTGACGTCATTCAAAATGTGGTATACATATTTGTTCCATTAGTGAATCGAAGTAACGCTTAGGCTGTACAACTGAAATGCATTTATACCCTCTCAGCTACTCTAGTGCTGACTCTGTCACACCTGGATCTTGTCTTGAGAAGCATCATCAACCATAATTATTCTATGAATCTATTCATAAAGTTTCAGTTTTGCAACGTACGAACCAATAAAAGTGATTTGAACTATAAGCAGTTAATCTCAAATTGCTTTCTAAGACAACATGATTCTGTGGATTCGCCTCTGGTGCTCGCTTCCTTTTTCTCTTCCCCTAGATCTCCCGCCATTTTTGAACGACAGATGTCGCGTGGTATCACCACAGTATCACCAAAAGAGCATGATTTCATTGAACATACAGCAGGTCTTATCATTTTAGACTTTTGGATTCACATCTGGGTAACATTTCTGCAAATAACGTTGACATTTCCACTTGTAATCAAAGATGTGAATCATCGATTCATAAGCTGACATAGATATCGCTTAGATTTGATTCTCTGACAATAACTAGTATTATTTGTCGGAACATAAAACCGATGTCTTTGACCTTTCCAATTTATCTGTCATCGAGCATTGCAATTTCCGGGGTGCGTTCCGCGGTCTACAGTGCACGTGTAATGACCGTCTAAAGGGTAAAGGGGGTGTTATTTATTGTCATTTTGAAGAAACGGGATAGTGGCTTAAGAATGGGGTTCAACAGACCAACTTACACCTTACTGAACTTCACTTGTCAAAGATCTCTGTTTGTACCTTGCATGCATGGTCATATGGGAATCAAAAGATTAGCATTGTTACACATTAATCGGTTATATTTCCGCTAGGTTCTATGACAGAATTACGTTCGTGTTCGAGTCTTAGAGTGTTTGTTTATCTGCGTGTGCGGGCGCATGTGCTCTTATGCATGCACGTATTGTATGTGCATGTAGTATTGCTTTGTTCAGGTTTTTCGGGGAGGGGTACGGGAAAGATTAGTTTCCAAAACCTATTGAGCAGAGGCCCTTACACGACGTCTCACCTAGTCAGCAGATTTAGGTCCACAGTGTGAACGTGCCTCCTTCTAATCTTAGCTTCAAAAGCACTTTCTCCGCCATCTCCCTCCGTCCAAATGCAACAATGGCGCGAGGCAAGACCAATCAGTTTTCCATCCCTGTGCTCTGTCTTTCGTCAAACTGATGAGATTTGCCGACGCGAAATGTTTGATCCATGTTTTAGCCAAAAAGTGGTCCTGTGTGACAGGAATGGTAGTCTGCTAGGGACCGTAATCCGTTTCCCCTTA
Organism: Lingula anatina; assembly: GCF_051362555.1. Taxonomy (NCBI): domain Eukaryota; kingdom Metazoa; phylum Brachiopoda; class Lingulata; order Lingulida; family Lingulidae; genus Lingula; species Lingula anatina. The sequence goes on from NC_141770.1 coordinate 17,192,326, forward strand.
CTTCGTACAGGCGACATTCGTTCCGTTTACCAACCCCACTTATCCTAACCGTAACTAGTCATATGAGACCCCGGACTTCCATTCTTAGGACTGCCATTCCTGTCACACCAGTCAATGGTTCAAATGTACATTTATACTGTTTGTGCCAGTACTTTTTCCGGCTAAATAAGAGTAAATAAGACCAAATCGCCCAGTGTCAATTTACCAGGTCACATCTTGTATCATACGTGACTTTAACATTTGTCTGACATTTGTTACAAATTCTGATGATTGTGTTGATTGGGATTTTAACCTTTGCCGTCACTATACGAGTGGGATAGGATTAAGTCAATATTGCTGCGTTTTTGTGTACTAGCATGATTATGATAAATGTGGTAGTCAGTAACCAAATGTAATCTGAGCGCAAATAATAAAAATAAAAATAATTATAGTGATGGTAAATTTTAAAATTGATCAATCAGTGAACAAATGAAAATAAATAATTTTGAATAATAATATGATATTTAACATATAGCATTTGATATCGTCATGATGCATGTATACATGAGTTGCATCTTCTGCCTGCAAATGAAAATTCAAACAGTTAATACAAAAGTGCGTATAGGGAAAGGATCCGGATGAATATTGAAACATTCAACGAATGCCTTTTTTCATAAACTGAGTCCTATATATACATGTATATATGTACAATGCGCGCGCGCGCGCGTGTGTGCGTGCGTGCGTGTGTTGTGAGGTAAATTAAATATGTTTAAATCATCAACGCTGCACTGCATTTTAAAGTATGAGAACACTAAAAAAGCCCCTACAGTAGATATGTCATACACGGTTGACGTTTTTAACAGATTGTTACTCGATAGTAAAAATATATTTGCACAAATTCTAAATGCACAGTAAGCCGCTGCATGCATTTTCCTCGTGTGAGTGCGACGGTAAAAATTTGCCATAAACGAGTTTTTAGTTCATATTTAGTTTCAATTTACCAATAATCTCTCAGGTTGCAAAGAACAAAATTAATGATGCTCAATCTCACTATTATGTGAGATATTATTGTTTCACATGCCTTCATTGACAATTTGTTTTTTCATTTATTACTTTAGACAAATCTTATCTTATCTTAAGACGCAAAATGTATGGAATGCAGTATGTAGAATGCACTACTTCTGAAACTCCGACATTGATAATACAAATGTTATATGTCGCTTTCTTTTGTTTTTGGATCTGATCTATTTATTCGTCTTTTCTTTCATTGGGAAATATCAGCACAATCGTGAATTTTACCGATTTTATTTTCGTCAAGTAAAATATTTAACTTCAAAACAGCATTCAGTATCCAAGTTCAAGTCACCTATGATTCAAGAAAATGTTATCTTTACAGATGGTAGTTTTGACTTGAACGAATAATAAACCCACAATTTCTATGAGGTGACTAAAGAAAAACTAAAGTGAATACGCAATGAGCCTGATACATGTATACGCAAAATAGTTGTGGTATCTGGGATTGGCTGCTTTAAATTTGCTAAGCAAAATGATAAAAGCAGAATATTACGTATATACCTACCACAGAAAAAAAGTCACATGTAACAGCAAAAGAATGCATTTTTTCTATACGCCCTCGTTACAAGGGAGATTCACAATGGCGGAGCCATGGTGGGAGGGGGGGGGGGGGGCAACTTGTATAACTGTAATAATAAAAGTTTTACTTACAGCATAATGACAGAGAGGAGATGAAAAATAAATAAAAATAAATACAATTGAAAATTAAAAAATAAATACAATTGTACTAGATAATAACAGTGAAATCGTCTTCGTCCACTGCTGAAAATATGGCAAGGAGGGAAAAATGTTTCACCCATGCCCCCCCCCCTCCCCCTTTCCCGGATAAGCTAATGGATTGAAACTGAGAAAATTGCCGTTTTGCGCCCAGGGGTCCAGAGACCTTCGCGTAAAACACAGAACAGCACGGCGTTATCGGCCGCGGTTTATTCCGCTTTTTTTTAATGCGCTTCAAAATCGGACTTTCATTGCCGCCCAAGTTGCCACGATCACTTATCATCAACAATACAGATTTGAACGCGTGGGACTTGTACAGTATCGGGTAACACAATACACGCGCGCATTCTTGGAATCTGAAATGGAAATTTGTCTTCCAAGACGTGGCGTATCTTAATAAGTATGTCACCGGTCTCCTATGATTAATTAGGACGTTATTTCGAATCACAAAGGAAGGTTCGGAACTGAAGTGACGGCCAAAGGGGACTTGTCAAAAGGCAAGCGAGGTGAAAAATGATGAGGTTCCGGCAAAAGGTGGTGCTATCTCTTCGCTTAGAAGACATCAAATTAGTATAAATCATTTCTTGTTCCATGGTAATTCCATTAACAATACCCCAGGCCATTGGGAAAAAAGCTTTATGGGTTCAGTAGGCACTTCTGCAACGATTTCAATTATATTCATAGCCTCAGTGAATCTACATATATTATTGTATTAAAAACAAAACAATTGGCTTTTTGTGAAGATTAAAGTCCTTCTTTAATCGATAATCGGGCAATAGAGGGGCAGATGATTTTTCAGGTGTTGAACAGTATCGATCTTATCATCATTTCGTTCGGTCTAGGAACACCTAGATCAGTATGGCGTCTACCTCATAACGTTTTACGTTAAAAGTGACTAAATATTGATTCTTTTTTTGTGATTTGTACAAGTATCATCATTCTTGCTTTTGGGACTTATCTTTAAAAGAGTCAAACAATTATTCTTGCAGACATTGCCTTTCAAGACACATACCGAAGGTGAATGTATCCTGAAGTCTGTTCTATTTCTTCCTGGTGCAGCTACTGCAGGCTTAAGGTATCTTATCCTGGACTTCTCAGCCAAATCAGATTTCTCTCGAAAGAAAGTTATTTTCAATAACTAGAGGATCATTGTTCATCCCGTCCCCACACTTGTGATGCGATATGCTCTATACCACTTCTCCTAATTAACTTACAATAGCTCTAAATGACTGGTCAACTTCTTGCTCACTCTAGTGTAGTCTGTCGCACATTAAAGTGTCAATACCAAGATAACTCCATCCGTCAGCTAATCTTATTAAGTCGTAATTTGAAAACAACGTTCTACCATTAAAAGCATAGATTATGGTCTTGTAGCCGTGAATTTGAGGTCTGATAAAACGCCATCACAAAACATATTATTGACATCATCGACTATCCATTGGTCGACCAGAGAAAAGGAAACACCTTTTCATTGAGACAAGAAAAAAGTTCAATGACAGCGAAGTTGCATCTTTAAAGGTTACATGTATGTTGCAGTACATTGACATTTAAATATCAAATTATATAATAAAACAATTATTGACTCAAGCTTTCGGTCGATATTTTGATTTGCAGACCGCAGTCAGTGGCAATGCAATTTACGTCAGTTGTATAACATTTAAACCAAGTGGTCCCCTAACGATAGACAAAATGACTTCCGCTGGGAAGTATGATTATATCGAATACCAGAAAACAGCATCAAGTGAATCGTGTGGATTCTTTCCATATACTTTCATTCCGTTACATAATAGTTTACCCACCTTTGAATAGGCATAATGTTCATTGGATTCATTAAATCAAGTCTTCTGCTAAGCGCTTTCGCAGATGTTGGAGGCGAGCAAATAACAGTCTCTGAACGGATGCGTTAGATGCGATTGCGTTGCTTTTTGAATTGTGAACAACACCGTGCCACTTGCAGCAATGGTGATTGGAGGTGAATGCAGCGTGACAGGAATAGTAGTCCGCTAGGAACTGTAGTCCTTTTCCTTTTCCTTTGTACGGGTGGTGTCAGTCCTATTAACCTATCCCAATACATCTGCCTTACCCTTACTAATCAGTTCTAATGACAATAAAATTGGACCCCGGTCCCGCGTTTTTATTCCTGGGACTGCCGTTTCTGTCCAACCTGGTGCCAGGCTCGAGATAGTTAATCGTGAAACAAGGTTTGGTTCCCATTGTTTTATACAAGTCATTAGATATTGACCCATGTCAGACTAGCTCTAACCTGTATGCCTTTAATGAAAGACGAACTCTGTTGCACGGACCACCTGTTTCTTACAATCAGGACAAACAACAGTGATCGACGGACTTTTTAAGTGATAGGTCCTACTTAATTCTTCGGAACAGAACAACATGTATTTAAAATAATCAGATGTCAGCTGGTGACCAGAGTGCTTAGTAGAGGATTTATATTGAGAAATTTAAAAAGCGCGACACAGATACAATGCAGTACGTCTTTAAAGGATTTTATTTGGTTAAAGACCTAGGTAAGAAATGTTCTCAACCTTGGATACAAATGGGAAATGCCACTAGATTCAGATCTTGATTAGGCTTATATTGATTTTGCGTATTGATTTTGCTCAATTGATGTCCATTTGAGTACTACGATTATCAATACATACATACATACATACATGTATTATCCAAATTATCCAAATTATAGTCCTCAAATTTATTAAATGCTTAATTACATTATTCACAAAATGAAAATAGCTGAAGAAAAATGAGAGTCAAAAAGAAGAAAGAAAACTCATAAATCAAAAGAGAAGTTGCGATTAATAGCGCCATATAAAATGAATTACAATTGACCAGTATTCCAAGTACGGAGTTTTGTATTAGATTAACCGAATAAACGGCAATGGCAGAATTGTCGCTTATGGACATTAGGTTAATTAACACTGTCTGCAAAGCGCGATGAGACGCTTGACCTCAGTGCAAAGGCATTAGATTTAATGAAAGCTCGTCGCTGGGACGAACGACATATCGCGCATGGTGTGGGTCTCAATATATCACGTTCTATACCATATTGGTTCAGTGGTCTTATCAAACTAAATTCTCACGGCATTAATATGGAAAGAGTTCAAAAGATTGACCCTGGGCAAGTGCTCTATAAGAACACGTACTCGTAAAGAAAAGAGCTTGTTCTCAAAAGCTGTCGTATATAGATTTCAAAACTAATCTGACTGCAAACGGAGGTCATCCATCCCACCCCGTTAGCGTTAGAAATATATGCATGATTGGCAATCGTAATCATGTACTAGTACTGTATCTGCATCAACGCCATTTGACATGCGATCCCATTTGTTTTAAGATAAGGATATTTCAAACGAGTGTTCACAATTTTGGCAATGTTTTGATCTAGGAGCAGAGCTATTTCAATGCCAAGAACAGATATCCACCCCACGGTAGGGTAGATATAACGTATGGTGTAATAGAGCCAAAGCCAATGCTCTAGCTCTTTGGTTTGAATCAAGGGAGAACAATTCAGTTGAGATACATGTATTAGTGCACTTTGTATCTGTAAAACTTAAAAGCATCGGGAGTGCAACAAATTTAAAAAGCACTGTCGCATGGAGGGTACATTTTTCTCAAAAAAAAAAAAATGGATTCTAGATTTTTGCTGCTGCTACATATTTACCAGTTTATTGTGATGGCTAAAATCCTGGTAATATACGATCACCTTCACAATATCTGTCACAAATAAAGGACTTTGGAGCTTTTATTGGATTATCTCAACGTTAATATAAAATAGGATATCGTAGTTAGGTCTCACACAAGACATTAGATTATATTTCACATCGATATAAGGGATAACTTCATTAGGTTGCTGCTGCCGTGATACAAAAAGGTCGACACTTTATAATGCACAAGGGTTTGGCATATGTTTCAAATCAAAATCGCAATGATACAATCAGAAACTGATACTTGCTTTCCATACAAATTCAGTCAATATTCTTAAATCTAACCAAGAGGGCTATTGCGCAACTTTATATAGTTTATCTCCTTCAGCAACAGACATTTTACCCACTGCACTGAAGTAGTGCATTTGCAGCTACGGTTTTGTATACTCCGGTTTAACTATAATAAGAACCAATGACGCATGTTATATCAAATCAAATTTACTCTGTATGGACAATATTTGAATACGCAAACGCGACATTTAATCTGTCAAGTTGCTCTCACCTGACAATTTATTAAAAGATAACGCGTGTTTAAACCACACGTTTATTTAACACGTACTAGAGCGTTATCAATCAATGGTATCGAAAGGAAGGTCTTGAGTGCTCGTGTGGTGCTGGCTGCTGAACTATTAAGCACAATATAAACAAAGGCGTTTTATATTGTCTAATTTCATTGCATAGATAACTGTTGTAGCAATTTAACAAAACGGTTGAAATGAGGAAAACGCCCTGTGGATCAATACAGCTACCCTAAGCTCGATACTGCAAGATGGTTATATCATTATTTTGCACCCTGTCAATGTTTCTCAGATTAGAGCTGAACAAAAAAAAAAAAAAATAAATAAAAAAAAAATAAATAATAATAATAATAATAATGGTGCGAAGTTTCCCTTTGAAAAAGAGCACGAAATGCATAAATGACAGAAGAAATGTGTCATTGTATAAAAGTAAAAAAAATAAAAAGACGATCGATTTAAGGAGCAGAAAAGCCAAATCATATCAGAGGTGCCATCATTTATAATTTCATTTGGCCATTTTTGGCAAGTTGACATATCTCTTTTTGTAATGAGAAAGATATTATCCTATTTTGCGATATCCATGAAAAATGTTCAACCGGTTACAAGTTATCCAAACGGCTTTTTAACTACAAAGTGTTTTTAGTCGTTATCTAAGATCAAATTTATTAAGGTTTTTATTATGATCCGCTCGGAGACGGAACCCATGACCTTTGGCACCAAAGTCGAGCAAACTGAATACTGCTGTATAGAAAATATATAGACTAATATTAGTATGCTCATGGATGAAAAATATATACACACAATGGACAATAGAACTGTCACCCCCTGAATCAGAGTGATCAAATAATAATCAAGTAATCAATAATCAAAGTAGGCAGATCTTGAGTAGTTATAATGCCTGGTCTACATAATTTTTTTTTGTGAAATTTGATGTTAATAAAATGATACCAGGAGGATATCATCCCACAGTTATTTATCTCCCCCAAAGTATTGGTTCAGTAGGGGGGACACTTTTGTTCATTGTGTGTACATGTATAATGTTCGATTTCCCAATTCTACAGTTTTAAATTTACCGTTTAATATGATACATGTATATATTTTAATCACAGCTGGTATTTTCTCGTCGTGATCCAGTTGGTGACAATTGCCACAGCTTTAATTCATTCCATATATAACAAATTAGTGCTTCCCCCTTTACAACGTTAACTATTCTGCGTTTCTATAATTCACCGCTCCCCCCCCCCCAAAAAAAAAAAGAGGTTAACATAAAAAAATGGAAGTATCAGATGCCAGATTGCCAATCCAGGATTTCATACACCGGAAAAAATGCACACAATTTGGTGAAAGCTCTCTTTTATTGACGAGCTTAGCACATAAAAAGCCATTGATTAGAGCAACTTGAAACGCTAACTGATCAATTTCGCACCACACGCAATAAGCATCAATTTTTTTTAATATCCGTGTATAGAATGAATTAAGATTAGTCGGATAGCACGGTAAATCTCTCGCCAGAAGCGTTTCCAGTATAGAGGATTTAACGTTGTTTGCACTTGATTTGTTTTGCAGGGTATTTTACCTAGGTAAAAAAAAAACAGATTCATAAATTTGTTGGTCGGGAAATTAATAGGAAGTTGCATGGAAGATGGGTACTGATCATGTGTTGATAAAATATGCAACACCGATAAATGGTCAAAATCACACGAGCATTGGGACATTTAACTACCAAAACACCCCTTCCTTTTATTCAACACCGATTTCACATTTTTGCGAAATATATGACCAAAACGACAAGGGACCCAACCAAACTGCCTTCAAAAGTTTGAAATGGCAAGGGGTGAAACATGCGTGAAACCCGTGGTATAGTATAAGTGCGTGTACTCTTTAATACCTTGTTTTACGTCTTGATGTATGAATTCTGAACACAGCGTCAATTATAGCTGCGTCAGTTGCAGCCCTGTTTCAAGTCGTGTCAGATGAAGTATAAAACCATTTCACCTTACTTTAAGTGCACTTATCACCAGTATGAGGTAGGTCTTAGTTCGAACTGCTTGTGCGTTAAAAATCTTAACTCAGCGTCTAAGTAGCATTTACAATTACGTGAGATATATTTCACAATTACTATACCCAGTACAACATCAATACAGGATCTAGTCTCTTCATGCGTAGGTCTAGGTAAGGACTTAATTAGACACTCAAACCAGTGCCCAAAACTAAGATCTGCTGCGTATCAGTGGCTTGTGAGAATTAACAAGATAGATCTCTTCATGCAGTATTCTTCCGTAACAGTATCTCTGCATTCCTAATTCAAAGTCTAGTATGAAGAATTCCTCAACTTAATTGCACCGCATAACGTCACGAAAGCACAGTTTAAGTTCTTTTCTAAAGCGCCTGCCTGTTAAGCAATACAGGAAAAAGTTAATGGAGTGGTTGGTATAATTCAACATCAACACCATCACTTCGGTTAAATCCAATCGCGCCTTTTCTCGCGCGCTAGCTATGTCCCTTTTCCAGTATGACTGAACCATGCGGTTAATAAATGCTGGGAAAGAGAGTAGTAGAAATGATATAGACACCGCTAGTAGCATAATGGTCAACGATCTGACCGGTAGCAGAGGTCCCTCCTGTTGGTCACTCCGTCTCCCTGCGGTGTGACCATCTGCGTTTCTATCGGATGGATAATGGTCAAGCAAACCGTTTCCTGTCCCTGTCTCCGTGGAGCGGTTACTTAGGCGCCAACGACGCTGTTCTATTTTGAACAACCCTTTTATAATGAGTATATTTAGAACTATCATTGTCAGGAAAGGCCCACTAACGTATATACAAAACACCACCCAAGGCAAAACGTGTTGCCAAAAGTATCTGTCGCCGTCCGAAGTGTATCCGCAAACGTAGATGACCGTCACGTTGCCGTCTAACGTTACGTTTTCCGACCCTCGCGTCCAGAACACGTGCATCGTTTTAGCCGTGATAAGCGCGGCTATCACCATGAGAGACAGGGCGGCTTTTCTGACCGTGCACAAATCCACGGCCCGCGTGGGCATGCAAACGGCAATGAATCTGTCCACGGTGACGGCGACCAGAACCCAGGCCGAGAAGTCCATGCTGAAGTACGTAAGGAACCGTGTGATGTGGCACGCGAAGGTGCTGATGTAGCGTAGCTCGACCACACCGTACGCGCAGAGGATGTGCCTCATTAGTCCGACCCACAAGACCACAAGGTCAGACACGGCCAGGGTCGCCAGGAGTATACCTACGGGGGTCTCCCTGAGAACCTTACGCGTCATAACCATGAGAGAAGCCAGGTTGCCGAAAGTTCCAAACACCAGGAGTACGATGGGGACAACTTTCCACAGCGTCCTTGTCAAAATCGTTTCTGGGTACGGCACGCCGTCGGTTGTGTTGTGTATATGCTTATCCAAGGAGAAGGAGAAATCTGTGTAATCTTCGTGGGGGTCCATCATGGGGGCTGGGATAGTAACGAGATGATTTCTGGCTAATACACTGTGACGTTTGTCCTTTATATCAACCAACCCCAAATGACCAAATTATACACGTGTCTTGGTTTCTTCAGTGCCAGAATTGTCTCCTTTGAATGCTATGTAATGATCTATTATCAATAAAACTTCCTAAATTCAATATCGAACCAACTGACAATCATGAATATTCGTATTATGTATAATACTTCTTTTCTGCTTCTCCTTTCCTAGTGTAATAGACCTATCATTGTTATGGTGTTGTAATTTCCTTTTCTATAGGTAAAATGCACATCGCAATCTTCTTACACATAGACGGAGAATCAGCACTATGCAGTACAATATGGGTTGCTTTCTCCTTAATTATTCTCAGTTCAGAAACTTCTCGTTTCGCCGATTAACTTTACGTAATATCAAATCCAGTAAGCAGCTGTGGATGATGACATGATGTGCGTGATTTGTTTTCCGTTTCAATATACTCGGTGATCTGTCATTCCATACTAAATACATACTGGCCGGTATACGTGTATGACTGTCATTAAATTTGATTTTGTATTTGTATATTGATTGAAGTAAATGAAGTAAATACTTAAGTCCCACAAACAAACAATCCTAAGTTGCAGCGGAACCAGTGTGCGAAATTAGGCAAGGTTGCAAACGTGGTACCAAATGCAAGGAGTACTATTTTTGATGGATCACAGAATACCCGTCAGTCTTCCCCTAACTTAAAATCGGGTTTCCGGTTAACATTTCAAATCCGAAAAAAAAAAAAAAAACATCGTATAGTGTAATTATTCATCTCTACCCTCAGATAAGTTCAACGCTGGTCATCCTATAGTATTTTATATGTATCTCGATCCTTATGCAGGCACGGTTAATTGGTGCGCGCACAGTGCACGTGTCTGCGTCATCTGTGCATGTGCAGCGTAATTTACCAAACTAACGAGACCCAAATATGGACTTGGCAATAGTTGTCATTGCCATGCTTTTTTTCCACATTCACATCCTTTCTCAAATCCATCATGTTTATCCATTACTAATCTATCAAAATGCTACACACAAACTAATCGCCCCCGGTTTCTTGATGGTGCATGATGCATTTTTCCTCAGTGAGACCAAATCCCTGTGTGGCGATGAAATCACTTTTAGCTGTTCCCCGTATCCACTGAGGCATCAATCTGTTATTGCACATGTATATGAGGGACTGTTCCGTACTCTGTAAAACTTACTGATATGTCTGCAAGTATATGAGACGCACATGCAAAATTAATAAGCTCCAGCAGTGCACGTATCATATATCAATGTAGTTTTAACAGGGAGAGCAAGTCTGTGTTCTTTCCTCGTGACGGCGACCTAGTCCTTCACGCATCCTATGGTGAAAATCTCTCACTGCTGCGTGTGGGAATTCAAAGTTACAATCAGCAGTACTCCTCAAATTAGCGTACTTGTAACAAGTCACGCAACATCAGACGTATCATTCTCCGGTTTATACGTCCACACTTCTTGCGATGATGGATCAATTGTGCATTGTATTTCAGCCGCGCGGGGATTTCCGAGGTATCTCGACTATCTCCCCGTGGAGCGTGCGCATGTGTGATAGGACTTTCACAACAATTTTCTATACGCAGTGTTGATGAATCAGTCCCCGCGCTACTGAATGGACGTGAATCATGCCATAATCACTCTATATTGTAGAAACCGTGAAGATATGATAAAAGTTAAAAGAAGCTCTCGTTTGTAGTATGTTAACAGAACAGGTTCTTATTCAGCTGTCACAATGCAGCAGCACACATGAATGCAATTATATAGGCCTATATATACAGCAATACCCTCATTAGTTCACAGATGCCAGTTCTGTTTTATACAACGTTCGCTGTGCATCCTGTTCACCATAAATACTGCTCCCACATGTCATAGCAACTAATGCTAAGCATACACAGCTCACCTGTGTTATTAACGCTTGTGGATACAGTTCAGTGTAAAGTTTACACTCGGATTTTGTCAGTTGTTTCTTCCTTCTGTCAACTGTTACGTCTATATTGAGATATGAGTCGCTTCCAACATAATGAAAGCATCTGGCAATATCCCAGGGAAATGCACGGCTTATGTACTTGCGTTCTGTATGTAGTCGCCAAAGACAACTAACAGCTTGGTTTATGTCGCCATACTAAAAAGCAACGAACATATCTGTGGAGTGGGGTGCACAACTCTTCTATGCGCCATGGGCAATTCACAGGACGGTTTATGATTTCAAGTGTCCCTGGGAAAAACAACAAAAACAGCTCAATCGTGCGGGCGCCACTAATACATGAAATTTATGCCTTAAGCACCCACTATTTCAGCGATACAACCACCCACCAGTATTCAGCTTAAACTGCAGGACCCCCAGCCGAGTAGCATTAAAATTATTTGTACAAAGAAACCAAAGCCAGATTTCATTGAATTTACCTCGATACCACGCCGAGGGTTCCTGAAATGTGTAACACAGTAATTATAAATGTATATATAATTATTGGTTTCGGGCACCTATATAGACTTAATCCGGTAAGCAAATGGAAATAGACCTGATTTACCAGCACATTTACTCTTGTGTGGGATAATCAGAATCATGTTTACATTGAGTTTTTGCTTAAACTGCGCCAGGAGAACCATGACCGCATCCAATATCTAATAGCCAATAAATCTTTGGAAAAATACCCTTGTATGTCCGACTTCAACGTCATGCCAGGCTTACCACCTACCTAAGGTACCATGCCCAATCCTCAGGCACTGCCCTTCCCACCCTCAGCTACCACCCTAAGGTACCATGCCCAATCCTCAGGCACTGTCCTTCCCACCCTCAGCTCCCACCCTAAGGTACCATGCCCAATCCTCAGGCACTGTCCTTCCCACCCTCAGCTACCACCCTAAGGTACCATGCCCAATCCTCAGGCACTGTCCTTCCCACCCTCAGCTACCACCCTAGGGTACCATGCCCAATCCTCACGCACTGTCCTTCCCATCCTCAGCTACCAATCATTAGGCACTGCCCTTCCCACCCTCAACTACTACGTTAAGGTACCATGCCCAATCCTCAGCTGCTCTCAACCAAAGGTACACGTACAAAGGTTCTTCTCACCCAATTAAGTCTTTATTTCAACCTTTCAAATGTATGGAGTACGGAAAATTGTCAAAGTAAAAAGATACACGTTGTAATCATATCGGTTATTGCAGATCCTCACCCTGTAAAGGAGACAAAGCTTTGTTTCCCATTAATAATGATTCCTTGGACTTGATTCCTTGATATACAACAAATGTAATGATATAATGCGCGAAAGTTCGCAGGTGTCAGTAGGTCTATTACCAAAGGCTATGTTCATCTCACTATTACCAAGCTCTGTACTTCACATCGAAAACTCAGTTATACAAGCGTCTTTTTTTATTAAATCAATATCACAATCCCCGGGGAGGTGTCAGATGAGAGATTTGCATGTCTCACATCTTACACCTTGACTCTCCACTGGTGCGAGATTAAAATGTTCGCGGCAGTCGTGACACTCGGATAAAAAATCGAACACACTAACACTGCTATGTATAGAATACTTGCCCTATTGGGAAGAGACGCCAAGAGAAATATGATACGGAATCAATGCAATCTTGTTACATAAATGAATGTTTAAAATACGTATTTTATAAACAACGCAATAACCATTTGCTTCAGTACCTTTGTTTATATTTCCTGGTTAACAAAAAAAAAAAAAAAAAAAAAAAAAAAAAAAAAAGCATTATTTATTGAGTAAAGGGTTAAAGCATAGGAAGCTTATCAGAATAGATAGCTGTTGATATCAGTCCAGGAGTTAGAGGGGAAGTTTAAAGGTGAACACAATTGAGATAAATGTTGCACATCTCTTTGAGTTACATAAATGGAAAGTGCAAACGCTCTGCCAAAAGCATTGCCCGCTGTCTTCATATTGGTGCTTGAAATAAAATGAACCTTTAACATCGTCATTATTGGTGCCTATAGGCTTATATCTATCAGTCTAATTCTTCATTCATGTATACACGAGAAATGGAATAGATTGCTAAAACGCTTGGGGTAATTGACGAAATCATTTAATCTACGGGTTGTAATCAGACCACGTAATAGCGAAATGGCGCTATGCGTGCTATCTCATTGCTCGCTATATTATTATTTCTAAACAGGGGGAAAATGGAAGAAATGAGTTTTCAAGGAAATTGAGCTGATGTTAAGTTTCTAAACGATTCTTTAGCGTGTCATAAATCGAGTCTCTTTTCATAGTATACTGCTGCAGTGCGTCACTGCTCGCCTTCCATGGTCTCCTACACAGAAGAGTAGGCCACACATTAAAAATGAGTCATTTTACTGAATGGGGGCATGCCATATATTATCCACAGTTTACACACACACACACACACACACACACACACGTATATACGTGTGCAAACAAATGGTTTGACGGTTGATAGAATACATAGAATACGAGTCAACATTTCCTTTCAACGGGGTTGGAAAATATATGATCACATAAAAAAAGAACCGAAAGATGCATTATCATCCATGGAACGTCCGAAAATAGATTGGAACTTAAACACATTAAATAGTTCCTATACATTTGTTTCCTCATTTTGGTAATCAATGCCGCCTGACCTTTGGCACTATGCTAGATACGCACACTGTAGATCAACGAAAGAGTAATAAATACTAAAACATTTAAGTCGCCATTAATCTCTTCAACGCATTCCAGTTTATCTTCATGTGTGTGTTACTACTCGGTTATAGCAGCTGCTATTTTCCCTGAAATAATATACCAGGTCATTTATGATACCAGCATATTAGTACTTGTATATTTTATTTGATATCTCCATATACAAATACACTAATTCCTGTCGATCTGCTGTATTAGTGGCTGGTGTTATATCTTTCCGGGCTTGTTTATTATATACGTTTCTGTGACTAAAGGCTATTCTCTTTGCGCTCCGATGGTCCTTATATAATAATATTTCACGGTAAACTCGCAAAAAATTGAATAATCATTAAGTAAATGTTTCCACCCTGTACAACAAAACTATGTGGATATACATGTACCATGAATGGTTTCCCTTCAACTCTGGCAATAAAAGCGACTCTCATATTCAGGGTGAACGTTCCATACTCACAGTAAATATATAGACGAACAAGAACATGTGTTGTACATGGAATTCGCACTGTAAGACAGGTGTGATGTGCTATTGCAAAAATAAACAACTGGGTTTGATAATAAAAGCAACTCGTGTGTAAATATCCGGCAAATTACAGGAAGGCAATAAAATGCATGGCAGCCACATCATCATCATCATCCGAGAGAGAGAGAGAGAGAGAGAGAGAGAAAGAGAGAGAGAGAGAGAGAGATTCCAGTAAGGAAAATAATCTTTACTTAAAGTATAATTTGAAATTTTAAAGCTTCTAATATACATCCTGAGATCTCCCACATGTGGCAGAACTCTAAACCTCTAGGATACACCAAATCACGTACATGGAGAAATCACCGATAGGAAGCCAAATGTATGTACTGGTATGTAAATTTTCCGCGCTTTTGAGATATACACACATAAACTTTGGAATAACCATAAGACACGTAAAAACGCCTGTTTTTAAAAAACACAAACATATTTTGAGGAAGTTTTCATAGATGAAGCCCGTTGAATAAAAACACTAAGAAAATAAAACATAAAAAAAATTATTTTATCTATTTTAAATTTTGAAAGTGAGAAAAGTTCTCGAGTTCACATGGAAGATTTGAAGAGTGAAATATTTTCAAATATTAAATCCAGTTCTTAAAAATTCTAGAGATATTTGTGCAGTTGATAAATATTGAAGTGGTCATAATGATAATATAAAGTTTGCGGGGATTTAGGATTAGTCTGATATTGTGGGGATTTCAGGACTGTCTGTTGATACAACGACTATTGAAAAGTGTTCAATCCTCTTCAAAGGTGAAATCAAAGTCGAAATCCCCCACTGGAACATCCCACTCGGGCATGTCTTCCTCGGCCTCAATCTCATCACTGGGCATGTCCAATGCCATCATGCCACCTTTCCCATTTTCGGGCATCTCCATGGCCACTATGCCGCTGTCTTCCCTCTCGTCATTGGGCACATCCCACTGAAACAATTCGTTGAACCCTGCCGCCTTGTCGTCTGGCATGTCCCAAGGCACAAGCTCACAGTTATTATCGCCGGTGCCAATAGTTGGGGCGAGTGATGCCTCCTGTGTGGTAGTGTGATTTTGGCGGTGCGCCGTAGCTGGAGGGTACCTTATCCTCTCCATGTCTTTCAGGAAAGATTCCTGTTAAAAAGAAAATATGAAAATAAGAACAAAAGAAATTCTTACTTCCAAAACAACAATAATAGGTTTCCATAACATCGATTATTTCCAAGAAGGTCACTGCATTTAAGTTTATATTTTTGAGTGTTAGGTTTTAGCCTACTGTATACTATACTGTTTAATAAGATAATTGTATAAATTCCATATAACAATGTATTCGCAAATGGTGACACGCTTCATGCGTGATCCTGAATTACGAGCAGTTGCAAAGTCACTGGGATAGATATATACAAACCTGTGTAAAAACTATATTAATATTACCGTACCAAAAGGGAAATTATGCACAAAATTTGTGTTACTGAAATGTGCATCCAGACAAGGAAAATGATAAAAAACAACAAAAGCACAAGCATATAAAAGAAGAGAATGGAAAAAAGAAGCAAGTACCTGGACAAAAGCAAGAAGAGGGGAGGACCTGCAGTCCATAGGGAATACGTTAGTGTGATAATCAGCAAGCCAACTGAGAAAAATAAGCAAACAAAAATGAAGATGAAAAATAAAAGAAAAAAAAATGTCAAATGCAATAGAAAGTAAACAAAGACTGAACAGACAGGAACGAATCAAAAAGGAAAATATCTATAAATAGATTTAAATAAATTCTTCAATCTATGTAATTCCAAGGTGAAATAGCTAGCGAACTCTTACCGAAGGCACAATATGCCCTTCACGTCTTGCACTCTGTTGACTTCATCACTGAAAATATAGGATCAACGGCACATTTAGTCAAAATTTTAAAAAATCTAAGTATACAAATTTTGAAATAATGAATGCCATTTTTTAACTCTTAAACATCTCCCGAATGAATGAATGAATGAATGGATGGAATAATGAATAAACAGAGATAGAAATAAATACATAAAACATCAATAAATACGCAGAGAGAAGATAAAAACGTTAAATAAATAATCAAATACAAAGAGAATATCGATAAATGCCAAAGAAAGCGGCTCACCAGATCAAGTTCTCAGCAAACTCCCGGAATGCCGGTTCTGCATAGTCGGCATGGAGGATATTTCCAGCCAGTATTTTCACTTTGATGGCTGCTCTGCCGTGTGGCTCGTTGTACCAGAGAGGATGTCTGCATAAAGAAATTGACGTTATAAAAATTGGGTGAATATTCACTTTTGAGACATTTTATAATATCAGTGGCGCCAAAGCAAAAGAAAAAGAGTGGGTGGATCTCTAATTTCGGTTTAAATTTAACCGAATTAAATGTCAATATAATCTGAATTCCAGTGCGTTAAAGTTTATAGCCAGAGAAAAATTGAAGTGAAACAGAATCATAAAATAAACCTATTTTGCTCCGTTTTCCACGGGGGAGGGGGGGGGGGGCAAAGATATATTAAAAGATAGCACAATACGAAGGATAAAATGAAGAAAATACACAACCCTATCTATAAAAATTGATTTTTTTTCCAAATGGCTGCATGTGTCAGTAATTTTTACAGCACTGTTATCAGGTAATATTTTTACCTGCCAACGTACAACTCGAAGATCATCACACCCAGAGCAAAGTAATCCGCCTGAACGGACGCGGAAGTGCGCATTAGAATTTCCGGGGCGAGGTTCTTGGTGATGGTGTAAGCTACCATCCTCGGTCCCCAGCTACTCTCTCCGCTCTCGTCACAGCGGTGGGCGGACCCCAAATCACACTGAAAAAATGAAACTGAATAAATAATTGAACATGGATAAAAAAACACGTACTAATAGTTGCTGTGTGTGTGTTCACTACAGTGCTCTTGTTTTAAAATTTCACTTTACAACACATTTAAACTGAAAATCGTTTGCAAAATTGCGTAGAATATGTAACAATTTAGAGAGTCTGCAAAACTTCCTTTGGTGAATTGCAAAACATTATTTTATAAAGAACATCACGCTTTGCTGTAACTGTTGATGTGCATATGGTATTCTGAGCCTTATAGTTGTACATAAAATAACTAATTATTTTGTGATAGAAAAATGTTTAAAATTTCGCGCTTTTACTGATATGATTGTACATTTACACGTAATAATGTTATGTAGCTCACCACTTTGGGGATGCCATTCCGGTTAATCAGGATATTATTCAGCTTAATGTCAAAGTGAATGAGTCTTTTATTCCTCATGAACTGCAAGGCTATACAGACCGACACCGTGACAAACTTGACAGCCCTTGACTCTAAAATCCCGCTGAAAATAGAAATAGTTACATAAGTGAAAACAAAATGGAATTCCCATCGTATTTTTTAAATCTTATTTTTTGTTTCCATCAAAATTCGAAGATTTATATGGAATAATTATCATTACGATATTAGAAACGTGGTCCATGAACAAATAAATTTAGAATAATTAAAAAAAAAATACAGATTTACATAATTTTTTAAAAATGCCCAATATCCTAAGGAAATACATGTAGTACAAGAAGAGGATAATGAATGATAAAAAAGCAAGCAACAGTTCACATTATTATACCTATTTTAACGTCGAAAACAAGAGTAGGGGAAAAATAAAATTAGATCATAAAAAGAGAAATTGAATTAACACGTACTGATAATCGGTCAGACGCTGGAGGTCGAGTGTGCAAAGTTCTGTCAAAACAACAGGTAAGCCAGGCTTTACCTCGAATGAATGGTGCAAACTAAAAATATGAAAGGAAAATAATGTTATGAGACCTTTTAAACAATAAACATAAACAATACAAGAAAATATGACTAAAGTTTTCAAAATGACTGAAAGTAATTAAAAAGAATAATATCAGGATATGAGCGCAATTTGACTAAAATGCAATGAGGGTGATTTTAAAACATTAACTTAGAGAAGAAGTGAAAATAGTTACCTCAAAATGAAATCGCTTTTGAGCTCTCTTAGAAGACCGATCTCCTTTTCAAATGCTTGAGCCCTGTCAATGTCTACCGGTACTTTCAATGCCCAGTCGTTTGAAAACTAAAATAAGAACATGATTATATAGCCCACGATGTCTGTTTGTTTATCTGATTTGTTCCAATCTAAGATCTAATATACCATTATTAGATCTTAGTTCCAATCGTCTTGCAAAATAACATGACCCCATCCCCCACCCTGGGGGATATGTAAAGGTTTACGGAAGCGGAGACAATGGAGGAATGCTACCATCAGTTCTCAGGGCGACTCCGTCCAGACCCCCCCCCCCCCCCCCCCCCCCCGACACACACACACACACTAAATAAAGGATATAACATGAAGAAAGAATGACAATTTCTATTAAAAAAGTTTTACCACAAAATAAGTGGTATAGAGTCATCATGACATGGGTCAACCTTACTAAAATAAGATTTGTTCTAAAAAGATGCATACAACGTGATACAGTGAATTTATTTGAACTTATGGGCCTATACCTTGTACACATGGCCGTAACTGCCGACCCCCAACACTTGGTTGTTAGGAAATTCATTCATGTAAAGCTTTCTGATCTGTAAATAAGAAAACGCATTCGTTTTAAACGTACCACGGGAGTCTCTATTTGTTTTAAAAGAATTTGTACATTGTTATTTTCTTCAAGCTCCGGTATATAAAACCTTATATTTTCACAAAAAGTAAATTTGGAAAGCGTAGTGGACCCTTTCCTCGTAAAATAAGTAGGAATGTTATAGAGAAGTCTGTTATTTCGCAACCAAACGCACTTTGCAACCGGTTGATTAATCACCTTATTTTCCAGGGCTCTCCGTTTGATGTATTCGTAACTGCGTTGTGCACCCAGAAACGCTAGATGTGAAATTATTATCATTTTAAAAAAGAAACATTATAGATCGCTTTCTTTTGCTTACGCTAAATCTTGAATAACTGCCGTTACCATCTGACGTAATGATTACGTTGCGTTACGTTTTGCTTTGACCTATGGCGTCATAATATTATAACTGTACATTTTGACCAGTGCGTTATGACATAATTTTCCCCCCAAATCGGCACATGTCCGTTTTGTATTTTTCGAGGGGGTGGGGGTGGGGGGGGGGGGGGAGGGGGGGCGGCAGACAAAGACACATTATCGAGTGAAATTTGTGATGTGTAAACTACGGAGGATTATTAAATACAGTAAATTGAAAGAGTAAAGGATGACAAAAAATGCTTGCTTTATCTTTCTCTTATTCTTTTACTTGTTTTACTATTTTAGATTTCATTTCGTCAATATAATATATTTTTTTTTGGGGGGGGGGGTCGGAGAACACAGGAATACCTCAGTAGCGAAGGGGTCAAGTGCACACCCTGAGAGTGAGCCACATAGTCACATAGTCCAGGGACAGTTACATATATAAAGAAGTTAAAAGAAATATGGCTTAAATTTCTTTACAGATGTTTTTCTCTGTTCGCACCATGAAACCGCGGTTCAAGTCGTTAAATTGGCGTTATATATCACAAACCCACGACCAGCGATCACAAACGACAATTTCACTTATAAGATATGCTGGTATTTTATGTCGTTTTTTGTTTTTTTTTTACAGAAGTGTACGTTGGAATCTTGTGACCTATTTTCTGCTTATAGGAAAGACAGATCTTGTCCTGTTTGCCGTATAAAAAAATCATCATTGAATTTGCATTCGTTTTCCCCATTAAAGCTGACTTTAAAAAACTCTTTTTTTCCCCATTTAAGCTGACTTTAACAAAAAAATTGTTTAGACTTCTTGAGGCATAGTTTCATATAAATCTCATTCAAACTATTGTGAGGGATTACACAATGGCATTATAGGGATAGTTCAGCGATTTTTGACTGAGGCGTGGTAATCTAATACCTTACCGCGCTTGTGTATCCGCTTATCGAAATATGAATGTCAGTTTTACAGAGAGATCACTTAAACACGCCATTAGCAAATGTGAAAGACTGTTAATACATTTAATCCAGTAGTGACCGCTTTTTTTATATTGGAGACATATACTAGGCTTTTGGAATTTCATGCGTTAAGTATTAAAGGGGGGTTATTTTATAATCATCATTTTTTTTTATAATTGCTTTTTTATTTACACGTGGAATATGAAACTTGTTCCACATTGTCATAAATGATCAAACACGTGAAATCTGGATCTCTGTTTCCTATATTAATTTCAAATTCACAAACACTTGTAAATGCGTGGCAATAAGTCAGGCTGTACAAATAACATCTGTAAACATAAACGCAACAAGCAAAATAGCAAATAAAAAAGGGGAGTTTAAATTTAGTTCGTATTACAATGTGTCAATAGGACCAATACAACACGAAGGGTTCTCCGGCACTTGTTGTCATAAAGTAGCATATAAAAAGAAAGAATTAAAGACTGCTCTTATATAAGTCTGCTTACTTACAGTTCTCCGTTGGCAACTGCGTATGCATAAAAGGCCACAATGCACCTTGGCTGGTTGATTTAGCTAAGGCAACACCGCTTTACATTTAATCACATCCCAGACTTGTCGCTTTATCACATTCTGTTCAAAATTTGTACGCTATGTATATCCCCACTGTTAGGGTATGTGTACTCGAGCAGCCACGTCAATCGAGTGCGCTTGCATTTGTATGACCGGTGACACTGGCGCTGTTCCACGACAGTGAATTTATTGTCAACGAAGCACAGGTGACGAATTTTCCCCCATGAAGATCGTTAAGAGAAAGTTGGCGTTAGCTGTCCCGTCTTAAAGGAAATACACATATATGAACATGAGCAGCAAGGGAAATATGACACGAAGACGAGGATTAAATATGTACGCGATTTTCTCCTTCATCGCAGTACTTCATGTGTATCTCCAAGGTGAGTTTTTAGTTAAGTGTATGAGAATGTGCGATAGAGGAGAAAATGGAGGGGGGGGGGGTACAATTATTAAGATAGAAAATCCACGTAGAGGAGTTTATTTCCTTATTAAGATTACACACAAACCCCTCGCCATTCAACAGGTTATTTGTAAGTTTTATGAATTAAGTTTTCGTTAACCGCATAGCCGAACTTGACTATGGAATGTCAGCCTGTGAGAGTCGTTTCACCAACTCCTACCACAGGGTAAATGTAGGCCTAAAAAGATGAAATGGCTGAATAGTTAATATTGAGCAAATTGAGTAAAGTGACAGTCAAGCATATGTTTTGTTAAAAAAAAAAAAAAAAAAAAAAAAAAAAAAAAAAAAAAAAAAAAAAAAAAAACAGTAAGGCTGATCATAGTTGGAATATTTTCTTGGCTTTGGAAAGTGGAAATGACATCTTTTATAAAACAAAATTTGCAAATTTAAAATAAAATCCTAACATGGTAATGGCCAGAGATAAGATTAATTCTATCCTCTACCAGGGCCGCAGTTTTAATTATGTGGACATTTTTCTGACGCGACAGTACAGAGAATAACGGTCAATTTACCCAATCTATGGCCCTGGCAGAAGGTACATTAATTCCAAGAATTAAAAAAGGAATCATGTTATTTGCATCATTCATGGGCGTTTTAATTATTTTCCATACATACACATTTTCCACAGACATATACACGCTCACGACACTGCGCAGACATTCATTGTTCCTCTCTAATCAGGTGCGTACAGTTCCGAGGACGACCACCACGATGAAGACCACGACCCAGACATTGAGAACGCACTGTTGTCCAGTATATTTGCCAACTATAACAGCATATCTGTCCCGCTCAGTCCTGGAGGTCCACTGGTCGTCAGCCTTGGGCTGGCCGTCAACAGAATCATCGACCTGGTGAGTACATGTACATGTATATAAAGAAGTGTGAAGACAAAACAATAATTTGAAAATGATAATAAACCAGTGGCACATCTAGTACTAATATAACTATTTAATCATAGACTGAATCTGATTTTAACGAAAACCGGCATCACTGAAGAACGACAACAGGAATGATCATACAGGGGCGTCTTCTAGGTCTTCTGGAAGACGGTAAGATTTTAAAGTTTACATTGACGGGTATCTATTTTTTTTCTGTTGGAAGACCATCAAAAATGGAGGATGGATCAACAAAGATAATTTGGAATACTGTCAAAAAATATCACTGGATCAGCTCCTGTCATAGGTGTGTCTTACCTAAAATGGAGGACTGAATTTTATAAGCCTATTTTTTACCGGACTGTTTATAATTGTCAATCAACTAAGTTATATACAAATTTGTAGATTTTAAAACAACAACAGCAACAATAATAATTATATAATATGTAGGTCACCATGCTCTAGAGAGAGGGTTGAAAATGAGACGTTTCATTTAGCTAAAAACACATTACATTGATGATGTTTATTTACGTAAATTTAGGCCACCAGCCTATATTACATTACAGTAACAGGAGTCAAATTTATGCCTTCTACATGTATATATCCCTAAGTTTGAAGCACTCATACACATACATTGACAGATTTGTCAATAGAGTTGCATCTTCAGATTTCATGAGCTTATTGAAGTTGAATATGTTTGCCTGAATGCCGGGAATATATTTTGCTCTGTAACCATTATATCGTGGACACACAAGCACGAAATGGTACTCGTCCTCTATGTATGCTTCATTATAAGCGTTGCAGCAGAAATCACAATGTCTAAATTTGGGATCTATATTTTGATGTCTACCCCTCTCGATTTTTAGATCATGACACGAGGTTCTAAGCCGTGATAAGGCATTTCTAATCTTCCATGACGTAATTACAGTTAAATAGCGCTCCACATTTAGCATAGTTTTATACTCACTATAGCTATTCAGTTTACTATTGCCCTTCACATCAGCGGACCACTGTTGAAATGCAGTGTCTTTCAACCGTTGAGTAAACTCACTTAAAAAGAAATCAACATTTCCTATATCTTGTGACAGCCATAACACACCATAGCCGTAGCTGAATAATACATGTTTTATCTTACTAGCCCATGTAATTCTACCGGACAGCTCTAGGTTATATAACATTTGGTAACATTGCCTTGGGTACCTGTCTCGTCCCATACATAATAATTTCAACCAGTATTTAATGCTGCGTGTGAGATAATGCACCGTCAGAGGTAGTCTTCCACATTCTCCTAGGGCTGCAGCGTTTGATGCGGAGCTTGGTAAACCTAAGAAATATTTACAAAATTTGATTTGCACTTTCTCTATCACCTCAACATAATTTGTACCCCATATCTCTGCGCCATATAACAAAATAGGCAGAAACATACTATCAAAGATATGAAAGGCTATATTATATGCTAGCCTCCCGCATTTTTTCTCAAAAAATCTCAGCATTGTAATCGCTCGTAGAGCCTTAGCCGCATTATTTCGTTGAGTTGATGACCAATTATTACGTGTTGATACTAGCACCCCAAGATATTTATAATGTGAAACAGTCTCAAGTTTGTTACCCTTGTAGTAAAACTGTTCATATTTACGTAGAGGTCCTCCATTCCTACACACCATGACTTTTGTTTTATTTGTACTGACCTCCATGCCCCATTTATTACAAAATTCACTTAACACATTCAAATGCCGCTGCAGATGTACAACAGTATCTGTAATATTTACTATGTCGTCTGCATATAACAATGCTAGTAAATTTTGACACTCTGGAGATAAATATATACCACGACATTCCTTGTACTCTAAGTCTTTTATATAATCATTTAGATATAAAATGAAAAGCAGTGGACTGACCATGCATCCTTGTCTAGTACCAATAGTACACTCAAAAAAATTAGTTAATCCGGCAGGCGTTCGTACGCAAGACTTAAGATTTGAATACATTGATTTTAATACACTCAGTACCTTTCCGTGTACACCACAATTAGTGAGTCTGTGCCATAATAATACATGTTGTACTCTATCAAAAGCTTTCGAGAAGTCTACGTAAACACATTACATTGCCATTTGGTAACCGCTAAAATGAGTTTTAAATTTGCATTTTTGAACTAATTTAATGGAAAAACAATCTTAAATGGAGGTGATATTTTCGGACGGTTGTTGTGTCCCCAAATTTACTGTAAATAGCTAAAAAGTGGCCTTGTTAATATCGACAATATTAAGGTGAAAGACTTGTAAGTATAGCATACCGGTTTTCTTACTTCATAATAACACGCTTTCACAGTCGCTTTTTCGTTGAAAGTTGACTAGAACTCACAAAATAGTCAACAGTGTCTTGTGCCTTTTGAAAGTTGCAAGAAAGGTGTCTACGAAACCATGACTTCAGAAATAATTTACTTAACAATAAAGTTTAGAAAATTTCAGCCCTTTTTAAAATGGTAGTTTGAAGAAAGGATAAATGGTTGAATCGAACGACCCCCTCATCAGATATGCTCAATTTTTTTTGACAAAGTTTAAAATGCACCATATAGAAATGCAAGCTTTGTAAAAGGCATAGGCTTTTATATCTATCAGGTCAAAGGATATCACAGGTGTAACTCTTTGTTTTATCATTTTGACCGATGAATTTCAGAGGTCAGAATACCTGAAAGGATTGTTGTTTCTGAAAACCTCCAGGTGAGAACTCGGTCACATTAAAATAACTCACTCTCACTACGGATTATTTACACCGGTGAACTGTTCGTCATACTACATATATAAAAGGCCTATTTATCGAAGAAAAATTATTTTAAAAGGCGTTTGTATAGGATCTCATGTAAGTTTGGGTCTAAAACAAAAATTATAGATTAATTAGGTCAAGCCACATTATTACGTTGGTGTCTGATGCACGATAGATTTTTTTACTGGCCATAAAAAGCCGACATTTTTTATTTTGCCAAGGAGCAGCTATAAAAGCGACAGTATAAGTATAAGCGACAGTGTAATAGATAAATAATTTAAAAAAAAATAAAGTTTAAAAAGCCACGGTGACTTGGTCAGTAGAAAATTGTTAACATTTATATATTAATGTTATTTTAGCCAGCTCCTTTTTATTTTGTGTGTGCGCGTGTGTGCGTGTGTGTGTGTGTGTGAAAGAGAGAGAGAGAGAGAGCATTATACGCTGTACGTAATATTGCACAGTGTAGACATTATTAAACTAGTTGATATTCCAGCGCGATGGAAAATATTTATGTTTGTAATGGCACATTTCCTGCACCTACTGCATCAACAATTATGAGAAAGGTGGCTCAATACTGAAAAATGCAAGGAATGAGTTGTTGGGGCCGAAGGGGAGGAGGGGGGGGGGAGGTGAGATTTATTTAACAGTCACCACTGTCGCATGTGCATGGTTGAAATCTTCAGAAATTTATGTTTGCAAATTTTCACTGAATTATTGAGTGTTTAAGAAGGGTAGTATCATTAAATGTCTTTTTGCTGTATTTTTAGGACGAGAAGAACCAGATCCTCTTCAGTGCTGTTTGGCTAAGAATGGTAAGTGAACATACGGAGATTAAGTCTATGAAAACACGTACTGTGATCTAAAGGTGTTTTATTACGGAAGTAGTTGGAACGCATAGATGCACGTGTGAATAAATATAGACAGACGTTTGTAGACTAGTATTGCAAAGTAGGCCTCCACCTAAAACTTAGTCGAATTAACTACTGGTATTTTAAATTTGAAACAAAGAAAATGAAGAAGGTGGTTGTCACTATCTTATCGTTTATCCATTTAACGATCTTCCAGTTTTTGTTGAACGTGCATGCAATGTGCAAGTATCAGTAAAAGTGCTGCTCGTAAGAAAATAAGTTCCATTAATGGAAAAGACGCATTCTTCTCTTCCATGCTTAATAACGGCGTTGCATAAACCAGTCTGAGTTCGGATCGTACGGATTCGCGGCTGCCGTACATGTAGCCTCTACGATGCGCCAAGCTAAAACTGGGTTTGCCCATTTGATCCAAAGTGTGTTCTCTATGAAATATCGTCTAATGCACACCATATATTATTAAAATTAAATTTATTTTGTTTTGTCTGGTGTCGCGTTGTCCCCAAAAGGGTCTTAATTTGAAACCGGTAGGAACGCGGCGTTCACATACATAAAGAGCTACTGTATATTTAAACCATCACGTTTTATTTTGACAGACATGGTCCGACTCTCGCCTATCCTGGAACGAGAGCCTGTATGGTCACATCGAGGACATCCACGTGCCCATAACAAGTATCTGGCGACCGGACATCATCCTTTATAACGAGTGAGTGACAAGTGTGAAGGAAAGAAGAACATTCCGAACACTGGTGGTAACATTAGGCATTAGGCTTGCAATGGTTAGAGTAACAAAACGTGCACCGCGTCGTTTAGTTCTTTTACTTATAACAAGAAATGCCTAGTTCTAACACAAAGTTGTGCTACTTAAGCAAGAACAATGATTATTAAAAAAAATTAACAGGTACTCGGATAGCACAAACCTCCGCCAAGGCAGCCTAATTTTCATTGCTATGAATTGATCACCACCAAATCAAGCCGTTTCTTAGTCCAAATTTTTTTACCTATCCTGGAAAGCTTAACGAAATCCGACCACTACTGTTGCAGTTCGGATGTTCACTACCAAACCAACAAATGCAAAAAATAAATCCTTGTTGGAAATATTAAAAGCAAAGTGTGATAAAGATACCGAAATGCTTAATTGTTGTAAATAGCAAACAAATTACTTGTGACCCAAGTCTGACATACATGTACGTACATTTCAGTGTGACGGAGGAACAACGGACGCTGGACGCCTACAAAGCCCAAGTGAAGTCTGATGGCAGCGTCAAATGGCTGGCGCCGGCGCTTTACCAGAGCTACTGCAAACTGGACGTCCAATACTTCCCAAAGGACCTACAGGTGTGTCCCATGAAGTTTGGCTCCTGGAGTTTTCATGGAGATCATCTGAATTTGGTGAACATGACGGAATATGGCGACGTCTCCAATTACGTCGCTAACGGAGAGTGGGAGCTGGTTGCCTTGCCAGTTGTCCGTCACGTCGTGACGTACCAATGTTGCTCTGAAGCTTACCCGGATGTGACGTTTTACTTCGTCATGAGGAGGCGGAGTCTCTATTACATGTTCAATATCATGGTGCCTTGCATTTTTATCGTATCCATCGCTCTGCTGACGTTTTACCTACCGCCAGAGTCTGGAGAGAAGGTTTCGCTTGTGGTCACGGTGTTGTTGGCGCTGACAGTGTTCATGCTGCTAGTGGCGGATATTATGCCTCCCCAAGCTGATGCTATACCGCTGATAGGTAGGTAGTGGGTTTTAAGACAGCCTAGACGATGGTGACAGCAAATGGGAAAGTCAGTCGACCTTACTGCTGAATTAGAAAAGTAGATATTATGTATCTGAGGCACGGTAGGGTCACTTCGTCTGTTATTTAAAAGTCTTCGTGCTTGACCATTTTTGTAGAAGTTCGTGCGATTTATAATACTGTACACTTAAATCATTCAGTGCTTATTAATTAAGACTGGGCTTTTTAAATTCGTATATACAACGCATTTGCTCTCAACACATAAGCTCCATTTGTAAGTGAAATACATCATAGAATATGTATCACTGCCTTCCACTCTTCCAGCAATTTATTTTGGCTGTGCTATTCTCCTGCTGTGCATCTCCACAGCCATGACAGTGATGGTGATGAACATGCAGTACAGCGGGGCGCATGGTGCACGTGCTCCTCCCTGGCTCAGGAGAATCGTCCTTGGCAACTTGGCCAAGGCCATGTGTCTTCAGAGACTGGTGAAGCAGAACCTAGAAAACTGGAATCCATCTGAGGTAGGTTTAATTGGCCGTGTGATTATTACTCGTAAAACTGTACCAGTAGAACTCGTTAGATAATGACATTCCATATCTTTTAAGATACATAACACAAGATAATTATTAGGTTTACTTTAATAAGGGGAGAGACGCAGTTTTTCAAGATGAATAAATAAAAGTGATAACATGTGCCAGAAAATATAAGTGGTCCAGCGGAGCAAAACATACAAATAGGCATACACGTGGTACAATTATCTTTTTTCTTTCAAGGTGAAAGATAAAGTCGCCCCTGCTGCAAACGGCAAAATACCCAAGAAGGATGAAGAATACATGACAACAGAAACACCAGTACAGAAATTTACTTCAACGGCAAGCCTATGCAGGACACCACAGCTACGCCCTCTTTCGGCGCCGTCAGAAAACAAGAAAGGAAACAACCAAGACAATGATACGTTGGCGAAAATTTTACGGAGGTTGGATGGGTTCGAGGAACATTGGAAAATGAAACGGCGTTACGACATATGCAAAATGGAATGGGAGTTAATCGTATTAGTAGTTGATAGGATGTTTCTTTTTCTTTTCTTCTTTATGACATTTGTGATAAATTTAATATTTCTCGCGTATAATCCCGATACGAGTGATTACAGCTTGGACGTTCAGTAGATATTCGCGTTATAAACGTTTATGTATTGACAAACAGAAGAAAAACGCCTATGCATCTTCCCAAGCCATATATACATGTGTATATAATGTAAATTTCATGTCAATATATCAGTGATACTCAAGAAATAAAAGTTAAACTAAAGTAGTATAATTTCCAGTGAGGTGGTGGGGGAAGGGGGGGGGGGGGGTCAGGGAGGAGGGGGTTGCCCAGGAGCGTGAGCATTTACGTTCGCATGTAATTTCTATCTAATGATAACAGGGGCCTTTAAAACAGAATACAATATTGAAGTATAGGCCTCTGTGGGAATAAGCCCAATCAGGTCATCTGCTCTTATGTTACGGTGGCTCAGCAGCAGAGGAAGATAATTGTGGGATTGGGTGTCCTCACTCATGTCGGCATCTGGAGTAAGTCTGAGACCAACCTTCACTTGCATTACTTAGCATAGAAATAGGAATGTGCACTACTCAACACCTTTGTTGAAATCGCGCCCAATGACAAGAACAAAGAGTCTTTCTAACGAGGAACGTGTTGTCGTTGATGACA
Organism: Lingula anatina; assembly: GCF_051362555.1. Taxonomy (NCBI): domain Eukaryota; kingdom Metazoa; phylum Brachiopoda; class Lingulata; order Lingulida; family Lingulidae; genus Lingula; species Lingula anatina. The sequence continues at coordinate 17,221,939 of NC_141770.1, forward strand.
AATCCTGCAGGGTCCGATACAATAATTTTGTAACAGCCTATTGGCGGGCCCTGTGGTCAAAGTGCGCTGGATATAACTTTAACACCAGATCCGAGGTGGGCTGAACACGTTCTGAGTATGTTATTAATAATAATAATAATAATAATAATAATAATAATAATAATAATAATAATAGAGTTAAGACATTCATTGGTGGAAGGAATTCATGAAACTAGAGACATAACAAAACTTTCGTTTCTTTTTTTGTTAGTTTATTTCACCTGAACAAAACTCCCACCATACAGTACATGTATGTACGACCCGTGTCAGAGGTATGTTTTACGATCGCCTAAAGCAAATAAAGTCTGGATTATCTATTCACCAAGAATGCATACTTGTAAAGCTATTTTGTTTGGTCACTCGCCATAAATAAAGAAAGACATTTTTTTTATCTTCACTCTGATGCATTTTATATATAGAAAAAGCATAATTTTTTTTTTTTTTTTTTTGGGGGGGGGGGCACGACGATTGGAACCGAGGCGACATTTTAAGAAAAATTCTTGATCCATGACTGTGCTACAAGCAAGAATGAAATCCAGGCATATTATAAACCCGCCTAGGCGAGGTCATTAGTCTGTGCAACCATGTGTCAGGTTTTGTACCTTTATTTTTTGTAAGATATACAACTGTACTACTATGGAGCCACACAATCAGTGCTTTCCAATTTTCTAAGCACGAACGTAGAAGGTAAGGCAGCTAATTGCGTTTCTATTTTTTTATCAAAGAATGCTCCTAAAAGCCCACTGAGTAATAATTATAAACCAAAACGTTGAAGATACTGAGGGTGGACCTTTTTCAATGAAAACTGAAATAACAATGAAGTTTCGGCCAGTGAGTCCTAACAACTTCTACTGACATTAGTCTGATGAAGGTCTACGTCCAGATTGGCTGTAATTAATATACTGGGTAAGCTAACGGTATTAAAATATTTCGGCTTGTGTTTGATAATTGTCATATATGAATAAAATTATTATTTCACTATTCAGTACAAATTGTGTGGCTACTTCAATACCTCGCCCATGTAATATTAGTATTTTGGTTGGAAAATTTTCCCAAATTATCTTTTGTTTACCATAAGAAATTTATATGTTAACATTTAGTTTAAATGTGTTAAGAGTCTAATCCGTGTCCTCCTAGTGCTACAAATATCCATGATTGCGTCGCGGCAGGGCAATACAGGGCCAGTGTAATTGTTCATCCATTTACAATGGGCATGTCCTTAAACGTCACATCACTCGAGGTCACAGACAGCCAATCAATATTTTGCACCCCTGTGCTTTTTCATATTCATTTTTTAGATGGGCGAGGCCACTTCCTACGCCAAGATCCCTATTTGAGTGGTGGAGAAATTTGGAAAACTTCATACTGCTGTTGGAACGACTCCCGAGTGTGTGACAAATTTACAACATGGAGAAGACAACCTTGATCGCTTTGCTCTTGGTGACAATGGTCGTTATTGACTTGTTCGCGGATGCGGAGGGTAAGTTAGCTTAGGCCAACTGTTTTTTTAAATTTCATGATATGAAATGCACAAAACATGTTTCATATTATGTCAGAGTTTCCATGTCAAGTGTTTGACTTCAACCCAGTTATCGACAATTTGGGTTTTCTTTTTATTAGCATGCAAGAAGATGGAGTACAAGTCATTATTGCCATTGGTCTTTACTTAGATGCATGAACGGAAATAAGACCAATTAAGCATTTCGGCTCTATTTCTGCATATGGTTATAAATTTCTCAACCTGCGTCTCCCTCTAAATAGTCATATACCAACTTAGTACCTGGCCTTACATAACGGGATAACTTAAAACGCCTTTTGCGCATGGTGGTTCGGACCAAATCGTCTATGCCGATTTTCACCGCCTCCACAATGGCCTGAAACCATGATAGGCATGGGTACAGCTACGACGAGCCCAATGCCACCTTTCTTGTTAAATTGTACTGGACACAAGAGGGGCAAAGAAAAAGAGGCAGACCCAAGACCACATGGAGGAGGACGGTTGAAGCAGAACTGAAAGAACTGGGCGAAAGTTTGGGGACAATTCAACATCTAGCGAGAGACAGAGAGGAGTGGAGGACCTTTGTTGTCGCCCTAGACGCCCAACGGCATAACAGGAGATAGATAGATAGATCACAGATAATTTGGAGTCAGTTTTGCCACTATGCCGGCCATACCATGCTACCATTGACTTAGAAAAATACAGAAAGACATCTATTCATATCACCCCCAAAATGATATTTGAACGGATTATTTTGCTTGTTTCCCGTCCTGTATATAAACTGGTTAATGCTTTACTGTCAATAAACACATCATTCACCAAAATGAAAGAAAAATAGTGGGACGGATTTCTGTCAAAAATGTCAATATCAGCTCTTGGGTTTGGTAATAGGTTTAATATCTGATTGTCTTCAGTACTTTCCTTTTGTTCTTTACTGGATAACAGCACCCTTCAAGAATGGCATGTTTAGCTTTGATAAAGTTCATTTTTTCAACGACCTTATACAAGTTTTCCTTGTCGCCTAAGGGTGTATTCCAAGAGATTTAGATCGATCCAGAGATTAAGATTTAGATCGACCTAACTCCCCTAAATTGCGGTCAGCCGAGCGCGCACCATAGTTAATTACCCCCCTTACAGCTTTTAGTAGGCGGGAAAGACGCTTAAGCCGGCTAAGCTGACAGTAATCTAGTGAGACTCCCCACAGGGATAGATCGATCTAAAATCTATGGAAATGGGGTCTAAGTCACCCTCGTTGACAAGTTGTCGAGTAAACTTCAAACGCCACTTGAAACTTCTTTCAACTAATCCAGTGCCTGCTCCACCTCATGGGGGTCCTAAGCCTCGACTGTTTGCCTGTTACACCACTACCTTACGGGGGTCGTCGTACACGACGTACAGTGTAGTTCTTCCACTGACATTTTGGACTCCGTGAAAGAAAAAGTTTGTGTCACTGTAAAGTACGCCTGTTTAACAACTAACACGATTGGTGAACTAAAATATCAAATTAAGACAGTTACAGTAATAAAAAATAATGAAGGCCAATATATGATAATACGAAGAATTTAGATACCAATGTAAAAAGAAATATAAAAAAAATGATGAAAATGTCATATATAAATTTTCATTTCCCAACCATTTTACAGGTGACTCTAATGAAACGTCGATTCCTTACAAAAATACTAACAGCGATACCATAAATTTGGCTCACACACACGTAACTTGGGGGTTGGGGGTGGGAGGGGGGGGAGAAAATGGGATTTTAAACCTTGAATAGAATCGACAACAGTTCATTCTAACATCTCATTTGTACCATATATTTTCACGATTGTGTTGCTTTAGGTGATTCTAGGAGGAGGAGGAGTCCTAGTAGGAGGAGGAGCCTTAGTAGGAGGAGGAGTGGTACAACACAGGGGGATGTTCAAGAAGTCGATGACGACGTAAGTACATGGTTATTTTATTAGTATCACCCTGAACCCTAAGGCCCGTAAATGACTACGTCAGGTTAACATTTCTCGGCAAAACCAATTTCTGTTAAGGTCTATTATAGAGTGTAGACAGCAAACGTAGGCCTCAAATATCGTAAGCCATGAAAACGCCGTTTCCACGCCGGGTGAGAGACAATCTTTAGAAATTTAGTTTAAAACTGCGTCAGGTTATTCTTATATAGTACGCCTTAAAGACATAATAACGAGAAGTGCCAATCTGTCTTTAATTTCACGCCAGCATCAAAACAACAGGATTTCTTTATTCTTCTGTCCAAGGCAACTGTTGGCATGCATGGTAGTTTATTTAGATACATTGATACGTACATGTAGGTAGAGGGTAGCTGTACCAGTAATACCAAAGAGTGACCACAGAGGACGTATCAAAATCTATTAGTCAAATTATGTAAGATGTTGAACAAAGTGATTTTCCATTTAAGAAAAAGTTTTTGAAAAGTTATTTGAAAAGTATTGACACCATCTATTCGTCCAATTTATACAGAGGTAGAAATACCTACAGTATATCGTGTATCTTATTCAGGTTAATCTGGCCAAAGTGATGGAAAAACTGGTTGACTTTCTGGATGAAGATGCTGACGATGAGGAGAATGACGAATAATGAATAACATGGTACCCTGAAATTCAGACGAGAAACGGATGTGGACATATTTTTTCAAAATAGACCATGTAGCTGCCTGCTCTTCCGACCTTTGACTTTCAATTGTCTCTCATTTAAATCGCCTTGAAAGTTTAGAAATACTCATACGGGTTTAAATTCTGGTATACAATCTGATCATGTGTATTGATACCATTAAAGACAGGGAACAAGTGAGGCACACCAAAAGCCAGGTCCTTCTTGTTTGAGAAATGAAAGAACAAGTAATTATCCTGAAATTCGGGGAAGACAATTTGGCGTTGAAGTAAAAAGAAAAAGAAAATGAAACACCTTTTGTTTTAACTGTTTCAGCTACTAACATTGCTCTTATTTATAAGACTATTTTCACGGAACAAGTACAAGGGCATGGCCACAAACGAGCAGTGTTGGGCGTGGTCACAGTAACTGACAAGGCGAAAGGTTGTCGAAACTTAAATCAATGTGCCACTTCCGTGCATTGACATATAAAGCTTCAATTGTACAATTGGATATTTTATCTCCAAAATTCCTTCACTGCAACAACTACAGATGATTATTCCATCTGGATTGCCGTACATTTGCCGTGTAAATGTGCGCCATCTTTGTCCCATTTTACATGTCAAGATGTACCTTCCCCTACTGTGTCCACGATTTTCTTGCCATTGCTACAGACAGCTCTGATCAAATATTCAGGGGCGGATCCAAAGAATTTTTCTGACAGTCTTCCAAATTACCGGGTATCTTTATTGATTTATCCTCCATTTTTAACCGTCTTACGACAGAAAAAATTAGATACCCATCAATGTAAACTTTAAAATCTGACGGTCTTCCGGAAGACCCAGAAGCCGGCCTCAATCCACCCCTGATATTAGACCCACAGCATGTGAAATCCCCAGTAAAATAATTTATGTTCGTTTTGAAGTAACAAAAAAAAAAGTAAAATGTAAAAACACAGTACATGTAAGCGCAAGGTATTTGAGACGTTGAACTTCTTGTTTCCGATGTACTCGTATATCACCAGCTCTTCTGTATTTAACTCAACGCCAGGAGGTAGTACGTTTATCTCTTAAACTGATTGCATTCAGCTAGAGTCCTCCCGGAATTGGATCATACTAAGTAAACCGATAGTTGCAGTGGGAATGAGCCTTAAAAGAATGGTTTGTGCCTCTGTTTATGGAATATCTAAAAAGTCCCCTCTGAACCAATATTTGATCTATCCAGTAGTTTCCATGTCATTTTTCGTGTTGGGCTAACTTTAGGAGTTTGTTGTTCTTTTGAAAGCTAGCAGAGTATGAAATTGTTTGAAACATGCTCAAAACACATTTCTCCCTCCGCGTATGCGAACGCACACCAATGTTTGTCTTTGCACTCAAAACGTATAAGACGTAAATAATAACGAATACCTTCGCCTTATGTTTGCGTATGTGCGCAAGGCATAAATCTTATCACAATTGTCATTCCACCTACTAACATCATGCATGATGGCATAATCGCGTTTCATTTGGTATTTTGCTTCAAAATAGGATTTTGATAAAAAAGATAAGTATACTGGAGTTAACGCTTGTCTGCAGAGCACGACAAAACAAGTCTTAACAAGACTTTGGAGTATCAGTTTCTAATGAAATCTTTAAAAAAGATCCGTCTTTTGCGCTCAGATTGGCAGAAAGCACGTTTGGGTCAGCTCCACCAAACCGATTGTTTTCAAGTTTGTTAAAACGTGTTGCTGCCTTGCACTTAATGAGGGTGTCTTGTATCTTCAGGTATTGAAAACTGCTGTAGCGGGGTGTCTATTTAAAGATATCATGACCTCAGTAACCCGCTCTAAGATGCGCCAAACCCACCACATACCAATGAATCTGATGAATGTATATAGTATATCTTATTCTTTGGAAGATGTAGTATACAACTGAACTACTTTGGAACGAAACAATTACCAGTGTTTTCCGGTTTTCTAAGCACGAATTTCGTTGGTTGGGTAGCAGATCAAATTTCCATTTTAACTGTAACACACTCTCATAAGTAATTTGAGTTATACGTGTAATTCGCAGTCAAAGCAACTTTCCTACATCACAGTTTACTCACATTTAAAAGATAAAATCATGTTTGATATATCTGCCTGGAAAAATGAGACGTGAGACAAGTGGTATATGAGTTTGTTAGATCTTTCTGTTAAAATTTTTTATTATTATAAAAATTATTTCACGCTTTTCGTAAGCAAAGAAAGAGGATAACTAAGTACAGTTATAAGTTTCAGTAGCAATTTGAAGTTCTGTTCCAACTTGTCTCCTGATGAAACCCAACGCACATACTTAGAATTAAATTTTTTTACAATAATATCACAGATTGTTTTTATTTGCCATAAGAAATGAATACGTTAACACTGAAGTGATACAGGGCGTAGAATGAGAATAGCGCCTGGTACAGCTATCGAATGCAGGGGCGAATCCAGGATTATTTGAAAGGGGGACGTGGTGTGGGGTTAGCGGGCCCCGAAAAGTTGGTATTTTAGAGGGCGAATGGTGCCATTTGTTGCTGTTTTAGAACTATGATTCAGCTAGTCAAAATTCTTATTTCAAGAGGGGACCATTGGTGTGATTGTTTCCAGAAATCGAAGGGGGTGGGGGTGGGGAGGAGTCAGGATCCCCCTGACAACCCCCTAAATCCGCCACTGAACGCTAGAGCACAAATGTGAAATCTGAAATATGAGAGAGCCTCCTTCAACCCGCCTAGGCGAGGTCATTAGTCTGTGCAACCATGTGTCAGCTTTTGTACCTTTATTTTTTGTAAGATATACAACTGTACTACTGAGGAGTGACACAACCAGTGCTTTCCAATTTCTAAGCACGAACTTAGAAGGAGAGGCAGCTAATTGCCTTTATATGTTTTTTGCAAACAGACATCATCAAGGAATGAGGTTGTGATAGATATGACAAGGGTGACAGGTTGTCACCTCTATCACAACCTCATTCCCTGATGAAGCCTGACGAAATATTGGCTGTTAAGACCAGACAAATATAAGTAGCTATAGACAGAATCTTCACAAGTCTATTACAATAACGTAGTTAATAATGAAACTGCCCTACACTGAAATAACAATGAAATTGCGGCCAATGAGTAACATCATTTATTGACGTTAGTCTGATGAAGGTCTACGCCCAGGTTGACTGTTTGATAATTGTCATATATGAATGAAATTGTTTCATTTTTAATAGAAATTGTGTGGCTACTTTATTTTGGTTTGAAATTTTTTCACAAATTATCTTTTTCTTTACCATAAGAAATGTATGTGTTAACATTTAGTTAAAATGTGTTAAGAGTCAGGCCCGTAGCCAGCAATTTCAAAAGGGGGGTTCGTTTTCTGAAAAAGTGGACCTTTTTCCATAAAAACATCATGTACCTAGATCAAATTTTACCCAGAGTGGACTTTTTCCCAGCAAAAGGGGCGGTTCTTTCGAACCCCCCGAACCCCCCCTGGCTACGGGCCTGAGAGTCTAATCCGAGCCCTCCTAGTGCTACAGATATCTTATTTCGTTGGTTAGGTAGAGGGTCACATTTCCATACTCTCACAAGTTCATTGAGTTACGATTCATTATAATTCAATGCATCGAACACTCTGAAGTTCGATCTTCTTCAGTCAAAATTTTTAATTATTATAAAAATAATTTACGCTTTTCGGTAGCAATTTCAACTTCTGTTTCAACTTCTCTCCTGATGCATCCTCATGCATATACCCGATACCTAGAATTAATTTTTGTTTAAAATAATTGTCTTTTTTGCCATAAGGAACGAGAACGTTAACACTGAAGTGATAAAGGGTGTAGAATGTGAACAGCACTTGGTACAGATGTCGAATGCTTACAGCATAAAATGTATGTAATCAAGACATTTGTACCGACAGTGGTTAAATCATCTGGAGCCATGCACTGGAAGGAAAGTAGCAGTCTTCTGAAGGAAAGAAATAGGGGGAAGGCTAACGTTTACCCCCCCTGTATGTGCATGTAAAAATAACATTTTTTTCAAAAATCTCTGGGGGATAGGGGGCATTCAGACTACGATCCTGTGATTACTAAAGGATCCAATCTCATCTTCATTTTTATCTCACATTTACATGCAATATACTAAATCGTTTAAGTTTTTCTAGCGTTTGTTTGAAATTCGTTGAAACATTGCACATGTGCACGAATGTTTTCCTCGACTTCCGTCATAGTAAAACCAATTACCTCTTCTAAATCAACCAAACAAACGATGAAAAGAAACATCTTTTTGACAAAATATTTTGTCATGTTTTGGGGCGTGAAGTAATAAAAGAAAGGAAGTCTGCGCTTTAAAGCATACATGTTTTCTACGGGTACCGGTATATAAGGCACCTTTACCAGTATCAGTTATTAAGGTCCACTTCCTCTGTGCGTGCTAAGTAAACAAATATGACAAGATTTTCATAAAAGACCTTTCTCCTGAAACTGATTTTGTGTGGCATTTCTTCATCATTCCACTCCAAGCGACAAGATCACAGTCACAGACCCGGGCACGTGACCACAGACAGCTATTCAAATATCGAGCTTCGTTTAGCTAGTGATTTATAACGCCTGAATTTTTTGAAAGATCAGTGTTTGGCTCTTTAACTCGGTGACCATGCTGACAAACGCTTCAAACGAATAATTCCAGAACATTTGTTATAAATAAAATTTGCTTATATACACGCGCGTTTCAATTAACTGTCTATTAACGAACGTTTAGTTTTTTTTAAAATAAAGATGGACACAATGTTGTATCTTTTCGTATTCTTTTTAAATGTTGATTATATTTTTATATATGCAATCAAAGCATGTTGTAAATATTAGAAAGAGAGACAAATATCATCAGTTTATCGATTATACTCAAAGCTTTGGGCATGTATAAACATTTATAAACACGATATTAATAGCGTTATTTCCTGATCGTATAACGTGCATGTGAGAAATGTTTGCAAGCGTGCGTCGACAAGTAGGTGTTCGTAGGTGTAACGTACATCAACGTATGAAAAGCGCACGAGTGGCCCATAATATTATGAACATACATGTCCGAGTAACGTATAATGTAAAAAAGTAGATTAACGTATGCCATCGTGTTTGCCAAAGTACATGTACGAATAATGTACGAATGATGTATATGAGCGTCTGAGTAACGTGTATATAGCATATATCAACGTATGAATTACGTACGAGTGGCGCATACGAGCATATGAATAACGTATACAAACGCATATCAACGTACATGTATGTCATCGTAAGCGTATCTCGACGTACTGGGTGTGAGTGTACTTGGGAGTGGTGTATATGAGCGTACGAGTACCGAATATGAGTGTGTGAGAACTATCTGCATCCTCTCCATCTGGAACAATTATAATGAAAATGTTGGCATAGAACATTATTTATACCACAGATATGACAAAACGCAGAAGATTCGTTTTCCACAGTTTCATCATACTTTTTAAAAGTATACGTTGAACATGTTCGTCTTATAATACTTATGATGCACAAAGGATGCGTTAATATACGTCTGGCATTTCGGTGTCTCAAAATTGAAGGAAGTACATTGACTAAGTAACACGTACAAGACACAGCCGCGGAATCAACGTCGGTAAAAGTTAAGTTACAACCCAAGTCATTTACAGTACTTTTTGTAATTAGCATATTGTAAGTTGTTGAGAGAGGTTCACCTCAGAGATGTTAGAGAATGAAGCTGTGGCCATGTGCAACCATTTCGTTAACGCTGTTATACAAGCCGTCGGCTGAGAACAATGTATGGCCAGCTATCGAAGGCCTACAGTATTCAGTGTATATACAATGTATATATGCGCTGTGTCAGCAGACATTTGTGATCACCTGGACGCTGAGAAGTAACACACAGCTTAAGGAATGGGAGGAGGGAAAAGGGTAACACTTCACAAAAGTGGCATTTTTTTTCAAAAGTACCTGCCCCCCCCCCCTTCACGCTAGCACTCTTGTTTACGGCCTTTGGTATGTACTATATGCACATATAGTACTGATATATGTATCACGGACCGTAAATATGCTATCCATGCACCCCATACCCCCCACCACCACCACCACAGCCGACGATGAGTAAACAAAGGATCCTCTGTCATCTTAAAATTTACCTAACACTTTCGTGTAACAGTGTACACTTTAAAATCGTTTTAAATTAATTTTGGCGTTGGTTTGAAATTCGCTGATCAAGCATTGCACACGCACACGAGTGTTTGCCTTGGTTTCCTTGACCTTTATGTTACATCATACTAAAATCAATCATATCATCTAGATCATTCAAATAACGTATAGAATCATATACTTGTTTTTATATAGTATACATGTAACATACCGGAAGTAAAAGCGCGAGCAGCAGTACCAGAACAAGGTTATACGAAGAATAACCACTTTGACCGTGTTACGTGAAAAATAGGAGATTTTGGCCGTAAAGTAATCGCACCAAAACCTGTTTTGTGACATTTTATTATCATGGCACTTCATGCAACTTGATCACAGACAGGGAATCAAAGTTCAAGTCTCGTCCTTTTCTTATTCACGCAAAAAGTTATGTAAGCAGGGCGTGGTTACGTGGCCTTATAAAACGAGGCGTCAGTTTGCGGAAACTTCACAACTCCGTTCAAACGGCTCCTCAGTGGGACGGGCTTGCAACATGGACAAAAAAACCTTGATCGCTTTTCTCTTGGTGACAATGCTCATTATTGACTTGTTCGCCGATTCGGAGGGTAAGTTGGCCAACTATTATTTGTATCGTTTGGTATCAATTTTTGTCTATAATTGATAAAATAAATGCTTACGTGTAGAAAACCATGCGTGTATCTATCATTACCCAACGTTTCCATTCCATATGTCATAAGTGCCATATCATTTGTTGATATCCTCAATCTTTAGCTTCGACCCGCCGCCGTCGCCGCAGCCGCCGTCGTCGTCGTGCAATGGGGGATGAATCAGAAGGGATCCTGTCGAAGGAGGCTGATCAGTCGGATAAAGACGTAAGTTCCTCGTCATTTCATTAGTATTAGCCTAAACCAAAAGCCATGCCTCTGCAAGAAGAATTTCTGTTTATTTAGTAGTACGCGTACAGTAGGAAGCAAAGTCAAACATTTTGATATCCGACACAGCTAATCTCCATCGATTGGACTGACACGAGAGTAACAGAGCTTCAACATTTGCTACTGTATAATTATGTGTTAGTTTAAAATGGAAGTCCGCCATAATGTTTGTATCGTGGAATGTAGACTTTTCTTCGATGTAAACTTGCCATAAGAATAAGACTTTCTCTACACCAATTCTCATCACTTATCAGTAAAAATTATTCTTCAAAATGGCTTGTATAAAAAGAGCTTGGAGCCGGCGCATGAAAAGGTCGGGTAAATGGTACCCAATCGTTTGCAGCAGGGACGTTGCAAAAACTCAAATATTTATATGCCAGTGGTATAATATTGAATCATGTGGAATTTCATTAGATAGCAATATGCTTTAGGATTTTGTCACCCTTTGCCCAAAACTCCTAATATACTGCCTTACATACATTCTTCTGGGTAATAAATAAATCTTTAGTGTTCAGTGTTATCTTACGGGTGACGTCATAATTGCAATTTTGATGTAAAAACTGAAAAAGCGGTTACTCAAATTTCTCTTTTACCTGAGCATCCACGATCACCGTTTCAATGCCGATTTAGTGACACCATTTAGTACTCCAAAACCCTGCCAGCGATTTTCTTAGAAGTCTTATATGATTTTTTTGTTGATAAACCAAAATATGCCTTTGTTTAAGGAAAATCTGTAATTAGGGGCTCAGAACTCCATAACAAAAACATTTAAACCAAAATGACAGCACGGGATTGTTGCCTATAGACTTCTAATCAACTCTGCCAATATTTCGTGATAAAATCTTGTTTGGAGATGAAGTTACACGCCCTACATTTTGCTATCTCACCTCAAAATCGAAAGGTGTTAAACTGACGATTAAAACTTTGAGTTGCCTATGCTTACACATTGCAACGAAAAATAATAAACGCCGATATTTTATATTTCGAGGTTTTTTTCGTTGTTTTAAACCAGTACAAAGACAGATGCATGATTGAATAATCAGATGCAGGAAAAACCTCATTAATAAAGGGTTACAGTAACCTAAACATATTTTTTAAAACTTTGACTGAATAATTCATCCACGCGGAAAGCTGATCTAGAAGGAGCTAGGTAACTACTGATACCATGCATCTTTTTCAGGAGGGTACGCTGACCAACCTGGTGGCCAAACTAAGAGACCTTGATGCGGACGAGGACGTAGAAGATGATGATGACGATGACGGTGACGAATAACGTACACTGAGTTTCAGCGAGAATCAGACGTGAGCCTAGCAACTGTTTTCCATTTCACGGACCTTGAGACATTTGAATCACTAGAACAGTAATCAAATTAGTTTTATCATAGTATACAGTCTGATCATATGCGCCGTTGCTACTAAATGTTAGCCAAAGACCACCAATGAAGTTCAATGAAATTCAGGGTAGTACCATTCAGCTTCGGATTTGTCAAACATAAATTACATTGTTTAACTAATTCAATATTATGTCACAGAAGCAAAACGGTGCAGTTACCAACAGATAATAGTGGGCGTGGTCTCAGTGATTGGCAGAACTACATTCTGGTCGATTTACGATATCCACATTATTTGGTAATGTCAATGCGTGTTGTGGATATCTTTCATTTTGAATCCACTCTCATTAAAGTAGTGATACACATCGCGATCCAGTAATACAAAGCAACAAAAAAGCCTTTTCATCAGGGATATCGATGCTTTATGTTACAAAAAAATTTAATCTTAATAAAATGAAATAACAGTCCTTAGAAAGTGGCAAACTAAAAGCTGCCCATTTCTGAGATCTTCATTTGATAACATCAGCTCGCAGAAGGTTGTTCCTCCAAAATATGAACTTCTTGCGTAAAATTGGATACTTCAGAATGTTGGTTTAATGGTGTGAATATAGATAGTTAATGCTTTTGTTTTCTTAAGTTGGCTGCAATAATAAATTGACAGTTTATACTATTGTACTAAAAGTTCCATTGTCTTTTCTGATGAATAAACTGCAACTTTATTTCATTCAGTTTCTTGATTATTATATTTGATGCGGTAATGAAGACCACTGCAATTTCTATAGAACCATAGGCCCTAAGGACCATAGAATATACTAGTGTTTTGTACATAATGTATATATGCATATGTCATACACCGCGATCCTTTCCATTTTCCTTTATGCTTGAAGAATGTAATCTGTTGACGACAGACAGTGATGTCAGTGAAAGTGCCCTGTGCACCGCTCTATGGATCAGCACTCTGATGTTGACAATAGGCTCTTCTGGTTAACCGCGTAAAGTAATCGCAGTCACGAGGCATGGAATCACCCAAATGGGAATGAATGAAAAGCAGAATAGCTCATCCCTCAAAATTAATTTTCTGCTACTAGGCATGAATACACCACCTCCAGCTATTGCTCCTGGTGCACCAATATGATCACAGAGGGTAACGAACGAACGAAATGGTACCGAAACCTGTTTTGTGACATTTTATTATCATGGCACTTCATGCAACTTGATCACAGAGAGAAAACAAAGTTCAAGCCTCGTCCTTTTCTTATTCACGCGAAAATAAGAATAAGACTTTTTCTACACCAATTCTCATCACTTATCAGTAAAAATAATTCTCCAAATTGGCTTGTATAAAAAGAGCTTGGAGCCGGCGCATGAAAAGGTCGGGTAAATGGTACCCAATCGTTTGCAGCAGGGACGTTGCAAAAACTCAAATATTTATATGCCAGTGGTATAATATTGCATCATGTGGCATTTCCTTAGATAGCAATATTCTTAAGGATATTGTCACCCTTTGCCCAAAACTCCTAATGTACTGCCTTACATACATTCTTCTGGGTAATAAATAAATCTTCAGTGTTCAGTGTAAGCCTACGGGTGACGTCATAATTGCAATTTTGGGGTAAAAACTGAAAAAGCGGTTTCTCAAATTTCTCTTTTACCTGAGCATCCATGATCACCGTTTCAATTTCGATTTAGTGACACCATTTAGTACTCCAAAACCTTTCCAGCGATTTTCTTAGCAGTCTTATATGAGATTTTTTTGTTGATAAACCATAATATGCCTTATTTAAGGAAAATCTGTAATTAGGGGCTCAGTAGTAATGAAGATCAGTGCAATTTCTATAGAACAATAGGCTCTAAGGACCATAGAAGAAACTAGTGTTTTGTACATAAATGTATATATGTATATGTTATGCATCGCGATCCTTTCCATTGCCCTTTATGCTTGAAGAATGCGATCTATTGACGGCAGACAGTAATGTCAGTGAAAGTGCCCTGTGCACAGCTCTATGGATCAGCACTTTGATGTTGACAATAGGCTCTTCAGGTTAACCGCGTAAAGTGATCGCAGTCACGAGGCATGGAATCACCCAATGGGAATGAATGAAAAGCAGAATTGCTCATCCCTCAAAATGAATTTTCTGCTACTAAGGCATGAATACATCGCGTCCAGCCATTGCTCCTAGTTCACCAATATGATCACAAATCTCATTGTGAAAACGAAAAATACACCTGTATATTGCTCTAAATAAATAAAACAATCTGATTATATATATATATATATATATATATATATATATATATATATATATATTGGCAGTATAACGGATGTTTCCCAAACAACCTGTACTTAAACACAGTTAATACATTTATTTTCATCCTGGAATCCACTGAAACGCCTTTAATTGTAGCCTTGACAAGGCTTCTTATGATACCTTTTTAAAATAGAAAAAAAAGCAAAGAAAATCGTGCAGTATCAAACATAATAAGTTAAAGTCTCATTAACTCCATTGTTCAATTACGTCAATAGTATATGTGTAGGATAAACGTCTTTAGTATTTTTAAATTAAAAAAAAAATCCTGATTCAAGATGCATGTAAATGTATGATTACACTTTTTATTTATTAATTGCAAGTTCGAGGGAATATGTCTTGGGGGATGTTATATAAACATTAACAAACATTATAACGACCAACAGATGTACCCCCCAGCCAACGCCCAAGGATGGCACTTTAAACCCATCACCTGTAAATGAACTCGAAACCCTAACCAATATAACCAATTGGAAGGCGGACTTTCTGTTACATGGACACTCAGTATCTGTACACGGGAAGCTTTGGCCCATCGGGATGAATTGTGGTATAGATAAAGTGCGAGGCGCTGAGCTTTACGCCAAATAGAGCAGATAAATGGCGAGGCGAAGCCGAGAAAAGTATCTGCTCTATTTCGAGTGGTTTATCTGGCTTAATTAAAGCACGGTTAATCATCCCTGATAATGACTAATTAAACTGACAGAGTGTCACCTTGTCACAATGCAGCACGCGAAACGGGTAAATAATAATGATAAAAATGATTTTATTTACATCTCAAGTTTAAAAACAAAACCCACCCTACTGAGGGTAATGAGCAGCGGCGGATCGGGGTGGGGGTGGGGGGGGGGGGTGTGGAGGGGGGTCTAGCGGGGCAGGGGGTAACGAACCAACGAAATGGCACCGAAACCTGTTTTGTGACATTTTATTATCATGGCACTTCATGCAACTGGATCACAGAGAGAAAACAAAGTTCAAGCCTCGTCCTTTTCTTATTCACGCAAAAAGTTATGTAAGCAGGGCGTGGTTAAGTGGCCTTATAAAACGAGGCGTTAGTTTGTGGAAACTTCACAACTCCGTTCAAACTGCTCCTCAGTGTGACGGGCTTGCAACATGGACAAAAAAACCTTGATCACTTTGCTCTTGGTGGCAATGGTCATTATTGACTTGTTTGCTGATTCGGAGGGTAGGTTAGCCAACTGTTATTCATATTTTTTGGTATCAATTTTTGTCTATTATTGATAAAATGAATGGTTACGTGTAGTTAGTTTGGATCAGCACATTTCTACAGAAGAACGAAGTAAGGCAAGATCACCCTTTGAACAATTCAATACTAAACAGAAACGCTTCTACAAAAGACTACACGAAAAGTGGGCTTTCCCAGATCTTTTGGTCGTTAATGTTGATGATGAATTCATTTTAAAGGAATATTTTCATATTTCATATTTCGAATATCCAATTAAAAAGATAAATGTGAATAAAACGAGCCCAATGAGTAAAGTTATTTTGGTTGTAGTACGAAAATTAGTAGTACCAATGTGTAAAAATTAAGTAGGTAAATTCACACCTGAGCCTATTACTTTTCTTTGGATACGGAATGGAAAGGATCGCGATGCATAACATATACATATATACATTTATGTACAAAACACTAGTTTCTTCTATGGTCCTTAGAGCCTATTGTTCTATAGAAATTGCAGTGATCTTCATTACTACATCAAATATAATAATCAAGAAACTGAATGAAATAAAGTAGCAGTTTATTCATCAGAAAAGACAATGGAACTTTTAGTACAATAGTATAAACTGTCAATTTATTATTGCAGCCAACTGAAGAAAACAAAAGCATTAACTATCTATATTCACACCATTAAACCAACATTCTGAAGTATCCAATTTTACGAAAGAAGTTCATATTTTGGAAGAACAACATTCTGCGACCTGATGTTATCAAATGAAGATCTCAGAAATGGACAGCTTTTAGTTTGCCACTTTCTAAGGACTGTTATTTCATCTAATTAAGATACAGTTTTTTTGTAACGTAAAGCATCGATGTCCGTGATGAAAAGGCTTTTTTGATGCTTTGTATTACTGGATCGTGATGTGTATCACTACTTTAATGAGAGGGGATTCAAAATGAAAGATATTCCCAATACGCATTGACATTACCAATATTGAATTAGTTAAACAATGTAATTTATGTTTGACAAATCCGAAGCTGAATGGTACTATCCTGAATTTCATTGAACTTCATTAGTGGTCTTTGGCTTACATTTAGTAGCAACGGCGCATATGATCAGACTATATACTATGATAAAAACTAATTTGATTACTGTTCTAGTGATTCAAATGTCTCAAGGTCCGTGAAATGGAAAACAGTTGCTAGGCTCACGTCTGATTCTCGCTGAAACTCAGTGCTCAGTGTACGTTATTCGCCACCGTCTTCGTCATCATCATCTTCTACGTCCTCGTCCACATCAAGGTCTCTTATTTTGGCCACCAGGTTGGTCAGCGTACCCTCCTGAAAAAGATGCATGGTATCAGTAGTTACCTAGCTCCTTCTATAGATCAGCTTTCCGCGTGGATGAATTATTCAGTCAAAGTTTAAAAAATATATGTTTAGGTTACTGTAACCCTTTATTAGCAACCAGATACGAAAAACGAGGTTTTTCCTGCATCTGATTATTCAATAATGCATCTGTCTTTGTACTGGTTTAAAACAACGAAAAGAACCCTCGAAATATAAAATATCAGCGTTTATTATTTTTTCGTTGCAATGTGTAAGCATAGGCAACTCAAAGTTTTAATTGTCAGTTGAACACCTTTCTATTTTGAGGTGAGATAGCAAAATGTAGGGGGTGTAACTTTATCTCCGAGCAAGATTGTATCACGAAATATTGGCAGAGTTGATCAGGAGTCTATAGGCAACAATCCCGTGCTGTCATTTTGGTTTAAATGTTTTTGTTATGGAGTTATGAGCCCCTAATTACAGATTTTTCTTAAATAAGGCATGTTATGGTTTATCAACAAATAAATCTCATATAAGACTTGTAAGAAAATCGCTGGCGAGGTTTTGGAGTACTAAATGGTGTCACTAAATCGGCATTGAAACGGTGATCATGGATGCTCAGGTAAAAGAGAAATTTGAGAAACCGCTTTTTCAGTTTTTACCCCAAAATTGCAAGTATGACGTCACCCGTAGGCTAACACTGAACACTGAACATTTATTTATTTCCCAGAAGAATGTATGTAAGGCAGTACATTAGGAGTTTTGGGCAAAGGGTGACAATATCCTTAAGAATATTGCTATCTAATGAAATGCCACATGATTCAATATTATACCACTGGCATATAAATATTTGAGTTTTTGCAACGTCCCTGCTGCAAACGATTGGGTACCATTTACCAGACCCTTTTATGCGCCGGCTCCAACCTCTTTTTATACAACGTTCAAGGCATTTTGTAGAATAATTTTTACTGATAAGTGATGAGAATTGGTGTAGAGAAAGTCTTTACATCGAAGAAAAGTCTACATTCCACGATACAAACATTATGGCGGACTTCCATTTTCAAACTATCAAAATGTTTGACTTTGCTTCCTACTGTACGCGTACTACTAAATAAACAGAAATTCTTCTTGCAGAGGCATGGCTTTTGGTTTAGGCTAATACTAATGAAATGCCGAGGAACTTACGTCTTTATCCGACTGATCAGCCTCCTTCGACAGGATCCCTTCTGATTCATCCCCCATTGAACGACGACGACGGCGGCGGCGGCGGCGACGGCGGCGGGTCAAAGCTAAAGATTGAGGATATCAACAAATGATATGGCACTTATGACATATGGAATGGAAACGTTGGGTAATGATATATACACGCATGGTTTTCTACACGTAACCATTTATTTTATCAATTATAGACAAAAATTGATACCAAACAATACAAATAATAGTTGGCCAACTTACCCTCCGAATCAGCAAACAAGTCAATAATGAGCATTGTCACCAAGAGCAAAGCGATCAAGGTTTTTTTGTCCATGTTGCAAGCCCGTCACACTGAGGAGCAGTTTGAACGGAGTTGTGAAGTTTCCGCAAACTGACGCCTCGTTTTATAACGCCACTTAACCACGCCCTGCTTACATAACTTTTTGCGTGAACAAGAAAAGGACGAGACTTAAGGCCAGAAATGCGTAGCATTCACGCGATACGCGAGGGCGCTACAGTAGGGCTTCACGTGACTCAACTAGCCAATCACAGCACAACAATGGCATCGCACGCAGACTCTGTGATAAGTGCTCAGCCCATTGTCAAGTAGTGTTAGTTCATGGTAACAAGTGTCTGACATGTGCAGAGAAGTTTATTGTAATATATATTGTTCTTATTGTTACATTATTAAATCTAACTCTGTATCCAAGTAGTAACTATACTGTACCAAGTCAGGTACTGATGATGTGCAGAGGTCATATAAGCCATTACCACTAATTTATAACTTTAATTTTGTTTAATATGTTATTCATGAAAGATTATTTTTATTTGTTAAATCGTGATCTTATTCTTTTTATATTTAAATAATTGAATAATGTGGGTAAAATTGGTCTTCCACTTCTTATTTGCATTTTTCCTTTACTACAAGATTATTTTGGAACAGTTGCAGCATTAAAATTTAAAATAAATAGCAATCTGAAAGATTGTCAGTCAATTTATGTAGAATCCGATAATATATTTGAAAATACTGATTGAATTCTTGGCCTTGCACTGGGCAGTTTCACATTTGTGCCAAGTGCTGTTTTCGGACTCCATTGTACAGTGGTAAAAGTTCTTCAATTGCCATGAAAGTTTTTAATCAGACTCTGTATGGTGCTGCTATCTGCTAGTGCTATCGGCAACGAATTAGTTTGCCTTTGTTTCTGAGTGAATCTACCGTCTAAAAGGAAAGTTTGGCGTAGTCAAACGACATTTTATGGCGACAACAATCTCCAGAGCTTAGTTACGCACATGTGCATTCTGCACATGCTCAATTGTAGTGGGGGCCTCTTTGCAACCCCACAAATGAAATTTGTGCAAAATTATTGGTAAATAATAACTTTTGCTGACTCGTCGCATCATAATTTTTAGGATGATGAGTCTTATTGAATATTTGATATATAATTTTTATCCCTAAGGCCATAACATTTAATACAGGCAACAATTTGCTACATTGTTATTATTGTTAAAACGATTAGGATAGAGGGGTTATATAATAAAAGCGGATGATGACGCCTAGGAGGGTGACGAATGACAAATGACGCTGAGACTCGAGTCTCAGCGAGGACCAGACGTGGGCCTAGCAATTGTTTTCCGGTTCACGGACCTTGGGATATTCGAATTACTAGGACAGTAATATAATTAGTTTATATCATAGTAATCAATCTGATCATATGAGCTGATATTACTAAATGATAGCCAAAGACCACTAATGAAGTTCATTGAAATTCAGGGTGGACAATTCAGCCTCAGTGTCAAACATAAATTACATTAACTAATTCAATATTATGTCAAAGAAGTAGGAGGGCGTGGCCACCAACAGAGGCAATGTTGGGCGCGGTCTCAGTGATTGGCAGAACCACAGGCTGGTCGATTTACTATATCCACATTCTTTGGTAATATCAATGCGTATTGTGAATATCTTTCATTTTGAATTCACTCTCATTAAAGTAATGAAACACAGTTCGTTCGAGTTATACACACCAACACAGATATCAATGCCTTATGTTACAAAAACACCTTTATCTTTAAAAAATAAAAGTGGCAAACTAAAAGCTGTCCATTTCTATGTATCTTCATTGGACACCACTAGGTCACAGAATGCTGGTCTGCCGCAATATAATATGAATCCCTTGCGTTAAATTGGAGACTTCAGAATGCTAATTTAATGATATGAATATAGATAGTTAATGCATTAGTTTTCTTCGGTCAACTACAATACGAAATTAACAGTTTATGCTATTGTACTAAAAAATCCTTTGTTTTTTCTGATGAATAAACTGCTACTTGTGTCATTCGGTTTTTGGTTATTATATTTGATGTACTGTACAGTAGTAATGAAGATCACTGTAATTTCTATAGAACCATAGGCCCTTAGGACCGTGAATGAAACTCTTGTGTTTAGTACATAATTGTACGTATATTACACACCTCGATCCCGTCCACTGCCCATAATGATTGAAGAAAGTGATCTGTTGACGATGGACAGTAATGTCAGAGAATGTGCCTTGTGCATACTTTCTGACCACGGGTTGCACTTGTTGTCTGTTACAAAATCATTGAATTGCACCTTTTTCGATTTCACGTAATCAACGGGAACGCGTACGTTCCCTTTGAATTTGTCTATGGAGGCGATTTCACACCTTCATGAAAAAATGAAATAGCACAGCCTTAAGAAGGTGGCAAACTAAAAGCTGTCCATTTCTATGGATCTTCATTGGACACCACTAGGTCACAGAATGCTGGTCTGCCGCAATATGAATCCCTTGCGTTAAATTGGAGACTTCAGAATGCTGATTTAATGATATGAATATACATAGTTAATGCATTGGTTTTCTTCGGTTAACTACAATTATATTATTGTACTAAAATTCTTTGTTTTTTCTGATGTATAAACTGTGTCATTCGGTTTTTGGTTATTATATTTGATGTACTGTACAGTAGTAATGAAGATCACTGTAATTTCTATAGAACCATAGGCCCTTAGGACCGTAAATGAAACTCTTGTGTTTAGTACATAATTGTACGTATATTACACACCTCGATCCCGTCCACTGCCCATAATGATTGAAGAAAGTGATCTGTTGACGATGGACAGTAATGTCAGAGAATGTGCCTTGTGCATACTTTCTGACCACGGGTTGCACTTGTTGTCTGTTACAAAATCATTGTATTGCACCTTTTTCGATTTCACGTAATCAACGGGAACGCGTACATACCCTTTGACGTTGTCAATGGAGGCGATTTCACACTACATTTAGGCGCTGAGCAGTGCACACCCCTATCTATGTTGCGTCAATGCAAGTCAAAAAAGACCTTAAACTTACTCCATTTGCCCAGCTGAGGGATTACACAGATCCCCTCTGACGCTGAGCAGGTAGGGGGGTTAGTTTCGTTACAGCAGATTGTCAGATCGGATGCTTTTCCACAGGGGCTTATACTTTTATGTTGTATACTAGTTTAGAAGCCCCTGATAACAGTGGGTGCCCTGTGGATTGGCACTCTGATGTTGACCATAGATCTTCTGGTTGACCGCGTAAAGTGATCGCAGTCACGAAGCATGAAATCATCCGGTGCGACAAGAATATAGGCAGAATAGCTCATCCCTAAAAATTAATTTTCTGCTACTGAAGCGTGAATACACCACCTGCACCTATTGCTCCAAATGCACCAAAAAGAACACCTTTAAACGCTAATTTTATTTTATCATTCTCACCCCACCCCCCAAAATAAATAAATTAATAAATAAAAATAAAAAAAGAAAGAAAAAAGAAATCAGCAATAAGGAAAGAGCATGTCAACAATAATGCTGTTATATATACATAAGTAAGGGATTTGTCTCTTAAATTTATTGCTTCACATAAGTAAGGAATTTGTCTCTTAAATTTATAACTTTACCTTTGTCTGGGCCTGACATTCACTAAGACATTAAATATATTAATCATTGTCCAAATCTTACTTAAAAAATGCAAAAATGCATCTTTATTGTTGTTAATAATTAAAACAACCAGACCAAATATAGAGACACTAACTTTGCAGTAAGACGGATGTTTCCCAAACAACGTTAACTTTTACAGAATTTACACAATTTTATTTTCATCATGGAATCCAATGAGAAACCTTTAATCGTATATAGCTCCGACAAAGTTCCTTTGGGTATTCTTTCCTTTGGGTATCCTTCTGAGATAACCATAATAAAAAACGTGCTGCGTCCAATGTAAAAAGCCGAAGTCGCGTTTTAATTAGTTGAAACTCATTTGTTCAATTTAGTCAATAGTCTTTGTGCAGGATTTACGTCCATAGTATTTAAATCTGATTCAAGATACATGTAAATATGTTGAATACATGTTTTAATTTATTAGTTGCAAGACCGAAGGAGTGTATCTTGAGTGATGTTACATGTAACTTTACCAATCATTATAACATTTTAACTGATATGTCAATATCCAGATAAACAATTCAACAATGTGACGGCCGCACTCGACCGATGGTCAATCAGCTGTACACATCCCCCATCCCCGGCCACCCTGGCCAACGCCCAAGTGATAGTACTGGGAGCCTGGGTCAAAACAGCCATGCAAGAAAACCCAGTGGCACGCATCAAAGATTGCACCAAAACGACGCCATCAAGATACTTCTCCTTTGTTCGTTATTGGGAATGACGTACCAATAACCTATCTGACTGCATTTTATTATATCATTTGTCCGTGACCCACCTTATGGGGATGCATGCCAGACCTCTCAACCTGTTACCTTTTCGCCTACATCTTTTACTGTGAAAGCTAAAGCCCATTGTCCATGTCAATCCGACTGTTTGACATATTTCAAAAGCAGTTTGTTCAATCAGACATAAAATTAAGAGATGCAATATACAAAAAGTCTTTTTTGTATGTCTGCCCAGGTTAGGTGGAATGATTTGTGCCCAGTGACCGTCAAGCTGGGTTAAATTGGTTCGAAGATCATAGCTACTCTACGTTTGGCAGTATGAAGTTTCTCATACTGTAGTGTGGACCATTAAGATATCTCTGTTCATGCGAAAACACACACACACACACACACACACACACACACACCAATATAATTGCTCATAGAGCAAGCAACTTGCGAAATTGCAAATTTGATTTTTTAAAACCCAAATAAATTAATAACATTAAAGAGTACACAAATGCGAATCATTTGCATTTTTTTATGTATGATACGTCATGTTTTAATGAAAATGAATGCAATATCGAAGAAAAATAAATTACTCGATCTTTTCAATGTGAAAAGTTGTGAAATTAACAAATAATGAACTTTTTTAAATCATAAATTCTTAAAATTAGAACACTTCTATTGAGTGGTAGCGACATAACTGAAAAGCGGGCTACCTTATAGTTCTATTTTACTCAGAAAAACACGACAGATGCTACACAGAAATTTATAATTAAATTAAATTAAATTAACAAGCTGTCTTGTTTGGTCGCTAGTGCTTAGTAATGGACATTGCAACACTTTTTTCAGCAGTCATGAAAGCAACTGTGTTTTGACACAGGTCTAAAAAAAACCATCCATTGTCTTAAATTACATACCTAGGGATTTCTAAACATTCGTATTGGTCATCTATCACTGTCTTTGAGGCATTCAGCCTCTTTTACAGACATTAATGATGACAAAACATCAGTTTTTTTTACACATGAACAATAGCTATGATCGTTATGAGAATCTAATTAGTTCATTCTGGGTTTAGATATAATTTTTCTACAAAAAAGTATGAAACGAAAATCTCTAAGGTTGTGGCCTCTGTGGCCGGACATTTTTCACTACAAAAAAAAAAAAAAAAAAAAAAAAAAAAAAAAAAAAAAAAAAAAAAAAAATTCCCGACTGGCATCTGGTATGAAGTACTTTCGAAATTACTGAATAGTATACTGTACAATCAATGCGCATTTGTCCCTTCCTACAAAAGCATAAGAATTTCCAGGGAACTGAAACTGTCTACATAAAACTGCTCGGATAATTGCGACCGTACTTGTTTTCGCGTTCAACATATTAATTTTCACGTAATGCTTAATAGCGTAATAACAGAAACCCAATAACTCACTAATTCCCCCTTCCCATGAATCAAAAATGGAAACATAAGGCTCATATACGTATTTATAGATCGTAATTCTATCAATATATTTGGATATGATACATGTTATTGTACATCTTGTTGGTTAAAGAGTGAGTGTAGAAATTCCCAGGCTGTATAGAGGACTGTTGCACTGGATTTGTACGTAGTGCACATTGGGGTCTGAAAACTAAAATGTGTTAGATGAGCTTAAGAACGACAGATGCATTCCGTGTCCGTTTTCACATCGAGAAGTTTACTTCACCGATGCAACCCGCACTGGTTCTTTCAGAGAACTCCTAACACACTTCAGAGGGTTTTACTCCCTTTCACAATCACTCTGTTAGTTTGCTTTCAGCGGTTTAGTTTTCAGTCGATCAATTGGTCGAGTTGTGCGCGGAGATTCCGTTGAGGTGACTCTTCTACATAATGATCATGGTATCAAGATGTCAGTCTCTTAGAGTGGACTGGTCCAGATTGGATCAATTAGTACGCTGCTAGATATGAAAAGGATATTACATGTAGAACTTCTTCTTCAAACCATCCCCTTCCCCAACCGATAAACAGCTAATTAATTAATTTGGGTGTGACGCACGCAAGGCCAGTCTTGTTATAAACGATGTCATTTTGAAGGAGCAGCAAAAGAATGGAATGCACGTCACTACTACTACATATACTAAGAAGATGAAGATTTATCTTTGTACAGCAGCCTAATAATTAATACAATTTTGAAATGACCGATGTCGTTCCTGCTAGATTAAACCAGGTCATTACGACCATTAGCAAAAGTGAATTTGTGTGTTCATAGGAAATGAAAAACATCAACATCAGGCTTCTATAATAATACATAGCAAAATTTATTTCATCATTATATCATGTATATACAAAGCTATAGAATAACATACATTATTTTTATGTACATCTGTTTCATGGTAGAACGCTGGGCTGGCCGAGCGTCACAGCAATGGTCAACTTAAAATGACCACATATAATTCAGCGATATAGGCCTACGCACATGAAAATTCCGTTTTGAGTTTTGACCATGCAGCGTTATTTACCAGTTCGGATGGACCTGATGTTCGCCTTTCTGTCTTCGGGATACTTATCTTTTATCCTTTGCTACCTTGACTTTTTACAATACCAGACAAATAATACAAAGAATTTAAGAGCACATAGTATCAAGACAGATTTAAATACTCATACTAGATATCATTTAAGCAAACATTATAAACATTATATTTAATTATAATAATAATAATAATAATAATAATAATAATAGCAGTCAAAAATCCGGCATGAAACCAACCAATGAAATCCTTTGTTTGTTGTTTACTTGCCAGCTCTGTGCTGTCTACAAGGCTATCAAAACTATAGTGCTTAGAAGATTAGCCTTCTTATTTACAAATAAAAAGAGATCTAAACCAAAATGTTGCATAACTCGTAAATAATGGGCTACAATATTTGAATATCATAAGTTTATAGAAAAGAAAGAAAGAAAAAAAACAAGGCCAGCTGCCCACTCGTTGGTCAACTTTGTGAAGCGGCCTAATGAAGAAAAGCTAATCAAATCTATCGTATACAGTCAATAGTGCTGGTCAAATTGAAGGCGTGGAGAGGTCATTGATCAGATACATTGCCCAGTCTACACAGCAGACGGAACCTGGATAGGCTTTTACATTCGTCCCATATACTAACCCCAATACTCTAACTAACCCTAACCTGTACTTATCATATGGGAGCCCGGACTTCCATTCCTATAGAGCTGCCATTTATGTCACACCGGCTTCTAAATAGCTCAAAGCCGTTACTCATAAAGGTGAAATCTGGATCGATTCTGGACCACCTTCAAGCTGGTTTGATACATAAGTTTATAAGTTTATTTCACGTCGGTTGGTACATGTACGATGTAGGCTTACTTAACTGAAGGAAGCAAGATTCGTTCTACACATTATAGCATTTATTTTAATAGGATATTTTCAAACAATGAGCACTGGCCGATTACAATAAAAATTGGATCATACATGTATTGTGGGGCCATCCACGACATTACCACCTCCTGCGACCTCCAAATCATCTTTGATGTGTATGATTTATTTTTATTTTCTATTCGATTCACTTACATCGCAGGTTGTCAGGTAGTTGCTGTAAATGATGAAACGGTCTTTATGGATGTTAGAAGAGGCTCAATTAAATAGATTTAGCACAGATGCAATGGCAACAGAAATCATATGACCCATCGTTTTGAACGGGCAGAAAGCAATGGCAAAAGTAAACTAATTACAATCCTGTGATTGCAGTAGATGATACCACTAATGTAATAACCAGCCAATTATCTACACGCTGACTCAAAGTCAGGCCGTGGGCTGCTAAGGATGTCGTGAAATATCTTACATCGTTTGCCTGTACGATTATTGTCTATCACCGCTCTGCGTCTGAATGGCAGTTTCTCTGTCTCGTTTCTGGTACGTTGCTGCCATATCCGTACGAGTCAGCGTGGCTGTCTGCATTGACCATAGCGGAACAGCGGCCGCCAGATCGCAGACAGTTATCTGAAGGACGCGTATGCCGATTTTTAAGGAGTAGCCGTAAATCCTCTATCACTAATAAATGGCGGATTTGCACTATTGTCACGTAAAATGCAATATACAAGTATAAATCTCAACTATCACAACCGCAAATTTGCATCAGAACGTTCCGTATCCCTCAGCGACTCGTGGCGAAACTTAAAATTAACGCAAGAATAGCACAGTACGTAGACAACACAGAACATGCACAACCCGAATCAACAGAATAGTCTTGGACGGTCGCTTTTTGTTCTACTTCAGCTAGGCATTTGCGTAAAGGCGGTTGAAATGACGTTGGTCTGTTGCTAGGTGACGACGGTTGCGCGCCGTCACTTGGACGTTGTCCTAGGTAGAGTTCGGTGCTCCGGTGGGTCGTTTCCAGCTTCAGTATTTCATATTCCACGTACGGCACCGAAACGCCAAGTCGGGTACACCCGCCCGTGTCTTGAACATCTTGAAATGCTCCGGTCTCCCACTTTCCAGGTATCCCGCACGAGCCCACGGGCTCGGCGTTCAGATTGTTAGCATATGTCTGCGTGTCAGGCCGAATCTTCATCACGGTGACGCTGAACTTAAACTCGCGCGCGCCCGGAACTTTCGCCGAGGGACCCTCGTTCGTGAAAGTCCCGCTAGCTGAGAGGGTGAAAGACGGCTCAGCGCACAGGGGATCGGTGAAGTGACTGTAGAAGCCATGCCACGTGGAGTCTTCCAGGTTGAAGTGAAGGCGACGCTTGACGAAGATGGAGTTTGGACGGGTCTCGCATCGCGTACTGATCCAGTCTCCATCGACCGTCCCTCTCTCCACGGATTTGACACGGAGACGGGGAGGCTCGAGCTCGTTGGTGAACTTCATTTTATCACAAAGGTGACAGCCGTAGCTCTGGAAAAGAGACATAAGTTTGGTTACAGGTGTCAGATATATACATTTAACCAAAACGACCCGAAAGAACATTTGCCTTTTATCTTTTTTAAATCTGTAATTGAGCATATTTTAATTTATACGTACTTGTAAAGGCGCCGTATATAATGGTGTATGTACACGTTCACCATATATGGTGACA
The DNA here is from genome assembly GCF_051362555.1 of Lingula anatina. Lineage (NCBI taxonomy): Eukaryota > Metazoa > Brachiopoda > Lingulata > Lingulida > Lingulidae > Lingula > Lingula anatina. The sequence continues at coordinate 17,250,256 of NC_141770.1, forward strand.
AATTAAATAAATAAATAAATAAATAAATAAATAAACATTAATTGGAAATTGGGTTTTTGTTGCTTGGTTAATAAGATCATTAACCATAATATCAAATTCAGTTATGGTCGGTATAACAAGAGAGACTATGAAACAATCTACTAGCATCAAACATGTCTTTTGTCCTTATTATTGCCCATGTTGAAGAGTTTCAATATTGACAAGATCGCATAATTTACATGTATTTTTACCAAGTACATGCTTTGCATCCACAAACCTGCATAATTAAGTCGATTACTGTACGTTGGCCTTATTTCAAAGATACTAGTGAATAAAATCGCGACGGCTGTTGAATTTGGCTTTTTTTTAGACAAGCAAACAGACAGTGCGTACAGAGTAGGTAGGGCGATGGTCTTCGATTACACTTCCAAGGAGACAGAAGACCTGAGGCGAAGTAAAAATAGCAAGGAGGATGCGGAGTTCTTTGTTTTTACATGTTCGAACGACATTTACATTTCTCGGTGGTAGGATTAAAACCTTGTTTGAGAGACAGAATTAAGTGGGAAACGGACTGTCTGGAATATTATACCCCTTTTAACCGAATCTGAAAAACAATTTGCTTTTCAATTATTAGACGCGATGACCCTGAAATCTGACCTTGTTCACCGAGCGTTCGTTAAATGACTATTAGTAATAACACACTGTCACAGAAAAGAGCAGGACGCCATGAATTTTTGATGATCAGAACCGATGACTATAATACCCGGGTCCGCTGTTACTATATAATGGCGTATATTCTGGATTGTTATTCGCATTTTGTTTAATACAGGGGCCTGGCCACTGCTGTTGCACTTCTGGAACGGACATGGATATTTTAGCGGCTCCTAATCTCGCGGGAATGCGCTCTTCTGGTCAACGTGACAAAAAGCAAGCAATCGAACAGTAGGCTCGTGTTTCTGATTTATTTATATAGCCATTAGCCATGTCTGAAGGCACACACATATCTCTAGATGCACGTTCTTGAATTTACGCAATTAATTCCAAACAATAAAATCCTTTACATCTTCGTCTGTCTGGCGGCACTGGGTGTCCAAATATAGCTTACCCCTACTGTTCGGCGCAATAAATGTTGTATTCAAATGAAAGGCTATATTCAAAATATTAGCAGAACTTCTTAAGCTTAACTCGTTAAGCAACTGTGACGTTTATACCCTACCGCGTCTGAAGAATGCAAAAATGCACAAACGTGACCTTTTGTATTGGATAGGGGATTGGACAGTTTGATCTGGTAATTTATCCACTCGTTTTTTTAAATATCATTTTACTGACACTTGGATTTGTTTGTATTTTATTTTAAGAAAAGCCGCTTATGTGGGAGTTATAACTGGTTCCTTTATTGATGATTTGTTCAGCCCAGCAACGGTTTCGCTCAAACCGCTTAGTCAAAAGCTGAATTAAGCACACCGCTTGCTCATAAAAACTGACCACAGTGGCGGCTAAATCAACGCCGTTGAAATCCCGAACACAATAAAACCATAAAAACTATACTGGTTTCCCTGTGTAAAGAAAGGCTGTATCTGGGCGGTCTGTTTTATGCACAATTTTACAAGATGCTTACAAGACCTTAGGTACACTGTACTTTTCGGATACCTTTTGGACAGGGTAGGAAACGAACACCCCTACTAACAATACACCAATCTCGGAGAAATTTCACATATCTTTTCTTTCAAGTGTATTAAAAAATAAATTCGAAATGCTTTTATACGCAAACATTAAGCATCGATACGCTAATGCTTATAAAACTACAATTCTTACTAGGCAGTGGGCTGCATGTAACGCGGAAAAAAACATCGAGTATTTCATAGTGAGCTTTTTAAAGAGTTGATTACCACTTGAAATTCGACCCCATTAACTATATGTTCGCGTCCGCGTTACCTACGATGTTAATTGCGTTAATGAGCCACGCTAAAAATGTTAACAGTCTCAGATTACTAATCACACATCGCTACTACAGATTTTTTTTTCTTTTCATAATGCTAAGTCCCATGAAGCAGTTTAAGTTTCAAGGTGCCTGATGCAAAAAAAATAAAGAATACTAATTTCATTTCATCGGTTACATTTAATAGAAGTCTTCGCGTCACCCCTAGTGAATGTAATGATGTATGGTTTTTACCAGTGGAAGTTCAAAATGTGCACGAGAGAGAGAGAGAGAGAGAGAGAGAATTTTGCAGTGTCTTCCACAGCGTTAGTAGAGGAGAAACGTGAGGAGAAACCAATTGACTACATGCTTTTCAAATAATTGCCATCCCTTCAAATGAAATGTTTAGTGCAGTTTGGCAGAAGTTCTGAGAAAGCACTGATGACCTCTATTCTTAAACACATGTGCATCTGAGGTTTGTTTTTGCCAGTTTGCACTAATGATGAGACCTACTTCGTGCCCGCTGCAAATAACAGATGACCAAAATAAATCAAGTAATACAGATATGTTATTAATTGTCTTAGATTAACATCGTCAGTTATTAAGAGTATAAGGGCCGTCTAGTATTTGTGTGAAAAATATGAATATTGCAGTCTTGAAAACGAGGTTCTTACGTGGATAAAACAAAACTTACGTCTGTCCTAACGAGCGGAGGTTGGAACCCTTTGGGTCGGTACGAGGCTCTCTGTGTTTTGTCCGTGTGGATGTCACCCAGGAACAGTTCCGTCTTCAGTCGTCGATGATGATGGCGCTGTTCAATGCGAATAAGTTGCAATTCATGTATACTGAAGTACAAAACACTAGTACAATCTCGGTCTAGCACCACTATGCCGTCTCCGCCTTCCGAGCCGACTTCAACATAGTTGTAAATGTCGTAAGGGCTGTAGGAACGCCATCTTGATTTCACCAATTCCGGGCAGGTGCTGTTGATCATTCTTTCCAAAACCATGGTTTGCCTCTCTTCGTAAGGCGTCAGGGTCACTTGAGAGAGTTGATAATCGACTTCAGCCGCCCCTGGTATCGTCCACGAGTCCCTAATGTTTTCTAATTTCCCGCGCGAGACCACGCTGTAGAGTGGGACGGAGCATGCTGGGTCGGCGTAGAAATACTGGTGAGCGGTGTAGCGGCTATCGTTCTGAAATTTGTAACTCCGCAGAAGAAATTCTGGTCCAGGTCGCACTTCGCATCTGAAAGATAATGATAATGATACAGGGTTAATAAATTGTATGACAAGTGTATATCAAAATTACTCGTGCATTAAAAAAGAAAAGAAATAAATAAATGAATAAATAAATAAATTAATTAATTAATAAATAATAACAGGAAGTCAGTTTGGAGCTCGATCCAACCCATGAAGCTCATAATGGTTATTGACGATAAAGAATGACTAATTTAACTAGTATATGTCAGACAAAGTATTTTCGTAAGGATTTAAGCGTGCTTAAAAGTTTCGAAGAGACAGTGGGGTTTAGGGTGACGATCTCTTAAATCTGCCCAAAGTACTTAAGACCATGCGTTATTCAATAGTATGAAATAACAGATCGTCACCCAAGCGTTTCATTGATAACTTGACAACGCGCGCACGTGCATGTTCCACGAGCGTTCTCATGCAAGAGCCAAAAGGGTGGGTCGTATCTGATTTTCTTGATTCTGCTGTCAGTTCTTAATGAATCACACATGATAAATTAAGTTAAAACAATGGCTTTTTAAAGACAGGCCGTCGATCAACCTATTAATTACTTGTCTCTTTCACTGTATCAAGATCTTTTAGTAGAATTTTTTCACCTTATGGGCTGATTTTAGCGACCTTACACAATGAGAAACGAAGTCATTAATTTCAATGAAAGTCAAACAAGAGACGAATAAATGACATTCAGAATTCTCATTGCGTAGCTATCTTTTTTCATAATTTCATTGTGGGAGATAAAATAACACTGGGGCACCAGGCGAATAGAGTAGAAAATTGGATTTATTATCTGACTGGCCCGGAGTCGAGGAGAGCAGGGTCCCACTGGACCTATGTAGTGATGGAATTGCCACGTTTTTGATTGTCTATATTAAAACGTTGTTTTTATCGAACCCTTTCTCTCCCAGCCCGCGGTGCAAATGCACCTACACAATATTCAAGCGATATCAGTGAAAATGCAAATATCAGCAGAAAAGCTGGCATAGTGAAATGCCAGCGGAAACTATCAGTTTTCCTTATTGTGTCCGTCTGTCCTCAGGTCAGTTTTACAGTTTTTTTTCTTTCATTCACTACCTCTGCTTACGTAGGCTCAGGTTAGGTATTCATCGGTCTTGGTTTGTCTACGCACGCACGTGTGTGTGTGTGTGTGTGTGTGTGTGTGTGTGTGTTTGTATATGTGTGCGCGCGTGCCTGAGAGTGGGAATCTGACTGTTTTCAAGTGGACAAGATATCTCAAATAATCTTCACAATTTTTGATGAAATTGACAGGGTTGACATTTATTAAGAACAGAAAGACTCGATTACAGTTTCACTTGATTACAGTTTCACTTGCTCCCGATTACCGAATATCTTTTGAATATTTTCATTACTTTTATCCTTGTATTGGAGGAGTTCTGCCGTTTGGGAATGCTTTCCAATTCTACAATTCATTGGACATTACAAGTTCTACACCGTCAGGAAGAGAATGTATTATTCTGAAAATGTCCATCGAGAGAATGTCAATTTTCTTTCTTTTTTTTCAATAATGCCTATCTCAGCGAGCAGTTTTCGGTTCATGATCTCTGTAAGTGTTGGCTATTTATTCAACCAACTAAGGTTCTATGAAGTGTTTTGCAATTCCTCCTCTATTATTGAAATGCTAACAGTGTCTGAAAGTACTGGCATTAAACTGAAATGCCACCAGATAGGCGGTAGATTCTCATCGAAGGCCATGCTCTTCATTGGAGGATAATTTACTTGTTATTCGTAACGACAAATATTCATGAAAATTGCGGAAATCGCATGGGACCCGGAGATAATTCAGGGGCAGCGGGCTACAAAATTGCGATTTTTCACAACAAAAGAAGTTATCGACTGAAACGCTTGACAAGATTATTTGTGAATTTTAAGGGTGATTTGATTCTTTTCTGTCTATATTCTGCCTATATTCTGTTGCATACCGACAAATACGAAACAATGCCACCAGAGATTCGTTTTTATTGAGTACTTTTGCTCTTTTTTTTTTACAAGGAGAGAGAGAGAGCGAGAGAGAGAGAGAGAGAGAGAGAGAGAGAGAGAGAAGGGGGTGGTGGAAGAAGGTTGAGAAGATTAATACATTGTTATAACAATAAACTGATATATCTTTAATTTATAATAAAAACTCCTTGCAGTTTTTCTTCAACATCTCAAAAGCCCCCCCCCCAAAAAAAATTACTTTCATACGGAATTTCAGCCTAAATGGTAAAAGAAAATTAGATTTTCAAATATATCTCCAATTATACGCAGATTAATACTTTACTTTCATTAGGCAGACAAATTGTGCGTTTGGGAAAAGCTCGAGAGGAGCGTTACTTAGCCATCTCCCTCCTCATCCAATTTTATCCCTCCCTCAAGAGGGAAATTGAATTTCAAATCGAGCCTTCTTCCATCAAAACCAACACGACGACTCCAGTTTCTGCTACCGAAATCAATAAAGTACGGAAGATGAATTGCAATAGGGAGATGATACCGCCTTAATTGTGCACCGCAGTTAAGGTTTATTTAACTTGATTTTTTCTCTCCCTTTATCTCTTGTCCTCAAGTTTCCAAATGGCTTAACTTTACTTTTCAGGGTGTACGCAACAGCACGTCCGTTTTAATGCCTTTTTAATAGACACAAAACAGCTGAACACGCCATCAATCCTTCCACAAACATCACTGCGAAAAATACCTGCTAATCGCTTAAAGAGGTAATTTGGGAAACTCACAAACAAAGTCAGCTTTGAAAACGATGTATTTAACTTGATCGATGCGTTTTGAAGGACTTTATTCTTGTGACGCTCCACTTGCTTCCATTACTTTACATTTTTGTGCTGCTGTGTCGCGACTCCTGACAGCTGAGAAACGATGCGCAAATGGGGTTTTAATGAACTGCTGCTCGTAACTCGGTTCACCAATTCTCTCTCTCTCTCTCTCTCTCTCTCTCTCTCTCTCTCTCTCTCTCTGTGTGTGTGTGTGTGTGTGTGTGTGTGTGTGTTTGTGCGTGCGCACATGGTTTCACAGTTTGTCATCATATTTCTGTTATGTCACCTAAAAGACATAATTTAAGGAGAGTGATGCTACACGTAAATCTGTTACAGCAAGACCAAAATGACAACAAATAAATATTTTTAAGCCCAGTAAAAATCACTCCAAAGTGAATATTACAAAAAGGTAAAATATATCTTACTACACCTATTTGCTTATCGGCATACATGTATACAGTGTACGCATTCACCTTGCTTTCTTGATCTCCTGTCTTATTTTTAGCCGTGTTGCCGTGAATAAATTTACTTCGACACGACGATTAAAGAAATCACAAGCGCGACCAGGGCGAATCCTTTGAACAGATTCCTGCCGTCTTAAATTTGTTTTTCATTTCATGCCCGGCATGGCACTAAAACATGCTAGATCAATCAAAGGGCGGAAATCCTGCTTTGGTGAAAATATCAGGTCTTTCTTCCTTCCTTCTCCCTCACCTCCCTCTCTCTCTCTCTCTCTCTCTCTCTCTCTCTCTCTCTCTTCACCAACCGTTATGTGGTCAAAACAGTTAACTCACCTAGCGCGCCTTGTATATTCTTTTCCTCTATTTTTTTTTATTCGCAATAAGGTACAATAACCCAAGGCAGCCCTACGTACAGAAACAAGTACAGAAATAAGGACTGGTAGAATGCACTGTTGACACCAATCAAAACCTCGTCGCGTACTTTCTCCATTTCATGGTCTGCTAAATAAACAAGAGTTTCGTTAATTCATGCCGGGATTATTTGTCTCTTCACAGCGTCCCCCCAATCTACGTTAATTCTGTCGCACTGGCCACGCCCGATGTTAAAATTCACTGGTTTGTTAAACTGCTAGTATACAAGCAGACGACAGGCGGGTTGTCGGTATTAATTGACACCATATAATTTGATGGGACGCAGTGAATAACGCGGGTTGGTACACTGTTAATTTTTTCTGAAGAAGTCATTTTAAATTTTTGTCTGTCCAAGAAAGATTTTAGCTTGGTAGCTTGGGGTGATCAGGGATGGTTGTGATATCTGAGATGAGCTGGGCATCTTTGTAATACCGGTCACTGCCCCGGAACACCCATCTGGGAATTTAGACCGTTTTATCATATTGATATCATGAATTTGGTCGAAACGCTTCAAAGACCACACAGAAAACTTAATTTCTTCCCTTCAAATTTCAACATTTTCCCTTTATCACCCAAGTGCACCATATTCAAAACCGGTCACAGGATTACGATCTATAAACTTGAATTTAACAATTAAGTTTTTAGTTTCTTTGTATCTCTCGTAATGGAGATAGAGACTGGTGAAATTAATATTTGCGACGATAAAAATTTGAAATTGAGGACTAGAAAAACGGGCTCAAAAATCGTACATTTCTCAACAGTTTTGGACACGGTATATATACATGTACCTTGGTGATTAAGGCAAACTTGTTGAAAATGTCCATGGTTTATACATTTTTATTAATTTGTTACATAAGGGGTTAACGCGCACTGAATCCTCCTAAAAGATGTAAACCCCTGCAGTTAACTTTGGCTTAAGGGGGAGGTTGGGGGGGCGGATAGGAAGCTTAAGCTCGCATCAGGGACGTAAATTGCACGTCCTTGGTCTCAGCGACTAATGCCCCTATTTCACACAGACCACAAATCCCACGAATCGCCAGGAATTGACAAATTTCAGGATTCGTGGTTGAATCGTAATCAGTTCATGAAGTTCTTAAAAGATTCGCATATATTCGTAGTCAGTTCTTGCAAATCTTGATCAATCACGAACTGATTACGATTCAACCAGGAATCCTGAAATTTGTCAATTCCTGGCGATTCGTGGGATTCGTGGTCTGTGTGAAATAGGGGCATAACACAGCGGTGACCGGAGACATTTGGCACGTCTTGTCAGTACGCTGTAACGGGGAAACATACTACTGCATGTGTTTTCTGTGTTTTGAGTATGTGACGAGTTCTAAATGCGAACAAAAACAAGGGAAAACTTCGTTTAGCTGAATATTCTGTGATTACCAGAAAATTGATGCCGTATCCAGGTGTTTTCCTTCAAAGCAAAGCACAAAATATTGCAACCCACCAAAAATGAAAACAAAAACTTTATCTTCGAAGAACATTGTGAATTAAAAAGCAAATGATCTTGAATACCGATGGCAAGCACAGTTTCCAGAATTCAAAATTGCTATATACGCCCTTTTGGTGAGTAAAATAGAATTTATAATATTTCTATCAGTTGTGTAATACGAATCTCATACGAAAAGTTGTCATCCCTGTTCTCTGGACCTCGGGGCAAGACGACACCCAAATGTCACCTGGCAGGCCTGTCGCATCACACTGAGGGTGGTTGACAGCGACTCGTCATCTTATACATTTGCCCACCCTTAGCCTGTCTGGAAACCTTACCCATTGTATTTAGTTATATCAAGACTAGTGTTCTATTCATATTTAACACATGACTGGCTGACGTGAAAGAATGGATGACTCTGAATTTTTTATGTCCTTTTTTTATCTTAGACGGACAATTGGTCCATAGAAGACTTTCTTATAATCTTATATCTTGTGTTTACAGTTAACGGGATTTTGAAAAAAAGTGCAGATGAAAAGCTGCTTAATGGTGATCCCAGACAGTTTATAAAGGTAGGCCTGTCTTCTGTCGTTGCGTATAAATTCATAATATTAAACGGGTAGTTCATTGGGAATTTTTTAGCTTAAATCTCTTTCTTTTCAAATAATTTGCGCTAAGTCTTCCAAATGTTAAGTAGTGACATCCTTACTGTTTATCAAATATTGCGACACTATTGGCGCATAGGACAAATCGTGTGTGTGTGTGTGTGTGTGTGTGTGTGTGTGTGTGTGAAGAAAAAAATAGCGATGGGGTTGGGCCTCTTAACCCTCCGCGCTAAACACCTACCCATACGACCCCGACCCCTCCGGCACCCTCAGACTACACAGGACAATACTGGATGACATAGCCCTACAGAACCACATAGTCATATCGAGGGCAAACCAGTCCCCCGAAACAATACACTCTTATAGGGCATTACGGGCCAATACAGTCTCACAAGGAAAGATACAGTCCTACAAGACAGTCCAATATGGGACAACATGGTCCTATAGGACAATACAATTCAATACAACACAATGCAGCACAAAAAGGGCAACACAGAAGAAACAATAAGTGCAAAAAACCCTATCATCTGCACATAATCATGGTTACAATAAAAATGAAATATAAATAATTTTAGTTTCAGTATCGTGTACCATTATGGTCATTTAGTGTCCTCTGAGAAAAATTGTCAATTAAATTCGCCATCGTCACTCACTGACTTGGAAAGTAATATACAGTGTAAGAGTTGTTCAGTTTTAAATACACGCATGGCATTCAGGATAAAAAAAGTGGGAAATCGGGCTCATTATCGCGCGTAGACTAGTAAATGAAGCGAACTGATAGGTTCACCGGTTAAATAACCATGTACCAAGGCCGGTTCACATCACAAATCAGAACGGGTTCCATAACGTTCCATTTCTTTCCTCACTCCACCAGCCAGCTGCGACAAATGAACGGTCACAACGTGACCCGTGAATGAGTGAATGGATACCACGCGTAGGTGGACCTCCACTAGGCTGGTTACCGTCTGATCACAACAAATAATATGTGGCATCCAAAGATGCCCAACGTATCTCGTTCTGGCGTCGCCCGTGTGAACACACCCAATGAATTCGCTGATTACCTTGACACCCCGTATCACACAAAACCCAATCGTATTCGGGGATAATGCGGTTAGAAAAAGTCCTTGGCAATTTTGTAGCATGGAACTATTAGCGCGTGATCTCGAGGGGAGCATTAAGACTCGGCTCTCTGACGACTGTTACAGTAACACCCATTAATCACGCACTTGTTAAGCATCGATTCTGTCTCAATATCCAGTCTCCCCCGCCCCTTGGTCTTTAACCGCGGCCCCGGAGTCCGCATTCGATAAAATCGTGGTGTTGTGAAAAGAAAAAGCTGGGCAAGCCGAGTGTCTACGAAGTGTGGGTAATGTTCGCCGGAGTGTGGACGTGTCACCTCGACTCAGCTGGCCACAGTGTCGTGCAGGAAGCCACTTCAACAAATTGCATTAGATTTTAGCGTTTTGTTTTCACCTTGTACCATGTGTGAAGCTTTAGACGCAAACTATGGTAACATTCCTCGACGGGGCATGAAGTGATTTGAGCAAAGTACCCCCTTCCGTTCCCCTTGAAAACGTAAACTTTTTTAAAGACCTATTGCTGTTGAACATACCGGAGTTAAAAGCAAAATCAACTTGTCGGAATTATTGCGGAAGTGGACGTCATCTGTTTCATAGAAAAAGGACGGTAGAAATCTGGGAAATGACAGGTACTCCTGAAGTAGTATGTCTAGGAATGTGGCTGGGAGAGAAAATTCCTTGAAAATCAGGAAATCTCAATATCAGAACATTATACACAGCTTGTGAGTGTAAGACAAGGAAAGAAAAGAGCTTTAATGCTTATGAAATCACTGCGCTGCAATTTTTGTTTCTCACAACACAACTTGGCGCACTCAAAGAAAGGGTTTGTTCTTGGATGGCTTTGATATTCTCCTTTAAAAATTAATTAACGTCGTTTAATTACAGAAATGATAAATCAGAATCGGCATTTTCCCCACAGCTTGTAAAAGTCAGTGTCGCAAGTCCAATACCTTTGATCTCTACAACCTCTAATTCTTGCTGTGTTATTTCAAATCACAGTCAATTAATGCGACTTTTATATTTCCCCATCCCCGACTAAATATATCTATCATCTTGCGGTTATTGCTACTTTAGAGTTATATATGATAACAACGCCAGTTTATCACCCAGGACTATTACTTCTGTCGAAAATATTAGGGTGCCATACAAAGGACTACCCTCCATGACAGCGGTCAGTGTCGACTAGTAAGCACACACGACTAGTAAGCACACACGCTCGCCCACACACACACAAACACACACACGCACACATAAAGAATTTTAGTGCCATGTTTATAATCCCCACTGATCTTTGGCACACAAACATACTATCAAATCACACATTTTCTTCATTAAACTCTTGGAAGAAATAGACACACATACAATTGCATAATATGTGATATTGTACCATTATGTATCAAGGGTGATATTTAAGGCATATTTACGCATGACATGGAGGATACAGTGTGAACCAAACAGGACCTTAGGTGCAGTATTTCTGTGATTTTTCCGACTCATTTGGTACGTTTACGTTGTACGAAGGTGAATGAACCACGTCTTCATTGTACTTATCAACTTTGACATTCAAATAAAGTCGCCTTTTAAAACAAGTGATACCATAGAGATCGGAAATTAATTTGACCAGTGTAAGTTCCACAGAGTTGCAATTGCATAATATGTTAAATTAAACAAAGCGACTCTGGCTTTCAGCCGCCATATCGCCAAACAAAACACACAATATGTGATAATTATAAAACACAAGCTGAAACTTTTTCATACCGTTAGCTTACGGCCAACTAAAACGTACATGTAGGCCTTTATCAGACTGATGTAAGCAGATATTGTTACTCACTGCCCACTAGCTGGTTTAGTGGCCAGCATCCTCTTATATATGTCAGGTAGCTCGACCCTCCCCTACCCCGTCTTTATTCATGGGACTAAGGAAAATATTTCAGCTTGTGTTTTATAATTAAATCATATATGGTCCACCTACCAAGCTAATGACCATTTTTGCTCAAAAACACATAATACATTTGTTGTCCTCAAAATGTAGTTTTGGCGTGTCATAACCGTTTTCTTCATCCACAAAGGGGTAATAATATTGTCAACGAATATAACTTTGGAATAGTCCTGTAAAGTCCCAAGCGAATACCCGAGTGCTTGAGGTGGGAAACGGTTGAATGAGTCTGTCAGAGTGACTTACAACCGCCATACCTCGTAATAAACGGCTGAATCCTTTGAAAACGTCAGAAGAATCTCATTTACGTTTCTTATTGACAGAGTCGTCATCCTAAATTACGTGTCTGTGGTAGTAATCAAACGGTCGAATGCTCTGGTTACGCAAAATATTTTATTGGAGATGAATGAGGTGACTGGTTATGACTGAAAATCGTTACGGACGGTCGCATGGCTTATCCCTTATCTGCCTTGGAGTAGAATCGGAGATTGGAAAAACGTCGTGATATAATTCAGATGGCTTATACGTATATGAGTCACGGTTATTGTTCTTTCGTCGGACTTTTGAACTTATTGTGGGACCTTGTGCGCTCCTCTCCTCTCCACTTTCTCCTTTTTCTCTTTCATTCTCTCTTGCACGAATCGCATCTCAGCACCACCAACAAAACCATCTACAGAGTACATTTTCAGAATATTCTGGGCTTTCTTCTATCGGGCAGTATTACGCGTGAATGTTACTGGCAGTTGTAACATGGAATGCAACGCGTTTTAAAAGACCCGTGCAATCGTCCTTGTCGATCACACTCGTTATCGAGGACATTTTAACTTTCACCTTAAAGCAGAAGGTCGCATGCAGAATACATCTGAAAATGTGTAGACACCGTTTCCTTTCCCGTGGCCCAAGACACAATCCATTCAGTCCTCACTGGTCTTTTCAAAAAGGAACTACTTTCGAATCAAGCGTGTATTATTTCCCCCCTGTCACTAGTTGGATGACAGAATTCAAACGGAGAGCGTAACATCGACGTTTTTCGTAAAATTCTGCCAACGAAAGACTGGTTATCTCTCTTCGCTCGTGTCCGTTCTTTTCATTCCACACTTTACCGAAACGACTTTATGCTAAAGTTGCTAGATTGCACTGACGTCATAGACAGGCACTTTCTGGCGCTGACGTCACAAATCTGCACGCTCTTGTGATATCTTCTATCATTGCAACAGATAGTGAAAATGATTGTCGAGTGTTTCTTTAGCTCGCAATTACGCATTTTTATTTAACCAAAACTTTGTGTGAACAGATAATTTATCTCAAACACTTAAAGTCTTTTTAAATAGTAGTCTGTCAGCGTATTAGATTGCCAGAAAAAAAGGATAATTCAAGCACGACGGGCTATCTCTAATTTAAAGTTGCTTTAGTCGTCTTTGACGACCGGTCGTAAAGAGGGCAGGCGAGCGCAATAGATCTGTTGTACATCGATCTAAATCAACCAACAAATACGAAAGTCGGTGTTGGGGGTTGAAAAAAGGGCGTTTTCGATTACGTGTTTCCGTGGCGAACACATTACCTTGAGCAATAAACTCAGTGAAGTCTTTGGGTGACCTGAACTTAGTTCTCGGCCAGGTGCTCTACAAAATCTGAGTCAACTGTATTGAAAATCATAATGAAACAGGTGTGTGAATTAAGGAATATAATGCCGTAATACTTCGAGCTAATTCCTCGTATCTTCTCTGCTAGTTTAACAGAACATGATTAGATTAGCTAATTCTACTGGTAAACGAACAATGGCCACTTTAAGGGAGATCGCCATGTTTGATTTATAATTTACAAGCGGCGGGCCGGCGTAATGATAGCCCGGCTTATTACGTCATAATACACTGATTAAATCCGAAATTCGAATCCCAATCGGGAAGCCACTCATAAAATGTTGCTCTTTACTTCAAGGGTGGAATGTTTGTGCCATTAAAACTCGCATCCCGCTGTGAAAACCTGCGGCAATTAGCCCCGGAGTGCTTCAGGATATGAATTGCCTTTGGACTCGGAATATAGCCCCGTTGCGAGTTTTGGCATTAATTTGCTGGGGGCCAATGAAAGGTTCAGCAACTAAGATTATTGAGTGTTAATGATGCTGGGAATTAACATCGTTACAAATTTTCTCCGCTGCTGAATCGGAAAGTAGTGGACTTGGCTTAATACGTCTTCCAAAGAATAGGCCTGAAATCTAAATCTATTTTATTATTTATCGCCGTCAATCCCATATTGCTTTTGCACAATATTGTTAGCGTACTTTAAGATACATATAATGTCTATACGTTTATTACTTATTTATGATTTTTGAAGCACAAAATGTGTATTGCATTTTGACTATAGAATACCAGAATTAATTATTTTTCTCCAGCCCGTTGGAAAAGTAGGAGTAAATCGGTAGAATTAGACGGTGAACTCGGGGCGGTTGTCCTTAATATCCCGTTTGTCAAGTTAGAAAAACAACTAGAGAAACAAATCGTGCGGAGTAACACCTCTTATTTGTAGATACTGAAGTATAACACCAAGTACTGACATTTACTGAAATTCGTTCATTAAGTAAAAAAAAATATATATATATGACAAATTGCCAAGAAGCGATACCGAAAATCCCGTCGACATTTCGCCCAAAGAGACTGCTCGTCAGATACGTATTAATTTATCTGTAGTCCTGCGTGTCTTCAAATGGCGTGTCACGTCCTTGTTTTTTTAAGAAAAACAAGTTTTCTTCCCTGACATAAGAATAATATTTCTGTGAAGAGAAAATACAAGGAATTTTGGCATGTTGCCGTGCACTTGTCCTAAGCAATTTGAGTAAAATATTGACTTAAAAACATAAATTCGTAGGGCTCCTCTAAGTTAAGAGCTGGAAAAATTAATGAAAAGAGGTACAGGAAATATTGTCAAAGAGGCCAAGATATTTTTATCGTCGCACAAATTTCACGAACTTTTGCTTAAACTGACAAATTGACTAAGCCCATGCTAGTCTAACAACGTTAAGCACCAGTGAATGGAGGCTCTTCACGCATTATTAACTTTTCAAAGCGAATTTCCTCTTTGGTTTGAGGATCTCTTCGGTGAAACGGCACTAATAGGTTAGCAATTAGTAACCTATTTATCAAATAAACGACTTTGCGCAGTTCCAGGGTTAAGCAAGTGTGTGCTGGTATGTAAATATGCATGCATGCACGGACGCGTGGACGCAAGTATGTATGAATACGTGTCCGTTCGTGGGTGTGGGCACGCGCTCTAACTCCGCGCATATACTTGCTAATGAACCTAGCGTCCAGGATGAAATGCCTTCGTACGGCGTGCAGTCCCCCGATGGACGAACATTTCAGATTTGTTGCTAAATCTTTTATTCTTTTTAATTTTTTTATTTAATTTTTTTCAAATCCGTGAACTGAAATCTGGGAGGGAACAAGGACTGAGAGCGAGGAGAGCAATCTGGAGACAGGTGTTTCTCCGCAATTGGAAGGCGCTATATGGACACTTTCAGAACACGGCACTTCAAGCGTATCCTGGCACTTACGTTACCAGTTAAAAGAAGGGTTCTCTTCCATGAATAACATTCCGTATCGCTTTTAAACATGTTTGCCATGTACTTTCCACATAACCCTGGTTATCACATTTAGTTATCCACTTCTCGCCATGTTTACGTGTCTAATGGAATTCCAAAGTTGGGTCTGGCACTTGGGGTGAGCAATAATTATAAGTGAACTGGAGAAGCCAACTAAAACAAACATACATACTGTTGCAAGAAATTTCGTAGTTTCAAAGGTCGTTCTGAAGGCACCTGCGTCTGATTTTAACCTGAGTGTATACTTGTCTTCTGCAGCCTGCATGTGCCCTTGTACATACCTCTCTCTCTCTCTCTCTCTCTCTCTCACACACACACACACACACACACACACACACAGAGAGAGAGAGAGAGAGAGAGAGAGAGAGAGAGAGTTATGAGTTTAAAGAACAAGGCAGCAAAGCTGTCAAATGTACAGACAAAGAACAGAAAATAGAGATGCAAATAAGTGAAAAATTAAATTTTCACAAAAAACTGTTAAATTGCCAGAAAAATTTACCAAACAGACTGCGTTGCCTATTGAAGCTGTATGTTAGACCCATGTTTCTTTCCTGTAAGTTTGAGAACAGTAAGTGACATGATTTCCCTTAAATGGTCATCATAGGAGCAGTACCCAAAATAGGGGTTTCTTCAAATTTTGATGCAACATTACATAATGTTTAACAGCATAATGACAATCAAATGTTATTAATAAAATATTAGTAACATGGACATTCAGAAAATGTGACAAGCAAAAGTCTTCAAGATCATGGAACTTTAAAGTCACACCTTGAAAATGCCAATATGTGAAAAATTAAATTTTCACAAAAAACTGTTTAACTGCCAAAATAAATAAATAAATAAATAAATAAAAATACCAAACAGCCTGAATTGCCTACTGAAGCTGCATTTTAGTCCCATGTTTCTTTCCTGTAAGTTTGAGAACAGTAAGTGACATGATTTTCCTTAAATGGTCATCATGGAAGCAGTGCCCAAAATAGGGGTTTCTTCAAATTTTGATGCAATATTACATAATGTTTAACAGCTTAATGACCATCAATTTTTAATTATAAAATATTTGTTTCACAGATATTCAGAAAATGTGACTAGCAAAGGTCTTCAGGCCCATGGAACTTCAAAGTCACGCCTTGAAAATGCCAAAATGTAAACAAGACAGCACTGTTCTGAAATGGGTTTATTTCCATTTTTAACACTTTTTTAACATAAAACAAAATAAACATTTTACTGCCATTTTATATGACCAACTAAGAAAATTGATGAGATGGGAAAAGTATCAATAGAACAGTGTTAAATGTCCAATTTCCTCCATTCTGAGATTCTGAACATAGTGGATGATTGAATCTGAAAAACTGCAATGATATGAGTTTATTTCCATTTTTGACACTTTATTACACAATACATGATAACAAGTTTACCATGTTTTTTACATAATCAACTAACAATGTTGTAAAGATGCAGGAAATATCAAACAAACACTTTTAGGCATCTTATTAGTTAAATAATGAGACTGTTAACATGCCTAATAATTGAATCTGAGGAAATGTGAAAAACAGTATAACTTCTAAAATAATGGCCTGATTATGCTGATTTTCGAACTCAACCTGCGTTTTAGTAAGATTGACCACTCCTGTGAGTATGATTACAATTGGCCAATCCGTTTTTCTTATATTGTGTTATCAGTGTTGTATTTATATTGAAAATAGTGAAAAAACAGCATAAATTCCCTAAAAATGGCCCAATCATGCTGATTTTCGAACTTGACCTGCGTATTATGAATATTCATCAGTTCTGTAAGTTTCAAGTCAAAAGGTAAAATGGTTTTCCACTTATCGTGTTATCGGTGCTGCATATATGCTGAAAAAAGTGAAAAAACAGCATAAATTCCCTAAAAGTGACCCGATCATGCTGATTTTCGAACTTGACCTGCATATTATGAATATTCATCAGTTCTGTAAGTTTCAAGGCAAAAGGTAAAATGGTTTTCCACTTATCGTGTTATCGGTGCTGCATATATGCTGAAAAAAGTGAAAAAACAGCATAAATTCCCTAAAAGTGACCCGATCATGCTGATTTTCGAACTTGACCTGCGTATTATGAATATTCATCAGTTCTGCAAGTTTCAAGTCAAAAGGTAAAATGGTTTTCCACTTATCGTGTTATCGGTAAAAGTGCACGGCGACGACGGCGACGACGGCGACGACAGACGCAGATGATGGCTATATGTACAGACACATCTGTGTCTGTACATAAAAAGCGGCATCGTAAGAGTATCAAATACCAAAGCCAACAGCACAAGGACACACGCCAAGTGTTTGTGTTTATTCTCTCACCTCTCAGACACCCACTGCCCGGTGATTTTGTTCATGGACTGGACAACCACGCGTTCCCGGCTAGCGTGTTCCGCCAGACTGCGACAAGTGCTCGTGACGTGGTTGACTTGGGTACCAGACGAACTCCCTTGCACCAAGACTACTAAAACAAGAAAATATTATTTACTAAGAAATTTCATGTTGAAATTCAAAGTAATATAATACAGTCACTGTCTTACCACGCGTTGATGACTATCGGATAATGAAAATGTTTCCTTGTTTCCAAACTTTTATAACTATATGTTGAACTAGTGAAAACAGTAAAACTGACAAAACAAATTGTGCGGAATGCGAGTAGATAGATTGTAGAAACAACACAATCATGAAATAATTTTTCTTGTAACCTTCTTATTCCTGACGTACCAGTCCACTTAATCGTTTTAGAAAGGGGTGATTTATGAAAATAGTATTTTCTCGAGTGTGTTTCATCAAAGCTGATGACATGTCTAGCTGGTAATTGATTTTGCAATTATTATCAAAATATGATCACGTTTGAAGAGAGAAGCGCTCGACCATATGTCTTCTTATTCTTATATTGGGCTCGTGATTAATGAATGGAGATATGCACAGAAGGTGATATCTCTCTCTCTCTCTCTCTCTCTCTCTCTCTCTCTCTCTCAACAGGGCCGTAGCCTCCAGGGGGGCAGGGGGGGCAGTTGCCCCCCTGAAATTTGAGGTGCAAAAAAAATAATCGCAATTTCTGACTTCTGATTGAGCAATAAATAACAGTTAAAATGCACCAGAATGCAGTATTATACATACAGTTTTTAAAATTTTTCCACACCGTGGGACACCCCCTCCCACAACCTCCCCACTCAGGGGGCTTTGCCCCCTCGTGTCCGCTTACTGCCCCCCCCCCTGGCATTTTGCTTAGGCTACGGCCCTGCTCAACAAAATGTATTACACGTTACATATGATTTGCATGCAGTACCCATACAGTCCACTGGGAGAATACTGCAAACCCTGTATCTCTGCTGGCAGTTGAAGCTTATAACGATTTTCAGTCGGTTGGATAGAAATGCATCGTTGCCAAAACGTAAAATTTTCCTAGTGCACTACAAAGCAGAGAAAGAGACTTCGCATCCTTGTTAACCCCGAAAAACTATTTTTTCGAGCTCTCATCGATTGTTGGCAGGGAAACCCAGCAATAAAGTACTCGCAATTACAACCACTTGAGCAGAGCAATCAGAGAAACCGGGGAAATAATTCGTTAGACCCTCCCATGCTTTGAGTTACTTTCGTCCTTTTCAGGGCCACTTGGTCCCCTCGTCTATGCCCAGGAATAGGGTTTCTAGGCAAACTCGAATACATGTATTTCCTCCCCATTTGACTCAATTTGGTCGGATAACAAGACTCTAATTGCTGTATACAAATCAGAATCGACACAAATAACAAGGCATGTGTTTGATTAGCAGTCTCCACGATACATACAGTACAGCCGTCGTCTTATTAGCACCGGTAGAATACGATGTTACCCGCAAGAACTTGAGTGATACAAAATTCAATTAGTAGGCGCGCATCTCTTCTTTCAATTCACTAACATTTGCGGATGGAGCTCAAGGGGTGGTCCCCCCGACCGAAAAGAAAAGATTGCTTTAATGATGTTTAACTACAGGTACATGAAAATTCCGGCAGCCTGGTTCTAGCTGTTTTTTTTTATTCACAGACCGCCATGTGTTGAAGTTAACTGTGCCTCTCAAGCTATTCGTACATAGCTGTCTTGCCATACGTCTGTTATTCTGGGTACTTTCAGGAATTGAACTCCACGTTTTGTTAGAAAATCGGGTATTCTGGAGAAGCTATTTTTTCTGGCAAACATTACACACACAAACGCGCGCGCACAAAAACATACAAAGAGAGAGACAGAGATACTCAAGTTTTACAAAAGGACATATTCGACCAAAAGAAAACCCTTTGCATGCGCTTCAACATGTAAATTGTCAGATGTTAATATGTTGGCAAATTATTGTCCTGGTAACATGAATAAATTCGTTCACTGAATCACAGGAACACGACATCTCGGCGCTGCTAATTCCGAGCACCACAATCAAACATGTTTACCATGAGCTTATTAGCAATCTCCTATCATTTGATACGAAGCGATTATTTGATACGTGCGGATTTCGAGCTGCTGTGTTCATGTATGTTTAATTTGCAGCAGCAGATCTGTTTTACATGCAAGATTTGGAAGGGAGTTCCCTGCTTTCAGAGAAACGTTATCTACCATAAATATTTACTGAGACAGAACTTCGAATGTCGGATAACAATTGTATCAAATAGCGTTATCAAAATGCAATAGTATCATTCATGTTATATTATAGGGGTTTGGTGTTTTAGTTTAAATCAACAGAGAGAGAGAGGGGTGGGGGAGAAGCAAGAGAATACAGTATCCACTAAAACATGTACAACCAGCAGGATATGAAAAAGCCATCTATAAATTTGCTGTACATTTCCTATTTCTCGAATTACACATATTACACATTACGTACATCAGAGCTATTATTTCGTTGTCGCCCATAAACACTTTTAACGACACGCATCAATTCAGCATCCCATTAAACGCATCATAAAATCAGCAATTAAATCAGGCAAGCGGCCAAAGGTTCGATGTTATTCAATCTATTTATACAACACTTCAAAGTGACAAGGCGACAGCGTTCATCCCATTAAATTTAGATAGTGTATATTATTAATGGACAAAGCAGCTCGAGTTGCTCACCAGCCTACGACTAATGATATTATTTGAAAGGAACAAATGAATGACCAGACTGGAAACTACACTGTGTATGTGTTAGATGACCGCGGTCTTAGAGCGCCTTAATGTGACATAGTTGCGTTCACTCAAAATTGGCTTCGACCGCCACAAGACCACTAAAAGGTGCGTCCAGACATGGAGGGAATGGACCGGGCAGTTGAGATGCCGCTGCCAAAGACTTGTATGGTATGAAAATCTATGCATGGAATTCGACAGAAGTTTACATATAGAATGTAGAACGGGGGAAAGCGGTCGATTTATAAAATCAATCTCGCCAAAAAGAAACTTTTAGACCATTGCCCTTGCTGCAATCAGGTGGGCTTCAGAAGTATACCGCACGACAGACAACCGAATCAATCCAACATCAATTTTAATGCCCGAAAAACCTCACAGTGCTCCCACTCTGCTCCGCCTGTAGTCCAAAGTGTGCGTCGGCCTATATGTGAAGGAAGCCTATAAGGATAAACCAAATGTGAAACACAAACTCCTTCGTCGTTTAGTAAATTATTCATCATCCAGCGAGCTAGCTAGCGGCCCCCATAATGATCCGTGAGAAGCGAACACCAGGGACGGGTGATTAGCTCAACGGGACAGATAAACAGCGTTTTGCTCTTCGCAAGACCTTTTTCATTTGTCAGGGGAAATGAATATCTTTTAATAAGGCCTTGTTCTAAATTGTTATCCCAGGCTTTCGCTTCCATGTCGATGATTGCAGCATAGATTTTGACAGAAAATGAAACGTAGACTTAATGCGGATTAATACAGCTGTAAAGAATACGACGCTTGTGGTAGTATAGACCTTGATCGCGTTGCACCGAGGGGTCTTGGGGTTTATGTCGGTCGTTGGGGGTGGGGTTTGGTACACGATAAAAGAGTACAGGATAAAAGAGTAAAATATCAATCTGTCTCGCTTTACAGTGAACAAGTGCTTTTAAAACTCACAGCAATAATGAAAAAAAGGGAGAAAAAAAATAGAAGAAGAAGAAGAAGAAGGAGAAGAAGAAAAAGAAGCAGAGGAGGAACGCTCCGCCAGTCTCCTTCCTTCGCCTTGATTTTCAGCAATTACTACAAACAACGAAGTCATGCGGATAGAGGAGCGTTGTTTTCAGTTTTCTCTGTATCTCTGGGTGCCCCATATGCCTGAGTGGTTAAATCCACAGAAAATTTTAAGTCAATTAAAGCGTACATCTTCACATTTTCAACCGGTATATTCAGTTTTAACTTACAGCAGGCCTACCCAACTACCAGACTCGGCACCTAAGGATCCTGAATTAACCGGTATATCGGACCACACTACCCGTTTTCAAGGTGTGTGTCCGATATACCGGTTAATTCAGGATCCTTAGGTGCCGAGTCTGGTAGTTGGGTAGGCCTGTTACAGGGGTAAGATGAATCTACAAAGTAACACCGAGTTCTTTGCCAACCTGCAAACGGGTAAACGGTTACCACTTCTTCAAGGTGTAAAAATGCGGACTCTCAATTTTTGTTCATCGTTAAAAATATGAAGTAGTAAACTGTACATAAGGCAACTGAAAACAATCGAAAACAAAGGAAATTGAAGTATTAGTTTCAATTTTTAAGTCGAGAAAGAACCCTTGGCAATGCCCTTAAGCTTTTCTCCAGCAGACGGCACGGAAAGTATCCGAACAGATTATTGATGTTATAAATGTAATATACTGCTTACAAATACACTCCAATGACTCACCCATTATCACAATGTTACTGCACTCGCATGGTCATTAGTTTTCATTACAAAATCTCTGGTTTTGATACGTACAATGTGTGGAGAACCTGGGAGCAAATACCGTGACACTTCCTGCTAAAATATTGTTTGTTTCAGAGAGAGAGAGAGAGAGAGAGAGAGAGAGAGAGAGATCGAGATCCAGAATTTTCAGCGCATTTAGCAGGAATAGGTCACGTTATGATTAATTTTGATTTTATTCTTTACTTTGATTTTGAACACAAAGCCCCCCCCCCTACGAATGTGTCTGTCACCAAAGCCTGGCATTTTATTTTTCCCCCGTTTTGCTAAGTTTCATCTAGTCCGTAAAAATAATCAAGACCATATTTCATAACATTTTCTGATGTAAATCAGAAAATCATTGTGCTAAGCAAACTTTTGAATTATTTTATAGCGCGTGCGCGCACGTGCACCCATTCAAGCACATGCGCAAAAGCACTCCTTTTTAAATTCTGAATTAGTCGAAACATCAGGCTGATGAGTCTCCCAGGTAGCTCTGCCAGATCAAGGCAAGTGCACGTTGGGTGCTCGGCGTGACACAACCTGTGAACCGCAGGGTGCCGAGACTACACCTGTCACCTTGGCCTGCGTTGCTGTGATAACAGTTTTAACAGTACTTCTAATGTGCGCCGTCTGTTTTTCACGCCGTGCTAAACTGAGTTCACCCTGTGCTAGGACGAATATTCGTTTAATTCGTCCAAGCCCTGTGTTTTATTTAGATGCAGTGCTGGTGCTGACAATGCGTTCACGAAGTCTTCTATACAAGTATTATGTTCATGAGACATTTGTGGAGTCCAGTTTTAGCAAATAATTTTTATTATTCTGATGATGATGATGATGATGATGATGGTGATGATGATGTTGTACATTGGAATAATAGCACAGGATTGGAAACAAGCCAAGAAAATCATTGTAATGTCATTGTTATTGCAATCCATCAAACACCAGTCGACTAAACACATCAGCTAAGCGCTACAAGCAGGGTGATTTAATATTAACTTAATCCCAACTTCGCAGGAATGAATCCGTCGTCGAGCACATATGCGACCGACGCGACCAGGTTGATCAAATAATGCGAAATTACACGTAAGGAAATGTGGCTTCATATTCATGTGAACAGTCAACAAAATATACTGTATAATGACCGAATGCTAGGCACGGTATAAATTCTCATTAATATAGTGAAAACATTGGGACCTAGAAGAACAATATGTGACAGGCAGACGAATTTAAGGGGGTTTACACTTGGGATTGTGGAGCGATCTTCGTGCAAATAAGGCCCAGGTTTAAAAAAAAAAAAAAAAAAAAAAACTTAAGTTAGTTCTAGCAGCTAACATAGTGGTTTTGTTACCACGCTACATGGTCAATTACACACATCTTACCCTATCAGGAACAGTGTTACAACACTCTCATGGAAACCCTTGTCACCTAAGCCAGTGAACTGACTTAAGAATTTTTGTGATACCGGGACCAGGACTAAGTTCTTATTTATCAAACATCAGAGAGGCCATCACTCTAATTATATTGAAACACGTTTTTCATTGTCTCCTATTTACTGATGATAAAAAAGAGTCGATTAGGGATAAAATTGTTTTGTCTCATGGGTAGTGAACACGTTCAGTCCCTCAGACACTTAAGGACACATAAGTTTTTTTGTTTTGTTTTACCAATTCCACTTACGCTTGCATCTTAAAATAAAGGAATATTTTGTCGTAAAACAATTGGGAGATTGCTTTTTACCGTGAAGACGACTTGATACATTGATTTTCATAACAAGACTTCACTAAATCATGTTTCAAACGTTTTAAACACTTTATCTTCAATTGGCGTAAAAAAATAAATATCGGAATTCAAGATAACGCACGCAAACTTAAAATGGTGAAAGATCGCGAAGAAGTTTCATTGGCGAAACGAAATGTCAAAAGATATTTAGATTTTGACGTGGAGATTGCTTACAATTTTTTGAAAGATTTAATTTAATGAAGTCGAACGTAAAGAGAAATAGTGCAGTGATGCATTCAAATAAACTTCATGGACGTGGCCCATTGGGTCCTTGTAATTCGCTCCATGTGGTTCTAAGATAGAATAGAATAACCATAATGTGTAAACGCGCCCATTACCCCTTCTCTTATCATACATGTATCATGCTTTAAGTGCACCATACTGCTATTAATAACGGTAATCTATATACTCAGCAAAAGTCGAGTCAAACCAGGTTCGCATCAAGATCAGTCAAGGGATAGTTAAGTGTAAATGCTCCTTTTTATACCCGTCTATGCACATCACCAGTTTATAACTTTTAATAGACGCGGCATCACATTTTTCAAAGGACTGCTTGTTGAGGGAGAACCGCAGCATAGCTCCCGTCATCGTTTTTCACGCGTAATTACAGCCTTATCGGGTTAAAGCGAATATTAAAAATCTTACCTTTCTGACTCACCTTGAATTTGAGATAAATGACGGTAAGAAAAGTACCCCGGCAGCGTTCAAAAAATCATCCTGATCACCTCGGATGTTTTCTCTACTGTCGGTCTTAAAACTTATTTTTCTGGCTTTTTCTTTTGCTTTCTTTTCTGTCAATACATTTTTCTTTTTTTCTTTCTTTCCTTTTTAGAGGGGGAGGGGGGAGGTAGACCCAATATCAGCTTTCGTCCTTAACACATTGCAGAAACGTATCAGCAATATTTCGAAAGCAAGGGCCAGTTCCGCAAGACAAGTTATGACCGAAAATGTCACAACTAGCTGGTTCATTCAAAATGGAATATTAAGGTGCATTCAAAATAATAAAGCAGAAGCTAAAATTTAATACCAAAAGTCACTTTATTCTAGTACATTGCTAAGGATTAAGGCTCTTGAATTGAAGTAGACCGAAATTTTCTGTCTTAAATTTAGGACCAACAGACTACTTAACGTCACTGTAGCATGTCACCCCGTGTACCACAGTGTAAAGTTCACAAAACAGGCTAAAATCGATGTACCACGTGGAGTACACTAGTTCACAATCTCAGGGTGTCTGTTATTGCGGTAAAAAGGAAGAAAACAATGAGAGTTGTTTAAATTCCAGATAAGATAAGATCTCAGTTGTAACCGTATTAAATGTATCAAAATTCATCTTTGAGCATGAACAAGTGGTTGTAGCAATTCGTCAGTGTCGTGGAGAAATATTTTTTTATCTTGTGGGACAATCAGTGGTCGTTTCCTGTAGAAAAGGCACGCGTGAATGCGTGCGTGCTTGCGCCTGAGTGCCTGCCCCTGAATGTTTGTGTGCGTGTGACTGTATTTGTATACTTCATGTTAAGACGTTCACGTACACGATAATTACAGTTTAAGTCGGAAGGTATTTGCGATGCACACGTCATGTTGGATTTTTCACTGCTCACCTTAAGGGAATGAACGCGTTTAACTTTCGTGCAATCCATTTTGCAGCAAGTATTGTGAGTTAGTGCGTAATACGTCGCGTGCAGACAGAAAGTGACGTAACTGAGAGACGCAACCGCGCTGCGGCACTTCAAAGCCTCTCGTGTCGTTACCCATCAAGACGAGAGCGCTCTTCAGGAACTTCAAACCCTTTCG
Source organism: Lingula anatina (assembly GCF_051362555.1). Taxonomy (NCBI): domain Eukaryota; kingdom Metazoa; phylum Brachiopoda; class Lingulata; order Lingulida; family Lingulidae; genus Lingula; species Lingula anatina. The sequence continues at coordinate 17,276,130 of NC_141770.1, forward strand.
GGAAATAAGACATTAAGCATTTTATTTAAAAACCGTCTGGACTGGCCCGAAGGCAATCGTTCAGAGAGAGAGAGAGAGAGAGACGCGTAATTATCTTATCCATGTAGCATTCAATTCTGGAAAAAGATTCGCCGCTTTCGCCACGTCTTTTATTAGTAAAGCATTCTTGGAAAAATTGGCAGAATCTTGACCAGGGGAAAGGTAAAAAAATTCCAATAGCATTTCTCGGCAAAATATCAGAAATAGTGGAAAAAGCTCTGGGTAATAACGAGTTTTCAATTTAGGACAGTCCGATGAAACAAATTGGAAATTTGCGCTTAACGAAGTGTCCATCACAAAATCTGAAGAGAATGATCCCGGTAAAAGATGGGGATTGGAAAATAAATCTTTTAAATTACTGTGATACAGAATTTTTTGTAAGGGAGCTTCACCTTGATGGCACATTGTGTCGTAGTCGTCTTCTTACCTTTAATATTTTGCAAAAAAAAAAAAAAAATAAAGTCTCAAGAGCGATTTAAAATCTCAACGGAGAAACATCCCATCACGTTGAGGTTTCTCGGAGAATTTCTCGAAAAATAACAAGAAAACAAAGGAGTTTATCGTCCCTCTTTCAACCGGTCAGGCGCCATATATATTGGAGTTATTCCATTTCTGTATAGTTTAACGTCTACTGGTAGTAGCAGGTTGTTGTACACATGTGTCTCGACCTGGAACTGGGCTCTGTTAAAAGGTGGGCATCTTCATTTTCTTGACAAGTTATATAATTATTTTCAACCCGAGCGATCAAAATACCCTTATTTATTATAGAGCGACCCAGCATTTTTCACCGGAGACCTTTGAAGGGTATCATTAAGGCAGTTCTATATCTCCCATTGGTAATGGAGGAACTTGGTTCATATGATATACTGGAAGAAATGTTTTTTCTTTTCAGAAAATTAAAGACGACGACTTCACCCATCCCGCATATAGGATTCAGATGCCTCTGTGGTATATGGGGATTGGTAGTGGAATTAACGCGACTGTACACGGTTTAACTGGATTCAAATGGCTTTACCCCGGGTTCCACGGTCTGCGAGAGGTTGTTCATTAACACGTGCTCTCTGCTTCGCCGATTTTTATGAACTGAGGAAGAATTTTTTCAAAGATTTGAAAAGTACACCGCGATTTACCCCGTTCCGTGTCATAAACGGGTATATTTTCTTCTCGTTATTGAATGGACCTTATTAAAAGATATCCTCTTGGTTTACGTAGCGTTTTGTGCCTCTGTCGAACACGGTGCACAGACATTTAACAAATATGCCACTTTGTTACAAGTTGTCATTATACCCCTGTCAATATAACGCAATACTAACAGTATACATGTTACTGACATCGGGGACGCCGAAGAAACACAGGGGAAAAATGAACATTTTCCGTGTTAACACACAGCTTAACCTACGTGTATTAAACCACGTAGGATCTCTTGTATCTCTCTCTTTAACTATTTTGGTGTTAAGATAATAAACATAGTCATCGTAGAGTAATGGTACAAGAGAGACTAACAGGAAAAGGTATAGAGAAATATTTCAGGGAGCGCAGATTTCACAGCCCTACTGATGTTGCACAGTTCTCGTTGTGTCCCTTAAAATACCTCGTCTCTTTTACGGATTGATAATGATATGATATCTGTTTGATAATATCTAACTCGAAGTCTGATCTATCTACTCTCTTGTATTAAGTCTGCATATCTAACTCTTACTTCTTCGATGAAAAATTGCCAAGAAATTAGGAGAGGCTTATTCTCTATCCTTTTCTGGGTTAGATAGTCATCGCTCCTCATCAAAGTCTTATTAGAAACCTGCACACTATACTCGCATTAGTACATATACCCAATACAACTTTCAGTTTAGTTCCTTGCCTCCACAATTTAAGAGCTAAACAAAACCCAAGGCCCAGTGCGCGGTTAACATAACACTTACCTGCTAGCCAGATGAGACGGCAAAGAGCTACATATAGCGAACCACCTGATAGCTCCATCCTACTGCTATATAGTTAAATCCAGTGATGGAAAGTGAATGACCACTTGCTGTACGTTTTAGCTGTTACGATCCTCTCAATGTACAAGAGGATGCCACTCACAAGCAGTTTTCAAACCGCAGAGACAAGGGTACAACTGCCCTACTGCTTTAGTCTTCTCCCACCAGCGAAGAAAATCCTCCCGCGTTAAGCGCGGTACTTAAATCCCCAGCGGTGTTTTTGGCTATAAGCGATCTCTCAACTTAACTGGACTCACTCGTCGAGTCACGCTTTGCTGAAATTGTAAATTATTTCAGCGCCTGTGTCGCGCGCGCTCTGGTTTGATAGTTACAGGAGTAACTCCTTCCAGATTTGAAAACAAAGCGTGAATGCTGGCTGGTCGTAGGCCTTGCTTCGTCACGAGCTTGTATTCCACATTTGATTGTTTCGCTGGATATCTTATTAATTGCTCGACACAGAGCTTGTTTGAGGAGCTTCGTTCGCTCCTTTCCTTTAATATTATCACAGAGGCGTACAGTCTTACAATACCTCGTCCGGAGAGTGACCACACCACACTTCACTGGGGTGCTGACCAAATCTTCGAACTTTCGCCTACTTGCCAACTTGGAAAAACCACCGTTCGCTAACACCCCACCAAGCTATCTGTAGAGTAGACCCCGGCTCTCCGCTTTCTGTGCTCTGATTAATTGTAGCAACTCTCTCGCGGAAGATAATATAGTACAGCCACTCGATACTTGTTCAGCCAGCCGGTGTGATCATGGTATTCGTCCCGGCTAATCAAATGATAAGGATGGAATTTTCTTCCCTGATTGCGCTGCGCGAGAGCTGTCAAGTAGGAGCACGGCCACCCGAACAAACCCCGTCAATCAGCCGAGCGCTTGTGCAGAAATCACTCACTGCCCTCTCCGCTTGGGTTTCTTTTCAGAGCAGCGGTCTCGACGTTCCTCTGTGCCGTAACACGTCTTATGGTCAGAAATGCGTGAAAAAACGGCTATACCTCAAGACCAATACTATGCGAGCGTACTGTAGTTAAAAACAGCACAGTAGTCCTAGGAATTTGCCTTAGAGTCCTAACGTGCGGAAACAAGGGGCTTCCAGTATATACAGTACACTGTATCTCGAATATAACGTGCAAGTTATGTACTTCAGACAGTCGCGTTGTTCTTACTCGGAATCGATGAGTTCTGTAGAAATCACGATACAGTAATTGTAGCAGGCAAGTGCCCTGACTTACGCTAAATCATCAAATGTGTTAAGTGTGCTCGTGGTGGTATGCGGACTTATCAATAAGCGTAGTAATAAACGGTTAAGCGTCCGTCACCTTCGTCGAGTAAAGACAGCTGCTAAGATCGGCTCTGCGGAATCACGTGGACGGTCCGGTCACTGATGTTATTATCAGTCATAAACGGAGAATGTTATTGGCTGGTAATTACCTGACACGGAGGTCAAAGGTTACACGTGAAGGTGGTCACAAGGGCACACAGTAGGTGGCTCTTGAGAGGAAAATAACGGGCGCTTTTACACTACGGACATAAAATTCGATCGTTCTAAATGACGCTGGGTTGATTCGTTTGCAATAGCTTCGCGTAAGTGATTTGTTTCTCCCTCATCTCTTACACACACCAAATCCACACCATATACCTCCCCGCACCGTTTTCATCTGTACTAGTAGGGCCTACTGTTAAACTGGCATTGAATCGTCATCAAGATCGAACCGTTCAAGTTTGCAGTGAACTCGCCCTCACCTTGAGCTTGTTCACAGGTTGTTGAAATCGTCTACGTTTTAGTGAAGTAATTACCTCCACTTGAATATTGGACCCAAGGGTTCCAGTGTTTTCTGAAGTCAATCGGAACATTTTAATAAGTAAAACGCTGGCGACGGGTGAAGATGTTGAGGACAGGTGGCGAGGGTGATAGTTTTATATGGCTCTGTAGGCAGAAAAATGATATCAGTTCAATTTTTAAGGAGTGACGTTTTTTTTTTTAAAGTCATCCTCTTGATATAATTCTATTAAACATTTCAAAATATCTGCTTAAAATGGAAAAATAGTACTGTTAGTTTAAGCACAGGCAATCCAAAAGTGGGGAATATATAAATTTGAATAAAACTATCACGAACTTCCTCTTTAACAACCAATTTCCTCCCTCACGTTTAATGGTCTCTCGGTGGAAAGGGTGAACATTTATGAGACAGTCATTATGTGAGGATGATTTTTTCTACACTGTCTGTGAAATAGAACAAAACTAATGATGTATCGCAACATTTATTGATTTCTGTCTCTATTTAAGTTTCTTAAACAAGTGGAAATCCACTGACTGACAAGGAGAATTCCCTCAAATCATCGTGTACTGGGTTTCTTTTTCTTTCTGATAAATTTGTCCGTGAAGCAGTGATAATAAAGGGTCTACCCTGAAAAGGGCTGTTCTGCAGTCTAATATGTCCGTCTCCAAATAAAATACGTCTGGACCGGTTTCACAAAAGATCTGAAGGCCAAAAGTTGGTCTTTGCTTTCAAAATAAAAAATTTCGGTTTTCTTCATTCCAAGTGAAATCCGTTGAATGCGTTTTCTCAGAATTAAGTAAATGAAGACATTGGTTAAAAAACAGCCATTTTTTTTAGTTTTTTATTATTTAAGGTATATAAACATGTGCAATAGAATGCAATGGACTTCCCCTGCTGGGTATGTCACTGGGTCGAAGTAGACTGAAATTTTGGACATTATAAAATTGAGACCAATTTGCGTTTTAATGTCCAACCAACACCTGGACTTGTCCGGCTCCACGTCTATTACGGCTACGTAATACAAGATACAGGTGGCTGTGCGTTCACTGAATCTTGCGTAATTTTCTGTTAACATGGACGTCCGTGTAATGTCTGAGCAGATCGCAGGCAGATAGTACACCTGATCCTCGAGATAAAAGCAGCCGAACCCCAAACGACAGATGTGTGCCTGTCTACAAGAAATGAGGAGGGGACCTTTGAAAATTAGGTTTCTGGTGTGTGTGTGTGTGTGTGTGTGTGTGTGTGTGTGTGTGTGTGAGAGAGAGAGAGAGAGAGAGAGACGCAAAGGCATACACACAATCACAAAAAAAAAAAAAAAAACTGGCGCGCGCACACACACATGTACACGCACGCATGTGTCACTTTTCGCGCTCGCGAAAACACACACACACACACACACACACAGAGCGAGAGAGAAAGAGCGAGAGAGAGAGAGAGAGTACCCCCTCCCCCGGTACACTTCTTTGGTCCAGTAAGCTGTTACATTGTTTAAAGGGGTGTGACGGCGACACAAAAGCGAGACTACCGTTAATGCGTTTCTCTCAATACCTTGCCACAGCGTGGACTGTTGCCACATAATCCGTAATTGCGTTATTTGCAAGTGGGATAAAACCCCGAGGAGAGAATGTTTGAATAATGATTTGCAGCAGTGAAAGGCAGGACTAAAAGTTGAGTAAAAGGCAAATACCGAGGGAAACCGGCGAACAAAAAAGTTCGGAAGCCAATTAAAGGGGAGTTTAAAATTGAGTACCGTTTGTCATGAAGTGTTTCATGTTGCTTTGTAAATGTTCTGACATTTCAATGGAGTTTTGTGTAAACCCAGTGAACTGGTCGCGAAGAAATTCAATAAATCACACCTATCGCTTCCCCATCAAGGTCTATTTACCTACTCCCTCATGTGGATAGGGTTCGGTTAAAGCAGCACCCTTCTTGTGAATTCAACACTGACTTTTACATAAGCCACGAGACGTGATTAAGAGAATCGAACAGAGCTTGTTGACTTTTAATCATCCCCACTCATTCTCAAACGGATTCTTTGCAAGTTATCCGCTCGGGATTTCCTCAGTATTTTGACTGTGGGTGGAAGGGGTAAATGTTAACGTAATGTTTTCACAGTTTAAGGTTTTGGTTGATTTAGCGGTTTTGTAACAGTACCGGTAACATTGTGTTCAGCGTTGGTCCTAATTTGCCCGTTAAGCCCTTATTGCAACAAATATGCATGACAATGAAAATTGCGGAGTGAAAGGAAAGAAAGAAAAGGGAGAAATGAGAGAGAGAGAGGTGGGGGAGAGATGATTAAGGGTGCAATAAACCAAGACTCGGCTAGCCGGTTGCATAACCCCTGCACTCACTAATTAACCGTTTCCTTTGATACTGGACGGACAGCTGTCCATGCTGCGCACCCTGTTTTTAATTGTCTACTGAAAACAAAGCCACACAGCTCCAGTTAAAGATAACGAAGGGCGTATACGGGGTGGAGGCAGATAAGCGCACGGTCCCTGATGCGCAGGGTTGTGTCACAATGGAATATATTGCAAATGTGATGTCTTACAGTTATAAAAAGGTCCAAAGATGTTTGTGACATTAAATAATGCAGGGAGATGGGTATCTAGAGGTTAAATAAATAAATAAATAAATAAATAAATAAATAAATAAATAAATAAATAAATAAATTTGAATGAAAATTTCAAAATATTAAATACAAACCTATCAAGACAAAAAATATATGGGAAGTCGTTTCTGCGTGTTCAAACACCCCGTGCACTCCAGATAATAACTAGCAGTATGATTACCGGCACACACTGATGACCGTGATCATCACGAGTCCGTTTATTCCCCATTAATTTACCCATCTCTAAAGAGACCCAAATGACAGACATCAATAAAATCATCCCTGATGACATTTGCATCTGAGATCGCGGTTGTTTATAGGTCAATTACCCGGTTTGAAAGCGGGAAGATGAGATCGTTTATTTCGTCCACTCCAAGTATCGATTGGCGGTTGATTGCAGCGATTGATGAAACCCGCGGGTCGCGTTCACACGATCCCGATCGGTCCCGTGGAGGTCCAAGCGACGTTCCTCTTGGCTCCGAGATGAGTGGAATTGTCACCGGTGCTTTATGACTAACACTGCTCGCTGTTTCGGTATTGAAACCTTACCTCCTTTGCCTCATATTTTGACTACAAAAACATGAAAAACAAGCCAACTAACAATACCTGGCAAGCACTTCCAGTACAAGTAAGTGTATCTCTATAGATTTTCTGTCAATTGAGACCTTTTTGCTTCCAAGTGCTTCAGCTGTGCGCTTTTGTCGATACATGGAAATAAAGGTCTACGGGATTTCGGTTTTGCCAATATTTTTGCGTTTAATTATTCAAAAATTTGTTAGGTCGTTTTGCTTCTAAATCCTGTGCTATAGTGGATAATGTTCAAATAAAGGTCTACCCAATTTGAGGACTTAAATGTATGGTACCGCTGCTTGTGAAGAGCGGTCAGTTTTGCCTTTTCTATTTTGTAATATTGTCTTTGTGTTTGAATCTGTTAGTAGTATACATGCAGACTCAATTATAACGTAACTTCTCCGGCTTTTGTGCTTTTACAAGTACTTATTCCAACACTTAGATGTCTTGCAAATGTGCGTGTACTCAGCGTCATTCGATTCAAAACATAGACCTTAAAATATAACTTGACTCCATGGCTGAATGTGTGTATGATGTGTACGTGTGCATTAATTTTATTGATACACGTGTGTTTTTGCGCACTGACGAGAACAGATCTTTTCGAGCGTCTTTGGCATGATTCAGTACAATACAACTTAGAAGCAATTCACACTGCACTTCTGTGACTTTATTTTGCAAATAAAATCTACAAGAGAACCTAATCCACAAACACATCAAAAGAAACGTCTACTGTTTCTGATATGGTTGTTTTACGAAGCCGTAACCGTCTTCAAGACGTTGCTGACTTCTTCTGTCAACACCTTGCAGATACAACTGTTATGAAAACGTCTCTGCTTTCTTGGCATTTAAAAACACTAAATATTATGGATATTTTTAGGCACGTGGCTGATCCCCTCTTTTTTCTCTCCCTTTTCTTTGCAGATACGAAACTCAAGAAGAAAGAAACTTCATCTTCGTGAATTATGGTACAATTACCTTTAACGCTCTGTAAGGAAGGAACCCTTTGTGCCGGGGTCGTAGTCAAACCTATTAGAGTGCACCTGATGTGGGAGACCTCAATGTGTTTATGTCAATCACAGCGAAAAGTGATATCCACTTGAAAAAAAGACGGAAGACACAGGTGTGGAGACTAAAACTTCGTGGGCAAATTTTCTATAATCTCCAGCGGTTCTGTCGGGCAAGATCGAATTTAGCCTACTGCTTTGAAATTTGCGCTAAATAAGGGTATGGACTCCCTAATGACAGACGCGCGCAGACGACATGGCGTTTTTGACGTTTTCTTGATAAAAGAAATAAATTACCACTTAATGATATGCCGCCTCAAACTGTCATTCATGAAAAATGCTAGTCTTTGAAAAATTTCGAAAAATGGTGGGAATTTTGACACATTGCCTACCCCGCAGCCGTTATTTGTCATATAAAATGATGAAGGGCACAAGGGTGAATTATTGGAGCGAAATGCACCATGCAAACGTAATCTGTCTTTATATCAGTTTTATTTATTCGTTCAAAAAACCGCACCCAATTTCAAAAACTTTTTCCAATATTGCCATTTTGTATCTAACGATCTCAGCGTTCCATGTTCTTTCGACAACCAATAACATTTTGTTAATCTAAAATTGGAATGTTTATTACAAATCATTTCGAAATCCCGCTTTATTTTGATACCGACAAAAAGATTTAGGTTTTTTTTTCAGTGTCTGAGCTTGAACCCCTTTATTTTCTTTCTTCTCCCTGTTTCTATTTTCTTTATTTTTCATATAAGTGTATTAGGTGACTTTTATCGAAAAAACAAAGTTCTACACCAGACGCAAAATTATTCAATAACACATCTGGGCCAGAGCATATCAGAAAACCCACGTTGTTGGGCAAAATGAACCGACATAACATATTGAACTTTCACTTCCTCGATTAGACTGACAGATCTAATTCCTTGAAAGCGAGGCAGTGGCACTCATCTACAGGAGACGATTTATAGCCTCGTAAAATTCAAAGTTTGTTATGAAAATCGTAGAATTTGCTCAATCTCAATACTCCTTGGTCATCATTCGGATCTTTGATAATAAGAAATATAATCGCACATCATAAGAAAACTGCCGTGGTCGGCCTTTTTATTAGCTTAATTGATATTTTGTTGAATTTAGAAGCAAAAAAAACGCCAAAGATCGCCAGTGACCTGGTTCTCAAATCGAGGCACGATGTTTTGTTTCTGTGTTGGAGTTAGAGCTAGATTCCAGACTTGAGTATATTCATAAACGTTTTTTTTTTCGTGTGTGTGTGTGTGTGTGTGTGTGTGTGTGTGTGAAACTAGCCCCGACTTTTATCCCAGGTAAAGCAGCTGTCAGTCTAAAACATGGACGTTTCCAACTTTTTTTTTGTGACATGGTTCAAATTTTGCCAGCAAGTGGTCTGAGAAATGCAATCAAAACAATCCAAAACTAATTTATAGCCAGTTATTTGTACTGTTATAGAAAGCAATTAGATTTAGTGTTACCAGTACTCAGTGTTACTGTATTATTCTAATATGTTACATGTATCATTTCTAGATTTAAACTTGGCTAAAAGTTTCGATCTTAACATATTGACTAAAGTTGGACACTAATGTCTGCATAGTGAAACAGAACCCAGGTCGTTAGTGCGCGTTTATTTTTTGTCTAAAATGCACGTGATTGAGGCATATTCCAACTACAAAAGTAAAAAAAAAACATTGTTGGTGCTGCACGCAAGGGGTATTTGATCCCGGGAACACGACACTCTCCATGATAATCAATCTAGATGTTCTCTCCCAATTGCACGATAAAGGTAGTTTCCATTTTTTGTATAGTTTAAGATGCTTTTTGCCGGGTCGATTATCCTATACAGTTTGATAATAAAGAAAACTGATCTCATTTAGCGGGAATGTTTTTCTTATTTTCCACTTGTTTTCATATCTTTTCTCTTCTTCTTTTCTTTACCTTATTTTGATTTCTTTTGTTTCCTTTTCTATAGCACTATTTTGCTTCATCGTCTACCTTTTTTCTCTCCCCCTTGTCTTCTTTTTTGTGGCATTTTCATTACTTTAAGACCCCATTCCCACAGACACCGGCAGTCTAGTCAGATCCATCCAACTCTGCAGGGACTCTCGCTGAGTGTAATCAGTTGAACTGAATGACACTCCTCCTCTTGTTTCCAACTTACTCGTATAATCACCAGCTTCTCTAGGTCAGTTAAGCTGATTGCACTCAACAAGAGTCCCCTCAGAGTTGGATCGATCTACGTAGACCGATAGTGTCTATGGGAATGGGGCCTATGTTTCATTTACATCCTGTTAACTAAACGTCTAACGTCGCGAGGAAAAACCACTTCACACGCTGTGAATTCATCATGGCTCGTCCTTGACGTCACCTGTTTCAGTCTCATTGAGATGGCCTCCATCTAAAGGTTAAATTTATCAAAACACTGCCTCTGCCCTTTCTCAAAACATGAGACAATTTCAAACTCTCGCACAAATTGAGAAGGAGATTTCCTTATCTTTGCTGATTGAATCTTAACTATGTTATGTCCAGGTATCTTACACAGATTTGTGAGAAATAGATTTGTAGCAGACAGTGAAATCTGCAGTTTCTTTGCAGGGTGTAGGGAATTGTAATTTTGGCTCGGGGGTGGGGAGTTGGGGCAAGGGGGTTGTGTGTCTGTATGTGCTGTGCATCTTGTGTGTGTGTGTGCGCGTGCGTGTTTGCTTGCGTGCTTAGAGGCAATGCGTGTGTTGCTTATTTTATCGATCGAAACAAAAAGTACAATATTCAAACTGAATGCTTTGCAATGCTTGTAAGGTATGAAATATATGGACCTTTTGGTAGACTTTAGTCTTTTAGAAAGTTGACAGATTTTCATTTAACGTAGCTACTAATTTGCTAAAGCAAAAAGTGCACATGAATACAACTTCGGGTATCAATTTCCAATATTTGTTTATGTCCTATTCTAAAGCAAATAGCAATAAGCATATTTCGTATCTTTAGTATAAATACTGTCAGTCAGACACCCCTGTGTCCTGTGTCACAAAATAACCTAAGCCAAAAAATTGATCTTTACTTTTAGACTACAATTTTAGTCTACCTTGGAAGTAGATCAGCAGTCGATAGTCCTTCAATTGCCCAATTTTATTTTTAATAATTATAAGAATTAATCAGTAGTATTTCAGTTTAATGAAATATTCTGCCTGATCTACATGTATAACCTGACTGACATAAGTAATGTTTCTGGAATTAGTATTAGAATTAGAACAGACCAAATATTGGCTGTAAATTTAACATTAATTTTCAGACTGTTGTGTCACCGTCCTTTGTTCTCACCCGTCAGCGGTTCTACTGCATCCCGTCACGTGCAAGCTAAGGGGATGCCATGTTACCCTCGGGCCTTTTATGCCTTCTCCTAGCCTTTTTTGTTCAGATACCGCTCTGTCGAGTTTATCAAGGGTTAAATTTTCGATTACAATTCTAATGAAGTCTGTTCGTTAAGATTGGGTTTGCGGAAAGCCCTAGGAAACAGAGCGATGATTCATGAAAAATTGCGAATTGGAAATAGGAGAGAGAGAGAGAGAGAGAGAGAGAGAGAGAGAGAGAGAGAGGGGTAAGAAAGTGAAAGAGAGAGCGCTCGTATATTGAAATAGTCTAGTAGATCAAGGGGCAGATTTTTCAAATTGTGTTGAAATGTGCAGTAGTCAATTGCAATTTTGGGGATATCATTACCTGCTTAAGAATGGGAATGAAGAATCCAGACAATGAAATTCCCGTGAATGTTAGAAGACATCGCTTTGTATCTCTTTTTTAACTGCGTTCGGATAGATTATACCCCATTTTAGATTGAAGCTTATCTTCTTCCAAAATACGCACAAAAGGCAAGGCCCACCTAACCAACATACGACTTTGCAAATGTTAATAATTGGCCATGGTACTAAGTTGATGGGAAAATGAAAATAAACACATTTAAGTGTCAGTATATGAAAGGACAAATATACTGACAAATCTATTAAACAGTAACAGTATACAAACATAACGCAATTTTAACATTTTTAGATAAATTGACTTCTCCTCAATTAAGGTTACGGTACAATCTGATAATATGACTGGTAATTCCCCCGTAGAACCCAATAGTGATAATTGCAGACCAGTTCCTAACACTCATTGTCCCAACACGCTCGTGAAGACCACAGATATGGGAATTCTAATGGCGACATTTTTCATTGACAAAGAAAGTGCTTTTCTCTTGCCGCCTATCTGGCACAAGCACGCTTCCAGCGAGTCATGTGTATTGGCTTCACTCTCACTGTCGCAATGTGTTGCTGAAACCGCACAGGCTGTTCGAAGTGAATTCTGCGAATTGAAGTGAATTCTGCGAACAGAATGAATGCCACAGAACGATGTTCGTGCTGTCATTCTACGTGCTGATCAGCCCACGTTTGTAAATAATAAAAGACATTGCAAAACTTATCTCCATATGCTGTCGCAGAGTACAAATACCCCTGTGCATTAAATTTTAGCAACAAAGGTTCCATCCTTATTCCATAAACCGCTTTTAAATAGTTGACAAATGACGGTGATCGAATGGAGACATGGCGCCCGTTAGATTTAGAGCTTAGCTGAGACTACTAAAATCGGATAGCCGACTACGGAAGTCGACTTTGCAATATTGCATATCACTTCAGTCTAAGAGTGTTTTGAGCCCCAATACTGGCATAAATAACCAAATGGGTTTTGGCACTTTCAGAACGTAAAAATCATTGTCATAACAATCAGAATTTACTTAATGAACTCTAAATAATAATAAACCGACAAAACGAGGTGAGTGACAATTTAAAAGATTCTGCTAAACGCAAAAAAAAGTCGACTTTAATCCTTTAATCCCTGCTAGAGGTGGTTTTTTGTCCTTAGGTGCCTTGCGAAGGGAGCAACGTGGTCAAAGTCGCATTTTTGTAAGAAACTCTTTGTATAAATAATCTATTATCACTGTACAGGTAGGTAAAAAACAGTTGTAATTTTAAGCAAAGTTTCACGTGGGGAAGGGCCAGAGAACCAAGATCCCTGCAAAACTGTGCATTCACCTGTACATACTATATAAAAATATCCCCACCCATTTTAGCAAAGAAACATGCTAGAACGTGAGAACCAAAGCCATAGCAGGTGGCAGTGGCACAATCATGTAAATTAGATAACTGGAAGTGAATTCTACCCATTGCCCATCACGCACGAGGGCCACTTTCCTTTCTCTTCAGCCTCATGGTACAATAAGGGCGAAATGAGCAAATCCGATATTAGGCAGAACGCTCGAAAAATTGACTAGACGTGCAATTAAAATCAATAAACAACAAAAAGAGGGGCTTTGTATCCAAATACAATTACCAGTATTGAGCTCCGATTAACCGTATTAAGGCCTCGTATTTCTCAAAATTCAAATTAAGCACGTTCCTGTTTGTCGTAATTCGACGGCTCAAAAGTTAGTGTGGAAGGCGGAGAACATGAAACAGAAAGATAAGGGTGAAATAAGCGGTGAGGCATGGGGGTCTGTCCAGTCTCCCCCAACGAGAGGATAGTTTCGTGTACCCAAACATAAAATACAATGTCGGTAAACCGCTTTGGTTCATATATTCGCTGTGTAACAGCGTTTCACATTGTCTCTAACGGTAACAGTATGCTGTGCAAAATGATGAAAAAGCTTTGGTTAACCCCTCCCCTTTTCTTTTGGAATACTGCCACCTGTACGACCGAACTTCTGTTTTTATCCAAAAAATAGCGACTAGAACTTGAAAAAGTACACATACACAGTATTTAGCATATTTGTGTTTTACAACTTACACATCTACTGGTTGCGTTTTTCCCACCCATTCCCTTAACTGACCCAATCTAATCATTAAACCAAATATGAAGTCGTTTCAGTAAATTATCTCGTAGTACCATACTTGTATCTATGTATCTTTCAACGGGAAGAGCATTTCCAGTAGATAGGGAAAAAAGGGCAAAACATATTGGTAGCTAATTAGCAGTAACTGTCAACAGAAATTAAGGCAAAAAGTGTTCTTTTTCATTATGGTTTTAGTTGATAGAAAATATTCCCTTTTATTGACAAAGTTGCGACATTCATATTGATATATTCACTGTAAATGCACTTGTAATGTTTCCTATGTTATATAATAATAATAATAATAATAATAATAATAATAATAATAATAATAATAATAATTATTATTATTATTATTGTCGTGTCGCACGTAATGTAGATGGCGACATACATTATGTACCAGTCATACCGTTTCGAGCTCAATTAACGTTATTATTCCAATATATGGGAAGCTGGCTGACATGTAGACTACAGGTAAACTAAAAATCTACAGCTTAACTTATTGGTACAGAGGGTAAAAATTTGCACCACTTTAAGAATATATTTCTGCTTGTCTGTGACGTTGTCTCAAAATAAGTTTACCATATCTCGTTAATAAGATGGCGACAAACAATATACAGGATGCATAAATAAAACAAGAAGATTGTAGCTCATTTTTTATGGATCTAACTGTAGAAGAAAATGACAAGTACAATGCATAAACTACTGACATTGCAGTTTCTATAATGGTCTCAAATGGACCGCAGATAAATCGGACATATAGATAACCATATCAACTATCGACAATAAGAAAAAGTGACAAAAATTCGACTATGATAATAATGATATAAATCATCTCTATAACTATAATCAAAGGTGCCGGCAATGTTTATGATACCTTGTTAAAGATGGCGGTTCACCGGAAAAGATAATGGAGACAGATGATGGCGACATCCGGGCTACTTGTGGAGAGAGAGAGAGAGAGGGAGAGAGAGAGAGAGACGTACTGTTTCTCTTTGAGATCGTCAAAGTTATTTAAACAATGTGTACCAGTTTTCCTTAAGTTTGTATGGCTTATGGAAATAATGATAATGCCTGAACGCTTTGTAAAATTAAACTAATCATATTTAATTCAGCAAAACATCCGATCGTTGAAACTATACCACTTTTGGCACTGTATTCCATTGAGGAATTCTATCAGCCCCTGCTGCATTATCAGTCTCACTCAATCTTTAATAGAAATAACTGGACTGATAGAGTTAATTCGACGCTTGCTCGGTTCATCTGGGATTATCCACGGAAAAGCATTTAACGCCATGCAAAGCTTTACTATCTAATGGAATAAGAAAGGCGAATCTATCTGCGAAAAGGTCGATAATTTGATGTTGATATTGGCTTCATTTCGAATTATTCAGGACTCTGTTAAATCTCAAGGGGGGCGTGGTATTCTGTAGGAATATCGGTCAAGCCGGTGTTGTATCTTTTAATGTAAAGGTTGGGGAAGAGGAGGAATTAAGAAAAAAAATGTCAGTCTTTTCTTGTGATCTGGGTACCGTCTGCACAGATTAAACTGATACAAAAAAAGACTGGATAACGTCCCAGCCCAGATCTAATCGTATCTTATAATCCCTGGCAAAAGAAGCGATGATTTAAAGATATCCATTGCAATAGCGTCAATTTAGTTTTTCCAGTATGTATAAGGGGGTTATAGAATTTCTTGAATTTCTTCTCTTAATCCAGGTGGTCTTCGGCCTTCAATGGGCTCCCGATAATTACAAGGGACCAGGTATCCCTATACCACCTCATGGCCCCCTTTTATCAAAAATAAATTGAAGTCTATTATCAAAGTTAATCTTTTTTAACCAAATGGGTGGTAATATACGACTTGGGTTACCATAAAGAAAAGACTCATAAGCGAGAGGGCAAGGAGGTTAGCCGTGCTGGGTTTTACGCAAAGCAAACCGATACTGGATGGGAAATATACCGCAGTGCTTTCATACTTAAGGGCCGATGCTCTTAGGGTGGGGGAGGAGCGTTCACGACTCGTACCACTGAACATGTGAATGGGTCAAACGGCCAATTTTAAAAGTAAGTGTCAGTAATGGCTTGATGGTCAAGTGCCTTTTTCACATTCTTTGATTTTTAATGTTACAGATGTACTTGTTCCATCTCTCGGTTATGATTTCCAGTTCCTGGTTGCGGGTATTGTGCTAGGTGTGCCAGTCTCATGTCAGATGCACATTTGAGAAGCTTAATCTCACCAAGTTGCGGCAGCAGTGCTTCTCTTGCGGTGAAAAACGAACAATATAAGCAACGTAAGTATGTCGTGCGGATCGCTTGTGATTGCCCCTTTCAACGCATAATCATTTTGTAATAAGAAGAATGGCTTGACCTAACAGCGTACAACTGTATCACCCCATGACGTGGATCCATGCAGCAAAGTAACTCAGTACACCTTGGTCATCTGTTAAACCGACTCAATTTAAATCAAAAGCGCAACTTACAAGTGATTGTGCTTCTTTTACATGTAGATAGTTCCTGGATGGCACTGTAGGGCGACAAGATCTCTAGATCTGTTTGAAAGGTAGCACACATCAGCCAAGAACAATATGTTCAGGTACACGTGTATCTCTGCTACCAGTCGTTGCAATTCCGAAGTTGTCGTTTTTAACGTCGTGACATACGTGTGGGGTTGACACAGAGGTGTTCGTCCTTGTTGATTCACGTGAGGAGAATCTCCGCATGAAACGAAGCGCTGCCCAACGAGCGCTGTCACTTACTTGGCGGAATCCTTGACGGAATTCTTTAGAAACGAAGTTGTAGACTATAGGATTTATGCAAGAGTTTGAAAAAGCTAATAACTGAGCCGTGCTTGAGATAATGATGTACGTGATGCCCTTTGGCCCGACGCCAAGAGCGCAAACAATTGTAATCATGGTGAAAGGAACCCAACATACGCAAAATACCAGGGCAACAGACACCACTAGAATCATCTGTTTCATAGTGTGTTTCTTGGATTGTTCTGCTAACTCCTCTTCAGAAAAACTTTCTATTGAAATGTCTCGTTTTCGCAAAGCTATAACAATGCACATCGACGCTATAAAGAGAATCAGAAGAGGCACTAACACGTCTGCAGCTGTTGTGATGACCACGAATACCGTCGTTTGGTATTGGAACTCAAATACAGGGGAGCATGCAACACCCTGATACTCCATGTAGTATATCGCAATCGGTGTGTTAACAAGAAGCAAAGCAATCCATATTGAAATGATGACCATTTTTACTCGCCGTTTGGTCAGAACCATCCCGCATCGCATTGGCCTGGCAATGGCAAAGCATCGAAATGCACAAATTGCGGCCAGCGAGTACCCACCCACTCCTGTGGTTACGAATATGGTGTATTTGAAAAATTTACAGAATCCATTCCCGAGTATTAATTTATACTCGGTGCCATAGTAGGCCGCCTGGAGAGGTATACATACTGCTAGAAAAATGAGATCGGACAGTGCTAGGTTGAGAAACAGAATGTTCGGACTGGTGCTAAGACATTTACTCTTAGCTATAGTATAGATGGTTAAAGTGTTTCCGATGATACCAATGATGAGAAATAAAACAAAAACCATTGGGAAAACCACAGAACTTATTTTCAGAAACCTCATCAAGTTTTCGTAGTCTTCCGAGTATGTCCCGTTCCCGCCCAGTTGCCGACTGGGTTCATATCGCAAGAGGCTCAAATTTGTAGCACTAAGTGCTGTGTCCATTGTACACTCTCTAGCTACATGTTATATCTGATATGCACTCCCTCGTAATCAATCCCCGTGTGCTTGCCTGCTTAACTGGACACCATAAAAAGCAATGTCCTTATTTTTTAAGACTGAATTACTGTTGACTGTCGTGCCTTCTTCCACACAAGTCAGTTCATACCAGTTGTTTTTACGTGGTTTCCCCCTCTAATGAATGTGTACATTACGTACTCCCACGGCTTTCTTGTGTGTCTTCAAGAACCACAGGTTTAAGTTCCAACGTCCAATATCCTGTGATCGCAGAATCAACGAGAAAGAAGTCTGTGCCAAAGGCAGCTGAAGGTAAACATATACATGTACGTATACAAGACTGCCTTACTTGCATGCCACCTTTGCGAACCATTAGTGCACTTAAAACATTTCTTTGTCCCGGTGTTATTCTTTGGTGTTCCACTAAGAAACTGCCAACCTATGCC
Source organism: Lingula anatina (assembly GCF_051362555.1). Taxonomy (NCBI): domain Eukaryota; kingdom Metazoa; phylum Brachiopoda; class Lingulata; order Lingulida; family Lingulidae; genus Lingula; species Lingula anatina. The sequence continues at coordinate 17,294,181 of NC_141770.1, forward strand.
CATCCTCAGTATTGCCGTTTAAACTAATTGATAGAAACCTCTTACATCCCCAGTCTTGCTTTAAAGTGTATACGATGCTTCTTACATTTGCATGTCTAGACGTAATACCTCATTAAAACAAGTGCCTCCTGTTCTAAGTCATTCTAGGAATCCGATACCAAGGGCAAATTTTCAAACATTTTCCAATATTTTGAGATATTGGCGTCATAGCCATCAGTGCGCAGAGCTTGAAATGTAGAGCTGCAAATTCATCAACTGATTGGCCATGAGTGATTTAAGCTTCGCTTCTTCGTATTTGCCGGATAAAAGTATTGAGAAAGATTAGTTTGTTATTTGCAATTGGTTAAGTAGGCCTACAAAATTGCAACCTTATTGGATAGACTGGAACCGACGCGACAGTTCTCAGAAGGTTGTCCCTTCGGAGAAAACTAAACAATCAAACATGCTATATGGTACTCCGCAGTCAAATGGCAAGACAGAGAATAAGAACTATACTAAATATCAACAAGCATTTCTGTCGTATTTAACGAAGAACTTCATTTCTTACGTGCATCAATGAAAGACAACGAAATTTAATAAACAAAGCCCGTGTGAAATGATGAGATGGCCCCTAAGTAATAAATGTAAAGTTCTCTTATTGAATTGGAACTTGACTCTCCAGTTGTGTGGTCATGATCTACTCAGTCAATACCGATAGCATGACCTTAAGCTCAAACTTTCTTACGGTAAAATGTTAAATACATACGCGAAAGTTAAGATGGACCTTTTTAAAATCAACGTTTACTGTACCATCCCAAAACAAATGTGCTTTAAAATTTTAATGTTAAAATAAATTACTTTTATAGACCATCATATAAGATTTTCTCAGAGTTAAACTGTTAACATCATTCTAATGTGAAAATTGGACAACGAAGTGAAGCCAGGGACGTACGAAAGTCAAGTGTTCGAATATAAGCTGGAGTAATAAATTGGATAGCGGTCAATGCAGAATTAGTCGACTGCACCGAAGAAAAACAAGGTAAACGGTCTTTTAGATTCTTTCTGAAAACGATACTTAGCCGGCTATATGTTAAAGCAGGTAATAATTAACCTTTGACATTTTTGTGAAATAGGCACCAGGACTGAATTGAATGCATTGATGAAATATTAGGATAAGCGATCTTAATTTTTACTAGTGTATTGTGACGCTGTCGACTGCGTTACAAAGAGTAACTTTCTGTCCGTAACAACAATTAAACTGTGCCTTGCAGTAGAAAAAGCCATAAGGTCGGAGTGGCATACAGAGAAGCAATTTATTTCATTGAAACCCCTTATACATGTATACCAGTTCATCTCAACTTAACATTCACCAATCAGGGCAAGTTACACAATGCACGGCGCCACTAAGAAGTCACCGATCAGAATACATTAAGCCCTTACAACGGCCCGGTTTGAGAGTAAAAAAATACTTTACGTGCCGACAACTGATCGATCTTTGAGCAAAGCAATGCTTGTGGCTTCTATCTGCGACAACACTGACGCCAGTTTCATGGTCGTACAAAGGACGCAGCAAGGGTGCCGTCCAGTGTAAAGCGGGCTTTACTGAACAGACACCAACTTACGCATAGTACTGGGCTAATGTTGTAACAAATCTCAACTAACGCAATGCCACTACGTTACAGTATCTAGCTAGTTGTTGCTCTAAAATCCATGGTGGAATTATCTTTTGCTTAAACTTGTAATAATAAATAAATAAATAAATAAATAAATTGTTTTTTAATGCCGGTATGTGAATCTTTATCTATCAACTGCAATGCTTAAGACAAAGGTACACCCAAGGTCTTTTTGGAATCTTTTTCATATTCCGGATTGGTGGGAGGCGCTTGAAGAAGCGCAGTGCATGGAGGAGTGCAGGACAGACAAAAGAAGAAAAAAAAGAAGAAAATTGAAAATGAAGAAAACCACAGAAAGGAAGGACAGCAAAACTAGCCTTCAACTTGCTGTCCAATGTTTTGTTGTGACAATTAAAGACATTCATGCACTGATTGGACTGCTAAGCGATTGAGTTTGGGTATGAACACTGTATATTTCCATTAGTACACTACCAACAAAATCAACTTGAGAGATTTTGTCTACGCCAGCATTGCGAATCACCAACGTGAATTATCCAGCAAAGCACTTAATTTGTCACAACACATAGATTTCATCTTCGGATATTTGAATTTAGACAGAACACTTATATAAGTGATCGATATGATATTAACTTCGAAGCTCTTTAAAGCGAAGTGCACTCTGCAGGCTATAGGCATCACGGGAGTGTCGACCCTAAATGCATTTTTACTGCAAGGCACATTTTTCAATGTGGCTGAAGTCCACTGTCCATTCCTGAGCTTAAACGGAAAATTCCATTACTGTTTCACTGTGAAAAACCTAGCGTCCATTCTTCAAACAACTTTCTCAAATGCATAGAAAAGCAAGCCGTGTCATTTTTTATTTACTTTTTCAGGGGATTGTTGCGAACATTAACAGAAGGTGAATACGTATTACTGTATATATGTTTTCTCGGTTATGGAGCAATTTTAGAGACGAGTGAGGCAAATAGCAAAGAGCTTGTTTATCAATATCCCCGCGAGTAATCCATTATGCAAAATAATCACATCTCTCACTGTTCATCTGATTAAATTGATTTTAAATCGCTTTAGTCTCAGTATATCAAATGTAAAATCTCATGTATTGATCCAAGCCCACTCCCTCTCGCTTAATATCACGTATCCACATTATGGTGACATTTTTTAAGCTTCGAGAAGCACATTTAAAATATTTTAAAGGTGGCACAAAAAAAAAAAAATAATAATAATAATAATAAATTAAATAAAATAAATAAGTAAATAAAAATAGGACTTCAAAATGACATAAATTAACTAAATTAAAGTCGGTGTCCGAAAGTATATTGTGCATGTGATATACCTGAATAACTATATACATATACCTTTAGTGTGCTCCCAATGGTCTCATTATATTACATATATCGGTATGAACGGAAATAAAATAATCTGTAATATTCTAGCACAAGAAATCACACACGCTTCTCTCTCCCTGCTCCCGTTTTCTATGAAATTGTCCGTAATTTATTACAAGTAATCCGTTTTGTTGACAGTCTTGGGACTCCCCACGACTAAATTCGAATATCAACACACAGGCGACGTCACAGCATCAACGGTTTAAGTATCTCTATAACGCTGTCAAATCCCAAAGGAAGAAAGATGTAATTTAGTGTAATTAGATGAGAAACTCGCCATAACGGTTGCCGCTGAGAGTTAAAATAAGGTTAAAAACGCACCATTATATCAGAGTCATTCCTCATTTTTTTCTCAGTAGCTTCGAAATATAAGTGTAAGGTACCCACAAGTCAATAATGCGATGGCTGGAAGTCCATCTTAATCATGGAAAAAAAGCTACTGTGCAGTTATTAAGAACGCGCTATTGGTCGTCAGTAGCTTCAGTTATCCAAATATGCCTAAAATTTGCTATTCCGGAGTGCTTCTCGCCAATGTCCTCAGCAAAGTGAAAATTTTGCAGCAAATGTTTAGCTTGCGGCAAGTAGTCCGCAAGAAAAAAATTGTATTGCTGCTAATTAACATCAAATTCGCAAGAACATAAAATTCCTTTTTGCAAATTTGCAGCGAATTGCGGGATGAGTTAGCGGCAGTCCTGGTATTCTTCCAAGGGTGATCATTTGGCCATATGTGCATGTATCTTTGAAAAACGTTTCTTTCCACATCGATGATGCATCTCACTCGTTCCGTTCCTTGACAAGTCATTGGACTACATGTAGTATCTACAAGTGAACGAATTTCACTTTACCCATCCAAATCCCATATTAATATCACTAAGAATAGCGCCTATGACAGATTAAGACGACTTATACAATTCTGAAAGCCCAAAGCTGCTTTACCCATTATTCCAATTTAATTTTGCTTTTATAAGCCAATCACTAGACGTTTTATCTTGATTAAGTCCGGATAATTTTATGTCATTTTCGCTTTTCACCTTCCCTCTTGCTAACTGCATGGCTTGATCATTATACAGAGTTTTAAGTACCTACTGGGATTATACTATTAAAGGCCTATTATCTATATTATCTACTTGTATAAACTGGCACGCTTGAATTTTGATTGCTGTAACACCGCGGTCTCTACCTTCACATAATGTTTGCTTTCTGTTGTCCCATTTTCCCTTATTTTTTGTTTTTGTATTTTTACTTACTTCACTTTTACTTTACGTCACCTGTACGTTACTATCATTTCCTCTTACGGTTGCCGTGAGGTCAGATGAGCCGCTAAATTATTCGTCATTAGACAAAATTCCACGTTTAAGAATCCAGCTGAAATTTAGTTTTCATTTCAAACTTAGCAGATATTCCTATATTGATGATGTTTCTGCAGATACATATATCTGAAGGTGGGTAAACTGGTCGTTTCTCTGACTAACGAAGAATTGAAGTTCCATTGAGTTAATACTGTTAGGCAAGTTTAGTGAAATTTTAGAAGAAATGAAGAAGTACTTTGATTGTCAGGCCCATATACTTTTTCCCGGAATTTATGGAAAAAATATTCTGGATCATTGTACTAAGTCGATTGGACGTGGGAGGAATTACTGTGGAAACCGTTTCACTTTGACATCTTTTGAAGCACACTGAGTTCGTATAGCGATAACTTTATTTCATAAAAAAATATCACGCCGATTCTGTAACTGTTTTTACAGCACAAGTCTGGAAAACTATGCCAGTATCAGTTTACAAACAACAATGTAATAAAATTAAAACACGTGATGTGCAGTATCATACTTACACAAGTATGTTAAGATGTTAAAATGCTCCATCCATATGCCAGTTACCTATAGTAACCTTTAAAACATAAGGGGAAATAATATATGCTTTACAGAGTCTATAGGCGCCTGTCTCACAAATATTGAACAAAGTCGAATCGGTCAAAGCAAAGGGTTTTTAGACTTTTAGTCAATTTAGCTACACATCACAAATGATCTCATAGTCTGCCTTCCCATCTTTTCTATCAGTCGTTTCACAGCGCCTCTTTGGTACATGACAATAGTTTTGAGAAGATACCTACTTTTAGTGGTGACAATAGCACATTTAACTAGGCACAGTATACCAATAAGATTTATTACACCAAACAAATAAAGAATGGAAACTAGAACTTGGACTGGATACTCGCATGCGATGTAAATGTAGATGATATGCCGTTTCGAGTATATACAATAGTGAAGTCTAAATCACTTCATCATGAATCTGAACAAACTGACACTGTTGCCATGTGACAATCAACACCGAAGGTGTCCACCAAGAATGTCTTCGAAGAAAGCTCTTCATTTTTTAACATCCCTATACCAATAACGCAAAGTCAAAGTCGACGAATGTGTTTCCGCCTCTGCCAGTGTAACGAAACTGAGGGTCCATGTGACAGGAAGTCCGCCCTCCATATAGTTATAATGGTTAGGGTTAGTCTGACCTAAGTGGGTCAAAATCTAGGGCGAGGCTCACCTGTACAAATGAATGGACAGCGGACTCTCTGTTATGGGGGACTCTCTGTCACATTACACTTCCGTAAATTAGTTAGCTTTGTTGACGTCCCGTGTGGAAACTGCCTTGCAGGTGTTCCATGTCCCTTCCGTGCTCCACAAGTCTGTCGGAATCCTATCTGAAACTCCCGCGAAACGAAGTTATAAATGATGGGATTTAGACAAGAATTTGAAAATGCTAGCATCTGGGCTATGGTTGCTATGACGACGTACGTGATACCCTTTGGAGTTACTCGGAGGTAGCTGCATATCGTTAATATTGTAAATGGCACCCAGCACACGACGAACAGAACGGTGACGGTACCGAGTAGAACCAATAGTCTCTTTGAGTTCTTCTTCGATTGTTCCATCCCCTGGTTCTCGCCGAGGTCGTTCATAGACATCTGGTGCTTGCGGAGAGCCTGAACTATACACGTAGAGGCAATGAGGGATACCGTGATAGGTAAAAAGACGTCAATGGCGGTTGTGCTGGCGACAAAATATGCCTCCTGGTACCGGTGTTCAAACACAGGTTGACAGCTACGGTAGCCATGTTCGGTGTAGTGAAGGGCGACTGGGGCATTGACAACACACATTATGACCCAAATGATGCCACATGTCAATGTTACGCGCCATTTGGTCAGGAACCGAGCCGAATGCATTGGCTTCGAAATGGCAATGCAACGAAACACGCCGATTGTAGCCAGAGAGTATCCTCCAACGCCAGTTGTAACAAATATGGAATATTTAAAGAATTTGCACAGTCCTTCCCCTATGAGTAAGTCGTATTTTTTGCCATAGTAGGCCGCCTGTAGTGGTATGCAGATTAACAGGAAAAATAAATCAGAGATAGCAAGATTTAGAAACAGAATGTTTGGACGAGTCCGCAAATGTTTGTTGGTGCAGATAATTCCAATAACCAGCCCATTGCCAATTAGACCTAGTATAAGAAATACGGACAGAATAATAGGACATACCACGGCGCATGTTGCCAGCATCTGGAGGAAGAAAACGTATTCCTCACTTGTCGTTGCGTTTATCTGTCCGTGTTCCAGATAAAAGGAAATATTATAGCTTTCCGCTGTATTTGTGACAGATTCGCCAAACGTGAAATTCGGTAGGTATTCCATGTTAATTCCAAGTCCAAAATCTGCAAACGTTCGTCGTTACATGTATTTGATACACCCTGTGATTGTGACAAAAAAAACCTTTGAGTGAAATGTTCCACAACCGCTTGCCGATTAATTTGGAACAGCTCCCATAAGCTTTTAGTTGCATTTATTTTCTAAAACCAAAAGGACGCCAGCCAATGAGCAGTGTTGAAGTGTATCAACATACAATATGTATATGATGTGGTTTTAAGTGTCAAAAGATGGCCGGGAAAACGCCTGCTTCAAGTTACCCTTCAGCACGTGTTAATTAACAAATGGAATACAGGTCTCCACATTGACAATACATCTTCGCCGTTTTAAGTGCTGCTGCTATTCTAAGCGAAAGACGTGCATGTACCACAAAACTGATATAGGATGTAGTCGGAGATTCTACGGCTCAAATCTCATTGAAGAAATTGTATAAATGCCGTAAAGTGACCAGATATGATCAGATATCTATTATCTACCACTCGTATTGTTGATTATTTATTAGAAGATTTAGATATAATCTTGGTATTTGCTGTGCTTGTATCTTTTCCAGAAAAGCGTGTAGTAATACACCGTACATGATGGCAATGCCTATATATAAATGTAGAATGACATCCATTAATCAGCAAGTGTAGGCGCAATCAATCGGGTTATATGAAATATAATTTAATATTAAGGCTAATGTAAAGACAGTCCATGCTCCATCTTGATTCTCGACCAAACATTGAGAAACATGTACCCCGAATACCAGTTAACACTTATTGAATGAGTAAATCGAGTGAGCGCACTGAGCAGCATTATATAAAAGACCTATAAGAAATGTCTTCAGCCTTCAAAACAGTAGACATAGGGCCTGATGCATTTTTACTTTCGAATGTGCTGAGGAGTATTCTTATTCCTTTAAACACAACTAACGAGGCTCCAGAATAGTTAGCATGGAATCAGAGAGCAGGCATTTGTTGGCCTACATTCTGGCGATTAATGCGGGAGAATTTAATGACTAGGAGATAAATGAACGTAGACTACAAATAGGTATTGCGTGTCTTGTCACTCGTAAAATGCCATTTATTAAATGGCAATTTTAAAATCAGACAATAACCAAAGAACAGTTCAACAGATTTATTTTAGGGCAGATGCGACTTTAAGACAACTATCGTAGGGTTATGAACACTTTTAGGCTTTGCGCAACAAAATCATGTTCCATTTCAGAAAAAGATTTTATGAAAATTAAGTTTAGCACGTGCAAACATTGTAGCCAATTACCGAATACCAACATCAAACAAGCATAAAAAAATTAATGGAATATTCAAGCAAATCATACGTCCCATTGTACGTATTAGACTATATGATATGGTTTACAATCTCCTAGCTTATCCTTCGGGAGTCCCTTTCCTCGCCTCCCCCCCCACCCCACACACAGAGTAGCCGCAACAGTGCTGCAAACCTACCGCATATAAGGCCCCATTCAGAATGAGAAAAGCCGAGTGCTAGCTAGGTTACGACCTAAATATTAAAATATGGCGGACCTACATGAAAGAAAGACCGCTCAAGCCTGTAATGGTCTCTCCGCCTCTCACAGGCTCACCACGCGTCGTCCCTCGACCGGTTGAATTGAGCCGAGATGTAATTACTGTGCCCCTGCACTCATTCTGTCTTCTCATTCTGAATGTTCTCTAAGACCCGCAATCCACGCATTATTTAGGCTCTTAGCATAACGTATAATTGCTTCCGATTGCCTTTAGGTGTTTATTACATCATGCCACTGACTGATCAACAGGGATGAAAAATAATCAACAGACGTAGACGAGGACAATTTTACTATAACATGTTGGTTACTCGGATGGAAAACTACTTGGTTTTGTCTTGTTTTGCTCGTTACGGTCTTTCATTTTTTCATTTTGAAGCTAAGGGAGAAACACGTGCTCGCTGTTTAACGATGGACTGACGCGTTTTTAGGTACTTAAAAAAGCACTCTTAATATTTAGCCGTTCTGATGCAACCATGTGGATTAAGTACATGTTAGTAATAGTTCATGTAAAACTAAATCTATATCATGTCTCCAGCAGACGTCCTGCTGTCTTTCTCTCTGATGGAAAATGAACTGCACTTGAAAACAAATGTGTTGTCGAAAATGGAGATCTAAAAAAGGGAACTGTTAATTTTACAATCTTGTAGTCACGCCATGTTGCGGCTGGCTGTACCATGTACGTAAAAAACTCACTTAACAAGACACTCACGGTAGAAATGGGATTGATACATGGTGGCAAATATATTACATAAGGTTGGATTGTTTTATCTATTGGCCACATACTCAACGAAAAAAAAACGTGAAAACATTAATTGTTGAATAAAAAACATTTCTATTGCTAATGTAGTGTTGGCAATACTTTTAATATTGTTCCTTGATATAAAAGAAACTAATGGATGCCCGATTCAGACAGCTGTAGTCTGAAGATTGTTCTGAAATTTTTGACTAAATATTCTGCCCTCTTTGATCCAAGATTTAAGGCCCCCATGGGGAGTAGTGATCACAGTTCATGGGGGACAAATTTATCCATTCAAAAATCACAGTGAATAAATCTTAATTCATATCTCATTGAAAATGCAGGAAATACCAGTCGAAGATCATGAATCACCGCGTATGACCTCATTTCACGAATGATGAAGAACTAAAAGCCGCATTCACGGGTATAGGGTTATTCACGGATCACACAATATCATACGAACGTTTCAAGCATTTAGGGAAATAAAAAGTGGCCTTTTTAAGTGTAACGAAATATTCAATGGGGCCCTCACGATGAACCAGTGGTGGTAGCCCAAGAGAATGAAATATCGCACCTACTGTGCAGCTGCATGTACCTTATGAGGTAATTAAAGCAGTATACACACACACACACACACACACACACACACACACACACACACAATTGCAGCATTTACAACAAACAAGAAGCATGTAAACTTATTTTAAAATTTATTTACATAAACCATTGCAATAAATGATTAAAAAATCTCCCTTCTATCACAGTTGAAATCACTTGCAGAAAAAAAATTGGTCAAAAAGTTTCTCATTTAAATAACAAAATTTGTTGTGCTTGCACTGAAATCTGAATGATGATTAATCTGCATAGATTGTTTGTAAAAATGATCAAACAACAAGTCAAATAAAAATGGATTTATTTGAGCGTATTCTTCTCAATCTTGAAAAACTTCTTCTGTAAAACTTCCGGCAGCCTTTTTGAAGCCTGGCTGTTATAATGGCGAACCCAAGCATCAAAGACATCCGGTTTTCCAGCGCTCATCGTCGCCGTGTACGTGGTATGCCTGCAAAAGGTAGTGAACTAGTGTCTTAAACCTCTTTTACACTGGACGGCGTCCTTTCTTCGTCCATAAAACTGGCATGTCTGTGGTCGTAGAAAGGAGACACAAGCATCGCTTTGGTTGCAGAGGGCTTTAAATGTCCATTTTTTTGTTTGTCAATGTTACGTTACTATAACATTAAACAAATGTACTATAAGCTTGGTTAACATAATATAAACTGTATAATCTATAAAATTATTGCGATATTCACCTGTTTACCACAAGAGGTTCCGATAACACTTCAAACAATGTGCCCTTGTTGATGTTTTGTTGGCCAGTGGAATTCAATGCTTTCATAGCCGGGGTTCTGCAATATTTAAAACTACAGTTCATTCACTTGAGCATTCATTTCATAATTTTTACTCATTTATCCTGTTATTATGTATTTTTTTTTAATTTAAAAGTATCTGAGTCCCTAGCAAGTGGAACATGTTTGGGTTCTTAGCAAGCTGAAATATAAAACAACTCACTATGAATATAAGAACAAGTCAGTGCCAATGAAACAATATGTACATGTATATGCACTTGCACATCATACATGCACTTGTATGTACATCTACATGTACGCACTGTTATATAAATAAAGCTCTGCTTCCAACGTTCAATGTATGGTTACAAAAAACCTGCTACTACTGGTCTTAATGTAAAGACTGACCACAAAATGACTATGCAAAGCAATATCCTACATTGTACAGGGGAATTATACTGAACTGAATTAATTCAAATTCATAATCATTAAGATCTACTTTCAGTTTTGATACTTTTTTTTATTATCTTTTAAAATTTTTTGTGAAACCCTCCCAAGAAAAAAAGAACCATAGGAAATAGATTTATGACCATTTTTCTCTCAGATTTTATTTGTGAAACCTGTCCAAGACAAGTGAAACCTCTGGTTCCCCCACAGTAGTAACCCTTACCGTCTGTTATCTGTGGCAGGGGGGTCCACCCAGTGATCATAATTAGTCTCCACCAAATACCACCTAAGAATAAACAGAAGTCATCATAGCTATCTAAATAGTCTCCACCAAATACCACCTAATAATAAAACAGAAGACATCATAGCTATCTATAAAGTCTCCACCAAATACAACCTAAGAAAAAACAGAATACCAGTTTTATAATTATGATTTAGACAAAGGTCCAGCAATTACTTTTACATGTAACCACTGTACCACTGTGACAGACATGCTTTGATTTTATGCTATAAAGTAAACAAATTTATACAAAAAAATAAAAATAATAAAGAAAAACTTTCATGAGAGCACTAAAACACGTGTATTCAATCATCTCAATCATCCTCTCCATCCAATATTTTGTTACCTCCGCCAAGGAGGTTATGTTTTCACCCCTGTTTGTCTGTTTGTTTGTCAGTTTGTCTGTCTGTCATCAACATAACTCAAAAAGTTATGGACTGATTTTGATGAAATTTTAGGAACTGTCAGAAGTGGGCCAAGGAAGAGATAATTAGTTTTTGGTGGTGATCCGGATCAATAATCAATAATAATCAAAAATTGCTGCCTTGGCGGAGGTCTGTGCTCTCGGATTGCTTTTCTTGTTGAAAAGATATTTTCCTTGTCTCTTTTTTTTGTATTTATTTCTACAACTGTTGAAGGACCTCACAGGACCAATGTAAGTAAGTGATCTGTGGCTGTAATATAAACAGTCAGAAAATACTTCACCTTCCATTAGGGATGTCTAGTTTCCATACATTGTCTGCCTGCAGTCTGGCCCGGGTAACAACTGCTCCCTGGCTGCTGTTAGCGCCACCTATAATGAAGTATCCCTCTGCTATTGTGTCTGTTGTCACTATTCTGTCCAGTGCTCCTTCAAATGTGGTTTCTTCTTCCAAAGTCTTGAAATAGAATTTAACAAGACTGACCACAGGGAAAACTAATCCAGAAATTAAGCATTCAGAGAGGGGGGAGTAGGGAAAGGGGGATGTGGAGATGGGGTGGGGGCGGGGGTGGGGGGCTTAACTGAGCCAGTAACACACCATAGGCATTTTTTAATTTTGTCTCTGTTATTTATGTAAACAACACAGATCAAATAAATCAGACTTTTTGTTGCATGCGCAAATCTGGCTTCAGAACCAAGTGTTGAACTTAAAATTAGGCCAAATTGGAAAAAAGGAGGAAAACAGACTATTTCTGATAAAGGGACACAATGATCACATGCTATTAGGGGAACGAGAAATATCATTGGTCATAAAGCTTTCTCATAAGAAATCATATTGGCTATGCATACTTTTCTAATGAGGAATCCAACTGGCCAGGCTTGCCTGTCTAGAAGAGCCACGAGTGCATTCATCCACCAGGCTCCTTGATCTAAAAAGTGACAACAAAATTAAAGATACAACAATCTTTCATTCACTGAACAAAAGAAAGTCTTACCATAGCCAGTCTTTATCAGGGGCGGATTTAGGCCGTCTTCTGGGTCTTCCGGAAGACAGTCAGATTTTCAAGTTTACATTGACGGGTATCTATTTTTTCTGTCAGAAGACGGTCAAAAATGGGGGATGGCGCAACAAAGATAATTTGGAAGACTGTCAGAAAATATCTCTGAATCCGCCACTGTTTATCTCAAGTGACTTAAAAACAGAATTATGGATAGGAAATTCTGTAAACAGTTTTGAACGTATACTATAACAAAGAGTGCCACATGTACTTTGGTGACTAAGGGAAAAGTGTTGAAAAAATGAAAGAATATTGTTACATGTTACAGTGTGTAAGGGCTCACCCCAACAACTGTTCTACATTGATTGATCCAACTTCACAGGGACTCTCATTGAATGCAATCAGGTTAACAGATTTATACACCTCTTCCAGGCATTGAGTAGAATACAGAAAAGCTGGTGATTATTTTAGTAGCTTGGAAACAAGCGGACGTATGTTAATCTCATTATCTGGTTGCACTCAGCATGAATCCCCGCAGAGTTGGATCAATCTATGTAGAACAATTGTTTCACTCGAAAGAGCCCTAAAATTGTTACACTTGTTGTGCACCTTCAAACACGACAAACCCTTCACAAACCTCTCTCATCAATAGAGATGGTGAAACCATATGGTCTTTGTCCTGTAACTATGCCTGCAAAGCCCACATATGTTACTGCACTGTACACAGTCTGGAATGTCAAAATAAAAAAAAACTCATCACCAAAACAAAAAGATGCAAATTGAAAATCACATTTCTGACGACTGTGTGAATAGTAGTCAAAATGCCAAAGCCCTCATGGAAATTAATGTGAAAGCTGTTGATTGCACAAGGTTTGCTACTTAATAGTTATGTAGTTCTACATGTACACATGGCATGGAATAAAGAACTCAATCATCCTCATGTTGGAAACTATGCTGTGGGCATACTGGTAATTTTCTGTTGGAAATATCTATCATTACCAGCCCTTGTCAATTTTCCACCACACACACATACACACACAAAAAGCTTAATTTCAGGATTTTCATATTTTTCTAAGATCAGGCGAGGCACTCACTGTAAGTAGCCTACCTTTCCTCCTTTCTGAAAATGAACTATAGCTGTAATATTCTTCAGCATTTCAGTGAAGCCGTACTTGCCACCATAGTCCAAATTCCTGGCATGCCATATCAGTCCATTCTTATCTTGGGCCACTATGCTGGTACAAAACCTGAAAATAAAGTTGAAAAATTATTATCTACAGATGTTTCTCTTTTTGTACAATTATTATAAAATATATATTTTTTTTCAAAAATGCCCATTGTTTTGAATCTTAAAATTTGGCATTGATCTTTTTTTTTAAATTGAAGTTACTGTAATGGAACTCATTTCTACTCAAGTGAAACATACAAAATAAATAACTAAATGAATAAATAAATATATTTATTACTTAATTAACCATACTGAAAGAAAAAATTCACACAGGTGGATTTATAACACAAGTGCGCCTAAGACGGGGCTCTACTGCAGGGGATGTGGTGTATAAATATAAATGGAAAAGATGACTTCTTACGCAGTGGCTTCATAAAAAAGATTGGCCATGACTATGCCTCCCACATCAGCACCACTAGCCTTGGCTATGCCTGGAACATAAATATATATATATATATACATCATAGGGTTTGTCTTTTGTGATCACACTTTCTCTCTCTCTCTCTCTCTGTCCACATGCACACGCCTTGCCCCCTGCCCCCCCCCCCCACACACAAATGCAAACACACACACACACACACACACACACACACACACACACACACACACTTACAAACCATCATTCACATATTCAACAAGGAGGCACCTGCAGGTACAGTGCTCACTTGGTCTTGCAGTTTTTAATTTCACTGACAAAGGGTTTATTTTTTTCTTCATTGACAAGATTTGTTTGTGTCCTCATGGACTAGATACGAGTTTCACTTAAAAGTATTTTCTGATAAGGTTTCTATTTTATACACTTAAAATCATCTTTCCAAGTTCATAATAATCAAGTATTATACAGAGAAATAACATATACCATAAATTTTCCTTTAATCAAGTCAGTAATTACCATTATCTGATATTTCTGATTATTACCATAAACTGATATATAGCATATTTTGCCATCATAATTTATTGTTTTGATAGCAACAAAGACTTGCTTTGAAGATACAAGAGTTGTTTAATTTTGCCAATGTTCATTAAGTGCATAATAATGTAGCCTTTTCCTGTCTTAATTGCATCAAAGGTTTGCTTTGATGATGCAAAGAACTGAGGTATTATGCACAATAATATCACCTCTCATAATGTGGCTTACATATATATAATGGCACCAAGGACAACTACTTACAGTACAGTGGGGGACAAAAATTAATGTGTGGTTGATTTTTTTAAAACTTCTATATGAAATATACAATTAAGTCTACTGCACACGTCTAGAATAAGTAAATATTACTTTATGTAAATAAATATACTATTATTATTATTATCATCACCACCATTATCATTCTTCTTATTATTATGTTACAAAATGAAAATTATTATACATTTTTCATAGGGTTTACTGACACTCCCATTGAAAAAAACTATTGTTTTACAGAGATCGATCCAACGGTGCTGGGACTCTCGATGAATGCATTCAGATTGACAGATTTACATGCTTCCTCTTGTTTCTAACACACTTGTATATAATTACCAGGTTTCCTGTATTCCACTCAATCCCAGGAGGAGGCATGTGAATCTGTTAATCTGCTGAATTCAGCAAGAGTCCCCACAGAGTTGGATCAATCTACAAAGCACCAGTTCCACTGGGAATGAGCCCATTAAAGAGGATTTTTGGAAGTAAAATTGTTATTGGATAATGATACATATGTTGGATATGTCTAGTGTGACCTCCCACATAGCTGTGAGGATCAGAAAATGATGGGGCCGTAGCAATAGTCCGAAGGTTCAATAGTCCGAAGGTTCATTGGTCCGAATATTCACTACAGAACCTTCGGACCAATGAACCCTTGATTAAAAAATCGATGAAAATGTTATCACTTTTCGGACCAATGAACCTTCGGACTATCAAGACGCCCCCAAAATGATAAATCACAAAAAAAGTAAAGCATCAGAAACAGTGTGGTGTTTGGAAATTACAAGTAGTCACTGCATGCATGTGGCATTACCTCTTATTTCCTGAGCAAAAGGTTCTGGCAGATATTTGTCCAGTTCCTGGGCCAGCTGGTCAACCAGTGGGTACACATCTTCTGGGATGACACGCCTTCAGAACAGAAATCAAAAATAAGGTACATTTTATCGTTTAACTACAAATTATTGAATTAAATCAGGCATAAAACAAGAATATTTTAATTGGATGAGAAGCACTAGCCATGCCAATTTTTTAAAAGACAGTGATGGGGAGAGAGGGAGATATCCCCCCCCCCCTGCACTCCCCTACTCTCATAAATAAATATACATATTTACAATCTAAAAATATCTATATAGTATTTATACAGTTAAGTATAGTTGCGGTTTCACTTTTGATTTCACTTTTGATTTCTTTCATAGCACTCAGAATGAATGCATGGTGTTTCTTTACGCACATCCAAGTATAATTATAATCTGTGTACTGTATATTAGTGCCTGTAACTGCATGAGGTGTATATGTATCTGATATGTACATGTAGCAGCATTAACAACCTTGATAAATGGATAAAAACAAGGTTAATCACTGTCCACCTGTGTTATCAGATATGTCCCGATACTGGACCAAATCACCTGTCATCATATACCCAGTGCAACTGTATAGCAGATCTATAGATACACCAAAACCATGCTGTACATATACATTGTATTACCACGAGTACCTGTATCACTTATCACACTATGTCCAGATAATGTAAGAGTACACTTCAAGTGCACAGGCAGCAATTTCTGTGGGGGCGACCTGCTACTGTCATATTGCAAAAGGATGTGTGTGTGTGTGTGTGTGTGTGTGTGTGTGTGTGTGTTGCCTCAGTTTTCGGCCTTACATGCATTGAAATTTACTTCAAGGTATTGCCAAAAACTGGGGCAAATCTGTGCTGGGTGTGTCTATGGGGGGGGGGGGGGAGGGGGTTTACACTGACTTTTCTTTTAATATTACATGTACTTTCACGCTGAATCCATATGGCACATACTTTCGTTTCTGATATTCAGGATTAAAAGCAAAAGTAGTCAGAACTAAACCTACAATAAATCAGCTGACATTGCGATATCATCTCTGCCTTAGGCTGTAGCTGAGCCTGACCTAAAAACAAAGTTCGTCACCTCGTAACCGTGTCAGCGATCTCTGCCAACTGGGGGAAATCTTTAACTATGTGCATCCATCTTTCCTCTGGTGGAAGATCCAAGTTGAGAGTGTAAACTTTCGGCTTTGTCGGGACGTCCGAAGAAACCAAAACCGTGACAAATACAATAAAAACACAGCAGTAAAGAGAGTGCGACAGACGTCCCATACTGGTCAGAGTGGAAGTCCCGAATTAGCCAGCCTCGTTTTAGAATCTAGGCCAATTATAAAATTTGTAGAATGTCTATTTTTAGTCATGACGATACAGCCTGTACAGTTGCACATGAACTACAGGCGCAAGACTCATGAACCGAAAAACACACAGAAATCGGCGATAAAAATCGGTTGAGAATTTTCAAACAAATTTAATAAAATACTGTACAAGACAAAGAAAACTTTCACCAGCATTAATTTATATATTTTATATAAGATTTATCTGATATTGCATGGGTCCAAAAATAAATTATTTGAGTTGCATAATAAATACTGGTAAGTTAAATAATAAATAAATAAATGACGACTGAATTGGTGATCTTTGACGATAAACATGAATTCCCAAATACTGAATTTGAAACCAGTGTGCATATTTTTCTTGTATTCCTTTTATCTACATGTACATGTCTAGGCGAATGCGACAGGTGATCCTGAGGATACTTGAGCAAATGCCCTAAATGCTTATTTGTGATCAATGAAAAAAAAAAAAAAAAAAAAAAAGAACGGATTGCACATACATGCTATCATTTTGCTTATTTTATTTGGCACAGTTAATGACATCACCACAAAAATGACAATTTACGCTCAAATTGCAAAATGTTTATTCATTATCAAAAGAATTTTAAAGAATGAGAGCATCAATTGGATAAAATCAAATCAACAGATGCAATGTATGGCCAAAGGCCCGGGGTGTTTTGAGCACATATTAATACAAATATTACACATACATATACACATATTAATACAAATATTAATGCAACGGATCTTTGTCCGACCAGGGGATTTTTTCACATATAATTCCTTGGTCCGACCAAGGTCGTAAATAGCTGGCCCTTGGTCCAACTAAGTAAACCAGATTCAGCTATCTATGACTTGGTTGCTTGCTTGTTGCTTTAAGCCATCCATTCATCTCCTAGTTCTTTCCTTTATTTACAATATGTTTATAAGCATTTATCTAGCTATTGTTCGATTCACTACTGGTACAAAGTGAATTTAAAGCGGATGTGGTTATTTTTATGTCGAAAGGAAAAACTGGGTCCATGATTAATTTATCAAAAAGGTTGCCAATGTACTACCCCAACATTCTTAATTAACTGAAAGTGCAAAAGAAAAATAAAAACGGACAAAGCAGTTGGCCCTCTGCTCCAACATTCTCTTGAGATTTAATAAAAATTAACTGAAAGTGCAAAAGAAAAAACGGAATCTGTCATTTCCGCATCTCACATAGCCCATGACCATGTACACGTACTT
The DNA here is from genome assembly GCF_051362555.1 of Lingula anatina. NCBI lineage: Eukaryota > Metazoa > Brachiopoda > Lingulata > Lingulida > Lingulidae > Lingula > Lingula anatina. The sequence goes on from NC_141770.1 coordinate 17,312,454, forward strand.
CATAAAACCTTTGCGTAAGATCAACGAGTTACATGTTTACAATTCCTTGGTATAATCTAGACGCGAACTCATTTAGTGATCAGCATGATATTCCTTTTTGTAGTGACTTTCGTGTGAAGGCACAGTGCTATTCATACATATATTAATTATTATGGAGAGAGGCCCGTGTCTCTGTATAATCTTTTCCAGAGCATGAAAGTTGTTCCAGGAAGCAGAAGAGGTAGTCCTAACAATCTGCACAGGACGTGACACATGTCTACCCTGAGAGTAAAGTTTACTTCGTTGTATCTTGGCTATGCATATTCAATCAACTTTAATAAAAGGAAATAATCGATTAAGTTAATCCTACACGTCACCAACACGTGTAGTCAAAGGACAGTGCTCTGTTTATAGTGAACATGGAAATAATTTTCAAATAAGCTTAAAGGTTTTACCTGCATGTATCATGCTCATAAATTTTCATTAGCTGTTGCTGAGGGTCGTCTTGGTGTATATTTACTTATTTAACTGTGCATATTCGCCAGTACGTGCTAGTAGGCCTACATGCTTGTGCATCAGCCGCAAAAAAGATCTATTTATAATTTTATCTATGTACACAACAGTCCCTGCACCTTGAACCTCAGGTCGATCGAAATTCAAAGTCGTACACGGTCGATCGTTGAAAGACGTGAAATAAGCCTATGATGGATGAAAAGATCCGTCTCATTTACCAGTAAAGGCATGCAAGTGTTCATCGGAACATAGCTACATGTAAATTATTCACGACTCCTCGAAGGTTCATGCAATACCGAGTTCTAGTAAAAAAAAAAAAAAAAAAAAAAAAAAAAACTTCCATCACCATCTGACTCTTAAGCGGTCTTGTGAGGATGAGTGAAATGAAACTTCATATCAGAACCCAAGGTGCAGATCACGGATTTCCGCGGGAAATGACTAATAAGCTCTGGTTTAAATAGAATGACCTAGACTAGAGTGCAGAGGGACGTAAGATAGATCTACCCAACTTTTGGCAAACTTCAGTCATTTCAGCACACGTACACTGTAGGAATAAAAATGATCACCCGAGGATTATTGAACTCAAAAATTGGAATCGTCAAATTAAACAGAACAAACAAAGAAATGTCATGTAATAACTAACAAGTATAGCCTCATGCAGCAAGCATTTCTTTCTACCCCGGCCATTAGATTTATACGAAGTATGAAAACAGATGGTTCGCGACGATTAAGAACAAAAAAGGTAGAGGGCATTACAAACCAATTCAAAATGATGGTGTGTGAAACACTCCAATATTAAGTGTCGATAAGGGTGAATATCAAAACCCAGGCACGAGCAAACGCCCATCGTTATCTTTTAACATGCAAACCTATATTTGACATATTTCCAATTCAACTATTTTGAATCCTGAATTGTTATCGTGCCTGTAATGTCAAGTGTGACCTAGATTAGACATTGTGGCTTACATGTAGGGTATTTTGCTCTACGCTGTTCATTCATTCTCTCAAAAAGTCCCATTTGTGCACAGAGGGAAGTTTACGCACCATCTCAGAACAGAGGCCTCGATTGAGACGCCTGTTTCTCCATCGAATTTATAGTGAAAGTGAGGCTTGTAGCGTGAAACCACCGGGAAGTGCCCATCTTTTTTTTCTTAGTACATGTTGAATGTGATAGATCGAGAGAGATGCAAGGATACCTGAACAAGGGTAGTTATTAGAGTGTATATACTTATTCAGTCTGATCCTACAATATATGTAGCTGGCCCTAGAAGCAACGTAAAGCTGGACAGAGCGTCTAAACCTTGATTACCCGTCAGCTGCACATAGGCGACTGTTAGGCCCTATTGAACTCTTAACTTTGACAAAAATTTCCAGCCAATCGCCAACGGTGCCATGGAGAACAGCAATTCAACAGAGGAATCGGACTCTGAAAGTGATATGTCCTTTAAAGTGATCATGATAGGGAAGTATGGAGTAGGAAAAAGTTCATTATTCCGTCGGTTCATGAAGCAGAGTTATAGTGGAGCCATGACCAGGAAAGACACTATAGGAATGGATCACTACAAGCGAACGTTCATCATTGATGGACATGACATAAAGGTAGGTGTTGATTACGCCCTCGTTACTACAAATTACACGTAGTGATGACAGCGTCATTTCCCCTCCCTCTCTTTCTCTCTCTCTCTCCCTCTCTCTCTCACACACTAGCACACACACACACACACACACACACACACACACACACACACAGAGGTGGGAGGGGGGCTCACACCCATCCAGCTGAGGCTGTATGCTTATGGCAGAGTAAGCAGAGTTAGCCCATGCTAGCTAGCACGCATAAATCTTGAGAGGAGTTTGGGGTGCAGATCCGGCATAAGTAATATTTTTTATCAACTTCATTCCAACAATTAGTCGAATATGTGACACATGTTAGATTCTTAAAGATTAAAGATTCTTAAAGACGTGAATCTATAGGCCTTGACTGTAAGTCCCTGCCTCAGGCCCGTAGCCAGCAATTTCAAAAGGGGGGTTGTTTTTCTGAAAAAGTGGACCTTTTTTCATAAAAACTTCATGAACCTAGATCAAATTTTACCCAGAGTGGACCTTTTCCCACCAAAAGGGGCGATTCTTTCGAACCCCCCGTACCCCCCCCCCCCCCCCCCCCCCCCGGCTACGGGTCTGTGCCTTATTAGCTTAATGGTTAAACTGTTCATGGATATATAAAAAGTTTGAAGGAAGTTAATAAAAGTCCCTTGCTGACTGTTTTATCTGTTTTAAAGATAGATGATAATTGACAGGGGTGTATATTATACAGTAGGATTTATCCGTAGGCCTATATGACAGGATTCATCTCATTCCTTGGTATACATGAGAAGTTCAATTTTTGCTTATTGAAATCTATTTTCATGATGGATAATAGATGTACTCCGTATGCGATAGGATTTATCTCATTCCTTGGTATACATGCATGTAGAGATAATATTGGGGACAAAGCTTGAAAAACTGCACTGCTATCTTTCAGGTAACAATGTGGGACACAGGAGGCATGGAGCGGGCTTCCCTCACGGGAGGGTACTACCGGCAAGCAGACGGGGTTATCCTGTGCTTCAGTCTGACGGACCCAGAGTCCTTTAACTGTCTGTCACAGTCCATGCTGGAGGTGGCCATGTACTGCAGCGTCTCCAAACTCTTCATCTGTGGGACCAAAGTGGACGAGATCTCGCGAGATCACGACCCGCACTCTCTTGTGACTGAGGACGATATCGAGATTTTCAAAGCTCAGTGCGGGGACGAGGTCGTTGGCGGGGTTTACCAAGTATCAGCCAAAACAGGGGCGGGGGTGGAGGAAATGTTTGATGACGTTGCGCGGGTTTTGCGCGACGAATTGGACCAGAAGAGACGCGAGATAAGCAGAATACGACTGGGTGCCGAGTTAAATGAAGGTGTGCCATCTGAAAATAAGAAAACGTGTGCTTGTTAACTTCGCTGGGAGAAAATGTAAGAACAATTTAAAAGCTTCTTCAAGAGAATAATGCAATATCTTGAAAGTTCTCATCTTCCAAGCAATCAACTATGGATTGAGGGTCTCATAGATCGTGAACTTTCTTTCAATTCGGATGGCACCAAGAACATTGCTAGTCAAGTCTCATCTCTGTGACAGTGTCATGCTGGGCATGGCCATTTACATGGTTGAACAGAAGGTGCCAGGGAACTTTTTTTGAACAAATTCGATATTAGTAACGGTTTTTGCTGTCGTGTCCAAGATTTTGTTGGAAAGGACACATCTATGTAAAACGCTAGTCTTTACATAGTTAAGTACATGTATAAAAGCTTTCTGTACATGTATACGCGCAGCACTAATAATCTATTGCCCCTGTGTATTTTATCAATCATCTTTAGGTACAGATTTGCACGTATCTGGGTCATTGGTTTGATCATTATGAACCGACGCCATGTACGCTTTAGATATGCTGTAGTTTACTAGCACTTGTACCTTTATCAACTGACTGATTGCAATATTCATCAAATTTCATTTTGCAAAACGGAAAATTTATTCGCATTGGCGTCCATTATTGCTCTCAGAGTCGGACAGGTGTAGTTTTTATCTGAATATTTTAATAAAAACAAAATGACATAAACATTTGTATCACGTGCATGCACTGGGGTTCGGTGGCGAAATGGTTCGTGTGTGTGTGTGAGAGGGGCTTATGTTTCCATTTCGTCAGAAAAAAAAAAAACAAAAAAAAAACGTCAGTTTTTCCTTTTTATTTGCTACAAATGGCCAAAATGAAATGAAAAATAAACCTGGAAATTTGTTTTTTTCTTTGAAAAAGAGAATGGAAAAACGAAAATTGTCGGCACGTAAAGTATTATTTTCTTTCACTCTCAAGCGGGCCGTACTACGTGACGCAGAAAGGACGCCGTCCAGTGTAAAGGGACCTTTGATTATTATATTTTTGTTGTTGTTATTTTAAATCCGTTGGATTGTGGATAATATAGGCCTACCATGAGCTGCAATGACACGATTAAAAAATAAAGCATTTTCTCTTTGTTCTCATCCTTGATTTGGTAAAAGTTATAATCAGTCTTACTCTTATTTAGCGAAGCACACGTTTTTCTGCTTATTCGAAAGTTTGTGACTAGTTATAATTGGAAATTTTCTACATGAAAATGAGGAAAACGGACTGACTTTTCCATTGAAACTAAAACGAGAAAAAAACATTTTTCTATTCTCTAATTTCTTCACAGCACGAGAAAATGACGTGTATTGTAATATATTTCGCTCTCTTGGTATTGAAGAAGGGTGGATATTTTGCTCCCTATCACGTCTGGAAATCTGTTGTTATTTGTTTTTTATATATCATAGTGAAAAATCGAAAACTAATTCTCGTCAATTCACTTTTCTTTTTTGAAGGAAAAATACCCCCCCCCCCCCCCACGGACCCGTGAAGATCGAAATATTCATTCACTCTATTTCGATAGTGCCTGGCGTCAGCAGTTGCAAATGTTGTACTAATTCACTGAAAAGTATAATTTTAACAGTTTGATTTAATGCATTATTGGTTGATGTATGATCCGAATTTACTCGTCAAAAAAAAAAAAAAAAAAAAAAAAAAAAAAAAAAAAATTGCGTTAGCGGTGACCCATAAATCTTGAATCTGCACCACCACAATGCAGCTAACTACTGTAGGAGAATTTCACACACAAGATGAAAGCAATTGTGAACTTAATCTTAATAGTCAGATGAATGACTAAACCAGTAAGCATCTAGATACTCGACCACACATACCAGCTCTTCGTAATCATACAGGCCATAATGCCATTTTGTATCATGTTTCAATTTCACCCAGATGAGAAAACCACGAAGTAGTGTGACCAAACTGTTTCTTTCCTGCTCAGAAAGTCTCCTTTCGCTAACTAACCAATAATTTCATTGGAGGGGATAGGGACACGGGTAAGTCCTTAGCTTAAGGGGTATCCCCCCCCCCCCAAAAAAAAATAATAATAATAATAAGAGAATTCACTAGCAAACAAGTCATTTCCGTTCCTTTGTCCTTCGTTTAATAATAAAGCTGCCTTCATTATATATCTGTCGAGCAAAATGACTCATTTTTTCATCCTTGAGCCTCCAGTCCCCTCCTTCCCCAGCATCACCATCGCTTTGTACATCTTATAACACGATTTCAACTTTAAAATGTCGAAGCTTAGAATATTTACTACTCTGTTTCTTTAACGCCGATTTAAATGAATATATACTCATGCTAATTTTATGAGAAGAAACAATGATAAAATGAATGAATTGGAGTTTGCTAAAAAGTCGAAATTTTTTCTCCGGTGACATTAAAATATTTCGTAGTTTAACCTTGAGTAAGAAGACAAACAACCTTCACTGAAAGCTTGCACATTTTTAACAGCCATTTATTATCCTTACACTTGCCAGATTATTTACAAGGACTAAATTATGGTCAGCTATAGAACGGCTTGGAATTCAATATACTACTCCAGAATCAAAACACGAAATACCAACTGTGGAAAATGCGCCATACATATAACGTTTCAACTCCGGGGGTCGGGTCGTTTTGACAGTGGAAAAAGCACAGGCTGCCAAACACCACTTATCGTAATACTGGTGTGGCTCCGCAAGCATTTTAACGCTTTAAGGACACCCTATGAATGTTAGATCTAAGCAAATTAATAAATTTATTTTTTCTGGAATTTTTAGCACTTTAATTATCCTCAATTCGTCAAGGTATTTACTATCTAAAAGCATTGAGGCAACCACTATCTAGAGTATAAACAAGTTTTCGAGTTCAAAATTCCTAATATTTAATATCAGTAGTGCAATTCTATCACCATAGGAGGTGTTGCTTTACATATAATCTAAGGGAAAGTGTTGCATTTCCAAGAAATTAAAATTTTCAACATATTGAGGTCTAACGCGCATTGTATGCGTGCAGGTGTGTTAATCTTGAATTTCCCTCATTAGAAAGTAAAGTTCAAATATGTCTTCATATCATTTACACATATCTTGCTTTATTGGGAATGACGTCATCAATAAAGGAACCGTTCGTGGAATTTTGGCGGAAAACAAGTAAGATATCTGATGTTTTCGATCTTTTACTGGCACTTATTATGAACAACGCTTTACATCGCACCAGTAATTCAGAATGTACAAAGTTAATGCATTTCGTTAATTAATTCCTATTTGCTGTGCATTACTTGCTTACATATTCACTTAAAGTTAGCATAAATTAGAGAAAAGCACAGGTTATCTAAATTAAAATCAAATGATGAAAGACAGCAAATACTGTGGTGTGGGCCACGAACGGTACCTGGGTATAAACATAGCTGCCTATGATATCATACAACATAAAATTGTCTTAAAACTTCACATACTGTGTTTCATCTTGGTCTTTGAGGTAACAGTCTAGCAGTTTTTCATTCAATCAAAATATAAGTATATAATCTATCCAGTTTACCAAAATGGCCATTTGCTTTTTTCATTTCCAAATATCACATTCAATCTGCAGGTTACCAAACTTAAAAAACCGCAAATTATTAACCTTTATCTTCTCAGTATTTTTAAATGGGTGTAACTGCTTTTAAAATACCATGGATTTCTTTGAGGTGCGTTGAATACTCCCTGGGTTTCAGAGATTAGTGAAAAAACGAGGTGCGTATCCGGATAGGGCAACTTACACTGACAAAACTCACGCATTACAAAATATTTGACAGAACTAGTTTACATGTTGCTAGTTTGGACGCTTCGGAGGCGGTTTCACCTACACACCTCACCTCTTTAATTGAAGATTTGAAACTGAAATATTCTGTAATGAACACGTACTGCTAAAAACTGTTTCCAAAGATATATTTGAGAATTCACTAAACGATAACTGAGACAACAAACAAATGGAGAAACGGTATTTTAACGGCATAGACAAAACGAAGCCTATGCTATTGTCTAAAAAGACTCCATGTACTTCAACTACTGGCCGCACCTAGTTTACTCCTAAAATTATATAAACTAACACTAAGACAATGCTTTATTTTCTAAATATTAACTGCTGATGACAGAAAAATGACAATAAATAATGTAACAACTCAGACGAATTTAGACTTACAACCTTACGTTTACCGTTTCCAATCAATAGAAAATGTTTGTCTTAGCAATTCGAACTGCGTCGTGGTAAGAAAACGAAATCACATTTATACCCGAAGAACAGACATTTGCAGACTGTGAATAACATCCAAAGTGTGTATGTTCTCACTGGCTTTGTGTCTTGAATTATCTAAAATACATCTCTACATACTGACGCATGCCTGACGTCACCTCAATGAATGACGTCACTACGTTCAGTGACGTCATGTTTAGACCGTGTAAAACATGTCCTTAGCGTCTCGCACTTCGTGGTAAATTCTGGCTGCTATTGACTTGACTGCTCCCCAAACTTCCTCTCCCACAGGCAGAATTTGGTTGGGAGGTAATATGAACCCGAATCTCCCGGTGTCTCTCAGTTCTAAGGTGTAGGCGTACTTGATCTTAGCGACACCCTTTGCCCAGTCAAATGATGCTCCGGCTGCAGAATCTGCAACAAACAAACAATGATAGATTGTCTGTCAGTCGAAGGGGGGGAGGTTACACCCACGGACAGAATTTCTTTCAGCAAGCATACAGATATTATATTTGCTTTAATTGATATTTTTTTCATTTGAAATATATCTTTGTCGTATACATTTACGTAGATGGGCATGGTTTTAAAACATGATGCTTTAAGCCACATAAAACCGGAATCCTCTTAAAACAAACTCTGAACTTTGCCTTCAGAATGTACATGTAACATTAGCTTGATCCCTTGCCTAAGAGATGGAGTGATGTCTGTACTTACATAATATGGATGCTGGAGACCCGACTTTGAAAGTAGTACCATGTTTCTTCTTCAGCATGTCCGCACCATAGCGAGCCAGAGACATCTGGAATGCCATACAACCAATGTTTTCTGTATTTCTCACTTACTACAATCCCCCTGCTGCATATCATTAAAACTTAGAAAAAGTTCAGGATTGACAGAAAATGATGACTTGACAACACATTTCATAGGCTTAATGCATACAATGGCGTTGCTGAAAGAGAATGTGAAGTAATACATGTACCAAAAATGCTGTTGCCAGGAGAAGACGTCGCAATATTTCCCACGTCATTACCGAGAGAAAATGACGTAATACTTACTATGTCGTTACTATCGGGTGGCGAGTCCTGTGTATGACCCCAATTCGTCAACCAGAGCTGTGAGTATGAGTGGAATGACAGATACAACTTGAACAAATTTCTTCTGAGGTAGATAAATTTCCCCATAGCTTTGGTTTCGGCCTCGGAGAACGCGTGCGGACCTTGGTACGTGTTCTCGCACGGGTCGGTGCTTGAGCAGCGAGAGAACAGCGTGTCGTCGGCACACTCTAAAATGCAAAGGTAATAATCGCCAGTTGCCCTTTCACATGGCAATCGATAAGAGAATTTTACGTTTGTATTCTATAATTTGAGCAAAACAACACCGCTGTTTTCTTGACGGAAGAATAAAAACTACATTTACAGCCGACAATAGGTAAGATTCTTTTTCTACAATGCCATACCTGTACTTATACTGTTCCCAATAGATTAAGGAGAGACAATCAGCTTACCCAAAATACAGTAAAATCCACACTTAGTCTGATTTTAACGTGGTTTTTAAATTTAAAAAAATTCATAAATTCAGAGATATAAAAATAGCTTAAATAAACTTAAACCAGGTTTTACATTCGGGGAATTATTACAAGGAAACACCTTGAAGCAAGTTCTAAAGGCGGCTACATTCAATTACAAGGTAAATCATGTTTCAGACACAGTGTAGACATTTACCAGAAATGCGCCAATGTTTTAATGGTGTAGTTCCAATTGAATTTCAAGGTAAAGACACGGAAATAAGTTTCAACAAAGCATAACAAAGTGCCGAAGTTTCTGGTTTAACTTACGACTCAGCAGGCGGTCGTTGTTTTAACATGCGTCTGTGCATTAAAACTAGCACTATTGCCGGACGAAGAAACAAGCAAAGAGCAAAGACCCATTTCTACTTACTTCCCCAAGAAAAGTCAAAGTTCCTGTTGGCGTCCACTCCAATGCAGTTGGAGTTGCGGTAGTATCGGCTGCGAGTCTTTCTCCAAAGGCGATCCTGAAAACAAAGTATCCATATTTAAGTTATTTCTGTAATGAATGTTCTACTCTCTCTCTCTCTCTCTCTCAATCTCTCTCCCCCTCTCTCTCTCTCTTGGCAGACCTCTACATTCTAAAGTTAAAATGTATTCTCTGATAAATGAGTTGGGAACATTGCTCTCGGTGATCTCCGATTTTAACATGATCATGCTCTTAATTTTCAAATTCAATTCAAATTCATTGTCATGTCCATTTGCGTACTGTGTACGTGTGTAATGTAAACGGAACAAATGGAAGAGAGACGGCCTAAAATGACCTATGGCACTTGTATATGTTCAACCAACCATCATTTAGGAGAAAATAATTTAGGGACACAAGGTATGTGTTGAATTTGTTAAAGACGTTTTAGAAAACACCATTCGGTTTATCATTGTTGTTACACTATTAAGGGGTTAAAATGGCGTTCAAATTTCAACGCTCAATTCCGGTTCTTCATTAAGCCCCAAACAGGAGCACAGCATATTTTCTACAGCGTAAATTCGAGATGGTGTCACGTACTGTGCACCTACAAGTCCAAAGAAGGCGGCGAACCATCGTGCGATGTATCGACAGAGTACAGAGGCAGTACGCCGAGCCTTTCATATACAGCCTATATAAAATCTGCAAAGTCGTATCTCGTTCTTCTCACGTGTTAAAGTCAGAAAAAGACCCTCTCTCTCTCTCTCTCTCTCTCTCTCTCTCTCGCTATGACACACACACACAAACACACAGCATGCTCATTAATTAATTTAATTAATATGTTGGCCTGCATCATAAAACACCTGCAACACAAAACATCAGCGATTTTTACTCTCAGCTATAATGTTGGAACGCATATTTTATCTGCTCGGCTGTGAATGCATTCGTAAGCATCTGTTTTGATGACAAGCAAGAATTTATTACCCTGCTGTGCCAAAATGCGTGGTGTAAAAAACAAACAAATAGCATTCGCCAACATTACCGAAGTGTCGTGAACCGACAATATCACAATATCGGTGGCCCGTTTCACCGTGAGATGACTTCAGCCAAACAAGTTCTCCACAGGCGCGATATCTGTTGTTAGGGATAACAACTCTTCGAGAGAGAATGAGAGAATGAGAGAGAGAGAGAGAGAGAGAGAGAGCGAGAGGAGAGAGAGAATCATACTTATCTAGAGAAAAACATTAAACATGTTCTTAGAAAAATTAAATGTTCTTAGTCATTTCATCACTGTCACAAGCTAAAAAATAGTCAATTCCATCAATCTTTTTCCAGTAAGTTTAAGCAAGAAACCCTTCTGTGTGTCTTTAAAATATAATATTGATTTGATTAGTTTTTTCCAATACTCAAATATGTTAAACGGGATAACAACTCTTCGTATGAAATTATATTTCACAATAAATACATTGTAAACAACTCATAGAAATATAAATTATATAAAATATTTTTTTACCATAAAAACGGCAATTGTAGCAATAAATCTGAAATAGGTGCTTGCAATCAGACCCCGTGACCTCCATTGATGGCTATACTTTGAGATTATTACAAAAAAAAAAAAAAAAAAAAAAAAAAAAAAAAAAAAAAAAAAAAAAAAACAGGGACTAACTTTGAATGTAGACATGGATTCATTAACCATTGGTAAGTATGGGAAAATTGCTGTTTACCCCAGGAAAATTCATTTTTTGGCAAAAATGAACAGTTGTTACCCCTTTTATTGATTGACTTTGTCAATTGAGGATTCTCCATTTTGAGACCTCTATTACGTAACAGCAAGTCTATAAGGTTGGCAATCTCTTAAGGTGTGTTTTAGTTTACCACTCAATGCAAATATAACCTTAGAATAAACCTACATGTACTTGCAAAAGTTTTTTCATGAATCTTTGTTATTGGGGATTTTACATGCAGTCTTTGCATATCAATCTGACATTTGATCACGTGACAAAATGTGCTCTCGGGCTTCTGGAGCGACATTTTGTTTTAAAAGGGTGAGGAAAATGCCAGTTGTGCTGCTGATGAAATCTGAAATGCACCTTTATAATAAATGATTATTTTTTTCTTTCTTTTTTTTTGTAATATTCAATAATTCGATGTGTGCTCCTGTTGATGACAAAGTCTTGAAACTGAAAGTGAAAGTTTTCATAGAAAGCCAATGTTTCGAACCATCTGTATTGACAACACTCTGAAAATGATTACATGTACAGCGGGAACCAGATGTTTTTAAGCAAATACTGTTAATAATCGAAAACAAACCTGTTTGGGTATGGATGTATTCATAAACACCTGTGTTGACGACGTGTGAGAATTCATTACATCCGCTACGTTTTAAATAACCTTAGTTTCTTAAAGAAGAAGTCAGTAACTATATTTGTACATACCCGGGTGTGCGAATATTCATAACCATCTGGATTGACGACAGGCAGGAAGTACCAATCAAATTCATCCATCAGAAAGCTTACCATTGGGTCACGACTTTGCTCTGATATCAACTTATGTAATTGAAATGGCAAAGGGAATATATAAGCATTTATCTCTTAGTAAATCATAGTGGTCTTTTTAAACTCAACTATTTTCTTGCATTAAAGGGACCATTCCCAGACCCTATCGTACTAACTTTGGATCGCTCTATCTCCAAGGGGATTCTCGCTAAATTGCTATCAACTTAAGCAGCCTACTGAAGCTGCTAGGGGTAATTAATTATCGTTTAGCAGCTTCAGTAGGCGTGCCAGACGTCTAAGCCGCTTAAGCTGAAAGCAATTTAGCAAGAAACCCCTTGGAGATGGATCGATCCTGTTAGATCGATCTAAGTATGGAAATCCGGTCAAAGAAACGAGGTTCAATTACAGCGAGTAAGTGAACGACTGCGGTGAACATTTCTATTTCTGTGTCAAGATCAATTGCCGTAAATTTGTACATTGAAAGTGTCTTACACTTGATCTGTCTAAAAAATATTATCTGAAATACTGCTCAAATCTGTGAGAAAGGAACGTTTAGAAGTTAATCACTTTATGACGTACACAACAATTTCTGTGACGTAAGCAAAGCATGTGCAAAACTGATGACGCGGACGTACCTGGTGAATGATGTAAAGCACGGTTGATGGCCCAATCCATTCCCGCCCGTGGATTCCCGCATCTATCCAGATTGAAGGTTTGTAGGGTGTGTGAGCCTTGGGTTTGCCCAGCTGCAGTAAGTAAGAAAAGCATACAAAACTATAGTCTGAGTATGATGATAAAACGAAGGCATAAATGTTGTAAATAAAATGGCGGTTTTATCAAAGTTAATTGTTTACTGATATGATTTGTTCTGTTTTTCCCCGCAAAATTGCCGTTGAACAAATGATATTTTTTGCCTTTCGGTAACTAATTATTGGCATAGGAGATGGATCCATGAAGAAATTTTACTCAGAACTGTCAAGTGGGTTGCATATAATCACGTGATGGGCAGTTAAACATCGCATTAGAACCATAATATCATGCCCAATAGATATTACCTTGAGGACCTTCATTGGCCGAAGCTCGTATGACGCACCAATGGTAATCAGCTTGGCAAGATGAGGGTAGAGATTGGCCACGTTTTGAAGCCAGTCGTTAATCTGTAAACGAAGACAATAGTTTTTCCTCAAACGAATTACAAATGCCATATTATACAGGGTGACAGTGAAAATGGAATAACTCATTTGAAAATATGTATGACATTTTTTCTTTTAATTCCAGTTTGTGCTACAGATGCCAACAGAGGGGTATATAATTGATCCCTGAAACACGTTATACACAATCTGTGCCATGGTCTTTATTTTTTATCGATAAGTCCACGATTAACTTTAGTTTAAAGAAACCACTTTGTCATAACCAAATAACGCATTTCTCTTTTAAATAACATTCCAAATGATAGAACACGGGATAACTTGTGGCACGGCATTACACCAGTTTCCCTTCCTTTTCTTTTTCTTTTAAAACATTCAAGGAACCAGTGACAGCCCTCTAATTTTCATCTTAACTTTCTAATCAGTGCACCTTATGAAAGGCGGCAGTACTTACCTCCCCATACCGAAGATACTTGTCAGCAGTATTCACTCTCGACCCATCTGCAGTCGCTCGTCGTTTTCTGTCGTCTACCGCATCGTTCTCCGCCGCTTCCCGATCTATGAGGCTAAAAGACAACAAAACGGTCTTTTTGCATGTATGCTTTGGACATTTTTGTTTCATTTTAGTTATTTATTTTTTGATTATTTGTTATTATTCTATTTATTCATTTATTTACTTTCTTATCATTATTTGTACATTGTCTTTTACAAGTTTACTATTTTTACTACTTAATAACAGCTTGTCTTTGTCGTTTTGTGTTATTTGCTTCTGGGGCGTTGGGTGGAGGTAAGGGGATGGGCGTACAAATAATGTTTAATAATAATACGAAGAAGAAAGAGTAGAAGAAGAAGTGTTACTAAATGATATATCAAAAAGCATGATTTAAGAGTTGCCACGCAGGGCGTAGATTGCCAATATTAAAGAGCGGTTCTTCGCCCTGAAAATCCTAGTTAGCAAGCAATGACGTCAAGGTTACACCGGTACGCATCACAACAACTGATGTATTTTATAATTTTTCAAGTGATTTTTTGAAATCGAGGCCACACTTACGCTATCATCACTGCTCTTCGCGTGAGTCATGCATTGCTTTATTTCACTGTCACTCGCAATCGTCACTTCAAATTTTTTCAGACATAGTAAGTTCAGTGTAACAACCAAAGATAATTATTTGAGAAAACAAGATGGTTTTGGATTGAAAATGAAAACAAGACTAAGGTCAGGGGTTAATAGAACCTGCGCCGGGTTGTATTGGCACCTGTTGGCAAAATGTTAAAAGATAAAGTTTAAGAACAATATTAATTCTTCAATGCCTGAAAATAACACAGATATAATGAATGCTGAAATGTCCGTTTGGTGTTTTGAAGTTGGCAATAGAACGATGTTTTTAAAGGTTGGATATAGTGTCTTACATCGCCGTTTACAAACAACGATTCCACAGACAATGCTGAATTTGAATTGTCGGCACTGAACCATTAGTAGCAATCTTGATGCCAAATGACTTAATATAGGTCTACACATGTATTTAGTATAATCATTTAGCCATTATGTCTTTCTGCACAAATGTAAGGTCATAATCTCTTGTAAAATTCACTGGCACCAAATGACTAAATCAATGAAATAAAAAATGAAATGATATATTCATGCGTGAAAAGTGCATTTCATATCATTGCTACTTGACTGAAGACATTTTTTTCACTGATTACCGTGCACATTTAGTTGCTAAAGATTTATCGAGACTCCACCTAAATTTAGTGGCTTGTATATCAAAGAGAATTCCTCCTAACATAGCATCGTCTTTAGCAATAACCGCAATTTCTTGTGAAACGCGTCACTTTTACTTCAAAATCCAAATGTGGCTTTCCGCTGCCTTTTGTTGATCAAGATTCCGGGACAAGGTGAGTGTAGACACAGATATAAATCCTGACCAGTTTAGGTCTAAAACGGACCAAAAGACGATTCAAATAAAAACAACCCCCTCCTACTTGAAAAAATCGTGAATCATTCAATTATTGTGCAAAGTAAACCACAGAGCTTCGAATCTCCAAAGGAAATTACTGGTAATTGCATACCTGTTGACTTAATCTCGACCTAAATCGATCCGGCTCTGAATCTACGTCTGAGCGGACACATATACAGCATACAGTACGCGCACTTCTTTATCCTTTTCATTACAAGTCATTTTACAAATGCCATTATCAATAAGTGTGTATGAATGCAAAAAGTGGGTGGAGACGAAAAGGCATTTTCTACCCACGTTTATTAATTTCTATATCCGCCGACTGCATTGTATTTATTGCTTTCCCGTTATGGCGATGGTCGTTTTTTATGAAGACACTATTTATCTCCCGAATATGTCCAGTTAATTTTTATTGGCCAAGTGTTCATGCAAAACAAAATGCATTTTATAAAAGACATCTTGGCGTCGAAATCGATTCTGTTAAAGAGGATGAAAATATTTCAGTCAGCAACAGTGATTTCAGTCAGCAATGTGAGGAAGAAGGAAAAGATTTATATTTATGGAACATAACGACATTTTACTTAACTGTAGCTTTCATTTGTTTATTTAACATTTTATTTATTTATTTAACTATTCATTTATTTATATTGTATTTTTTGCAAATAGACAGACACTTACCGTTGTCTGCTGTTTTATAATGTCACGACACCTTTTGTTCTGTTGGGAGAAACTTGATTCTTTTCTAGGCTAAAGATCGTGATATTTTCTAAGCTGTCAAAGTCGTTATTGTTATGGATTCTGCTACGTTTGTTTTTTTGCTTTGAAGTTGAGAGAAATATAGGACAGCTTTTGTATTAAACGGAACCTGAAGAAGGAGTCTCATTTTTCAATTAAGTGAGAAGGGCGTAGTTAAAAACTGGAGGTCACCTCTGTTTCTTTCACTCCTTTGTGTAACGTTCGTTCTCTAGTGTGTGACATTCTTTTTTAGATCACATTTACGTTGGCAGGAATTGATGAACATTGATTCGAGGAAAAACAGATATCGTCTACAAATTGTTTATACGACTGACATTTAAAACATGAAACGTTTGCCACGAGCAGTAATACAATATTGAATTGCCAACCTGGGTATATTTCAAATAAATATTTTTCCTACACACTTTGCACATCATTTGCGAATAAAGCGAATTACAGGAATAATCTTACACAAGCACTCGTAGGCATTTTAATCATTTCTAAACTATGCCAAATGCACACATATACAATTACACACAAATGCCCTTATAAATATACGCGCTTGCCTTGAGTTCAGACAAAGACCACTTTGACCGAAAATCGGACAAAATATACAAGCCAATTAGAATTATTCTTCGGTGGTGCAACGAGGCTTGGTTGTAAACTGGCCGTTTGGTTGCTACTTGGCCCGATTTTCGGTCTAAAGTATCCCAGTTCTGAACACACCTCTACGTTTTCTTGCATGATCTGCTCAACCCACCGTGGCTCTCTGAGATGAGAGTCTAGTACTCTGTGAAACTCAGGGTGGCTTACCTCTGCACATTCTGTATGAGTACTTCATAGGGAGAACTGGTGTCGTTCAGGAGTTTCTCCACCACTGGGATGGAACCCGGGGGCACACAAATGTCCACAGACTTGTTCCCAAGAGGCTCACCCCAGAAGTCGATCTGGAATTAAACTTCATGAAAATTAAAACCGTTCTCGGTCAAATTGGTTGATACATTGTCAGACGGTTGGCTGACAAACTGACTGACCGTCCAGCTGATAGACAGTCTGACTGACCATCTGATCGATTGACCGATTAACTGACCAAAAGACCGACTGGCTAATTGCCTATTACTAATCAACAGATCGACTGACAGATTGGTCAACCAACTAACGGGCTGATTGATACAGATATTGATTATCATTCATTGACTGATAATACCTAGAAAAAAATAATGTAGTTCTTTACTACCAAGTAGCTGTATGTTAAACAACAGAGAAGGCATTTCTTTTAGGGATTCAGAGTTTCAGATTTGACAGAGAAAAACACTCTCTTCAGACCAGACATCCCTTTAATGTTGATAATTTACATGTCATGTTTTATATGACGTTGATATGATGTTTATCATACAAAGCAGGCTTCTTCTTTTGTTAAAAAAAATTATTATACAGTTATCTGTAAATTGCAGAGAAATTCATCAAATTTTGGTCCAAACTAAAGTGTTTCAAGCCTCCGTGTTCAAAGCAGGACCAGACCAGAGCCTATGTTGCACCTTCGGGCACGCGCCTTCAGGCATTTCGATAGTACGAGAGTCCTTCAGCCAGGTCAACACAAAACGCCGGCAGCAAGTGCCCGGTTAAGTGGTCCTCCATCTGGCGTACATTTCCCGGGCGTTTTGTTTAAAAGATTAAATAATCAAGGCTGCATAAAATAGTTAGAAACAGAAGAGGGTAATGAAGGTTTAGAACCGAAATTCCAGACATCACCGCAGAGATCTGTTACTGATCCAATTTCCTTCAGAACCGTGCTCGTGTTGTCTATGAAAACACGGGGCTGAAGGCTAACACGGGGCTAACACGGGTTAATATCACAGAATGAAATGTAATAGCCGTGTTGAACACAAGACCCGACATCCCAACCTTTTCCAACTATTAGAAGCGTGTTTGATCTAACAATAATCCAAACTTTGCTCAATTGCACGCCTCGAAATTCTCCCCACGTGCGCGTCTGGGTGTTAATAGTAACAGAAGGGTTTAAGGTGAAGCCAGTGAGTAAACTTGTCTGAACTCTGGGCACGGAGAGAAGAAGAGGGGATCCCGCGGGGAATGCCCCAATAAGTCTAGGGCGCCTATAAATAACGCTGTAATCTTACGGAAGACGTAGACGACGTCGCATAGTGTCTTCTGTACAACTCTCAGTCAAGGGGGCGTATAATTCCATCAAAAGCGCCGGAAACTTGTATCAACTTCTTTGCCTTCAAAGAGCTATTCTTTATTTCTTAGATTTATTGGATTAAATACACAGCTGTTTGATACTGCACAAATCAAGAAATATCAGTCTCTGCACGATCACCGGAAACCGTAAACCGGTATTGAAATGTATTTTAAGCCTTTAGTCTCTACTAGGCCCAAAGGCCACTCTATGGTTATTGTTACCATTGCATTAGTAGAAAATGCACCAAATAAAGTTAGTGTTGAGTAAAATGTAAATTAGGTTGACCAAAAAAGAGGAAACAGGCGGAATAAATTTAGCTTCAAAATTCCACCAAAAAATTCAGCTGATGATTAAGTTCGTAAATATGATTGTTTCTACACATATAGGTCTAAAAGACATACGGCACACGGTCTTTTCTAAGGTGGCACGATATACTTTCGATAAGAAATAGTTTGATTAAAATACAGAAATTATTTAGTAAAAACCAAGGCACGAATAAATAAATTGATGGATAAATAAATAAAAAAAAAAAAAACGTCTGAAATTTCATTGGTTAAAAGATGCGTAAAGGCAGCATTCACTACAGCGGACTAACTAGTCCGCACATCAAACATGGCTGACCCACTTGATGCTTGTTGCGTGACCCCTGCGGGGAAACTATTCAGTGTCTGTTAGGGAATGGCTTTTACGTAAGTCCACTGTTCTGAATGTGGCCAAAGAATTGTTCAAGATATAAGTGAAAATGTGTTAACTTACCCCTAGAGAGTGATACTGCTCCAGGTCGCTGAGCACCTTCATGCCTAGTTTCCCCGGCGACACACGCAGAACCTGATATCTTGAAAGGAAAAATAAGATTTGTTGACATATCTTGTGAAGAAGGGAACTAACAAGAAATAGGTGTGGACTAAGACAATTATGTGTCTTTGTAAACATGCCTGTTAAAGATGCCCAATGGACATAAATACGTCTATAAAATAGAAAAGTGGGAAGAGAAAGATCTTATAACAGTTAACCAAACAGATGAACGTATGTCTACATAAAGGGCCTATTGCATTAGTTTTACCTACAGTTTAGCGAGAAAACGAGTGAAAAGCAGTCAGACGGACGGACAGACAAACAGACGGACTGACGTGCAGATAAGCGGGCATGAAGATGGACAAACAGACAGACGGACGAATGGTTACGAGGACTGAGGAGTGATCGGGCAGATAGACAGACGATAATTAATCCATTCTAATCCCAGACAAAAACGAATAAATTTCTAAATCGTGTGGATGAAATAAGAGCTGAAGCAGCATGGGTGGCCGTCATTCAAACAACCTCGCAACAATTCCTGAACATGTTGGCCACAGGTGCTGTCTTGCAGCAAATAATATATATGCCTGGTGGTGAACCCACAACTGCATTCGTTTTGTTTCTAAACGGTTATTCCATTAGTCCGTAGTCACCAAGCATACAAAGTCAATAACCCCTTTGCTTTTTGATTGGTTTTGAATTGGTTTGGACACAACGTGCTATGTGGTCTTTGCAAGCGTTTAACTTCCTACTGGGGGAATTGTTTGAGCTACCACAGTATATTTCCCCAACCAACACACACAATTACCTGCAGCGCTCTGGCGGACCTTACTGCAAGGCAATAAGACCCCCCAAATGTACGTGCAATTAGCGTGATATATATATATATTTTCTGTGTTTCAACCACCACTGGCAAACATGCAGCTTGGGAAGTAATTTCCTGATTGGCGCGCTTGAGTGAGGCTTTGGCACACATACCAGAGGAGGGGGTAACAAAAAGATTAAAAAAAAAAAGTTGCGTTGTTTCACACGGCATATATAATACATTAGACGAGGAAAATTTCGTTATAATATGTAGGGAAACACGGGTTCTGACAAGTTTCTCATTATATGTAGATGACCCCCTCCCCGTAACCCTCCCCCAGGGACCCGCCATCCACACACACACACACCGAATATACAGAGGATGTGTTTGGAATACGTGTAGGAGCCAGTTTTAACAAATTCAGACCAAAATTTTGGTCCTAACTTTTGTGGATTGTGTGAAAATAAAGACCAAGAATGAGAAATTAATTTGGGGAAACTGAAAAGCTGGTAGAGATTATCCTTACTGTCACCATTGCAGGTTTGTATAACTGCTCCGATATGTACTTAGTTTTATTCATTTTCTTCACCGATGGATATTGTGGTCCAGTATGGGATAAAGAGTAATCAGCGAGTTGAGAACAGAGATTTAGCAACTCGTTATTCACTCCTCGTCAACCTGTAATCGTTATATTATATTATTATACCCATCAGTAACACATGAAAACCGTTTATATTTGAATGCTTGTCAATTAACACTACATCACTAACAAAAATTTGATGGATTGTCTCATGCAAATGTCATCGTTCATAAATGCCTAAATAGCAGTTCACCAAGACAACGTTCCACCGCAGAAATTATACTTAATGGCCTAAAACAGCATCATCACGAAACAACAAGCTCCAATCAATTTCTATCGAGACGGAAATTCTAATTATTATTATTATTATTATTATTGTTATTATTATTATTATTATTATTATTATTAAATATAATAATAATAATAATAATCAAACAATTTATAATTTATAAGATGAAACGTAGTAGGATAATTCTTTTTTTCTATTTTTATTTTCCTTTGGACAAGGGGCGCTGACTGAGGAACATGAATCTGACCACATCACGTATGACACGCCCATTGCATTCAGCAAACCACCGGACTGTGAAATTTCAAGTCAAAGCCTTCACTTTGATTTTATAGCCGGCTGGCATCGCTTAGTCGACTTTACTTACCTACCATCTGTACGGGTCGCTCGCATCCGACAATATTTATCATTTGTCTAAGCGATTTAAAGCGTTTCGGGCCACAACGTGTTTACCAGATTCTCGCGGTTGCCCGCAAATTCTAACAAGATTCAAAAACACCGAGTTCAGATATCTGAGGTTCGTTTTCGAAAAAAATGCCATTAAAAAAGAAAGAACAATACATGTAAGGAAGGAAAAAAACAGAAAAGGAGGAAGACGGAAAACTACAGAAATACAGATTGAGATTCATCTCATTTTAGTTTTAAACCACAAAATGGAAGTAAAACGCACATCTCTTCGTGACATTTACAGGAAATAATGAGCTTAAAAACGCCTCAGAAACCAGAAGTCTACGTGCTAGACTAGTAAAAACCAATCGAGCTTTTAGTTTTCAACGGTAATCGGTTTGTACCCTGTCATTGCTTCTTAAATTAATTACAGGATGTTCTAGCTTTCGATCGAAACTGAGCTATCTCAGGATGACATCTGGACAGATGCACGATCTTTCCCCATATCAAAGCACCCAATATGCCACATTTGCCGTGTCATCCTCTTAAACAGAGCACAATGACAGCTGTAAAAATCGTGCCATCTAGCAGCGTTTTTGGCACGTTATATCATACGGCCGTTTTGCAAGTTGAATTTGCCATTCTCCATTGGCACTGCAATAACGTATAAAGGAACGCTAAATTACACATGGATGATAAAGACACGTCAATATCTTCTGTTAATTTCTAATAAAACGCATCGCAAGCAGGTTGTAAATGACAAAAGTTCTGTTTAAGTGCGTGGTCAATAAAATGCTGACCTTGTTTCACCCCTCGTATGATCGCATATTGACAGAGACGCTTTCGGCATTCATTTGCAACAGAGAGGAAAATCCGCGATGCTCACGAGTAATCTGAGTGGAAAAATCTCGTCTGCAAACAAACCGTAACCTCGGACGATCTTCCAAGTGTTTGAAGACAATTCTGCCTTTTCTTGACTTTCTTCTGCTTTTACTAAGCGATATGCTATTTTCAGAAGAGATGTCAATCAGGCGTAGCTTTGATGTAAAGCTAATAGTGGATGCGGTACGATTCCAGGAGGAAGTGGAATCTTATTGTTTCATGACTTATAACGGTAACAGTAAGGCGGACTGACATATTTTATTTAGTCCTCAAAGACCATTTGTCTGATAGATGTAACATTACAGATTACTTCCAATAAAAAGAGAACGTGACAATACAAAAGACAGATGGTTACCAGGCTGATGTGCAAATTACTTCTTTAACAATGCCAAGAGATAAACGACAAACCATGAGAAGGGGGAAGCACATCACGCCCCTCCTCCCACCCCGAAACTTGCTTCCCTTTGCAGTCTTTTGGGATGCGTTTACTCAAACCGGTTCACGTCTTAAACACTCCACTAGTTAACCAAAGTAACTAGCCATTGTCTAATACGCTCTTAGCAGAAAATACCACTCTCACCTGAGAATGATGTTAAGGTCCAGCACAGAGTATATCTGTGAGATTTATCAAGATGTGAACAATACCTGAACAAGAATTTAGGATCCAGATCTAATGGAACATAAGGGGGAAAGTGGTCATCTGCAAAAACTCAGAAGAAGGAGACATAGATTAAAGACCTGCTTGGCTGAGCCGCAGGTAAAAACCAGAGTAATACCTCTCCCCCCCCATATAAATACCCCTAACAAGCAAACAGACGTGCAGCCCTACAAGCAAGTCCTCTGGCGACAGGTTATTAGAAGTATCAATCAAGCAATCGAACTAACAATTTCCTTCGCTCTGTCATTTGTCAATCGGGTTCGAAATTAAAGCTCACCAAAGCGTTGGAGTGACAATCATTAGCCGCTTGTCTGCAGCACGGTTCACAAACATGTCCAATTTCACAGTGGTATTACCTTCTTATTGAATTCCATGAGGGTGATAATTTCAAGAATACGTGCGACTTAGCAAAAGACCACTGACTTAGTCATTTCTCTAGGTGGAAATATTGAATACTTATGAGCATAATACTCACCCCTTCAAAGGTCGGGAATATCAACCTGACTTTTTAGCTTACACGTGGGGCTAGATTTTTTTAAACAAACAACTTCGCCGTACCAACTGAACCCAAAATCACATCTTTTAAAGGTAAACATTATTTAAATTCGCCTTCCAATAGTTTTGGAACAAAAATGGCTGACGACAGCCGGGTGAGAAGTTAGATGCATTGTCTTCTCAAAAGTGCGTTGATACGAGAACTGATATTATAAGTACACAGTCTTTACTAATTTCTGTTAAGATAAAAGGAGACATCGCAAGGAAGGACCTAAATGCCAAACTGATTATACTTGTATTAACTTGTTTTGAAGAACAAGAGCGAATTCAGAATTCGTAATGTCAAACTTATTAGTGCAATAGATTCACACTGCTGCATATGAGATCAGTATGCTCAGTTTTCATCATTGAACCAACCTATCGTTGCTTTGGTCTTCTTTGTTAATTACATGTGCTATCTTTATCAAGTGTGTCTGTTGAGGCGCGTTCATAGCAAAGTTAGGTCGACCCTAAATATAATATATGCTGCTAACCAAATCTGCGTGACCAGACGTGTCGCACGGGAATTGGTTTAAAAACCAAGGAGGATCGGTCCAAGTTGATTGCAAACGCGAATAGGTGTTTCTTATGTATGTGTGTCTTAATAGGTGCGAAACAATATCACCTGTGCGTCATCCCCGTCTCCTCTCCATGCCATATGGTGTAGGGAAACAGGTAAAATGACTGCTGTCGCCCTCCGGAATCACAACATTATAAGTCAATGACGAAACAATTGCCAGAATGGTAAGTCTATGCACTTCCCTAAATCACAGCCGCCGTGGCCCTTCCCATATACCATGAACAAAATGACGAATCGGTATTATGTCCAAGCTTAAACTACCTCTTTCCCTCAGCCCCCCTCCAGCCCATGCTCCAACTCTTGTAGCCGTGGCAATGAAAGCCAAACGTTACGTTTGACTGTACAAGATACGGCTGGAAAAGGGGTTTTGTAGCTGTAAACCAGCCCAGTTAAACACATCATTCCTCTCGTTTATTAAAGCTGCAAAATTTATCTAATTAAATCTTATATGTTTACGTTAGAAAGTCTCTCGACGAAATCGGGAGAGATGACAGGTCTGTATAATTATGTCAAAGTGTGAAATTTTTGATTGGCGAGCGTGTGTCACTTGCGTCTTAGATTGGTCGCTTTTTGTTGACGACGTCGATACAAGGAATGCTTTGTCACTGTAGCGGATCAGAGCAGGGGAAAAATGGTTTATTGGTAATCTGACCATTTTTGGGTCTTACTGTATAAGATTTATTTGCGCAGCTACGTTATAAAGGCATATCAACAACGGACCCTTTCTGACATAATTGGATGAGTTGTCGTTGGCTGGGCCATGAAGTATTGGTAGACATTCATCTCAACCTTTCCCCTAGGGTTGCAAGTTATTTCTCGACCCTTCTTGTTGGCCAGTGTCGAAGAGCCATGACTTCACGGCCTATGACGTCACACGCTACCCCCATAGTTTCCTGAAGTCTTTCATTAGTGATTCAAGTCCGGATTTAGCACGACTTCACACTTAGATATTTCGCACATTCATTGAGTGATAATTTCCTAAATGTTCCATATTAAAGATCATTGATAAATGGTGCATATCAGGACACATAAAGACGGGACATTAAGAAGATAGACGTCGATCGACTAAATATCGACGTTTTTATGACGTCATTTAGAGGTCGACTAAATGAAGTCACAGGAACGTTGGAAATTAGCCCCCCAGTATGAGACAATCAGCGTACATGTTCATTTGTAGGTAGTACCGGGTACATTCTGGTGAGGGGTGCTTTGTCCTATATCGTTGGTATATTAAAGACGTTATCTAACCGCTTTTTTGTTAGTTTGTGGTTTTGGGGGAGGGGGGAAGCAGTGTAAGTACACTGACCAAACAAAAAGTGCAGGCATGTACAGTACTCTATTTATATCAACATATACGTAAGGCCACCAAATATTAACAATAAACAGCAAGTTCATTCACTGGATTGCATTACTTCTAAATTGTTAATGGAGCATATTGCCTGCAAAGCCGCGCGGATAAACGATATCAAAACACGGAATCACTTCAACGTAAGATATTTAACCATCAGCACAAACAAGATATTGTCAAAACAGAATGTTAACATTTATATCTGTAAGTGTTCATAACAACTGATATGTGCCACACACTCAACTCAATGTAATTCTTATACATGCATATTATTCACTTTTGGTGTTTCGACAGAAAAATAAATGCAAAGCGAAGATCATGCAGTAACTGCCACGAAAACCCAAACATATGTGGATATTAAATGACGAGTATGTACTGTATAACAATATATGAAATGCCTAAACAAAAAGGACTATTTCCTAAATACCAAGGCGACTTACTCGTCGAATCTCTTGACTGCGTCATCTCCCTGGTCGTTTTCTTCTAGAGGATAGGCCAAAGAAGAACCCAGCACAAGTAGCGAGACCAAGAACGTATGGTGCCAAGACAGCAGCATGTTTTTTTCCTCAGATTAAAACAGTTCCTCACTTTAGAAGTTTACAACGGAACAACCGCCTTGGCGTTAGAAACATTCACTTCAACAGTGCGTTTTTTTTCTCTTTAGGTTCCCGCTGGACCAACCACCTGGTCGGCCAACACGCTCAGTTCGTTGCAGTCTCTGTGAAAAGTCGATAAAACTGGCTCACACGTTCTTCTAGGCGTTTATAAAGACAAAAAATTACTTAATTTTACACCACCGGAGTGTTCATTAGCACTGTAATGTTCAAGGGGTGTGAACAATCGGTAAAACGCTGGAGGAATGGCGTTCTTTTTCACAGCAATGTCCTTTAATCTTTCTCCAAAGATGCTCTACGTGATGCCAAGATCTCGACACTGTGCTGAGCAGGTCTGAGCAGGTCTTCCAACTTCGTGGGTAAAAGCTGACGTCCACTGCGAAACCAAACGTGACTCAGAATGAATGAAACACGTGCATTATTCCCCCATTTATAATTTTTAGGCGTAAAGTTTGATTTGTATTCATCGGTGCCATTCCTATAGCCGCGTGGTTTCACGGTGACGTCTTAACACACTGGCCTAAGTATAACTTACGAGGGAAATTTGACTCCACTGCTTTCCGGAAGTTTTCCGTGAAGCGTGTAAAAGCGGGTTCACACAACAAAATTGGAACGGATCCGGCATCGTTCCATTTCACTTCAGTTTTTATCGAAGCTGAATATAGGGTTCTCGCGATCTCCACTCCAGCAGCAGGCTACGTGGTGGAATGCAGTGAAGCTATCTTGATGTGTGCTGTATGGCCACCGTAGTATCACTGCTGTCGCTGATTGCGTAAAAAGGAACGCTAAACAAACCTTAATGTTTTACTCAGTGTGAACGCGCTTCGAGTCAGCTGACATTCAGTCGTAATTCAGGCTTGGTTTGCTGTGTATGTACATAACTTATTAACTGAACTTCTCGCTTTGACATCGCGGAACAATGTAGTGTTTACACACTAAAACTGCGACATATTTGATCACATCTTTTTCCCCCTTCCTTCTTTATTCTTTTTTTTTCTACATATAATTTTGCGCTTTCATATAGACGAATATCTTTTGAATTAGGAAGAAATTGAAATACAGCATCCTAAAGATTGTACACAAGCAATGTACCAGTTCGAAGCTTATATTTGAACCAGAATTAACTCAAATACAAAAAGCCTCACTAATTTCACTATCTTTTAAGGATGTCTCATTTATATTTTTTCACATTAAACAGCATGACCTTAACATATCCCTAATTTCATTGCTAAAATATAGTTTGGAGATATGGAGTTAATCATTATTCTTTGGGTGTAGTGGGTAATTTCCGCAGAGCTGGTGTTCGAAAATAATTACGCCAGTTAATCATAACAAAACAATTCAGCCTATGAATCAAGACACACAAAAAAGGGATAATATTTGAACAAAGAGTTAAAGGATCATATCATCTGAAAAGTGCAAGTCAATGCAGCGTTTACACACCAGAAAAAAACGAACACACTTTGAACTGAGGGGTATTTGCAATATCGTTACGCCTACGAATAGGAATAATCATATATTTCCTTGATTTATCCGCGGCCGGTAATCGCGTTAAACGCTACGACTCTGGAGAATCAGCGGCACCACGGTGCGTCGGCTGCCAGCCACGAGGGTTAATTCTATGTACAAAATGTAATCTGTTTACATCCTTTATTATAGAAAAAGTCGCTCGGCCGACGACGAGAGATTCACCCCACGTTTTCATTTTATTAATCTGAACACGACAGCCATGCAATATCTTCCCGCTGGAGGCGAGGATTAAATGTAATGGTAAAGGAAATATCCGACAGGGTTTAGCCGTTTCTTGGAACTTTGAGACTGCAAGAGTTGCGTAACTTAAGAACAGTGACGTAAGTTTACCGACTTAGACACGATTTCAAACGCCACCGTGCCAATTTTATATTGATTGGACGCGAGCTGGTCTGCGTTCACAATAACCGCAGAACCTGCGATGTAAATGACGTAAACAGCTTTGTTTTAAGTGAATCCATAGGTACCTGATTTTTCAGTCAATTGTAATGGATCGTCTCACAGGGCCAAACCCAAAACTGTCTCATGAAATCGTTCTAGTTGGGCCAAGTGTGAAAGCGCCCCTCTTCTCTTCTCAATAGAATTGCTGGCTTGTCTACATTATCGCGGAGTTTTGACATTCTCATTTGCAAGAGAGAGAGAGAGAGAAAGCGGCGAACTATCATTTATTTCATCTTTGACAAGAAATTGTTTTCAAGCTTTTTGCTCGCTGGATTACGAAACACTTCAAGTGACATTGTTTTTCATTATCTCTCTCCTTTTGTGTGTGTGTGTGTGTGTGTGTGTGTGTAGATTGGGGTGGGGTTGAAAAAAATTAAAACCAGTCCAGAGCTTACCCACCAACAAGCCCCCTCCGCAACGCTCACTCGGGTTTAATCAAGAACCCATTACTAGATAGTTAACTGGTAATGATGCTGACTGGCTAGCTTGGCTGACCACATTGGAGAGCTTTACCAGGGAAAGAAATACTGGTTTAACATGCCTGAGCGTTGTGGTCTTCGAATCTTCGGTCTTCTAAAATTTCATGGCAGCCGTAATTTGTGTATTTGGTCGCATTCAGACCAGGTTGATCGCGGACTAACTTGAAAGGTTGTCGCCTAATCCCCTAATAGGTTCTTAATAGTTTCCTCACGGACATTAGGCGGTAAACTTTCAAGTGGGTCGGCCATATTTGATTAGGGATCTGTTAGTCCAAGGATCTACCTCTGTTGTGAATGCGGCCTTTGTAGACATTCACCCATTAGTTGTACTTGCAGATAATATCGTGATTCAAACACCCCGAGTTTCAGAGATTACTGCAGATTACTGTCTTGCTGCCACTCAAACTCAGGCTTGGATCAAGTGCATCTGTTCTTTCATTAAATTTAATCCAGTGGATTCAAATTCAATTCAAAGAATTAACACGCCTAAATACAAAAACGATTTATAACACAACTTTTCATGCTGAATATCGACCAAAACTTGCTTTAAGATAGTCCCCAGTATCTACAGTCTTCCAGCTCAAAGGGCCTTAGTTTCGCAGTTCATTTTCAGTTAAATATCATTTAACTAATTATATCTAATTTTTCCACGCTTACACAATTATGGTAAAAACGTCTAAGGTGAATTGTTTTCTTCATGTCAATAACAGTCGGTTGATTCTCCCTCCGAATTTTAAAAAAGAAAATCTAAAAAGTTTTTAAAAGAATTGTATTTGACGAAACAAAAATTGCAGGAAAAAAGATAAAAGAAAAAAAAGGAATCCTAATTATCATCTCCCTCGTGGGCAGTCAGCTTTATCGTATTCACATATAAAGTGAGTTCCAGAGATCACTGCAGATTATCAGCATTCCTGTACTGTCCATATTTATTAGAATCTCAGAACTCGGGGTGAAATTGGAACAAATTTCAAACATAACGCAGTTTGAGTAAATTTCAAATTGTGGTCACATGACGAATACAAACTACATAAAAATCAGCAAACATAAATGAGAGATCAACACTAACGCCCCATATACCCTACTGTGAATTCTCTTTGTTTTGAGTTCAGCATTGGGCGTCTTCCTTTAAAATTGCTGCCGGCATAATGACCACATTTACAGACCCTAGGAAATGCTTACGACTTAATGACAGCTTAACTTCTTATGTTAAATATCAGAAAACATTTTAATTGCTATGGTTAGATTAGTCAGCACCCGTGGACACAGCAGTATCGCCCCCTATAGTGCGTATGCGTAAGCAGACGCTCTATCCCGCCGCGCCCCCTATTGTGCAATTGCGTAAGCAACCATTCTATCAAATAGATCCTATGTGATATCTGGCTAGGGCCTGCCAAACTAATTTGGCGGGTCCCAGTTTCTGTTGAGGCACGCACACTGAGATTTGAGCATAACAGCAATGGTTGCCCACACCCTCTCAAATGCAGATCGTGAAATTACTAGTCAATGGTTTGGCTTCATGTTACGGTTAATAAAATAACCATATATTTTAGAAAACACAAAGAGTTAGTCCTAACAAAGCACTTTTAATTTTTTTTCCTGAAAATGCCAACACTTCTCCCTTAATCACCAAGAAAAGTCGTATCCAAAAACAGCCAAACAGAAATACAATATATAAAACCATTGTTAAAGATCTAGCGATAAGTTTCTACTATTTGTCATTCACGTAGAGTGAATTTTAAATGTAATGACAGATATAATCAGAATTCAGACTTTGAAAATGGGTTTATTGATAGGACTTTTCTCAATGGTTTAGAATGTAGTTGTAGTTGGTGATAAAGACAAATATCCAAGGAAATTATGTATAAATATGGGACCCAATGTGACTGAATTGCCCAATACTATATAATTATACCATATATAGTTTTTCTAAATAAATTCCTAATGTGTAGTACCATGTAGCACAGCAATCCTGCAAGACAGATTTCTATTTCGCAAATTTTGCTGACTCTGCTTGTCCTTTTCCTTTAGTATTTAAGTTCAAGGTTGTGGAACCCATTAGCCGAAAGTGTGTTGCGTATACCAGTATACTGGTAGATAGGTACATGTACTCCTGTCATTGTCTTTTTTTACACACAGTACACTCAAAAAGATATCTGCACGAAGTAACTCCCTGTACATAGCGTGGGTGTATGACAATAGTCCAAAAGTTCACTAATTAAACATATAGAACCTTTGAACCAACAAACTCTTATTGAAAGACGGATGAAAATGTTGCAAGTTTTGGGACTGATGAATCATTGGGCCAATGGATCTTTGGACTGGCAAGACCCACCCCAAATCTAGACTTTCTTTGTCCCATGTGCCCCAATAAAATATGTTCCTTATGCTGAGATACTGAACAGAAGGTTCACTAAGAACTTCATAATATGCAGAAAATGGAATCCATTAAACAATACATTCTTTGACCTCATCACACATTTGAACGTTAATAAATTCAATTTTGACCAGGTCATGATCACATCATATATATATATACTAGTACAGTACACACTAGATTTTAGTCTCCTCAGTTTTATATATAAAACACAGCTCTACGTTGTTTTTGGCAGTTGCTCATGATCACAAGCTTCAAACACCTTACATATACAGTATACTCAGGCATATTCCAATACTGTCTTACTTCTAGCTTTCATATTTACATATATTTAACAATTTAGTTACTTTCAAATACTCTTCTTACATAAACTTACATTTCCTGTTGGAATTTGCAAACAAAATTTTTAGGCATAGCTAGCAGTGGGCGTATTCTCGAAGGTTTGCAGCTTTCCAAACTCTTATACCTGTACGTGGAATTGTAACTTTGAAACCTCAAGACTCTTGTAACTAACAGATTCAAGGGATGATCTTTGACATGTGACTCAATAGAAACAGAACTTTGTTTGAGGGCATGGATTTAATTAATAAATGCCAAGTAAATTAAAGATAAAATCAAGTAAAGTTATCTGATTCCTTATAACACTCATCACACAACTCAACCTGCTATATCAGCTATATTCATCAATCTCATCAATGTCATAGCCATCATCATCCTCAAACAGTCCAGAGGCCATTTTCCTCCTGTAGTTCTCATAGGAAGATTGTGGTGTCCATGATGTGGTGTATAGCCCCTGTCCAAAACAGGCAAGGTCCTCTTCATCACTGGACAAATCTTCATCTAGAATATATATAAATATATATATATTTTTTTTTACTAAATTGTAGAAATATACAATTGCAGGTGGAAAGAAACTATAATAACAATTTCTTCACAACAGCGGTTAACATCTTAACAGAAAAAGACAGAAATATCGCAATGGAAGAAACTTGGTGTTACTGAGTGTGTAAGTCAGTTCAAGATTTTTTTTTAATTTGATTCAAAGAAAAAGGAAATACAGCTTACAGATGAATCTCTTTATCATAATTATTATTACTTTTTTTCCTAAAAATATTGATGAGAAAGTACTCTTCTTTTCATTTAAGTCTGCTTTTTTTTCTTATGACTTATTTTTCTGAAGGAATAATTATATAACTCAACATTTTTGCAATATTTCTTTGAAAGCAAATATGGGCAACAGTCATGACCTTACATTATTCCCCTGAAAGGAATGCCTTGGGACAGACAGACTGCTTATCATCATTGTGCTACCTAACCATATCCATCTATAGTATTCTTTACCTCCTAATCTCAAGCCCCTGACCAGTCTTGTGGATAATATTTAGTATTACATCATATCTGTACCATATCCATCTATAGTATTCCTTACCTCCTAGTCCCAATCCCCTGTCAAGTCTTGTGGATAATATTTAGTATTACATCATATCCGTACCATATCATTCCTTACCTCCTAGTATCAAGCCCCTGACCAGTCTTGTGGATAATATTTGAAATATTTGAAATATTTAGTATTACATCATATCCGTACCATATCCGTCTATATCATTCCTTACCTCCTAGTCTCAAGCCCCTGACCAGTCTTCTGGATAATGGTTCACCATCACTGTCAAATCCATCACCAGCTCCTCCTAATCAATATACATAAGCATGACATGCATAATATAATCATATCAAAGGTTTTCATCTGGTGATATAAGATGTCGAGAGAGAGAGAGAGAGAGAGAGAGAGAGAGAGAGAGAGAGAGAGAGAGAGAGAGAGAGAGAGAGAGAGAGAGAGAATCATACTTATCTAGAGAAAAACATTAAACATGTTCTTAGAAAAATTAAATGTTCTTAGTCAATTCATCACTGTCACAAGCTAAAAAAATAGTCAATTCCATCAATCTTTTTCTAGAAAGTTTAAGCAAGAAACCCTTCTGTGTGTCTTTAAAATATAATGTTGATTTGATTAGTTTTTTCAATACTCAAATATGTTTAAAGGGATAACAATTCTTCGTATGAGATCTATATTTCACAATAAATACATAGTGAACAACTCATAAAAATATAATATATTCTGTTTTATCACAAAAACAGCAGTTATAGCTATTATTCTGATATCTGAGCTTGTCTTTAGACCACGTGACCTCCATTGATGGCTATACATTTTTTGGCCAAAACGAAGAGTTATTATCCCTTTAACACATTAAAACAAAACAGAATAAACAATGAAATATTAATAAAAATGTATGTTTCATGTTGAACAAATAGTATTTCACATGCTCGATATTATAAATTCACATATTATATTTCCCGTTTTTCCCTGTCACTGACTGACCATCTTTACCTTCCTCAGGATCCTCGTCTGGGTAGTCATTCCTCCAGTTATCCTCCTCGTTACTGTCATCCTCATCCTCATAAATCTCCCTATCCATGGGCTCCCTGTAGTCGTCATACACATACTCTTCCCCATAAGCTTCCACCGTTAACAAGTTCTCCAAGCTGCGGAAATCAAAGTCTGCACAGTTGGAGTAGTAGATGTCGTACACAAAGTCTGTGTCCTGTGGCGCACTCTGGGGGATTTTCTCTCTGATCATTGGAACTCCATTACATGCTACTGCTGACTGGGATGAGATGGCCTCTGCCTAAATGCATGATGTGTATCTGTTATTTTTGTGAGAATGGTTTCCATTAAGTAAACATGAGATTAATTATGGACACAAAAACCATACTATAGTTTCATCTGTTGTGATATAACAAAAAAAGGAGGTTTACAATACGAAAAATGTTCTTTTTCAAGAATATTTGGTTACTGAACTTACTTGTTTTTCTTTTGATGCATCCTCCTCCTCCTCCTCCAAATCATAAATTTGATAACATTTCTGTGTCCAATTTTCAAAACTGGTATCATTAAGTCCAGTATCTTTTTGTTCCACTTCTGTGCCTTTACATGCACCATGTGAAGTCTGGTCATCTGCAACATCCAGATTGTTAAGGTCCATTGACCTATGACCTGCAGTAACTTTAAACCTGTTGTTTTTGATGACATCTTTTTGTTTTCTTCGAGCACTTTTCAGAAAGTCTGTGCTGTGCTGTTTGTACTCTTTCTCTAATTTTTTCTTTCTGATGGCTTCCTTAACATGGCGTGAAACTGGCTCATTCTGAAAAAAATATAGAACCTTTTTATTGCCTTTTCATGAGCAATAATTTCCTAGTGCAAATCAAAGTCTTATATAATCACTTTGCTCATGGAACTTATTTTGAGCTCGATTCTGCGCAGTATGTTGCTTTCTGGAAGGAAATTGTGCATTATTATTTTGATAAACCCTGCGCATTCAGAAGACGGTTTAGGTTTAGGTGCTTAATTTCAGGACACCCAAACTAGTAGACAAGCAGATGGATATTACCAAACTTAAAGCACTGTTGATGGGAAACTAGTTGGCTTTACAGGGGTGTGCAAGTTGAGGTGATGCGAAGTCACAGAGGTAAGGAAAAAACTTTCTGCTAACACGGTGTTCCTAAACATGATAATTTTTTTGTAAAAGTGAGATAGTGCATAAATTCAAACGGATTATCCACACTCATATATTTGAGTGTGTTAATTCTCAAGCATCTAGTCTAGTATTATTGTGTGTGTGTGTGTGGGGGGGGGGGGTCGTATGGACACTACCGCAATCCAATCCAATCCCAAAACATTGGGACTGTCGGCAAAACCTTTTCTCTATTACCTTTTTCTGAACGGTTCCGGC
Organism: Lingula anatina; assembly: GCF_051362555.1. Taxonomy (NCBI): domain Eukaryota; kingdom Metazoa; phylum Brachiopoda; class Lingulata; order Lingulida; family Lingulidae; genus Lingula; species Lingula anatina. Next base: position 17,346,705 of record NC_141770.1, read on the forward strand.
AAATGAAAATATACTTTTTACTTCTTCGTCGTCGTCGTCATCCACACCTAAAGGCTGACTAACCCGTTTTGGTTTTTTGCAAGCCAAAACTAGGCTATCCAGTGGATCATAATGCCTTCTACGTTTGACTCTCACTATCGTCGCCATTTCTGTTTTCCTTAGTCGTCTGCTATCACGCATAACGAGATTTTGAATTATCAGAAATGCAAGAGAACATAAAATGGATTTATAAAATCGATGTTAAAGATTTATCAAACATAATACAAGTTTCTTTTTACCTACTTAAAAACATTTTTATGTAGTTTTTTTCTCAATATTTTAGTCCTACCCATCAGGCATCAGCACAAGATGGCAGCCTACAGTCGCATGCGATTTTGTTTACAGCGATCACGCGGATTTATATTCTGTCACCCACCGGTAAGTCAAATGTCTGCTTGTTACTGATTTGTACGATTGTGACGAAAGATAAAGATACATGACTGTAAATGTGTGGTTAACGACCCCGAATTGGGATGGACGTGCTGACTCATTTGACTTTCATGCACACTCTTAAAAAAAAACGTGATGTTTGTATTTTTCAAAGTTTCATGCCTCAGCACATATAGTGGTACATAATATAGTAGTTCATAATATCAGAAACAGTAAATAGGAGCACTTACAGATATCATTCTGACTTCATCATGTACAGTGAATATGCTATAAAATTCAAACCAGCACTCTCTGTCAAAATGCAGCTGAAATGACCTCAGGGTCCACCTCGAAACAAAGCTGGTTTTTAACCAGGTGATATAAAATAAGCCCCCCTAGGCATACTCCCTAAAAGCTAAATCTGTGAATATATAAATATATGCAGATTCATATGGTAATGTTGTATTATATACTTTGACCTTCAGCACTCTAGATGCTCTAGGGTAAATACAGAACGGAATATTTGCTGCCATCATTGTTATTAGTTGTGGCTGCTTTTGGTACAGTCTAACTACTTGATAAGGGTTGAAGATGTATATGAATGTACAGTATAGACACAAACTGTACAAGTCTGTAAACATGATGAGAATGTTCTTGTGGGCAGCTGCATTCTTTGCACCAGTGTTGATATTGAAGATCAGGAAAAGACAGCCAATACTGGAGTTTCCTGTAGAAATAAACAGTTTGGAAAAGCACAGGATAGCACTGGACTACAAGCTTTATCCGGATTTATTTTATACCAATCGTGGAAAGTACACTGGTCTCTACCTTAGCTGGTATAGGAAAATGGGAAAAGGCGGGAAGAAATTTGTCAGTGATGCAGGCAAATGGACGGGGAATGCAGGTTACAATCACACATTGGGGGACACCATTGCTGTGGATAGGGACATATTCGATAGCAGAGATGATGCATGCAGAGACATCTATGATGTTGATGACTTTGATATCAAGTCTCTCCCTAAAGCCAGTGTGGTCATCCCATTTCACAATGAGCCTCTGTCCAGCATACTACGGACACTGCACAGCTTACTGACCAGGGGGCCAAGAGAGGTCATCAAGGAGGTCATTCTAGTGGACGATGGAAGCACAAATGATAAAACTTGCCTAAAAGAACCCATAGAAAAGGCTATTTTAACATTACCTGGTGTTAAATTGATAAGAACGGTCCAGCGAGAAGGTTCCACCAAGGCCAGGCTGATTGGTGCAGCATATGTCACAGGAGAAGTCATATCTTACCTGGATTCACACGTGGAATGCAACCGCAACTGGTTGCTGCCTATACTACATCATATCCATCATCATCCCACTGCTGTTGCCATGTCTCTACTGGACACTATTTTTGGTGATTCCTTTAACCTGCAAAAGAGTTGGCTGGGCTCACATGGAGGGTTCAACTGGAATTTAGAATTCTATTGGAAACCAATACCAGCTGAGTTAAGGAAAAGTTTGAAAAACACTGATCCAATTCCTTCTCCTATTATGCCAGCTGGTGCGTTTGCCTTGAGAATGGACTTTTTTAGACAGCTTGGCATGTTAGATCCTGACATGAGAATTTGGGGGGTTGACGACGTAGAGTTTTCTTTCCGAGCATGGCAGTGCGGAGGGCGTGTTGAGATTCACCCATGCTCACGTGTCGGTCACATCTTCCGTAGTGTTCCTTATTCTTTCCAGGATAAACCTGGGAAAGTGATATTTCACAATGCTGTTAGATCAGCTGAGGTTGTCCTTGGTCCAGATTACCGCAAGTTTTTCTACGGACAAGCCATACACTATGATGTTTCAGTGAACAGAACTTCACTGAAGGAAAGAATTCAGCTGAAGAAAAATCTTAACTGTAAATCCTTTGAATGGTACATGTCTAATATTATACCTGAAATGCCTATCCCTCCAAATGATGCAGTTTTTTATGAAAGATTAGAAAATGTGGGTAAATCATTGTGTTTGGAAGACAGCAATGGGGTACCCAGTCTCGCAGAATGTGTGAGTTTAAAGTCAAGTCAGATGGCATACATTAATAAAGAAAACCAGTTGAGGATTGGTTCAAAGTGCTTAGGTCAAAACAAAATGGACTCTAAAAACAACATGGACACCAGGGTGCAATTTGTTGATTGTGCAGAAAGTGAATTTGTGTTTGGTTGGGAGTATGTGAAAGGACGGTTAGAAAATGGAGGCAGGTGTCTAGATTTTGTGAAAGAAAATGTTGTGCTAAGCAACTGCACTGGAGATGAACAGCCGTCCCAGCGATGGAGGTTCAAATATAACTTTGACTGGAATAAAAGGCTGAGTTACTTTTAAAATTATCAAAGGCATTAAATTATATACTAAGTATGGGAAAATGCAAGTTGTGCTTGTCTCCAACTTTTGTGCTATCTACATAATTGTTCAGATGCTGATGGAAACTAAAAAAAAAAGAAAAGAAAAGAAAAAAGAAATTAGTTAATAAATTAGTTACTCATTCACTGTAAAAAAAATCACTATTTAGCACATTTCTGTGCTTTTTGATATGTGGTCAGAGTTGAATTTTTCTCATGATAATGGATTGTAGTTTTAACAATGATTTAAGAATGTCATCTTCAACTTGTTAGGGTTCACCAGCAACAGGGAATAGAGTCTTTTCCACGAAATCGTGAGCATGCGCAGTTCGCGCCATTTTGTGCGGGACTGTTTCTCAGTGGGAAAGAGTAGAAGGGGCCTTTGGTACTTTTGTAGTTGTATACCCCCCCTCACCCTGTAACTTTCTGTAACTTTCACTTTTCAAACAGTTTTTTACATTTTATTGTTTATCCATGTCAAAGCTGTTGAAATAAAATGCTTTTGTAATTACCTGTGGATTTTTTATTAGTGTTAATCACGTTTAATCCAGCCCATTGAAATACAAAGTTAGAATCTTCAATTTACACCCGCAGTCAATAACTTGCCGCATTTTCGTTGGCTAACCCTAAGGAAATTTTATGTGAACAAGTAGCTCATAATAATTTCACAGAGGAAATCCAAGTATACAATGTATCAATCCTATGTTCACATAAAATAAGGTAGAGTTAGCCAACGAAAACGCAGCAAGCTGCGGTTACATTGTAAATTTTCACATTGTATTTCCATGGGGTGGATTAAACGTGATTAAAACTAATAAAAAGACCACAGGTAATTACAAAAACATTTTATTTCAACAGCTTTGACATAGGTGCAAAAGACACTGTAAAAAAATGTTTGAAAAATGAAGGTTTCAGGAAGTTACAGGGTGGGGGTATACTACAAAAGTACCGAATGTCCTATCTTTGCTGTCGATGAGGTACGTTTTTAGTTCTTTCATTGAAAAGTCATCAGGCACTTCTGCTAAATTTCTATTCCAACTGCTCCCATGAATGTGTTTTCGAAAAAAATCAGGTGTTAACATGTTACGAAACTTTGAAAATTCAGAATGAAATGAGCACTCCTCGATATGGCGTCCGTCGTGTACACTCCACACTTTCCCCCTGAAACTTCAAATCCCGCAAAATCTCGCATTCCCACGGATAATTTAGCGGAAGTCACGTGACCGTGGAAAAGACTCTATTGGTGCATTCTTTTATTTTCTAAATAAAGCATTAGCCTTGAGGGATGTAGCTATGTGGGGATGTGGACATTTCAATTAAATGTGAAATAAGTCAAAACTGTAAACATTTGAAAGTCAATAAATTTTTAAAGGTATATCCATTTCATGTTTTGAAAATGTTCCCGAGTTGTATTTTTATCCTGCAAAGCTTATCTTTCCCAATTCAGACCGTAAATGAAAAATTCTTAAATAAAATGTTTAAATAATAGACCATTCCCAGAGACTATTGTACTAACTTTGGATCGAACTATCTCCAAGGGAATTCTCGCTTAACTGCAATTAACTTAAGCAGCTTAGATGTCTGTCACACCTACTAAAGCTGTAGCTATCCTTGTTATGATTCATAAGTGAAAATGAGGTCATTTCAGATTTAATGCAGTACATGCCCAATTGTGAAATACCAGGAATATGTCAATTAATTGGTTTGCGCATAGCTTTTGACTTGACGTTGTTTTTGAAATATAATTGGTCTTTCATAACTCTTGATGAAATTTACAACTACTTGTATATTACTCTTGATGGATTATTTTGGCTTTTTGATTAAATATAGGTACTCAAAAAATGAAAGCTAAGATATTATTTTTTGGGGATAATTAGAACAATTGTTGATACTGTCATCATGCAATATTTGTCTCACAGAACTGAAAAGAAAAAAATTCTCATTCCAGCCTATCACAATGAACATGTTCCGTATAGGCAGAAGAAGGATTCACCACCATGTCATCTTCTCTGACCTCAGGTCATCATCACGACCTCTGATTTCTAGGAATGGTGCCGCCATCTTCAACAGTGTACCAGCACGTTTTCAAAGTTCTTCCAATTTTAAACAGGTAGTCTTATAAAACAAAGTTTTGTACATTGTTTTAGAAATAAGTAATGTAATAATTTCAAAGTTTTTGTAGTTTATGTTGTACTTATGAAACACAAACATTACATGGTGATATTCAAAATGGTCCAATTTGATTATAATGAGTGTACCCATCCTGCTATTTTTATAATTTTATATTTGTTTTTCATTATATTAAACTGGGTATTTTGCTGCAGGTGTAGTTATTACTTAAGAGATTCAGGTGTCAGTAATTGAGGAGGAAAGTTTGCCATTCCGTTTTGAAGAAAGTGAACCCTGTGCTTCCATAATCATCTGAAGTTAATAAAAAAATCTTAAGTTTTGAAACTCGATTCTTATTTCCAGGAAGTCATTTTGGGGGACCAGCAACAAGAGGTCATCAGTGAAGGAACTTACCTCAATCCTCCAGTTGATATTGTGGACACCCCATTGGAGACTCTGGCTGAACCCTCTCTTCAGAGCCTTGGACTGGCCAGTTACTGGCCATCTGGCTGGGTACAGTCATTTCTGGAGACCCTGCATGTCCAGTATGACATGCCGTGGTGGGGAGCTATAGCACTGGGTACGTACCCTGAGGTTCAGGCCCTCTGTTTGATATGTCCTGATGGGGAGCTTTAGCACTGGGTAAGTACTCTGAGGTTCAGGCCCTCAGTGTGATATGTCCTGGTGGGGAGCTATACCACTGGATACGTACCCTGAGGTTCAGGCCCTCAGTTTGATATGTCTTTGTGGGGAGCTTTAGCACTGTGGACTTCCCTGAGGTTCAGGCCCTCAGTTTTATACACTTTTTAAATTTGGAGGGAGTAAAAACACTTAGCTTAGCTATGTACCCTAAGGCATTTAGCCTTTATATTTTATAGCTTCTTTGGAAGCTTAATGCTACAGCTTGTGCCTTCAGTTTAATGTTAATACATAGGACAGCTGAAGTGTTAAGTGCATGCCCTAAATTTGAAAATGGATCTCAGGTGGAAGTTGCCTCTGCCCTGAAGTAGTATATAGTATTTATTAGCTAAAGGACTGGGTGTGGACTGAGTTTGGTATTCCTTTTTGGGTAGCTTTGATTATGAAAATAATTATCAGTGCATTATTAATTTCATAGTATAGATCTTGAATTATTTTAATCTATTTAAATTCATTGTAGGTACTCTTTGTTTACGGATTTTGATCTTCCCACTGATGGTGATAAGCAGGAGAAGTTTAATAGAAATGCTGAATGTTATGCCACAGATACAGAAATTTCAGGACAAAATGGCAAAAGCTCTAGAAGACAATGACATGGTTACTTGTATGTATATTTAACTTTACAGAAGTTTATTCTTTCTCTAAAATCCTACAATTTTCTTTTCAAATGATCTATATTAAATTATTATTTTTGTCTTGAAAATCTGTTACAAAACTTTTTACACATTTCATCTATGTAGTTATGTAAAGCATGTCAACTTCCCCCCTCCCCCCAATGACCTATATCAAATGACCTATATAAAATTATTATTTTTGTCTTGAAAATCTGTTACAATTTATTTTTACACATTTCATCTCGTAGTTGTGTATAGCTTGTCAGTCCCCCCCCCCCCCCCAACCCCAATCTGCCCCACGTAAGAAAGTGTCACTGAGTTTCTTTATAGTGTTACCTACTTTGGCAGGTCCATCAGTAGTCTCATGCTTTTCCTTTAGAACCCCTTAAAGTACCAATACAGTTAACTATATTCTACTGGGTAATATTTGAGAAGTTGTGATTTAATTTAGGTTTAAGGGCTTCTTATACCAAGTTCATATGAATATTTTTTTCAGACATGGAGGAGTTGCAAAAGCTTCAAATGTTACATAGAGACGTTGGTGTCTCTCCTTTTCGCTGTTTCTTGGTTCCAATAGTTCAGGTGATTTGGATATAAGTGAGCCATTAACTATCTTGTGAATTGTTGAGAAACTAGATTTAGCAAGATTTTTATCTCTTTCTTCCATTGATAATTTAAATCCTACATAGAGTAATTTTTTCATTAACAAGACTGTATTGTATGGGCCAGTATGAGTTGAGGTAAATCCATTGATTGGCTTTATTTCATAATAGAAAAGCAAAAATTTTGCTTTCTAAATTAGAAAGCAAGTGTTATAGTGATATTATGATCTCCTTTTTTTAACCTATGCACTTGTTTTCTAGGTACCAATTTTTCTATCGGTGTTCAGTGCCATGAGGGGAATGGTCTCACTGCCAGTGGAGAGTTTAAAGATGGGAGGTTTGTGGTGGTTTAAAGATCTGACTGTGGCGGACCCAATTTTTGCACTGCCGTCTGCAACAGCACTGACCATGTGGTTGACATTAAAAGTATGGACTGTTGTGGAAACTTTAACATTAAGTTGATCTAAGATTAACAATATAAAATTCAGACCTTGTAATGTTTATTATTAATGACATTTACCATTCTTGCCAATTTATTTACTCTTTAGAAAAAGACTAGCTGGTTTATTTGTCTACCCCTGCAAAAGGCTTTTTATGTATTTCATGAATTTAACGTTTTTTTTTAATATGTTGAAACGGAATATACAGTCACAGGCTTGATCCAATTGACTTTGTACTTATTTAATACCAACCTTTTTTTAATTCATTTTTTTTTCATGGGAATATATTTTTAATAATTTAGTTGAGGTGCAGGTAAAAATCTAAATACTGTACGGACACTGTGTACCTTGTAGTGACCTAGAAAATCCCATTTTTGGAATCCAAATTTTTTTGTAGCAAGTGACTAGTTATTAGAAGTCACTTCTTGGCTGTTGCTCTAAAGATCTTGCTTCTTCCCTGCATTTCAGCTGGGTTCAGAAGCTCCCCCGCTAGATGTTAACGCGCAGAAGATGCTGAAATATTTTCTGTATGGTATGCCAGTGATGTTGTTTTGTGTTACAGCAACATTTCCCTCAGTAAGTAAAAATTAGTGGTTCAGTTATGTTCAGACCCCAATATAAGTAATAGTGATCTTGACCAATGCTATTTGTTCCATGGGTTATGACATTGGTCAATATTTTGTTTGACTAAAGTGTCAGCAGTGGAAGTATGTAATGAGTTTTGATTATCAGATCTCAAATTCTATGCTAATTGTATAATAAAAATAGTATTTGCTGTATTTGCAGGCCATGCTGGTATACTGGTTCACTCAAAATGTCATCTCCCTATGTCAGGGGGCAGTACTCAAAATTCCTGCAGTAGAGACCAAGCTGAAAATGCCTAAACTAATCAAACATGAGGCACAGGAGAATGCTGAAACTCCATGGGGAAAAAAGGGGTTTAAGGAAGCTTATCAAGAAGGTGAATTTTATCAAGTTGTTTCAAATTTTGTTCCAATAAACTAACATGTTTTGAGCTATTAAGCAAAAATATTTTTTTCCTCCCTTGTTCAAGGCATTTACAAATTAATTGAGGATTAATAGTTACGATTCGTTGAGCCTTAAACATCTGAAAAAAAAAAGAATATAACATCATTGTTGGTACAGTTATTAGCAGCCCCGTGGGTCCCATGCATATAAGTATTCTGCACAGGCAGTTCCATTGCGTGATTGACGTTTGTCTGGATAGAAAGTCTTGAAGCTTATTTGGGAATGTTATTAATGAATTGTTCATTCATTTTTATGATTATTTTAAAAAATCAATTTCAGCCATGAAACAACATAAAGTGTTACATGAAGTAGCACAGCGTCAAGAGATGGGGCAAAGTCAAGAGGACATAGTGAAGATGATGTCAAAGCAAAATTTTGCAGACCAGGGATTAAAAAATGAGACGCAGCAAATCAATGAAGAAATAGGGGAAAATGAGAAAAACAACACACTCAAACTGGATGAAAATGAAGATTTAGAAAAGTTTGACAGAAGTACTGTATCTGAAAAAAATGGATCTCAGAACAGAGATGATTTGAACGAGAAATCTAAATCAAGAAGATGATGATGTTTTGCTATTTACTGTTAAATTAATAATATTTATTTTCTGTAATAGTATTGGTTGAAGACTGTAAGTCAGATTTACAGGATTTAACATTACTGGGAGTGTTCCCAGTTGGCAATACTTTTATCCCACAAATTTTCAAACTCATCTAAACATAGATCAAGATAAACATCTATTCATTCATTAAAGTTTTAACGTATTCCTCCTGTGTAATCATACTGAAAGAGAGTCGACCTTTGGTCTATTTACTACATCTTGATCTAACACTGTCCACTAGTGGTCAATGCAGATACTAGCAGAAAATTTAAAGGTCTGACGTCTATAGAGCCCTCCCCTTCTTTTTATGAAAATCCAACACATTCATTTTCAGACAAGATACCTATTAAAAGTACATGTCAGGTTACTTTTTTTTTTAATTATTTTTACCTGTGCAGATAGCAACAGACACCATAGTACTGACCTGAATTTGTTTTGTAAGTTTATTTTAATACCACACATTGCTAAAGACAATATTATCTGGCATGGATATTTTCAGTGTATATTTGCACCCCACAGATTTTGTTCCTGGATGCCAGAGTCTAAAAATGCTGATGGACAACTCAGCAGAACAAGAAGTACAGGGCTCCATAACTCGAAAGCATTGCGCATTGTGAATAGCAATAGCACATAGAGGCTACAATGTGGGGCGAGTATGGGCAAGTTATGGAATCGAGACGCTTGTGCTCAGTTGCAATGCGCGATGCTTTCGAGTTACGGGGCCCAGATAAGTAGACAATTTGGCCTGGATCCCAGAGTGTCGTTATTATCTTCTCAATCTCCATCCACATTGCTGGCTTGCAACATCTGTTTAATACTTGGCACAGGGCCATGATAAAAAACCTTGGTAATTTTCTTGTGTAAAAATGAGGCAATGTGCATTATAGCAGATGTCATTATAATGACTGGCCAAATTATTCAAATTAAAAATGGAGTAAAACAGCAAATCCAGGTGCAGGGATGGGTCAAGTAGTAATTCGTCGAAGGAGAAAATGTGCTTAGTTTACCCCAGAAAAATTCATCTTAGCAGGAAAATCCCATGATTTCTTTGAGAGAATCTGATATTTTATTTGTGGAAGAAAGTTGCTGACTTATAGTAATATGTACAATACAAAAACTATAAATAAAGAAAAGATAATTTTAAACCATCAGTCTCCAAATTAATTAATTATATGTGTCCAGCCATGACAATTGTCATAGAAATCTTCTGAATAATGTAAATATTTCATTTATTAAATTACCCACACTGCATAAGGTGAATTGATCACTAGCTTGAAACCAAATTTAAGGCGGAATAATATTAGCAAACTTTTACTTTCTGATTTTCTTTTAAGATTTATAATCAAATATTCTATATTTTGAGAAAATAGGAAAAAATAGCATTTAGCAATTATTAATAAATTAAGCAAAATCATGTAATATATAATTTAAATTTTTATACATGCATATAAAAAGATATTAGCAAATATTCTATATGTTTTTAGATAATTAAAAAAAGTAATACACAAAATTTGTTACAATATTTAAAATTAAAGTGCGATCTATGTAAGTGCATATGATATTTTTTGTTGTTTTTTTAAATTAACTTATTATAAAGATCAAGTACCAGTGCGCCCGTTAAATAGCTGTAATTTTAGCGGGGTCTGAGATGGCCTGTTTTCTGTCATAATGGGGAACCTTGGATAGTTTTGCAACTAATATTAAAAAAGAATAGACCCATGCTGGCAAATTTTGCTTGAACTATAGTCCTAGCCTGTAGACTAGATCTGTGCGTAGAACTAGAAGTACGAGAACAATTTTGACCGCCCCCCCATCCCCCCCCCAAAAAAAATAGTCATTGTTTGTGCCACATTTTGGATGTAAACATTATTCGTTGAAACCAGGAATCAGGACATACACTTTTCTTTTTTCCTTTACAGAATAACAGCACAAGATGCAATGCTTTGTTTTAAATAGCGCCTTCTAAGCCAGGTACTCCTCCCCCCCTTTTTTTTTTTTTTTTTTTTTTTTTTTTGTCATCGAAAATGCCTAAAACAGCAGTACTACTTCATGCAGCGGACTCATTGACTTGTCTTCGTGATGTTTCAAGTATGTCCATATAGATGGCGCAGTTGTCAGTTAACTATTTTCACTCCACTAGTCGCTTATCTCTTGCTTAAAACTATTGAAACTCACATTTTACGACAAAAGAGGGTCATTGCATTATGTTTTGTGGGTCAATTTCTTGTGTGAGACAAATCCTTAACGAACTGAGACCTTGAGTGAAATATAATGTCGGCTTGTCTTGTTTCTATAGTCGAGCGCAATATTTTGTTTCCATTGTCGCAAGGCATTTTGGGATACCGCAAAGGTTCACCAAACTTTTCGGATGTGTTTTGATTGTTCTGTCGATCAAAATCGGATGCAAACTCTTATTTAGCTATGGAAAAGCGCGAACAGATACAGTTCTGTGCGTCTGGAGACGCTAAAGCGATTCTAGAGAGAGAGGATAAGAAGAAGGGGCGCTTGGCTCCAATGTGGACGCCAGGTCATACTCCGTGCATGGAAACCAAGACGGAGCTGGTGGAAATCCTTAATCATGGGTTTCAGTTTCATTCCTTCCTCTCTCTGGATACTGACAGTAAAGTTATCCGGGGAGAGATAATGAGTTATAGGCTGCTCAATAAGTCGGTGAAGAACACCATCCGCAGATTCGTCAACAGCAGTGGGCATCGATCGGTGAGTAGATCACACGGCCACCATACAATCATGTGTTCTTGAAAATGAGACTGAGCGAAGGTTTTCACTTGACTACGACTGTTACTTAGATTTGTAGCATATAAGAGCACTTCACACGAACTTTATTGAAAATAGCACACTAGTCTACCACAGTGTTAACACCTGAACAAAATCAGTGACTTGTTTTCAACGAGTGACCTCACATTATGTTTAGGTATCCAGTATTGAAAGTTGAATTTAAAATTTTCGGATTTTCCCTGAAGACTTAGTTTGCAGTCACTGAGCAAGAGTACATATGAATAATGCAAATGAAATGATTCAAAATAATGCAGCAAATGAAATGATTCAGAAATAATGAAAACATATTAATTAAGTTTTACAAGCAATTATAACAATATCAGACAAATGTGATATTTATTCAAATTATTGAAATGCACATGTTTTTAGAGTAATGGTAAATGCTATTTCCTTTTGCACACAGGTTGCCATAAAAATCATCAGCAAAAGGTTGGCACCAGCTGAATATTTGACTGAGACATTGCCCAAGGAGCTGAAAGGCCACAAGGTCTTGTCTCGCCAAAAACCATTTGTAAGTTTTGAATATCAAGTTCATTATTTAGTTTGATTTTGCTTTTCTACTAAACCTGTATATTTTTTCTTTAAATGTAAGACTGCCCTCTAGTGCTTATCATGTTTTTAAAAATAATTTTAAAAAGCTATTTCTGCAGTTTTATTTTTGAAACAACCATTTATTTGTGAAAATTTAAGATATGAAACTATTTTTACATATTTACTGTATGTGGTGCATCAGTTTGTTTCTGAGTATTAGAACATAGGTGCATGTGCAGTGACTTGTGTGCTCTGATGCATTATATCTACATGTACCATTTTATACACATGTGGATGTATAGTTGGACTGGGGTGGGTCACTAATGGAAAGGTCTGGTGCACAACACAACATGCATTCTGTACTAGTATTATGTGTGTCTGCATATGCAGAAACTGCAACCATGCATCTGGGGACATGGATCAAAATTCACTCTTATAGCTCTACCATTATAAAATGGTCAAGGAAGACACTTTTGTTAAATATGCTTTTGCTTCTTTGTCTTGTTTTACTTGGTATGTTTTTGTTTCTGTTTTTGTTTTTGTTTTGTTTTTTTTTTTTTTTGTTTTTTTTTTTTGGGGGGGGGGAGGGAGAGAGATATATGGGTACCTCTGATGATGGTGGGGGAGGTGGCTGCAACTCATTGTGCCCTCCCTCCTCACTCCCTCCAGATCTACTACTGGGAATCTGTATGTATGTCTGCATGTGTAGTAACTGCATGTAAGCATGTACAGTACCTTTGCCTGGTTCAACAGCACATGTGTAAGCTACATATATGATGCTTGCCTAGTATAGATTTCCTGCACTTTTATATCCTTTTATTTTTGTATTTATGGGCTGATAGTAACAGAAAATCACATTTTAGCCTCTCTCTTGAGGGAGATAGAGGGAGATCTCCCTAGTATGTGTGTGTGTGTGTTTGTGCATGAGTCAGAAGTGTGTAAATATCTCTATGTGTTTGAGTGCATGCATCAATATATGTATATATATATACTTGCCCAAGTACTTAATTATATGCATACATGTATGTGTAATGTGAATAATGCTTAATATTAGCATACTGTCTTTATTAGGTGCAGTTCTATGAAAAATTTGAGAACGAGAATTACATCTACCTGGTCACTGAGTTCTGTGAAGGAGGCTCACTGCAAAACCTTGTGCCAACTGCCAAAGGCCACAGCAACCCCCAGGGTTCCAATTTCCCTGGTGCAAGAGTGAGTGAGAAACTGGCCAAGGTTTATTTTGCTGATGCCTGCAATGGAATTCTTACCATGCACAATGCAGGAATTGTGCACAGGTACTAGCTAGTACACTTTTATTTTACGTTTTTTGTGTTCTCACCTAAGGATTTGTTAGTTGTAAACTTAAATTCATATGTATTAACTATTTAACATTAAAACAGTAGGAGAGATGCACAGATTTTTACTCTGAACACATTTGATTGCAAAGTGTTAATTCAATTTGGCACATTCCCTCTCTGTACAAATTTACCTTGTATTCAATTTAAAACGGAATAAGTCAAAGTAAAGAGGCATTCTCTGCTGATGTGTGAATGGCAGTGTTGCCTCATACTTCAACTTTCTTCATATTTATTTTATTTTTTTTTATTTTTTTTGTTACAGCCAAAAACAGTCTTCCAATCATTTTCATTCTCTTATTTGTCCATTTAGTCATACATTTTGATATGTTGGATTTTCCATTACTTTAATTGGCTTACTAGTTATTCCTTCTTGAGCTGGCTGATGAATTGTTCTTAAACTATCCCTTTTTAGGAACATCAATCTGAAAAATATTCTGGTAGATAGTGGCCGCAATACCAGAATTAAAGGTAAAAACATTTTACTAAACATTCTTGTAACTTTGGTGCATGCATAAAATGTTAAACAAAATATAACAAATGCATGGAAATTTAATCTGCAGCAAACAAATTTTTTTGTCATCTTTGATGCCACTGTTTTATTGAATCAGTTTAGGATTACATACAGTAAGTTTGTTTTCTTATGACTTGGGCGATTTTTTTAATAATCATAAATTCCAATGAAATGTATCCCATTTCCTGTAGTAGGAAAAATATCACTGTTTTACTAGTCGAAGGAATTATAAAAATTGCAGCTTGGTTAAAATTTGCATTTTATAATTATTACAGTGGGTGACTCTGTAAGATTGTTGGACTCGGGGGCTCTTTCAGTCAGGGTTGTAACAATGATATTAATCACTATTAAAACTCAAACTTGATTACTAAAACAATAATAATTAAGGGATATGATCATGTTTTTACAGGGGTCTATTGTTACTAAGAATATTCATATGTTTATTATAATGGTAATTATTCATTTATTTCTTTATAAAAATTAATCTTCATCATGCTTTATGCTTTCTTTTATTTTCGTAATGTGTGGCCAGGCTTTGGGAATATTGCCTTCTTTAAGTATGGGAAAAGACCCTTGTTTACTGGATATCAAGGCGACCCCTACTTCATGGCACCAGAAGTATTGAAGAATGAAAAGCATGACGCCAGAAAAGCTGATATTTGGAGCCTGTATGTCAAGCATTAGACTGTCTCAGAATTTAAATGTTTTTATTTAAGGCTGTTAATAGAACTAGTAAAGAAAAGAACTGTCTAGCATTAAATTATTAGTTTGAAGTTTTTAAAATTCTCTTAATGCAAAGCCAATTGGACCACTGTTAGTACTTTGGATGTTTTAAAATCCGTGACGTGCCTGTGGTGTGTTGTTTAAATCGACTGTAAATGTAGGTTTGACTCTCACCACCAGCCTAACCTGTGCATACAGGTGTATCAGCATCATCTTAATCATCATGTAAATCCTCTTCATGCATCTGTCACGTACTATTTTATTGATTTAAATTTATAACTATCATTATCTTTTACATATATACCACTGATTACATCCATTCCAGTGGTGTCGTGCTCTATGCCATGACCACCGGCAGACTGCCATTCTACAAGCCTAATATGGAAGACCTCATTGAAGATATGGCAATGAGCAGACTAACTTTTGCAAAGGGAATGTCCAAAGGTAGGTACACATTAACTGACCCAAGGCTTTGTTGAACAAACCGGGGAGGAGTGGGGGGGGGGGGGGGGGGGGGGGGGGGGGGGGGGGGGGGGCAAAAGGATAAAGATTGTCTTGCCTTTCTAGATCTAAAATTGCTTAAAATAATAGATTGGGTCATTTTTACTAAAATCATGTGTAAGGCATAGGGAAGTGAAATCATTACTCTTTATTTTTGGGGGCTAGGAGGGGGGTGAGGATTGGAGTAACTCCAAAGGTAGGAGCCTGCTGTGCCCCCTTTGCTTCCCCACCCCCTGGGTCCCCTATTGGTATATTTGCATGTATGGATGGCATACTGATATTTGCTGGAATGCATACTGTAAAAACACTGTTTATAAACATACTTTTAAGTAAAAAGCATGAGAGAAGTGCATGTGACAATTTTGCTCTGACATCTGCTAGTTTGTAGCTACTAGGAACTACTGGTAGTTTCTATACTCTCCATTTTTCTCTTTCTATCTTGGTCTTCTAGCTATCTTTTCCTTGTACTTCTTGCAACATTCTTCTGAATGATTATATTCTGAATTGTTTTTTTTTAAATTCTTTTAAAAATTCATTATAATAATGATTAATCTCCTCTCTTTTGTACTGCTTACTTATTTTTTTTCTCGCTTCTTATTTTCTGTCCTTTTTGTGTTCTCTTCACCTATTCAAAGAGCTCATTAGGCTTGTGCGTAAGATGCTAGCCTCTGATCCTTCTCGCCGTCCATCCCTGAAGGATGTTCTGCAGCATCCTTGGTTCACTGGCAAGCCGGAGTCTCCCTGCAGTATGGCAGGAACTCCATCTCCAGTGAGTTTGCTTAGAAGTGAATGGACACGATTCAGAATTTATTTTAATGCAAATGTGTCATTTTTATTTTCTTTTAATTCATTTGACATGCTTGTTTTTATTTATTGATACATTTATTTATCTATTTATCTTTTTAATATTTATTTTATTAGTTTTTGTTTGTTTATTTTTATTTATTTATTTATTTATTTGGTCTAAAAGCACATATTTCTCTTGACAGCACCAGGAAGAGGAGGATGAGTTCCCTTTTCCATGTATGGCCAACACTGCCAGTAATCTCCGTACTGAGCAGCTGAAAAGGGATTCTTCCACCGTTGTTCTGCGTAGAAACACCTCTCACGAATCAGTGGAAGTTGTCAAATTGAGGTCAAGGGTACCTGGCCATGGTCAGTATAGGTGTATTGGGTAGATGTAATTTGTTGGTGTGAACTTTTGTAATCCAAAATTTGATTTAACTGTTTGAGTGATGGATTCTTATTAGTTTCTTGCATATGTATCTATAAGGGTACTAAGTGGACTGGAAATTAAAATTTGAGTAATTTTCACTCACTCACACACACACACACATACACACACACACACACACACGAAAAAAAAAACATGAATACACTTATACACACACACACAGTCACACACACACACTCTTGAACACAACCACCCATGCACACACAGATGAACACACACA
Organism: Lingula anatina; assembly: GCF_051362555.1. NCBI lineage: Eukaryota > Metazoa > Brachiopoda > Lingulata > Lingulida > Lingulidae > Lingula > Lingula anatina. The sequence goes on from NC_141770.1 coordinate 17,363,451, forward strand.
CGTCTGACCAGCTTGAGATGTAGCAGATATATAAGTTGTTGTATCAATTGTTTGTTTCCTATTCTAGACAACCCATTGTACAAGGCAGGGCTTCTTGACTTGACTCCCAGGGAGTCCAGGATTGCTTTTAAAGTATGTTTTAGAGACTGTTTTTGGGATTTCTGTCTTTTGAAGGTTTCTTAACTTTCTTTTAATAATAATAATAATAAGTTTATTGAGCACTAGATGATATGAATACATTTGCAGGCTCTCTAGACTACATTATTTACACAATATATAAGGATATACAATTATATATGTTTACATATGTAGTATGTTAAATTACACGTGTTAATGCATATTATGCTATAAGATTAATTAATTGATTTTAGATATGTCTCTAAAAAAAAAAAGGAAAAAAAAACATTGATGATTTTTCATAAATTTTGAAGTGTTATCTGCAATATTAGTGGTGAAGAATGAGGTAGTGTGTGTATACAATTGTTCGAAAACGAGTCTGTGAAAGCGATCGTCTGTTAGCAAACCCTCAGCCCAGAAAGAGCTTTACCACAAATTTTGGCATATGTTATCCCTACTAGATATTTAATAACCTTCATTTAAATTTCTTATTGTTAATTGTCATCACTTTTATTGTTATTGTCACAGTTATTATTATATTGTTACTGTCACTATTATTGTTATTATCACAGATATTGTTATTATTGTTACTGTCATTGAAGGCCCCAGTGCCCCATGTTCCACACAGGCCTACAACCTGTAAACCTAGCGTTGCTCCTCAGAAGGCCCCACTCCGCCGGGCCAGCATGGCCCGCCCTCTCATCACACTGAGTGGCACCAGTATTAGTCCAACTGTGAAACCACTTGTCAAAGGAGCAAGCCTTGAACTGGAGATGAACGCCATCATTTCGTAATACATTATTTAAATATAAGAAATATATTTATGTTTGTAGGAAGGAAAGTAGTTGTTATTTCCACCTTTAAGTTTGCCATTTCTTGAATAAAAGTTGGTAAAACCACAAACTTATAAGTGTGATAAAACAAACAAAAGATAAATGTGTCCATTTATTCATTTGTAAAAAATTAAAAATCTACTTCTTATGGTGATAAAACATCTGGTAAAATGTAAAAAAAAAAAAATGTATTTTTCTTCATGAGCTTTAAAAGGAGCTTTTTTTTCAAGTGTGTTCTTTTGATTTCAGTCCCAAGTTCACTCCTGCTCCACCCCCCACACCAAAGCCAGGGTCCACTTTGCACTTGACCAGCAGGAGAGTACGCCCCAGGATTGACATCAAGCAGAGTATCGAAGCTCTGAGGCAGGCCACCAAGAATCCACCAGCGAGCATGCAGGATGCAGTGGTAAATGGGTGTGCCATGAACAAGGCCAGTCGCCCCAGAGTAGGGCCAAGAGTTCTCCGCAAACGCTGAGCTCTCTCTTCCAACAGACTTATTTTTTATTTTATTGCCTTCTGATTATTAAATTATTGTATAAATTTGGATTTTGTATAAAAATTTGGCAGCTGTGCTGCAATTATTTTGTCACACATGGAAATTAGCTTTTCTATTTTGGATAAAATTATTTCATCAGAATGGAAAAGTCATTTATAGAATCACTATTATATGGATTTTCACATATAAATTATTATTTGTTGTGCTTTTAAAATTAATTTAAATTAAAATTGTAAAGTTATGGAATTTGAATTGATGAAAGTTATTATTTAGTTTAAGGTCCAGTGGTGTACGTGCTAAATTGTAGTTTTGGAATTTATTCAAAATTATGTAGTTCAGTGTGGTTCTAAATTGTAGTTACGGGATTTGATGAAAATTATGTAATTCAAGGTTCAAATAGGTTCTACTTTGTATTTATGACATATGATGAAAATTATGTACTTCAAAGCAAGCAAGGCCATAGAGGCAAGTTTGATTGTCTCGAATATAGTAGTTTTTGTGCAGTTTTTCACTACAAAGCACACTGTCATCAGCTAAGATTGTATGTGCTTGTGAACATGACAAGTCACTGAAGAATTAGTATAGAGCTGATAAACCAGCAATTGGCCTTGAAAGTTGACTTATCTGAACTATTTTACTACTGTCAACTATGGGGAGTAATAACACAAAGACAAGGGCAACGTCAACAGCCATGTCCTTTTAGTTCCACTAAGCCACAAATGGACAGGGAGATAAAGCAAAAAGAACTCCCTGCAAATTAGCAAATAGCTGTCTGGCTGAAATACATGTACCAGTAAGCCATAACATCTACAGTACAACATCAAGAAAATGTTATGTAGAGTAACAAACACAACTGGCTGAAATGTCTAACACAATAAAGACTGTGAACAGAAGCCCTAGGAGATATAAGACTGGAACTTCAAGAAAAATGCAATCTGCTTCTTTGGAGATCCATAAAGTACATGAACAACTTTCAAATAAAGAGAAGCATTTTAGGGCTTTGAAAAAGACTCACAACACGCTCAAGAGGAAGCAATTATAGCAATTCTCATGAACATCAGAAAACTGAAGACTTATAAGAGGGTGGATATAAACCTGCAATTGGCCTTATAAGTTGACTTTTCTTAACTTTTTTAACTCCGACAACTGTGGAGAATAAAGACACAAAGCGAAGGGCGACATCAGCAGTCACTTCCTCACTGTCCCTTCAAGACACAAATGGACAGGGAGATGAAGCAAAAAGAACTCACTGCAAAGTAGCAAACAGAAGTCTAGATGAAATCAGCCATAACATCCACAGCATCATGTACAGCAACAAATACCTGTACATTGTACAACTGGCTGAAATGTCTGATACAATTAAGAGTGCAGTAGCGGAAGCCGTAGGAGATAAAAGAATGGAATGAGATGGGCTTCTTTGGAGGTCTATGATGTACAAGAACAACTTACACCTGTACAGATAAAAAGATTAGGTATAGGGCTTTGAAAACCCATTATAGAAGCCCAATGAAGATCAAACAGAAACAAACAATATCCGTGCAAGATTCACAGAAGTTTTTAATTTTGTAATTTTATGGAAACTATGTAGTTCAAAGTTCAAAAAGGTTCCATGGTGTAGTTATGGAATTTGATAAAAATTATGTAGATGAAGGTTCAATGAGGTTTTAAATATGAGTTATGGAATTTGCTGGAAAAAATGTATATAGTTCAAAATTCAAAAAGCTTCTTGATTAAAGGTAAAGAATAAAACATTTTTTTAAACTTATTCACCATCAGTCTCTTAATCTAAATTTTTGAGAGTATAAAGTAATTTGATTACCACCTTTGAATTTCTTGATATATTCACTAGGTAGATAGTTACTGGAATATAGTCTAAGATTGATAAAATTAATGGTACTATTGGAACACCCTGAAGCCATGTTAAATAAAAAGCGATATGTTATTTCATGTATTAGTTAATCTGAAAGGAATAAGAAAATAGGGATGTTCAAATAATGGCTGCAAAAATTAAATTATTTTTGAGAATTTTGAATTTAAAAGATAATAATTAAGATCCTGATATAACACAGTGTATTTTAAGAAAGGATCTGTTGAGAAAAGAATTATATTGTATTTAATGGAAGGTGCTATGTTTATTTTGACCCTTGGCAAAATCGTTTAGAATAGAAACAAAACAATATTGTAGGTATGCCAAGAGAAAAGATGAGCAAAATATTTTTTTTAATTAGAATTAAATTTGGTAAGAAAATGAGAGTTGAAACAAATATAAACTTATGTTTTCAACTTAAAATAAAGAGAGAAACTAGTTGAAATTCTCCAGCTCGTGTATAGGCACAAAAAATTAGCATATTGAGTAATTAAAGCTTAAAGCAGATAAGAAAATATGCTAGTTTACAAATTATAAAGTTTTGGAATTAGTGGTAACCACAAAATGTATTGAAATTTGAAATATTTAGACCAAACAATGTATTGTCATCAAAGATAAGAGAATATTTATTATATCTACAATGAGATTGAGTACACGTGTCAAGAACAGAAAGTGAAATAAGAAAATGTGAATTTATGGATTATAAGTTATAGGAATAAGTTATTACCACAAAATGCATTAAAATTAGAAATATATAGGCCAAACAAGGTATTAATGTCAAAGATTAGAGGGAAATTCATTATATAATACCAAAAATCAGTTTGAGTATTTTCATGAAAGCGTAAATGAGAAAATGTGTTAGTTTATAAATTTTGACTGATAAAAGTCAAATCTGAAATTATAACAAACGAGTTATTGCTTTCAAAATTAAGAGAATATTTATAATATCTATATTGTGTTATTGTATAAGAGAATATTTATAATATCTATATTGTGTTATTGTATAAGAGAATATTTATAATATCTATATTGTATTATTGTACAAGAGAGTATTTGTTTTATCTGAAATCAGTTTGAGTATTGATAACAAAGAGTAAAAAAGAAAACGTGCCAGTTTATAAAGTAATTGATATTAGTTGTTATCACATAGTATAGTACAACTAAATATTCATGTCAAACAAGGTATTGTTACCTAATGTAAGAGGCTTTTTTTTTAAATACATGAATTGTTAAGGCAATGGTCAAAGAATAACTACATGTAGTACACTTAAAATTTTCAACAATTATTTTCTTTATGGAAGTTTTCTACAGGTACCAACAAACTTGAAGCAATGTGATAAGACGGCTTCTATTCAGCCGTATTTATTTATTTTATTTTATCTAATTTTATTTTTTTTATTTTTTTGTGACATATTCAATATTTTAACCAAAATTTAATGAAATGCGTTATGTCAAATTATTATTTTTATTTAAGTTCTTTATGCACGTGTTGTTCCTCGTAAGGATGGTCACATGGCATTATCGTTTTCTAGAAAGCAACGATTAGGCCGCGTTCACAACCACGGCGCGTGACGGAAGCGGGAATCCATTGTCAAGTGCGCGCCATATTTGATCCGTGGACTAGTTATTCCACAGTCAACTGGTTGTGAACGCGGCCTTATACTCCTCCCAGGTTGTGCATTGATTTTAAAGTGTGGTTCATAGCGGAGGACTGATATTATAGGTGAAAAATGTGCAGATTTAATGGTTGCATTACTGAAAATATTTATGTGGACAGTTGACCATGAAGATTAAGTTTTAATTGTATAGAGTTAGGTTATTATTCTATATGCCGGCGGTGCGTTTCGTTAATGTTGTATGTGGTAGAAATCGTCAGTACGTAAAGGGTTGGTATAGAACGTTACGCAGGCTATAAACACCGCAGTGATAGATGTACATGTACATGTACTTATTGTGGCATTACTGGCGCCTTGCAGGGATGCTAGATCTTCAAATATATTGGTGCATGAATTAAGAGTAATAAAATTTTGTTAATAATATATGGCGTACACTATTTATTTCTTTAGTCTGTAATCAGTTCAATCTTTGAGCTTTGATTCATTCTATACATGGACAAAATTACGAAGTCAAATTTGTCCATGTAAGTCCGCTGGGCCTCTCGGTAAATGCAATCAGTTTAACAGATTAACACGCCACTCTTGTTTTCAACGTTACACCAAACATTTAAAAACCGGTTAAATTGGCGATAAACGGAGACGCAGCTTAAAAGCAGAAGCACGTGGAGTGGTGAACAAAACAACGAAAAGGAATTTTTTTGCTCTAAATGTGCTTAATTTTGTTGCACTTTTATATAGTTATTTAATTTACATATAAGAGACGCGGAAAAGCTATTTTGACCCATGAGAGGCATTTTCTAACAGTCTTCCAAATTATCTTTGTTGAACCATCCTCTACTTTTGACCAACTTTCGACAGAAAAAAATTAGATGACAGTCAATGTAAACTTGGAAAATTTTGATCGTCTTCCAAAAGACTCAGAAGACGGCTTCCGTCCGCCCCTGCGCCGGTGGGTCACTGTAACAATGCAAATCAATTTTACGCACGCTTGTTATTACGTCGCTCATTCTTCTTTGTTACGTTAAAATGATACATACGTTACCGATACATACGTTACCATGAAGCGTGTAATTATTTATTTATTCTATTTTCTTTGGTTGCCTCTCGTTTTGTGGGCCAACACTTATGTCTCGGTATGTATCGGTAACGTATGTAGATCTTCAAAGATGCATCAATATATATACTTCTATGGTAACGTATGTCTCGGTAACGTATGTATCATTTTAACGTAACAAAGAAGAATGAGCGCCGTAAAAACATGCGTGCGCACATATACAACGTCGCACGTACCTACTCACAAAGTCGTGACAACAAAGAACAATCAATGAATATAGAAAACAACACCTTCATATTTTTGGTCACGTATGTATCGGTAACGTATGTATCATATGAACACTTTTCACAGATAGTTGAAGGCAAGAAATCTTATCTGTCTCGTTTTCTTTTATTTTAATGAAACATTAAGACATAAGTGTTGGCCCACAAAACGAAAGGCAACCAATGAAAATAAATAAATAAATATTTACACGCTTCATGGTAACGTATGTATCGTTGAGGATTCATGTTAATTCACCCTATAGATCTTAAGGAAAATAGAAGTATATATATTGATGCACCTTTGAAGATCTACATTGAAGTTGTAAAATACAATCTGAGCTTTCGGCCCCTGGGCCTTCTTCGGGGAATATCATACGGTAACGTAATGTATCATATAAACAATTTTTACAGATAGTTGAAGGCAAGAAATCTTATCTGTCTCGTTTTCTTTTATTTTAATGAAACATTAAGACATAAGTGTTGGCCCACAAAACGAAAGGCAACCAATGAAAATAGAATGAATAAATAAATAAATATTTTCTCGCTTCATGGTAACGTACAGGTATGTTAATTCACCGTATAGATCTAAAGGACATAGACATATATATATATTCAGCACCCACAAACCGGTATTGTTTTCTGATTTCATTGTTTGTTCTCTGTTGTCGCGACTCTGTGGTTGCGTGCGACGTTGTATACAGTATGTGCGCACGCTTGTTATAACGTCGCTCATTCTTCTTTGTTACGTTAAAATGATACATACGTTACCGATAAATAAATTGGCTTTCCTTGATACCGATTAACAAAGGCCTATCTTGTCAATCTTGAAAGGTGTGAAAAAGTTCACGGGCAGCTTAACAAATTAAAAATACCAGAGTAACTGGCTTATCTGTCCGCCTTACCTTGGACTAACAAAACAATAAATTTGTCAAAGCTTTACTTGTTATCGCTTTGATAACAAGGTTAATGATTTTATGCAACATACGGTACGTTTCTGATTATTATAAACAGACCCCCCCCCCAAAAAAAAAAAAAAAAAAAAAACTTGATTAATCGCAACGTTATTATCTTGTTGACCACAAGGTGTCACGGCAATCAATACAAGCCACTCCAAAGGTATTATAGAAAAATATTTTAGGAAAGGTTATTATATCTAACGCAACAGAAAGCCATGTATATACTATTAAGGTAAGTTTTTAATTTAATTTTTTCAATAAAGTTTGATTTCAGATATTTAATGGGATCATGTTTTACTACCAAGTATAATGCGCATGCGCCAGCGTTGCCATAAACAAGATGGCGGTAGCAGGTGTGATCAATGGATCTTCGGCCTTAGTTATTTTTTTATTATAGTTTGTTAGGTTTTCTCACTAGGAATCCCAAAAGATGGCTATGGAAAAACTGTATTCGGTGCGGGAAACGCACACAAGGACTATAACTGCCCTAGGTTACAATCCAGTTCGGAGAGAATTACTTATGGGATGCGAAGGTGGGTACAAATATAATATAAGAAATTTAAATTAGAAAGTAAGGAAATACTAAGATAAAGAAGAAACTAACATACTGAACTGAAGTTTGTTCAGCTTGTATGGCAAGTATATGCTATCTTTTCCCTGAAAATTTTGTAAACAATTTTCGAGGTACTGTACTAGTACTGTAATAGTGTTCTAGTAATCAAATGCTTGGATCTCTCTCTCTCTCTCTCTCTCTCTCTGTTTGTGTGTGTTTGTGTGTATGGACATGTGTGCGTGTGAGTTTCTTTGCTGTTTATTTTAGACTTGGTCCAGAGCAAAACATGTCTACAGAAACATCTTTGCACACTTGTGTTTTAAATGGTTTAAACTGATTTTATGCTGTTTCTTTTCTTTCTTCGCCATCTTAGATGGTGTAATCAAGATGTGGGAGGCAGAGAGTGGAAAGCTGATACAGACAGCATTTGAACATAAAGGCTGGATCACAGATTTTTTGTGGTGGTAAGTACATTTATGAGTACTCATATAGTAGACCATATAAAGTCTGTAATGGTGCATGTACAGGTACATGTACTGAGTACAGTACAAGTATGCAAAGGAGATATGTAATTTATTTATTAATTACTTATTTATTTATTTTATCCTATTTTATCAACAAGTACTTGTTTAGTACAAAGTTTCATACAGTATAATGAGATATATTTTATTTTATTCTTTTGTTGATTGTTTTCATTACTGAATACTCATACAAATGTAATGCATTGTAGTGACTGTTATAATAAACAGAGTGCTATAGTTTGTATTTGTGAATTACATCTCATTCAAAGCCAAACGTAGACCCATAGAGATCATATTAACCTTATTGAAATGTTTTCAGTCTACAAGTTACTCTACCATGTGTTAATTATTATAATTATTCTTTCAGGAATGACCCAAAGCTGATGCTATCAGCAGCCAATGATGGCACTATTGTTGCCTGGGGACCAGGGGGAGGAGTCTATGACAGGATTGATGTACGTAAACATATTTACCCATAGTTATATAAATTCCAGCCAAAAGTGCGACTGTCTGCATTTGTGTACATGTGCATGTGTGTGTGTTTGTGTGCCTGCATGTTTGTGTGTGAGAGAGAGAGAGAGAGCTTGTGTGTGTTTGTGTGTGTGTGTGTGCTTGATTGTGTGTGTATGTGTGTGAGAGAGAGAGCGTGTGTGAGTGTGTGTGTTTGTATTTTCGTGTAAAGAGGGATGGGGTGGCCTTATAAGTTACAATTACAATCTGACAAATGTTCCTTGAAAGATTGCAGTCAGTTAGGAAGTTATTAGTTTATTAATTGTTCAGCATTATGAAAGAGCTAAATATGTCTTTTTAAAAGATTTGTCTTCTTGAAAGATTCATCCCTCTTGTGCATGGGATACTTTCTTCACCTTTCAGATTGGTCAGCCTATATATTGTTTCTCCCTGAACACAAAGAACAAACAGCTTGTTTGTGGTGTAAACAGAGGCATTAGAGTCTACAGCCTTGATGAAGGTAAGTAGTGTTATCACTTCACTTGCTTTATTATCATTTTCCTTTATTATCACTACAAACTATATCAGAAAACTTTCTTCATTAGCACTGTACAATTTATGGGCATAGTTTCTGAATTATCACGACATAAGATATGCTAACATTATATGCTAACACAATATATAGTAAAATTTTCTTTACAATCACCATACAACATGTATAAATACCATACTATGCATAATATTTGTCCATATAATTACTATAAAATGTATAGCACCTTTTTCTTTAAAATTTCTTCCAGTCTGTTTTCTGATAATTATAATTTTTGTTTAGAAGCAACCACCTTTGAGATGGCAATGATGGAATATTATAATTTAAGGAAATGGATTAAAGACAATTTGCTATAAAGGGATGAATAATAATGATAGAAAAATAATAACTGACCTTTTTTATGTAATGTTACATTAACATCTGCATTGCATGGTAGAGCCATTTATCCTGAAATATTACACAAAATTGTTCAACATACAGTAGTGTTGTTGTGCAGGACATACATGTAGTTGTTGATTACTGACACTGATCATTGTAGAGCAAGAATGTGGTCATGTGGTCAACCCGCGTGTAGCATACATTACACCAAGTAGAGACTCCAAGGAGACAGGACGTGGAAAAGATGGAGGTAGTAAGTCAGAAGCTTCACGCAATCAGGTTTATCATGAGGACATTGTACGCAGTTTGGTCTGCCATGAGTCCAGGATCTACTCAGGAGGGTTAGTTCTATTTTTTTTTTTTTTTTTAAGATATTACAAATTGTTTGTCTGAGCAGTGCAGCTGTAAGGCCAAGATAGCACAGGAACATGTAGTTGGAACTCTTTTCTGGTCAGATATGCCTTTTGGGATAAGACTTTGCAAGGTAGTAGTTTTCAATTACTAGTGATTGATTTATTTGTCATAAGGCATATGTAATACTAGTCGTACAATACATTTATTGAATTTACAACTACAAGATGACTGAGAACATTACTTTATATTTTACATTCTTTTCTCCAGATATGACCAAAAGTTGATAGCATATGAAGGCTCCGTGTCTTCTTACACAGGAGAACATGTCCTGAAGCCTGTATTTGTGTAAGTTGCTCAGAGTCCAGGTGCCTGTTACATTTAGGCTCTGTTCTCACAACTTTTAGATCGATCTATCACCGCGGGGAGTCTCACTAGATTACTGTCAGATAATCCCCCTTAAGTGTCCGTCCCCGCCTACTACAAGCTTTAAGGGGTAATTAACTTTCGTGTCCGCCCGGCTGACAGCTATTTAGCGTGAACCCCCAGGGAGTTAGGTCGATCCAATGTAGGTCGATCTAATCTATGAGAATGGGGTGTTATACTGTATGAAAATTAATCCACTCTGAGTTTCACAGGTCACTGCAAACTTACCTTTATTATCAGCATGCTTCTACTGTTTCCAGTAACCCTGAGTTGCAGATTAACTGGAAATTTCCCTCTTTTGTTAGCATGGCTTTGATATTTCCAATTGCTACTGCACATGTACTAGTACTAGTCTATGATACATATATTTTGATAGTGATGGTATTCACTTATCTCTGTAACTCGGGGTGTAAGTATAACCTTGTCCATTTTTTATATCTTGGACAAAGTGCCAAAATTAACATTGAAAAATCTGTTTAAAAGTTACTTTTAGGTTTTGGTACATGTAAATGTTTTGAAATGCATTGTATTTGTTTCATACTTTATTCTTGCAGGCGAAACAGAGCTCATGATGCTGGAATCTCATGTTTGATATTGGCGAAAGATAATGAGAATAACACATGGTAAGGAGGTGATTGTGTCTCTCTTGATGAGTGAGAAAAAGAATAAATCTTAATTTTCTACTGTTACAGTACAGAAAATGAAGAATTCCATTTTGATATTTTCAAATATGAAAAACTCATGACACAAGATACTTATAAATTAATAGCTGCACTAAGAGCATAATGGTTATTTATATTTTTTTGTCAAAAATGATCTATCAAATTTTAATTTACCTGAACTTATTTTGAAATATTTATTTATTTGTTTTTTTTTCTTTGTTTTTTGTTTTTCAAAATGAAGACGATTTTTCTTCATAAATTTTACAGGATTATGACGGGATCCTTTGACAAGACTGTCAAAATTTGGTCAACAGAGGGTGACCTTGTGCACATCCTGCCCAACTTCCTGGCCACCATCTCAGGCATCTGCTATGTCCCCTGGAGTAAGACTGTGTGGGTGGCAGGCGGCACTTCATACGCTAGTCTCTATGATCCCAAGTCTGGGGATAAGGCAAGTTTTTCTTTAACTTCCTCCTTCTGCCTCAGAGGTGAGCATACAATAAGGTTAGCTGCTTTATCTATCCTTTCTTCCTCCTTTCCTTGTAAGAATTAAAAAAACATTTGTTGATATACTATACATGTATTATTAACTGTGTGTGCATTTAATTTCAGGTGTCAGACTTCATTGGAACATTCCAAAATCAAGAAGAAGAAAAATATACCCTCCAGGTCATGAGGTATTTTCCAGAAACAAAGCAGGTTGTAGGTAAGAGTTAAGAGAAATCATTAAAATCTAATAATTCTGTCTTCAAGATGTATGAACTAATTTGAAATTCGTTAATAATAATTTGTTAAAAAAGTTATATCTGTGCAGCAAATGTTGTTAGAGTTTTTTGGAAAGTGTAACAGAAACAGTACACAAGTATATATACTAATACAGTATGTAAACAGAATGTACCCTGAGTCACTGGAAAGTCACCTCTCTCTGATATGTATCAGCATGCCTGTGCTATTTCTAAAGTACTGAAATCCTGGTTGACAAAATGTGTTGGAACTTCATATGTCATATGCTGCTTAAATAATACACTTACTGATATGTACCTGTATGTTTAAGATCTGATCTCTACCCCCCCCCCCCTCCCCCCATCCAACCCAACCCAAGTGCATACAGTCATCTTGACTTTGGCATTTAAACACCATGACGGAGTAAGCATAGGTATATTTAATGCCCACTTTATTTGAGTCTATTTTGTATTGCATATTTCCAGCCTCTACAAGTCGCAGACATCTGGTGGTGTGGAAATATAACACATCTGGCTGTATTACTGCTCTGCGGTGTAAAGCTCCTCTAGAAACTCTGGCATATAGTAAGTGTTGGTCTCTTGAATATAATTGTACTTACTCTTTAGCATATTCTTGTTATCATTTTTTTTTTAAGTTTTAAATTTTATTATTTTTCAATTAATCTTTTTTTGGGGTGGGGTGGGGTGGAAGATGTAACTTGAGTATTGTAGTATTTTTAAATCAAAGTTGTTCAGAGTAAGATTTATATCCATATTGTAATCAGATTTTCAACTGAGGACATTTTCTGGATATGGACAGAATGAGGTTAGGTTTCTTCCACACAGTATCTCTTGGTTATATTAATTCTGTAAATGACCATTATTTGTGAATAACATGTGATACTTGAAGCCCCTCTGGTCCTTTTAAGTCTTATTTTTTCTTAATTTTTTATTGTTCTATTTGATTAAATAATTAATATATTCAATTAATATCAATTTTTAGCTCGCAAAGTGCCAATCCTTATCTTCAGTGGAGATTCAGAGGGAGTGATCAACAAATGGGAAAGAATGCAATCCAATCACTTCATGTACAGGTAAGCTGATGGAATAATTTATTAAGTCAACGACTTGTAATAATCTTGCACTTAATCAAGAGATTTCACCAGCTATTAACACACTGGGTTATTCACCCAGATAGGTCTGAAAGTAGTCAGGTTCCCACAGCCATGTGTTTTTCTGAACAAGATAAAATATTGGTCTGCAGGAACATTTGTATATCAGTTTATTTCCTTCCAGTAAGGAGTCCTATCTTTTGGAAGATGGAAAGAAGAAAAAGAAGAAGAAACCCCAGGATATGATGTTCAAGGACAGGCAGCAGCTACAGCTAGAGGAGCACATACAACAGCTTGAAAACAAGCGGAAACAGCAGGCAGCCAGGGCCACCAAGTCCCACTATGCTTATAATAAACCCATCATCCCTCCTGTAAGCATGACAACTATTCAAAAAGTAGTATTTTCTTTATTTATGGGTTATTTCACAAAAGTGAACATTTGAGTCATATTAGTGAAACACATATTTTGTGAAATATTTGCATGTTTTTGACTATTACATGTATGTTTGCTGTTTATAAGCTCCTATATACAATTAATTTGACTAAACACAGTTTTAACATCTTAAAAATGTAAAATATCAGAACAAGATTGCAATTTTTTATTGGGAAAACACTCCATGGATTTTGTGAATGTTTAAAAAAAGATTGAAATTGTTTGTTTATAATTATTTATTTTTCAGGTTTCAGTTCACAAACACCCTAACACAACTATTCTGAAGTTGATCTTCAATGAGTATTCTGATACCATAGTGGCAGCATGTGAAGATGGCAATATATGTGAGTATTATATGGGTCAAGCAACAGGTCAGATTTCATAAGTACTAAATTAAATATGCATTTAAAAAAATTTTTTTCTACTCACACACACATGCGCACACACACACACACACACACACAAAAGCCAAAATACATACACACATACACACACACACACACACACACACACATGCACGCATGCACACATGCACAATCAAATTCATGCTCCCTGAACTGTTGCTTCCAGATGTGTGGGGCTTTGACCTGAAGGCTATTGATCACCTGATGCAGAAGATGAAACCAGAGACCACAGACTCCCAGCCTCTAGTCCAGAAGTATGCAATCCTACTAGACAAGCATTCAGAGCTCTTGCCAAACAGCAACAAAAGATATATAGAAGATGTAAGTATATTGCTCTGGCTGTGTTCAGAGCCACAGCATTTCTGACGAAGTTGTAACAGCATTTCTTAACAATAGTGTATACACCATATACTTGTTACACATACTAGTAGCTATAAAGCTGGATAATTTTGACCAAATCAGAAATTCTAAGTAAGTTATTCTATTATTATTTTTTTCTTATTTATTTAATATTTATTTATTCATTTATTGGTTTTGAAAGAAGTATAAGATATGGTTCATTCAATATCTTATCAAAGTCCTAAAAGTGTCGTTACATATACTTACACTTCAAATACAAAAATGTTATGATAATTTTCCGTAATTTTCAGGATGAGGACTCAGTAACCAACAGAGTGGCAGGATTTGTCCCTCTCCATGTCCTGTCTGATCACTTGTCCTGTGTCACCTCCATGATTCTAGTGGGCAGAGAGCACGGCTATGACAGGAGCTATCTGGTAAACTGTGCTACTAGCCCTGTGTGTGTGTGTGTGTGTGTGTGTGTGTGTGTGTGTGTGTGTGTGTAGACACACACACATACTTTGGGTGTTAAGAAACTTAGGGTCCTTGTCACAGAGTCTGACCTCGATTAAATTCATACAGGTTAGGGTAAGTGAGATGTTATAATTTGGTCAACATCTAGGAGATGTGGCTTTGCTGTAAATATCAATGGGAACCAGACTCTGTATCACAGGGGACTCTCATATTTTAGAGAGGATCTTTGGGGTCATGCCAGTTTTTACGTAAAATTATGATAAATTATCTTCATGTAGTATTCATAAGCCTATACTGTCTTGTGTATTCATGATGGTTTGTGTTGTGTTTCAGCTTAGTGGTGGCTGGGACAGTAGACTTATCATATGGGATTTAGAAAATGGAGAGTAAGTACTATAACCACCATACATGTAATGCACTGCACTATGTTAGTTGCTAGTATATAGATTATGGAGGTATTTTTCATTTTCAAAAAGTTTTGATTTCTCAGATATTGTCCATGTAATTCAACCATATATACAGTGTTATTGTATATGCATGTGTTGGTATCGCATGTGTCACTATGATGGGAATTACAATCAAGAAAACAGTAGATAAAGGATTCTCAAAGATATAACAATTTCAGAATTCATGGTTTCCGTAAGAATTGAGTCTGGACTCACTTGCTCACTCTATGCTCAGCTTAGTTTATAGATGCCATTGTTTATCACAAAATTATTTATTATTACATTATATTATACTAATGTCCAATTGGGATGAAACTTATTTGAAAAAACTTCGAAAAACATGTCTGTATATTTGTTTCAGACTTCATGACACATTTCGTAACACAGGACAGTCCTCAGACCTGGAGTTTGCGGAGCTGGCGTGTGATGGGGTAATCACTGATATGGACTATAACCCTAAGGAGTAGGTTCTCTCTCTCTCTCTCTCTCTCTTTTATATATTTACCTAATAGTATTTTCTTTAATCTCAAACTTTCCACTTAATGAATGTAAGCATTTAAGTATCCAAATAGAAAATATACATATAGTAATATAAGTGTTGTAGTCATCATATACATTACCTATGTTAATCGAACCAAACAGTTTACAATTATATGTATAATTATTATTATATTATAGTAATATTTCAAGTACAGTCAGTGTGTCTTCAGTGCCACTTCTCTTTTTAGGAATGAGTTTGCCTATGCTTCCTCAGACAAGAGTGTTTACATCCGTAAGTTCTCAACTGTGGGCTCTGAGATGACCTTGGTGGACACACTGAAAGGTCATGACATGGAGATCACTGCAGTCAGGTGGAACAGTGTCAACAGCACCTGGGTGACAGGGTCTGAGGACGGCACCGTTCAGATCTGGGCGTTTAAGGTACCACAGTGACATGATATCTAATAATGCTGAATGATAATATATATGCACTGGTACTTAAGACTTTGATGAGTGAACTAGCTTTTGTGTAAATGTTATACATGTAATTATAATATACATAAAAAAAAGATTTTGCTTTATATACAAAAGATGGAAAACAGAAAAGAAATTTGCACAAATTAAATACCTGTAGGCATAATACTAGTATACTGGTACTAGAATATATGAAAGCATTTACATGGAAGTTTCAAGTACATTTATGAAGCAAATTAACATATTTCCGTGTACAAACAAGCAGACTGCATCATTACTTTTTATTCAATTAAGTTAAAACTTCCATATTTTTTAATGTTTTACTCTTCAGAAAGTGGCTTCTTCAAATTGTTATTTTTTTAAACATGTTCAAAAATTGTGAAATATTTTCCTTCCAGACAGCACTGGGTTTTCATGAGTGTGAGCAGGTGGTGAATGCCCAGGGGTCAGTGTCCACCTTGTGTATTGACATCAATAATGGCAGCATTATTGCTGGGGTGCAGGAGATCATCAGGTAACCTACACACACACACACACACACACACACACACACACACACACACACACACAGGGGCGGATCCAGGATTATATGAAGGGGGGGTCTGCAGATGCGAAGCTTCAGTTGACGTGCCAGACATCTAAGCCGCTTAAGCTGAAAGCAATTTACCGAGAAACCCCTTGCAGGTGGATCTTTCCTGTTAGGTATGGGAACCCAGTCTTAGACTGATAGAAAGCAAAATAGGCAGATAAAGCAGATAAAGCTTTTTCCTTAAGTAATGGTAGAATGACACTTACATTTTATCTACTTAAAAGTGGTATTAATGTATTTCTTTCTTTAACAAGATATATTTTTTTTTTTTGTTTTAATGCTAAACATTCTTAATTGTAGGGTCTATGATCCAGAAGACTATCGCCTGGTTCAAACCAACATGGGACATACTGATGCCGTGAGGAGTATAGTACATATTAGGGAGAGAAATCAGGTAAATTGGGGTACTTAGTTGTGTAGAGGGATTTTATTAGCAGTTACAGATAATGAGTAATATTACATGTATATCAAAAAATTGTTTATCTTATCAGAATTGTATGAGAGTCATACAGGTAGATTTTAACACAAGTTACTCAAGAGCTACAGGTCTTAAAGCAATTTTTTCACTATGTAACGATGTGGAGAAAAAGATGCAAGGATTTGGAGAAATTGCTTTTATTTAGCAAATATGCCAAAGAGGTACAAATATACATATCCAGAAGAAAACAATTAACAAAATGATAAATCCTTTGTAATTTTCTAATATTTAAAAAATCTACAAGAAATCAATCAAAATGATATGACTCCTTTTATATAAAAAATTTTTAACTTTTCAGTATGTGTCATGCTCACGAGATAAGACAATCCGTATCTGGAACGCCTGGAAGATGCCAAAGAAAAAGCTGCAGAATGATAGTGCACAGAAAAAAAGGCACAGTTTCATGGAGGATATTTTGGAGACTCAGGCACAGAACAGCCAGCGAGGCAGCATAGGAGGAGAGGAGGCTCCACTTGAGGAGGAAGAAGAGGAGTTGGAGGAGGATGGTGAAGATGCTACTGGAGAGGAACAAATGACCATTGAAGGGACGGAGACTCCATATACTGACCAAGAGACAGGGGAAGGGGGACGCACCCCAGGGGGAGCTTCCAGTGAAATGACAAACAAGACGTGATGGGCAGTATTTCATTTTACTATTTTTTAATCTTTATTTATTTTATTGATTGACCATGATTAATATGGTTTAAGGAGTATTGTTGTTTAGCCACTTTTGCTCACTTGCATTATTTTCACTAGTACATATTAGAGAGTACTAGTAGAAACATCTGGCTCTGTTCTGGCCAGGTCAGGGAGAACTTCCCTGCTTCCTGCTTGGGCACTATACAATGGTATACTGAGGTAAACGCCAGCTTTGTCCATAACCAAAGGAAACTGTATTCATACATGATATTTCAGTGAAAAGGGGAGCGTTTTTTTGTGATACACGTATTTACAACTAGGCACTTTCATGATAGCAGCAGTCTTTGAATTCTTAATGTGCCTTTGATTTTTGATGCCAAATTGATGCAAAACATGACATTCTTCATGTTGTTTTTCAGCTAATTACAGTATTGCAAAAGCAGCAGTATTTTTAAATACTTTTATAAAATTTATAAAATTTTAAAACTGTTACAATGTCATTTACCAGTAACTTTTATAGTCACATGCAGGTGGTAAGTTAATTAACAAATAAGTGTCTTTTATTATATGACACCAGTGCAACAAGAAATTAAAAGTATACCAACAACAAACAGGTCCCAATCCTAAAAAGACCTTCTTTTAATCTAAAATGACCATCTTTTAATCACCTTTAAAGTTAAAGCACCAATTAAACTCCATGATATACATTGTGTAAAAGCACAAGTTCTGGTAAAACTGTGATGCTTTTATCTCCTGCAAAAAGTTTAGCAGGTTAATTTATAGGGTAATATATTTTTTCATAGTAAGAAACTTAGTCATGTGGCTGTTATGAGGGACTAATACCAGAACTACAGTGTGTTTTCTTTTTAAGACTAAAACTTTGTATATTTTAATGGGATCATAGTAAGTTGGATTTTTGTTGGGAATTGTATGCATATGTAAAAGCTGTAAATATTTTTATACACATACTGTACATATACCGGCTGATATATAAGGAATATAACATTTAATGTATTCATCTACACGTACAGTGCATGCAGTAAGATGCTCTTTGGCGGTCTCAAACTGATGTTACTTCTGTCACAACGTCACAATCTCTTTCGTCACAGCAACCGCAATTACAGAAAAGTATGGGTTACTTTCGAACATAAACCACAACAAGCTGGCTTCAGCTGGTTCCCAGCTACAGTACCAGTGCTCACGTCCTACCTCATTTACACATCCTCCACACGACAATAACTAAGTCTAGTAGTGACAACACACCGTTACATATATTCCTGCCTCTCCATCTGCCTCGGGAGATTTTGTGCTGCCCGGCCTGTGGCACGGAAATACGCGAAGGTGGCCGAATGACACTACTGACACGAAGAGCATTTACTGGCATTCTGCAATCTAAACCTTCAACACTATAACATATTGCACTTGTGAGCAGCGCCAAACTTAAAGCATGTACAGATGCTGAAAGAAGGATGATTTTGTATTACAATTACAGTTTATATTTATATATATGCATTTGACTTTTTTAATGAAAAAGTCATTAAAACATATCATTGCTATTGAAAATGGTTGTTTACATTATTTTTCATATTGGCCCAGTATGGTGTTGGGTTTTCCTATGCTTTTTCATAATGATCATGATTATTGTTGACTACGTTATATTGTGTTTATTTGTTGCCTTTTTTCTATGGAACTTGCACTGTATAGTATGTTATAAAACATGAATTGTTGAGGAGTTGTACGTATTCTGCGGAACGAATAAAATGTTACAATATACATCTCACGGTATAGTCTTTTGTGTCGTGTCCGGCATAAAGATCTTATGAAGTCATATGATGTCACGTCCCATTGTTCTTGAGTACTATGGCGGCCTCTTTGTATAACGCCGATGTAAAGAAATTAACTATACAATTACAAGCATATAAACGATGAGAATTGATACCTAGTGGGAGAGAAAGAGGAGACGGGAGACTGAGAAAGACGAAGCACGGAGAGACGTAAAACTGTAGTTTCGGAGAGTTAGGAGTTGGAGACTTCACTTAGAATATGTAGATACGGAGCGTCAACGAATAAATCGTTTAACTGGTCATTATGTGGACTTGGGGTTTTCTTTGCGCGACCTTACGAAATCTGACACGAACCGTCAGGCCTACCCAACTACCAGACTCGGCACCGAATGATCCTGAATTCACCGGTAGATCAGACCACACTACCCGTTTTCAAGGTGTGTGTCAGATCGCATTACACAGTTTCATAACCTGAACAAATTTTGAGTGGTGATGCAATGCTTTTCAACCCCGCTGAGAATCGTCACTATCTCATCGCGTACTAGGCAAGAGCGGTGTCGCGTCTGATACTGTGTAATGCTATCTGACACACACCTTGAAAACGGGTAGCGTGGTCTGATCTACCGGTGAATTCAGGATCATTCGGTGCCGAGTCTGGTAGTTGGGTAGGCCTGAACCGTGGAATCTTTAGATTGCGTTATCCACCAAGTAAGTCGAAACCCTAATGTCCTATTTCGAGCCCACGCTTGAATTAAGAATTCTATTTTCAAATTTTCAATATTTATGGACTTTTATTATTATGACGTTTCTGCAATTTTGTTAATCTTGTCTTTGTCATTTTTAAATTAATAATTAAAATTACGTACAAGTATGTGGCCTGGTTCAAATATCAAGTGTCATTCACAGGAAATTGGTGCCATCATTTATGATTTTATTGGGCATTTTCTGCTGTGCAGGTAAAAACCTGCCCATAGGTAATGCCTATCATGACATTTTTGTCGCAATTATAAACGTGCTAGCCAGTAAGATGTGCATATTTAAGTTGGAAGTAAGGAACATTAAGTAAAGCAATAATCATTTCACGTTCGTAAATATGTTAAAAATTAACGTTAGTTTTAGTCACCCAGTAAACACCACGCGGGTGCATCACTTCCACTTTAGCCAGCTCCTAATTTCGTGACCCCAAAGTGGTTTGCCTCAAAAGAGTCTAGTCCTTTAAGGTTTGTATACAATGTTCATTACATCTGGTTGCTTGGCAACCTTTGGTACAGGAGCACAATAACAGCTGTACTTCACGGCGTAAGACTTC
This sequence comes from Lingula anatina, assembly GCF_051362555.1. NCBI lineage: Eukaryota > Metazoa > Brachiopoda > Lingulata > Lingulida > Lingulidae > Lingula > Lingula anatina. The sequence continues at coordinate 17,384,227 of NC_141770.1, forward strand.
AGCCAGGCGCCTCCGCACGGCATTTGGATATTACACGTGGTCTTCCCTTGACACAGGTTCCTCACGCGCTGCTCTATGGAAGCAAGGCTTGGGTCAGGCTACAAGTAAAACGCACGACTTTTTAATTAATTTTACTTCAGTTTTAATTCTTGGTCAGTATGAACAAGTTGACCTATCCGATAGCCGTATCAAATTTTCACGAACAGTGAAATTAATAAATGATACAAATGGTTTAATAACTCTTGAATATATTTGAAGGGAGTCCATCAGAAGCAATGCGTTTATTTCGCTTTTGTTATACCAAAATATGATTTTAAACATTTACTCAGATCCCAAGGGCCTCGGCTAACACGGCGCCGGCGACTGACGTACCTTGCAGGCAAGAGTGTAGCGTGGCGGATACTGACATGCCGCTGGGAACGCGGAGCAAAATGGGTAGCGACACACGTGATCTATCGAGATGTACGTCTTGGCCTTGCAGCTCAGACACAGCAGGGGAACCCGGTTGCAGTCGAAGGTGCGCAGTGGGGCCTTCAGAGCTATTAATATAGAAAAATGTGCACTTAAGATTTGAAAATGATTGCATGACAGGGCGATTATACATGTATTTATTTTTTAAGGTAGACAGTTTAAACTAAGGCCTACTTGTTAACATAAGCATATTGGATGTTTTATGCACTGTTCTCTAAAAATCGTTATCGTAAACTACTTGCCGCAAAATTGCCAACTGAAGATTACTTGAAGAAGAAAAATGTGATTAATTATAAGATTATACATAATATACAAATGGTGTTAAAAGTTATAAACTTGCCGCGCTTGACATCGCATAATAGTGACGTCACTCACATGTGGCAACAAAGTGTGTGACATCACCATGACGTCACAAAGTACTCACGATTGCAGCACTGAGTGTTACATCGACGATTCTGGCTTGTATCACCCTCGCAGCTTCCTCGTCCACATGTTCTATACCGCGTTTGAATACCTCCGCCACATGCTTTCGAACACGTTGTCCACGAGCCCCAAAGACTCCAACCGGTGAAATTATTAACATCTGGAATATCAATGTATACTTAAATAACAAAGCATGTAAAGAGTAAAAAATAATTATTTAAAGAGTGTTTATTGTCATAACATAGTGGAACATATGCGGTGCTTGCCAGTATGTGCCAGATAGAATACTATACCAATAACTTACTAGTATTCTAAAGAATACTTAACTTACGTTAAAGAATACTTAACTTACGTATCAAACAAAAACAAGCGAACATTCTAGATTCTTAATGCACATGTCCATTTTAATGCAGATGCCCCTCTCTCTCTCCCCCCAAACACCCTCATTGGTCTTTTAATTCAAGTATAAATGTAGACATGTACACATGCAAACTTCGTGAATATATTTACTTGGGTAATGGTCATAAAAGTGGATCTTGATCACAACTCACCTCTGTAATTGGCTTGCTACATTGCATTATCTTGTTATCAGATACGTTTGGATAGCACCTACCTGGTCAACATGCTTTTAAACCAGTTATATATCAGTTCGACATATATCAATACAATCTTGGAAACGATAAGTATAGACAAAGGCCAGAGCCCGTTTTAATTAGGTAACAGGAAAAAGAAACTGAAAACCCGAAACAAATTTCCACTTGTTGACGCAAGTCTATGTGCTACAAGATGGAGGCAATGCTGTGTCATAGCAACCACGAGGGACCGCGAGAAATTGCGTTATCCATGCAATAGAACAAAAGGATTTCAATGAGGCACAGCGCGCGCTACCTTGATAATAAGTTGTTCAGGCTCCCGTGGAGCTATCAAAACAGCTTATCTGAGACAATGGGCGAATGTTTACCCGAACGCACATAGCTTCAAAGGAAGATGCCGCGTTACTCGTCCTTCTCTTATTATGTCCATGTTTCTGATAACCCTACTTCCCAATATCCACTTTGAAGGTCAAACGTTGACATGAATTTCGGTTTAATTGACCCCAACGCGTCTATCGTATCGTCAATTCTCGGTAAAGGGTAAACATCGTCTTTTGTAACCGCATTCAGCTTTCTGTAATCAATGCAAAAACGATATGAGCCATCTGGTTTTTGTACTAAAACGACCGGACTACTCCACGGAGAGACAGATGGTCTTATAATACCTTCTTGTAACATGTTCCCTACCTGTTCCTCTATAATCTTCCGATGTTTTGGTGACGTTCGATACATTTGCGAACGAATGGGCATTTGATTTGGGTCCACTCTGATATCATGTTCAATGACTGGGGTCATTTTCAAAGGCTCCCCAGGTTGTTTAAATACGTCCGCATATTTCGACAACAAATCAACAAATTCTGCTTTTTGTTCACTAGTGATATCTGAATCACTGAAATCTACATCAGGGACTTCGTTTTTTGTTTCATTCACCGTCGTCGGAGCTATAGTTCTTCCCGACTTTTCTGTATCGTTCGAAAATTCAGTAATTTTCGTATCTTGGGGCAAAATTGAAAAACATCCTAATTTTGTTCTTTTCCTAATGAGAAAAGGATACTTCGCAGTATTTATACATCGCACAGGGATCATATTTTGATTAGTAACACCTAAAACCCTCGCACATTCAAAAGGCAAATGTGATAAATTTTTGTTTTTGTAAACAACTCCTTCAACTCCATTTGGTAAATTCGCATCGATAGCACAGAGAAAAAGAACTTCAGATTCCGCAGGTATCAAAACATTTTTAATAGCCTTGACTGGGTAACTTTTCTTTGAAAGTCTGACCGTGTGTTTAGTGAAATCTATAATCGCTCTGTTTTCTCTCAGGAAATCATTCCCAATAATCATATCATACCCAATATTATCAGCTGTTTGCACTAACGTGTTAACAGAATTGTATCCACCGGGGAAGCGCAAATCTACTGACACTTGCCCTTTCAGTGCGATGCGTGTGTTATTTGCAGCCACAGCCGTCGTTTTTGTAGATGTTATGATACGTAGTGATTATAGAGTGTCGTGTTTCCGTAATAGGTCGGTATTCACAATTGTAACATATGATCCTGTATCTATCAAAGCACTAATTTTGATTCCATTGATGAACAATTCTACAAAATTGTTTTTCCCTAATTTTATTTCCTTTTCACATGCCATGATCGAACGGGTGCCCCTAGAAATATGTTGGCAAAATTCACCCCGTTCTTTTCCAATTTGTGATTTTTGCCGTTCTAGTTTAAATTTCGGTTCCCATTGTAAAAGTTTTGCCTCCCTCGAGTATTTTGTTGTCGGGAATTTGAAAATGATCTACAAAATTTCTGTATGTGCCCAAATCTGTTGCATTTAAAACAACGGGGGCCCCCTGTGGTCTGTTTTTGACGCCGACACGCAGCGTTTGTGTGCCCGCTCCTACGACAGTAAGAACAGTACGGTGTTCCCGCAAAGTGTTGTTTTCCTACTTGCTCGCGTCTAATTTCCCGGCGAATGTCATCAATTTGTTTTTCTTGCTGTTCCATTATTCGCTGGAGATTTTTCTCAATTCCAGAGACAGATGTTACGATCTCCGGCTTTTCGTTTTCAACCGGTATTGATGCAATTGTTGACCCTAATCGTGCATGATTTCCTGCTTCTTCTAAATTAGATGGGTTTTGCGCAATAACAAAACGTTTTATTTCGTTCCGTAACCCTCTCACTAAATACGTGAGTCTGTCATCCGCGCTTTTATTAAGCAGAGAAAAACGGTGTCGCATATCCGTGATGTAAACCTCGATGGATTCATTTTCTGCTTGTTTTCTTTCTCCGAGTTCGTGTTCTCTAGTCCATTTTGCCGTTTGTCTGTCGAAATTGTTTTGAAATTCAATTTTAAGAACATAACTCGATTTTCTTGCGTCAGACAATTCGGATAGCCATATTTCAGCAGGACCTTTCATGTATAGCATAAAGGCATGCAATTTCCGATCTGGGGAATATTTATTCAAATTGCAGTAATTTTCGAACCTCGTAAGCCATAACTGCGCGTTTTCTGTTGAAAAGCCAAAGAATGTATCGATATTCGGACCAGCAGAAACAGAAGTTGGTTTTTCGTTTAATTCTGTAAGTTGCCTCTGAACCGCGTGTAAAAGAGGGTCACCCTTACCCATAACATCTAATTTCATGTGAATGTCTTCTAACTGGTCTCGAATATCTAAAAAATCAAAAGGTTCTTCCTTACCTTTCATTTCCTTTGTTTGTCCCGTTGCCATCTTCTTTTCGGATAGAATACGTTCTCCTCTGGATGTCTGTCTGGTGACTGGTCCCTCTCTATTCGACATTACTCATGTTGAAAGTCTCTTCCTCTTTTTGCATCCTCCGCCATATGTGACGACGTTACTGACTTAGGCTCTGTTCTCACAACTTTTAGATCGATCTATCACCGCGGGGAGTCTCACTAGATTACTGTCAGATAATCCCCCTTAAGTGTCCGTCCCCGCCTACTACAAGCTTTAAGGGGTAATTAACTTTCGTGTCCGCCCGGCTGACAGCTATTTAGCGTGAACCCCCAGGGAGTTAGGTCGATCCAATGTAGGTCGATCTAATCTATGAGAATGGGGTGTTTGTCTTGGTGGCGCGAGGTAATAACTAAACAATTCCATGTTTTCCCATATTCTTTTTTATCGCTTTCTAACTACGCTATCTACAGTTTATTCCTCATCGTTCGAGTTATGTTCTCCCCGTCTACATTACATTCTTCGCTTAAGTACAATAAGGTCGTGTCAATCAACTAAAGTGACACTACAAAACACTTCCCGCTCTTATTCGCTGCATGCTGTCACTAACTAACGTTACACATGTATATTTACCTTCGATTCTTTTCTTTTTCAAAAAACTTTTGAAATGAATGAAATATTTATCGGCTTTAATTATTAAAATGTTTCTACAATTATGTTGATCTTTTCTTTGTCACTTAATTAAGTAAAAGTATGTTTCCAGCACAATTGTAATGATTGTTTATGTATATCTGCAATGCGACATGTATAAACCGCACGTTATTTACGCAGTGCAGTGGTGGATCCAGGATTATTTGAAGGGGGGGGGGGGGGGGGTAAGAATGACAGGTCGCGGATGCAAAGCCGCCCCCGCATGAAGGGCCCCTAAAAAATTTGGTATTTTAGAGGGCGAACGGTGCCAATTAGAATGGTTTAGCATTCAGCTAGTCAAAATTCTAATTTCAAGAGGGGGCCACTACTGTAATTTTTTTCAAATGTCGAAGGGGGTTGAGGACCCCCCTGACACCCCCCTAAATCCGCCACTGCAGTGCAAATGATAGTAAATATATACCCCCCCCCCCCATTCCGCCCTTCACAATACTGGACCAGTACCGGTAGCTTTAGAGCGCATTCTCAACGAATTAAGCCAGGCTTTACAAAGCCGGTGACCTAAAAATGGCGGACGTTCATGAAAGAAAAACCGCCTAATCTTTTAATAGTCTCTCCGCCTCCCCACACGTCGATCCTGCGGGGTACAGTAATTAAATCTCGGCTCCGTTCGCCATGCGGAAGCTACCTGAGAAATATTAAGTGCGCATGCTCATCAGTTAAACTCGTGGTGAAGAAAGCATGGCGGCTGAAGGCGATCGAAGGAAAAAAGCTCTTCTGTTCTATTATCTTTGAAAACAGAGACGAAAAAGGAATAATTTGGCCCGTAGAGCAGCAATGAATCGACTATCTACGGAGATAATATCACCAGAGATATTCACGGAAATATTAATGTTCGGAGCCGAGATTTAATTACTGTACCCCGCAGGGACGACGTGTGGGGAGGCGTGTGAGAGGCGGAGAGACTATTAAAAGATTAGGCGGTTTTTCTTTCATGTACGTCCGCCATTTTTAGGTCACCGGCTTTGTAAAGCCTGGCTTAATTCGTTGAGAATGCGCTCTTATTCGAACTAAATAAGACTTCATTATCATGTTGCATAATTTATAAAAGAGCAAACGAAGTGCAAGCAACAGTTACTGCGTGCATCGGTTCAACGTGACACTACTATAACCAAGGAGTTATAACAGATATAACCTATATTTATTCCAACTGTTAGTCCACTCCATCCAGCCAAAACAACTCCACACTATCATACAGCAGACGACCTGAATCGAGGCGTTTATGGCTAAATGAGAATCTATATCAGTTGATGAAAATAATTACACATCTTATAAACATGCACAGCTTGTCAAATCTATTTTCTGGAGGCAAGCAGTCTGTACGGCAGTACGGCTATTATATAAGGAAGCCCTTTATCTTCCTCATGAGGACTTCGGCAGAGTTAATGTTTGTATGCTATGGCCTACTTCTATTCAACAATATTACAACCATATAATCAACAACACGTGTTTAGCTGTGTGTGCGGGTAACCTCATTATATACTCTGCTGTGAGAACCACTGGCACGTTGAAAAAAAAACTTCGAACAGCCTCTTTCCTTTACAACTTCGTCTGCTGCAAGCCACCACAGCGGCGCAACAAGAGGCATACGGTCTACGGCGCCATGGATGCTCCCTCACCAGGGAATGTTCAACTGCGACCCCCGACGGGGATCACCAAGGTCCAGGACGGGGAGGGGGACACCATGATTGCTTACAATGACGTGGGGTTTATAGACATGCCTCCGATCTCTAACCTGGAGGAGAAAATGGCACAACTGTCCGACTTCAAGAGCAGGTCGGACGATGTGTTTGTGTGCTCTTTTCCCAAGTCAGGTATGAGTATAGGCAGTGCCAGCATGTGCCCGGTTGATTGTGTATAATGACCTAGACTTCTACTGGTACATCTTTGACGTAGGTCTATACATCTGCGAGTATGTGTATACTATATCGTCATTGTTTTTATACTATTCGTCATTTGGCATATATGAAAGCAGTTATATATTAAGAGTTAAAAGACCTGCACATAGTAGACCCCACAAGGTCAACTTGCTGGCCTTCCGTATATTTATTATTATTATAACAGCCAGCCCATTCCACGGCTGAGGTCAAGTTAAGGATAATAGGAATACAGTACCAATGCATGTTGTAAAGTTAGCAGATTTGCAGGTAAATTGGACATTGCATATGACCTACTGGAGTGTTTAACTGAACTAACGTTCTGCACTCCGTGGAACAGGTACTCATCTCGTCTGGACTATAACAAGCATGCTTGTGGACAGCAGTCAATACCCGTCCTATCCAGAGCGCGCACTGGACGATGCGCTGCTTGAATTCGAAGGCCCGTCTTCCCTCACGTCCAACCTTCCACCACCAAGAGTCGTGGCTTCCCATCTTAGCGTGGTCAAGATGCCGCCGTCCGTTTTAAGCAATGCGAAAATCGTGGTGGTTTACCGTAACCCCAAAGACGCCTATGTGTCGTTCTACCACCAGCTGCGTGGACTGAAGTGGCGGGAATACTCAGGCACGTGGTCAGGGTTCTATGAGCTGATGATGCAGAGAAATGAGGAGCACGTGGGTGGACCGGACAGTAAGACAGTGCTTGACAACTTTTATTATAAAAAAGAATGTTGTTAACGTCAGGTTGCCAATCGGTGCTCTTGTTACAAGAGCGAAACGTAGCTGTTTCATATATAATTTATGTTCCAAAGTAGGCTAAGTGATTTTATCACTATACAAAAACGCCGTCTAAATCGAAGCTCTTGATCATTGAACAATAAAATAGAGAATGATAAGCAAAAAATTCATGATTTCTTACATATTTACTGAAATGTTTGTCTTTTATTTTAGGTTTTATATCGTGGGTGGATCACACGAAGGGCTGGTGGGAATTTGCAAAGAAAAACAGTAATGTAACATTTGTCAGATACGAAGATTTAGTCAGCGTGAGTATTTTACGAGCTATATTGTTTTCAACAACATCAGTTTAAATAACAATTAATAGACGAACAAAAATTGACATATCATTAGTGTGTGTGTGTATGTGTGTGTTTGTGTGTGTGTGTGTGTGTTCGCCCACGCGCAAAAAGAAATATCAAAGGATTTTTACTGATACTTAAGGATCATCCATCTTTACCATCATTTTTGCATATTCTTAAAGGACCCTATCCCTACCATTAAAAGGATCTCAGACTCCTTGGACTTACAGCGAGAGGCCGCCACCTTGGAGCACATCGCCATGAAGTGCAAATTTGACAGCATGAAAAAGGCCAGAGATGATAAAGACGGTTGGGACCAAGAGAACTGGAAGATACATCTGCTGGGATTTACAGAAAAGGTAATATATTACGGGTTATAAATAGGCTTAATCCTTAATTTTGGCTAGTTGCCTACTTTTTACAGAATTAATATTTACTTGAATTCGATGATACGAGGCGTTTTCTTGCAGTTTGTGCAAAAAGGAAAATAAAGAAAAAATCTTTCAACATCACTACAGATATAAGTGTACCGTCACGTTTACGTGTTCTTGTCATTGCATACTTCAATGCATAATTTGAATTATTTTTGTAAATTGCTCTTTCTCTTATAACATTGCAATGGCCTCACTAGCATATTGCTAGGTGAAAACCTACCACAACCAGTGGGTTTTGATTAAGCTACCCCAATGTCGGTGTACATGTTAACTATACTTACTTTTTAGAAGAATGCTTTTGATGAATAGTGATGTTTTCATTTTATTATTGTTATCATTATCAGTCGTTTTATTTTCTCCAGCAAATGTCCCATCTTATCTATCATTGTAGGCAAAAGTGGAGACTGGAAGAACCTATTTACTGTAGCTCAAAATGAGCGATTTGACTCACTCATCAGAAGGAGGTTGTCGCAAACTGGATTCAGTTTGACTTGATACTTGACACGGTTTCTTCAGTATAAGTTGAGATGAGATCTCGTTGAATTCAACTGAATAACTTCCTGACCGAATATCAAATATCAAGTGTCACTCACAGGAAATTGGTAGCATCATTTATGATTTTATTGGACATTTTCTGCTGTGGAGATAAATACCTGTTCAGAGGTAGGCCTATCATGACATTTTTGTGGCAATTATAAACGGGCTACCCAGTAAGATATGCATACCAAAGGTGGAAGTTAGGAACATTAAGTAAAGCAATAATCATTTCACGTTTGAAATATGTTGAAAATCAACGTTAGTTTTAGTCACCCAGTAAACACACCACGCAGGTTTTGTCGAACAGTGCATCACTTCCGGTTTAGCCAGCTCCTAGTTTCGAGACCCCAACGTGGTGTGCCTGCTCGGAAAAACTCAAAAGAGCCTAGTCCTTTAAGGTCTGTATACAATGTTCATAACATCTGGTTGCTTGGCAACCTTTGCTACAGGAGCACAACAACAGCTGTACTTCACGGCGTACGATTTCAGCCAGGCGCCTCCGCACGGCATTTGGATATTGCACGTGGTCTTCCCTTGACACAGGTTCCTCACGCGCTGCTCTATGGAAGCAAGGCTTGGGTCAGGCTGCAAGAAGAACGCACGACTTTTTATTAATTTTTCTTCAGTTTTATTCTTGGCCACTTAAGAACAAGTTGACCTATCGCAAAGCCGTATAAAATTTTCACGAACAGTGAAACTGATAAATGATACAAGTGGTTCAATAACTCTTGAATGTTTCCGAAGGGAGTCATCAGAAGCGATACATTTTCGTCTCCATTGATATACTAAAACTGATTTCAAATCACATAAATTTATACAGATCGGGGAACATGGCGCCGGCGTCTGACGTACCTTGCAGGCGAGAGTGTAGCGTGGCGGATACTGACATGCCGCTGGGAACGCGGAGCATGATGGGTAGCGACACACGTGATCTATCGAGATGTACGTCTTGGCTTGGCAACTGAGACACAACAGGGGATCTCGAGTGCAGTCGAAGGCGCGCAGTGGGGCCTTCAGGGCTGTTTGTATAATAAATGTGCAATCAAGTTCAAAATATGAATGCATGCCATTGCGATTAAATCAGTGGGTTTTTTTTAAGGCGGACAGCTAAAACTAAAACATACTTGTTAGGATAAGCACAACGGACGTTATTTGTCTCCCCACTCTTCTCTAAAATCGCTATTGTTAAATACTCGCATCAAAATTATTTACTGAAGATAATATAAAAATGTGATTAACAATATATTATACATTATATACAAATGGTGAAATAAGTTCTAAACTTCCCCTGCTTGACACTGCATGATAGTGACGTCAATCACATGCGGCATTACGGTGAGATATCACCATGACGTCACAGGGTACTTACGATTGCAGCAGTGAGTGTTACATGGTCGACTTTGACTCGTATCACCCTCGCAGTTTCCTCGTCCACATGTGCGAGACCTCGTTTGAATACCACTGTCACACGATTTTGAACACGCGGTCCACGAGCCCCAAAGACTCCAACCAGTGAAATTATTAACATCTGGAATATCAATGTATAACATCGCATAAAACGAATAATAGAAAACGATTATTCAAAGAGTTTATTGTCGATCATAATGAAGTCTCATAAACCCATGAAATATATGCTGCTCAATATGTGCCAGAAAAATGATATTCCAATACCCTATTCAAGAATAACAAAAACTATTTAATACGCTGCGTGTAAGACACAACACGACAATAAGTCATCATTTTTAAAACTCGTAATGCACCCGTGCATTTTGCATATTCCAAAACAAAACGCCCGATTCAGTCACTGTCAATAACGATAGGACAGAAAGAATGTTGTGGTCTAATGAAATAAGGGTAATGCAAACATAGTTTTAAGAAGTTCACGGCTGGCAATGAAATTAATTATGAGAACTTGTGTTGTGGGTAACTGTATATAAGAGAAAGATACTCATAAACGAATCTAAAAGATTTATAACATACCTGGATCTGGACATTCGTTCTTGGAGATGCACTGGCCGTTGTGAAGTATGAGGCGACGGAGGGGGCATCTACACTTAGGATTGCAGTTCAGTCGGCACTTGATGGGCGTTTTGACCTTCTCACACGTGGCATTACAATCCAGACCGCATCTCTTAAAAACTTGACCACCAGTGCATACTGGACACTGGTCGTAAGTAACACACTGACCATTGTGCCATATAGGCTTGTCCGTGGGACATTCACACTTCTGAACACACTGCAATGTACATGGCGTTAGTTTGTTCCAGTTTTCGCAAGTGACGTCACAAGCTGATCCGCACTCTGTGTAGATTTGACCCCCGGAACATTTTGGGCATTTGTCAGTAGTAACGCATTGACCCCGGAACCATACTGGTTTGTCTGTTGGGCACTGACACCTTTCGACGCACATTTTGTGGCAAGGTACAGGCGAGTCCGGATTTTCACAAGTGACGTCACACGCAGAGCCGCAAACTTTGTAAACCTGCCCGCCTGTGCACACAGGGCATCGGTCTGCTGTTACGCACTGTCCTTTGTACCAGACTGGTTTGTCACTGGGGCACTGGCACCTCCTGACACATTGCTTGGTGCATGGAATAGGCGAGTTCACGTTCTCACACGTGACGTCACAAGCTGAACCACACTCTTTGAAGACTTGTCCACCGGTGCATTCCTCTGAGGAAGTAAATTCCAGTCAATATTATTATTATTATTATTATTATTATTATTACTATTATTATGCAGTTCTGTTTACTTTAATATTAACAATAATCTCAATACAAAAGATTTAACTTCATACCTAACATTTACCTGTGGATGCTTGACACAAGTTACGTAATAATTCTAAAGCACACAACCGAAGAACCGAATGAACCAATGCTGACACAAACTAAGTGAACTGACTTCTGCCAGTCAGCTAGATTTTAATGTTTTGATTGGTGCAAAAACCTCCCAGTGCTGTTCCTGTCGCTCGACCTCCATTCTGCGTATTTGTACTATTTTCATTTTCTGTTTTATTATTTAAGAATCAATTTTTTATTTTAAGTCACAAAGCCATTACAACTATTAAATGTCACAGACAATATCATGTTCTAACACATATTTCGATTAATTGGTAAATAAGTTTTCCGAAAAAAAAAGCATGCAATAGGCAAAATGAAAGTAAGGTTGATGCTTTTTGGTTTTTATTTCTTTATGCACTCAAATCATGGTATGATGCCATTTAACTCACCTGGAGGTGGTTTCACTTCGTCTTCTGTCTGACAGCAACACCTGTACTGCACCGCCATCGACTTCAACCAGGGTCCTCCACATGGCATTGGAACCTTGCAGTCAGGCTTGCCCTGGCACATGGTTCTCAATCGGCGTTCTATTAACGCCAGACTCGGATCGGGCTATGTATAAAGTGTATACATGTAAAAGCAACTTTTTTACGCTATTTTTGTAAAAACAGCGAAGAGAACTTGCAAATATGGCGAAGTTCTATTCATTGTTCAAATTTTTAAAACTATTATCATCATTATTAAAAATAATGAAATTTACTTTTTTTTGGTTGGTATTGACAGCGATATCGGACAAAAGCCACTTTTGCAAATATGTATACAACCTGGACATTTCTACAGCATCGAGTTTTCAAAACTTGCCGCGAGATGTGAACATTTCGTTTTTTTTTTAATATTTTTCTTCGAAATTGAAGAGTTAAATGGGCTCTAGTGAGTGTGCAAAAGTAGTCATTGATCAATTACCACGAACCTTGCAGGCCAGAGAAAACCGAGGCGGATAGCGACAGGCTTCCGGGAACACTGAACATGGCGGATAGCGACACACGTGGTCAATAGAGATGTTACCGCCGCCATAACAGCTAAGACACAGCCAGGGGTTTCTGGTGCAGTCATATCCTCGAGGCGGGAACTTAGTGGCTGCAAAGAACAGAATATTGCATAATACATGTACTTTGTTCAAAGGCATACGTTATATTATTATTATTAATTATTATTAAACCTTAATTCATACAGTAAATTAATTAATTTCCCTGGATATTTTCAGCAATATTTTCTTTATCATTAAGGTATAAGGTATAGACGAGAAATATACTTTTTGGAACAGCTGTTTAAGGCCTAACATGTATAATGTATACATGCGAGCAGGTTATTTAAGCCTGTGGTACTCTTGTATGACTGGATAAAAAGTAAGAGATAGCTGATGGATTGGAGAGGATGGAGTAAATAGCTAACAATTCATAAAGATCAAAATATTTTCTGTTGGGGAGGGGGGGCGAAAAAAACAAACAAAAAAAAAAAAAAAACGAAAAAACGGCGTAAATGGCGACGCTTACCAAAGCAGCATTGAGTATTACAGGCCTCACTCTGAGTGTCATCTCCATCGCAGCTACCTCGTCCACACCTGCGAGATCTCGTTCGTGTTCCTCCGTCACACGTTTTTGAGCATGTGCTCCACGAGCCCCAAAGACTCCAGCCAGTAAAATTTCCAACGGCTGAAACAGAGAAGAACATTACAGGCTTGCAAAGACCACCAAACCTGGTCAACGTAATTGCTTTGTATGTGTTGACATACCGTGTTTAAACAACAGCGTTTGCACATTTCAAGTGTCTAATTAACATAGGTAACAACTTTGGAAGTCACCCTGTATTTTATATACTGAGATCCAAAGTATTTTGCACCTGCGTTTCTGACTTCAATTTGCGTGATTGATATACCTCATGAAATTAGCATATTTTTCAGACGAATAAAAAGGGACGATAGAATAAACATAGAACATAGATTACAAGTGGTTGTTGTATTCAGTTAATTAATGCCGTTACATTAAAGGGATAATAACTTCCACAATAAATTCCACAAAATTCCACAATAAATTCATTGTAAACAACACAATGATACAATAAATTTTATTTTGCCACCAAAACGGCGGTGATCGCAATTATTCTGAAATCTGTGCTTTCCATCGGACCACGTGGACTTTCATAGATGGCTACTCACTGCAATTATCTCTGAAAGTTTATTACAAAAACCCACACCTTGAAGAAAAAAACAATCAAATAGTTTCGAATGTCGGAACGGATCCAGTTACCATTGAAGAGTGTGGGGAAATTATGGTTTACCACAGGAAATCTTTCCCCGTCAAAATGAAGAGTTGTCTTCCCTTTAACACCGACTTAAGTACCATTTTGTGGCTAATAGGGTATGTTCTCGTCTAACTTAAATGGATAGATACAACCATTTTGATGATTAAAATATCAGGCACACAACTTAATGCTTACACGTTTACAAATACATGCCAATTTTCCCTTTAAATTGCATACATTTTTTTTTATATAAATCTGCTGAAATATTCACATCACAGGCCCGTAGCCAGCAATTTCAAAAGGTCGTTCTTTTTCTGAAAAAGTGGACATTTTACCAAGAAACCTTAGTGTACCTAGATCAATTTTTACCCAAAATGGACTCTTACCCGGCAGAAAGGGCAATTATTACGAACCACCCTGCCTACGGGCCTGCATCATAACATAACACAATTTCAATTAATTTGATATTGATCACTAACCTGAGTCTGGGCACTCCTCCTTCTTGATACACTCCCCATTATGAAATATGGGCTGGCTGAGAGGACACCTACATTTAGGAACACAGTCCAATCTACACTGTATAGGTGTATTCACTTTCTCACACGTGATCTCGCAGTCCAGCCCACATCTCTTGAAGACCTGTCCACCTGTGCAAGGTGGGCACTGGTCATAAGTAACACACTGACCATTGTGCCATATAGGCTTGTCTGCTGGGCACTCGCACTTCTGAACACACTGTGCAGTACACGGTGTGGGTTTGTTCCAGTTTGCACATGTGACGTCACAAGCTGATCCGCACTCTGTGTAGATTTGCCCACCAGAACAAACTGGACACCCCTCCGAGGTGATACACTGGTCATTGTGCCAGACTGGGGCCTCTGGCGGACACTGGCATCTCGGTACGCACTGTTTGGTACATGGTATAGGAGATCCCACATTCTCGCACGTGACGTCACACGCAGACCCACATCGTTTGAAGACCTGTCCCCCAGCGCACGTGGTGGCTTAAAATACATTAACTTATTCTAAGTGTCCAAACAGATGCGTATTTTTTACAATGTTATCTTCAAGTTCTCGATAATGATAAGACTTTTTGCCAATTTACCTAGAATTTAATGAACATCCTTAGTGTGATTTTTTTATACTATTTCCTTTAAAATTAATTCAAGAGGTACTCACTGACGGACGCAAGTGGTGATACACGGCACTGTTCCTCTAGGATGCACTGCTTGTTGTGCCATACTGGTAGTTCCGAAGGGCACTGACATTTTGGAACACATATCAATGGACAGGGCATTAGAGAATTCAAATTCTCACACGTGGTCTCACAAGATGAACCGCATTCCATGTAGACCTGTCCACCAGAACAGACTGGGCACTGTTCGGCAGCAATGCACTGGCCATTATACCAAACTGGCTTGTCTTGAGGACACTGACATCTTCGGACGCATTCCCTAGTACATATTATCGGAGAGCCCACGTTTTCACATGTGACGTCGCAAGCTGATCCGCATTCTTTATAAATCTGTCCACCAGAGCAGACTGGACACTGCCCGGCCGTAACACACTGGTCATTATACCACACTGGCTTGTCTTGAGGACACTGGCATCTTCGGACACATTGCTTTGTACATGGTACAGGGGAACCCACGTTTTCACATGTGACGTCACACGCTGAACCGCATTCTTTGTAAATTTGACCACCAGAACATGCTGGGCATTGTTCTTCAGTTATACACTGTCTGTTATGCCAAACTGGTTTATCTTTAGGACACTGGCATCTTCGGACACATTGCTTCGTACATGGTATAGGGGAGCCCACGTTTTCACATGTCACGTCACATGCTGAACCGCATTCTGTGAAGACTTGTCCTCCGGTGCATTCGCCTATAAAATACTTTGTACTTCTAAATATCATTGAATATAGTCGGTATACTGGAGTAGACCTGCCTGTGTTATGCTTATTTAATAACGGCAGATTAGGAAAGTATTTATCTGACGATGATGACAACTCAAATTTTTGTATAGAATTTTGCAAGATAAAACCATAGTTACCGTTACAGTTTGCGTCAGTGTGTGTTTTCTTTTGCACTTCATCTTTTCCATCTTTTCAGTCACACTTATATTTGTGTTTTAAACTATTAAGGCTTTATTTACAAAGAGACTGAATAATAACCATGAACATGCAATACGTGGGTGAAGCTCGCAACCGCTAGGTATCGAACTTTCAGATTCCATTACCTGATGCAGTGCACTCTTCTTCCGTGATACACTTGTCATTTTGCAAAACTGGGCGTTCCGATGGACAGTGACACCCTTCAACACACCTGAGGCTGCAGATAAGATTGTTGACGTTATCACACGTGACATTACACGCAGGTCCACACTGCATATACACTTTGTCTCCTGGACACGACGGGCATTCCTCCGCTTTAATGCACTGTCCTTTATGCAAAACTGGGGCCTCTGCAGGACATTGGCATTTAGGCACACACTGTTTGGTACATGGTATAGGAGTCCCCTCGTTCTCGCACGTGACGTCACACGCTGACCCACATTCTTTGAAGACTTGTCCTCCAGTGCACGTGACGGCTTAAATTAAATTATCTTTTGCTAAGTGTTCTGTGGCGTCTGTTGTATACATAATAGTGAAAATTCAGCAATGCTTTGATTAATTTTTTGAAATAAATTTTGTATAATGAAAAAGTAAACAACCCGAGTGTGCAATAATTGGTACAGGGGTGTGCCCATGACTGGACTACAATTGTATGTCATGTTATTCATGAGAATGTTGAACACTATAGTACAAGCTTTGCAAAAAGGATGACGGCTTGTGGTTTAACAACTAAGGTCACCATATATTTCTTGCTACATAGAACATTAAAACTTGGTTGGCGCTTGTTAAAAGCTTTTGTAAAATGCGCGGAGGGCAACAAATGGATAGAAACAATAACTTGACATTAGTTATTTTTCAACAAAACATGAAACAAAAAGCATAATTCAAATCAATCATCTTACCTGGTCGAGGCTTCACCGCACAAGCCTCGGCTGTAACACACTTCCCGTTGTGCCAAACAGGCAAGTTGCGAGGGCACTGGCACCTCGGTACGCACTGTAAGGTACACCCTCTGTCCTTATCTACATTCTCACATGTGACGTTACAGGCCGATCCACATTCCACGAACACCTGCCCTCCTGGGCAGCCTGGACACTGGTCAGCGGTGATGCACTTGCCATTGTGCCACACGGGACGACTACGGGGACACTGGCATGTAGGGGTGCACTGTAGGCTGCAACCTACAGGCGGTTCCAAAACGTTTTGGCAGTTGATCTCGCAGGTGGACGCACATTCCATTCTTACTTGACCCCCAGTACAAGGTGCTAAAATGAAATCGAAACCCATAAAGACTGGTGCGTCTGAAAGCTCGTCTATACAAGACCCATACTTTGGAATGTATGACACTGCAAAGGCATGACGCCCCTGCAGAATAAGGTAATTTAGTCCAACCTATCACCGAAATTGAACAAGGCACTTACATTCTGGAGGATCAACTAGCCTGCCACCGAACAACAGGGCGCCAGTGCTATTGTCAAATATCCAGAACGAAAAGGGATGGTCAGCGGTGAAGGAAAGGGGCACAGAAGTTGTGGTCACTTTGGCTGCCGTGGCTGCTGCCGCTTCCGTTCCCTCTTCATCTACTTTGATGTAGGCTTCGTGAATTATCTGAAAATCAATTAAAATGATAATCTGATGAGACAAAAATGATAACGGAGATAAAACGCATTTGTTCTGTTTAAAGATATTATTTTATTTGCATATCCATAACATATATGTCGCTTTTATTTTCAGATTCAATACTCCAGTTCAATTTCAATTTCAATGAAGTGACAACAGGGAAGGGTTGGATCCCACATGGATATAAATGACCATTTTCCTTCTTTGTATATCAAAGTTGGTAGCTCTGGAGCCGTTTTATTGCATTCCTATCTTACATACTAGCATTGCATGCAAGCCGTCATTCCGAATTCTGCCTTGCTTCAATTTTTATAGCAATAGGGAGCACTGGCCGATCAACAGACAAAACATTTTGGCTAGTACTATCATCACTAGCAATATTACCTTTGATAACTTTAGATCACCAGGCATACCTCCTATGCCTGACAGGTCAGCATTGGACGAGAACAGGTCGGTTATCCCAAGACTCTCGAGTGAATCTTTTAAATCAATGCGCATGTCCTCTAATTCATATCGGGGCAGCGACACGGAGACTTTCGTCTCTTGCATGGTAGAAAAAAGTCCAGACAATTCATCAGCGGTAAACTCAGATTCAAAATGGCTGAGTCCATCACGCTGGTCGGGCAGTATAATCAGCATGCTGGCCGTTCCTTCATAAGGAATTTCTATCATGGAGGCCTGCCATATCTCACTATGGGCATACCTAAATCGTCCAGTCTGTGTCATCATATCGACTAACGTGGGGCGAGGATTAGCAGTATAGAAAGGGTGTTTTCTTGTCTGTAAGTGGTCGAAGGGGGACGCCCATTTCCCCTTAAAATACACAGCACTTACGAGAGCCAGAATAGTAGAGGGGGTGACATCACCCGGTTCGAGAAGATCTTTGATTTTGTCTTCCGTTTGCCCCTCGACCCATCTGTTGATCTCAGTCCTTGATTCTTCCGGAGAACTTACAAAATCAAGGCGTCCCAGTGGAGCTCCATAGTATGTAAGGCTGTCTTCAGTGTAGCTGGTATTAAAAAAGAATCCCTGGTCCCCAAATAATCTATTTGCAATACGGAGTGTGGCGTTGTTGTTAGGGTCCACCATGGCATCAAGAATATTCTTATAATCTTCATGATGATCGGTTATATGCTCTATCCCCAGGACGATGTCCATTTGTACTTTGGTTTTGCCTCGAGCGCCCAGTTCCAGCATGCTTAGTGCGCTATGGATATTGAAGGGGGAGAACAATATATTCGACTTTGGCGGTAACATTCGGATCTTGTTGTACAGTTTAATTGCAAAAACATTACTTTGATGAGCAAGTGGTTGCCCGGAAAGCCCAGCACTCGATCTTAAATTCCCAATCAAATACAGCAACTGTAGCAACAGGACAGGCCATTTTCGTAACGCCATCTTTTCCGTTTTCCCACCTCCTTTGACTGGCCTTCTCCACAAGGCCTTATGTTATAAAGAGACGACAAATAGGTCTAATGGTTTTAATTCCAATGTCGGTAACAATTTTGCATGGTTTTACATGCATTCAAATACTGTGCCATCATCTTTCGGAGACAAATGATGATACATCTAGATAAAATTAGATAAACTGTACATCTATTTGTCGGTTTGCATTGCAACACCCTGGCTTAAGTGTCATTTTGACAGTCATCTGGTATTGTACTCATGGCGCCTGCCTTATGTGACAGCAATGAGGACAACTTAAAATATAACACCATGAAACGCAGGGTGGCTCTGACGTCTTTTAAAAACTAATTAGGATTTCCACAGCATTTGCATCGGTTTAATGTACCGCTTACGCTCAGGATGGATAAAGACATTAGCTTTGGGTTAATTGCGGACTGTAAACATTGCACATTCAATTTCCACTTTAAGAAAATTAAAGGTTTCTTAAAAGCTTTAATGGCTGTGACTAATAGCGGCAGGTGATATTTTGTTCTGTTTGCCATATAGACTTTCACGTCAATATTAAAAGATTTTATCTACTGCCAACGGTTAAATAAAATGTACGGTCGCAGATGCAGAACCAATACATTAAGTTACGAGGGCAACAAAATTACACCACCTACCGTATCCTTACGAGCTAAACAACTCATAGGGACACGACTATTTCAGGTGTTTCTCAGCGAATTCAGTCTCTGCAAGTAAAGTAGATGACAGTCGAGGCATTTATGGGGGACGACAAGGATGAGGGGGTTCATTAGAATGAGATGCACATGTATTTCGAAGTATACAGTAGCCCCAAAAGTTTGGCACACCTTCAAAAAATTTACAGGTTTTCCAATTACTTGCGCAATTACTGACAAAATTGATGACATTTTTGCACCCCCTTCTTCATTTATTTATCCTCCTATATATTAAGGTAACCTAGGACAAATGTGAACACTTTCCAGTGGTCTGTTACCTCAGTGCCACACCCTAACTAAAGTAAGCTACATGCAAGGTGTGCGTTTATGTTCACTTTGTTCGAATATCACGTCATACGTTGAACCACAGACTGGAAATGGTCACAGAGAAAGAAAAATGATAAAATATACAAGACCTGAACATGATCACTGCATAAAGGCCCCCTTACGCAGAGCATTCTCTGAGGCACAGTGGCAAAAAAAAAAAAATCACCAAAGCCCGATTTTCCAGAGGATGGGTTATCATCAGACCTCTGATTTGTGGCTTGGGCCAAGATGTTCTCCCAAGAAAACTTATTTTGGCAACACAGAGGAGGTACCGCTGCTAAGATTCAACCCATCAACTACACAACAAATTTGTAATTGGAAGCATGTCTGGTTTTCTAATGAAGTGGGATTTCTTCGTTCTCGTGTATTTAGCAGGCTGTATGTTTTATGTCGGAAACAGATCGGAACAGTTGCCCATGGTAGTGGTGTTGTCCATCTTTGGGATGCCATTTCTTATGGACGTCTAACCAATCTGGTGTTCCTCAGAGAGAGCTTAGCTGCCGCCCTCTACACGCACGTTCTTGCGATAGAAATGGTGCCATATGTTAAAACCAACCTTGGTCTTAACTTACTGTTCCAACTTGCAGAACACAAAAATTTTTTCAAAAACCAGGAAATTGTGCAAGTAGACTGGACTGCTCATTCTCGTGGTTTGAATCCCATATAGCACTGCTGGGATGTTCTAAATCGTACTGTCATGAGAGGTGAGGTCTATCCGACTACTGATTTCTTCATGACACAGCATTGTCTATGGAAGATATGCTTCTCTTATTCATGCTTCCTTGAACATGGCATTTGCCTTTTCACTGTAAACTGCTATTAATTCCATCAAATGGAATTATTCCCGCATATATTCAGTTACTTGAAGGCGAACACGAAATAATTATAAAACACTTACAAACTGGTTGAGTAATAAATGTGTCTTAGTTTGAACTCATTGAAATCGTAAACACAACATTCTGTTGGAGATTATATATTCCGTCATTTCTAGCAAAAGTGGCTATGAGCAATTTTCCCTTAATATATGTGTAATCTTTGTTGGACCAAACAATTCAAGAAATCACAGCAACAGATGATAGTTCGATCTACTTTTGGGCGCCTTTGACCGCATTCACATCGAGTTGGGCAATGGCTCTACAAAGCCACGAACTAAATATGGCGGACGTTTTAAAGTAAAACTGACAGTTGTTTTGTGTCTTTAGTGAACTAGTGAATTTTTTTAACTTGTTATTCAGAAATACCTGTACATTCCAATAAACTTCCTTGCAAGGTCAGCTAACACTAGGATAAATAAGTCGCTGTAAATGTGATGGAGTGAAATTAACAAAGTTGACAGTTCTCGGTACCCTGTTATAGATAGGTTGAGGTGATTGTGACTTTGTTATATATATAACATGCGTGAGTGTGGAACAGAGTGCTCAACAGTACGGATCATTTGTACACAATTAAAATTAATAAATAAATAAATAAACAAAAGACATGCAATAACCCCGACTCCGAGTTTCACGGGCATACCCAGAAGGTATGCCCGATCGTCAGGAGGTTTATCATCTGTTGCTGTGATTTCTTGAATGTTTATTTATTTTCTTATATATATATATATATAAATATATATATATATATATAACAAGCGTGAATGTGGAACAGAGTGCTCAACAGTACGGAGCATTTGTACACAATTAAAATTAATAAATAAATAAATAAACAAAAGACATGCAATAACCCCGACTCCGAGTTTCACGGGCATACCCAGAAGGTATATGCCCGATCGTCAGGAGGTTTATTTGAAAATGGTTATATTAGCCGTTTTACATACACAGCGTGACGACACTTACGTCGCACGCCGTGTTAGTTACGTCACTTTATGCCGACACATGGTAATTATCTCAGTTCTTTTATTCAGAGTATCTGGTGTTATCATTATCAACAGTTTTTCGTCTAAGCAAAGATTGCATAGGTGCTGATTTCTCCTTTGCGGCGTTGATTTCTTTATGATGTCCCATCTAATGTCATAGTGGGTTTTATTTTCTGTTAATTTCTAAATGTATTTGGATAACTCAGTATCTGCAGCATATTTCTTGTCTCTAAATGACTTGGTGTGATTATTGTATCTCAACTTAAATTGGCCACCACAAAGCCCTATATATTTCATGCATTTGTCCTTAGTAGTGACTGATGCTTGGTACACAATGTTGCTAGACAAGCATTCCCCTCTTACTAGAAGCTCTAAAATTACATTTATTATCTTGAGTGTTAACTAACATGTTTTTTAGAATTTTTTTATTGTGACCGTGAATGATTTGCTGTACGTTTTTCATACAACAGTAACTTACTTTTACAGTCGATCTGTTGAATAATCGGTAAAGCTTGCTTCCGCGAGGGAAATGCTTGTCTAGCAACTGTAGGAATATATGCCCGATTTTCGTTCTTACATTTTTCGAGTATGGTGGGTTGAACCAAATAAGTTTCCTGTTTCGTTTTTTCTTTTCTCTGGGACGAGAGCTGCTTGCTTTAGAGTTAACGACATTACGGTATAGCCCGCGGTTTGAAGCGCCGTCGTATATACGTTATCTGATCCTTCTGCTACCACTCCGTCATACGAAAGGGATTGCAATCTTTCGCCGATGGCTTTAGGAATGTTCCTTATTATTGCGGGGGGGTGATTTGAGTGTTTGTGAACATAGATCGGCTGGGCGTTCGGTTTTACGAACTGCCTGTGTTTCCCGGATTCTAAGTCTAGGTTAACATCAAGGAAGTTAACTGCTCTATCGTTGGTGGATACAGTGAGTTAAGGTCATAACTTTTGAAGAGCTTGACTATATCCTTTCTAATGCTGTCAGCTTCGCTTCCACCACAAGATTTCATCACGGCTAAGCTGAGATAATTACCATGTGTCGGCATGAAGTGACGTAACTAACACGGCGTGCGACGTAAGTGTCGTCACGCTAATATAATCATTTTCAAATAAACCTCCTGACGATCGGGCATACCTTCTGGGTATGCCCGTGAAACTCGGAGTCGGGGTTATTGCATGTCTTTTGTTTATTTATTTATTTATTTATTTTAATTATATATATATATATATATATATATATATATATATATATATATATATATATATATATATAAACCTTGGAAATCCTTGGAAGGCCAAACATACAGACTTGACATTTAATATGGAATATTTTTTTCGAAATAATTTTTTATCAGTTTTTTCCTATTTTGCTGACTGATAAATGATAATAAGGATTAAAATCGTGTTTTAATAACTTTTAATTATCTCCTTGATGTCATTGTGACATCAGTTTATTAATGGAATTCGCCAGAGAAGCAAACAAAAACACATTGCCTATTCTATGTCATACGACAACCATTAAAAGAGATATTTTGGATCTCCATATTTTCCAAATTATCGTCTGTAAAAGGGTAATACGCTCCACAAAAGACCCTCATGTCAGTTGCTAGTCACAGTAATGCTCGTTGTTACGCCTGGCCTCTTCGTGGCTGTTGCCAGCGCTCTCAAGCGGCAAGGCATTTCTTGGGGGTAGGTTTTTAGAGTTCAATCTGGAATAGCATTCCAGGCATCGGTCTAAAATTGTCCAATCTGGTCCAGATTTGTTGTAGGACATGTAGGCAGTTGATTGGTGAATAATGGTCTACCGAAATATTGTCTATTTGGTTCAAATGTGGCGATTTTGATGACCAGGGAAGCTGGTCATTCCCTTGGTTCTGTAAGTTATCTGCTATTAAAAGTGCTCTGTGTGAACCATCAACCTCATCGTGCAACTTAGACTTGTTCCTAAGGTGCCCCCTATCAAATGATAGTCAAGTGGTTCCGAGATTATTCCTTTATTTGATCTGGTTCAGGTTTTCGTCGATGACTACCATTGGTGTTTTGGCACCAATGTGGAATCTACTCCAAATATTGACGCTGTCAATCACCCTTGTCACTTTAGACCCGGCATATGCTTCGTCGTAGGCCTCTTCTGGATATCTGTAAACTCTGTTTTGACTAATTGGGCGGTACAGGTGAAATCTGACCTCAATAAAGAAAGCCACGCAGTTTCATTGTTCTACCCAGAATCGTTCATGGCCCCCAATTCATGAGAGAAACAGACGACGATGTTTTGCTGTATACAGTGGGTAACTCGGAGGTCATTTGGTGTTCTTACCTGCTAAAACCAGTTTGGTGTTCGCTAAGGGCTTTGAAAAACGCATTTTAGTGGCAATTTACCCCTCGTTCTGAACGGACTAAATGTTTTTTGTTTAGTTGCAGCAGCGTATCCCGATAGACAGTGGGTCCTGTACCCTGTAGGTAAAATTTTGATACATTGGGGGTGACCTCTGTGTAGGTACATCAGTCTGGGCATTACTCTATAAAACTGTGGGGACCGTTCCGTTTGGCGCTATGATCTGTCTGGTTATGTTTGTCTTTTTCGCGCCATTCTGCCTTAGATTAACAACTTTGTAATGCACTACTTGACTCATTTTACGCACTGAAAAACTGACCGCTTGCATGCAAAATTTCAAATTCTTCTATGCAGTAGTTGTCGAAATATGGATACTTTTTTGGCAGAACCAAGCTTTGCCTAAGCCAAGCTTTGATCAGCCCAAAGAAACACTACCCAATTAAATCACTGCAAATTACATAATGTAGCAGCGCAATAGGCATGAAAAACAGTTAATTGGTAGTGACACACCTTACTGCACACTTTTACATTCAAACATCTTATATGAGATAGGATGTTTTTGAAAAAAGAACGTATTTTTACCTAGGCATACCTTCGAAACTGAAATATTCCATATTAAATGTCAAGTCTGTATATATACCCTACATATATTTAGCCATCAAACATGTCCTACTAGTACTGCTAAACACATCCAGGCTATAAGGGTGTACCATGCTTAGGTACAAAACATACTTAGGAGCTAAATGCGTTGAAAAAAAACAGACAAAGCAGGCACTTGGATGTTTTTACAGCGTACTTATAATTGTGTACCTGTGTTTTGTACCAAAAATAAAAACATTTCAGGTCATTTTAATGCCTTTTCATGCAAGAATGTTGTCTAACAACTGGGGTTGATACAATGTTGTTATCTGACGTTGATCCAACTTTCAATTCCAACGTTTATCCAACATCTTATCAACGTTATGGTTCAACGTTGTTTCAACGTTAAAACAACATAATTAGCCCGCTGGGTGGGTTTTTCAAGCAATAAAACCTTTTTCACACCACAGCGTATTTGAAGCCCAGATGAATACCTAGCAGAGCATGCATGGAAAAATTACGAATAGCAGTGCTGAGGAACCTCACAAGAATTTTAGAAAAATAACGACACTGATGTGTGGTACGGAAACCAGCAACAAACACTTATCAATTATGTTAACAGCATTCCACTTCGTAAAATGACCAGTATCAAATTACGCTGTTTAAATAAAATGTTTAAAGACTAATCTTTGCATTCAAAAGTTGTTATTTTAGTGTCTGTCTCATCTTTTACAACAACAGAGAAGACACGTCTCAATTCAAAGTCAAAATATAACAATTATTCTTTGCATCGTAGACATTATTACCTTTGACAACTGAAGTTCACCAGGGGTTCCTCCTATACCTGACAGGTCAGCGTTGGATGAGAACAGTTCGGTCATTCCAAGACTTTCGAGTGGATCTTTTAAATTAACACGCATGTTTTCTAATACAAACCGAGGGATCGAAACTGTCAAAATAGAAAGCGCCGATTCCTGCATAGAATGGAAAAGCCTGTGAATTTCCTCACCAGAAAACTCAGATTCAAAATGGCTGAGTCCATCACGCTGGTCGGGCAGTATGATGAGCATTCTGGCCGTTCCTACATAAGGAATTTCTATCATGGAGGCCTGCCATTTCTTGCTGTAGATATGCCTAAACAATCCAGTCTGTGTCATCATATCCACTAACGTGGGGCGAGGATTAGCAGTATAGAAAGGGCTTTTTCTGGTTTGTGACGGGTCAAAGGGGGATTCCCATTTTCCCCTGAAGTACACGGCACTTACGAGAGCCAGAATGGTAGAGGGGGTGATATCACCCGGTTCAAGAAGATCTTTGATTTTGTTTTCCGTTTGCTCTTTAACCCATGTGTTGATCTCATTTCTTGATTCTTCCGGAAAATTTACAAAATCATGACGTCCCATTGGCGCTCCATAGTATGCAAGACTGTCTTCAATGTAGCTGGTATTAAAAGAGAGTCCTTGTTCTCCAAACAATCTATTGGTAATACGGAGAGTGAAACCGCTGTTGACGTCGTTCGTATCTTCAAGAACGTGACTAATATTTATATGAATATTGGTTATATTCTCTATTTCCAAGGCAATATCCACCTGAACTTTGGTATTCCCTCGAGCACCTAGTTCCAGCATACCAAGCGCAGCAGAGATACTGAGAGGGGAGAAAAAGATATTCGTCACCGAGGGAAACGTGCGGATCTTGTTGTAAAGTTTTGCTGAAAACTTGTTGCTTACTCTTGAAAATGAATGGTGAAATCCTCCATCAATCGATTCAAGACCTGCGCTCAAAAACAGCAGTTGCAACAAAAGGATGGACTGTTTGCCAAACGCCATGTTTTCTATTTTCTATCTTCTGCTAGGCCCTTTTTCGAAAGCCTTATCTTTGAAAGGGATGCTAAAAAGGTTTAATAGAATGCAGTATACCCCGTCGCATACATACCATCCGCTTCACGCCCCTAACCTTTTACCCAGATCACGTGACCACGTGATTTATTACATCACACATGTATGTATGTATGAGTTTGCCTGCACGCATACAAATACTTCCCGTTCTCACCCTCAGACGGATAATGACAGACTAATGCACTCTTGTACATATACTCCCCTATTAAATAAAGTGTCACCACTACCGTATATTGCTACAAAGGTTCCTATAGTTTAAATTTTACTATTACATTTCAACTAGGCAACCGATCGTCGTATAAACTGCGGGTGTGAGTAGTAGAACATTTAACTCTCTAGTGTAACCATTGAAATACTAAAACAAATTATTTTTTAATATTTGCCTCCTTATGAGAGGGATACATTTTTACTGATCGGTTGAGGGAGTTTTGACCCGCCGAATTGCCAGAAGGTTGGGTTGTTCCACGAGAACCATTCAGAAGGATAGACAATATCATAATTAAAAGGTACATGGGTAAAATTGCCTGGGTAAGGCCGACCTTAGGAAACAACACCAAGAGAAGAGACAATATTAATAGGCCTTGCTCGTACAAAATGTTTCATGATATTTTGGAACTTGACAGCAACATTTCACAAGAAGAGGACACACCATGTGTCTGAGTTTACCGTCACAAGACGTCTGCACAATCGCCGTTAACAGGAAGTCTGTTAGGAGGCCAGTGATCAGGAAACCGTCTATGTCAAATGGTATACTGGAACTCTGAGATGGATACCAGCCTATTGATTGGCATCGATACTGTCCTCAGATGAAAGCAGGTAAAATGTTGTGAGAGTTTATGGACGTTTAAGGGTTTGGAAAACAGCTAGCAAGAGGTATATTCCCAATTTTCTGCTTCTGGTCGACAGGACGCAACCCAAATAGTCATACATGGGGTGTATTGTCTACTGTGGTTTAGGCGAGCTGGCAGTGTTCAACGTGATCCTTAACACAGACCATTACATCCAACTACTGGAAAGGAAACTTATGGCATTCTGTTGAGAATAGCTTTGGGGACCATGGTCACCCATTTATGTTTCAGCATGATAATGCTACTCCACATACAGTCAACGCAACAGTAGGCTGGTTATATGCGAAACAGATCCAGACCCCTCCCAAAGGCCAGCTCAATTTTTATATTATAAAGGTCGCATGAAATATACTACTCGACATAAATTAGGGAGCCTACCTACTCTTATTAAATTTTAGCAGTTCTAAGGCAAAGTCATCATCCTGTAACCTATTATATGACATTTCTACTTTAAATGATTTTCTATAAAAGTTTTTCACTCGTTAAATGTGATAATGGCAATTATACATTTAGGGTGATGTACGTAAAAATTGGGTAAAATCTTTGTAGCAGTAGGCCAGCTGCAGCATGCCACTACCAACAGCACTTGAGCGATTGCTACTCAATGGACTAACCCAAGTTGGTCAGTTGATACTTTGTCAGCAACTTTCTACAGTCACATGAGCTTATCCGTGTCACAGCCTGGCAGAGCGTGGACACTTTGTAGCTGGCTGCACTTTTATGTAACTTACTGCACTACAGGAAAAAAACATCGCGTCTCGATATGAGCAACAGGTCAACAAGGCGATCTCTGGTGTTGTTAGCCTCTAAATTCTACAATATATTTAATTTATCTAATAAATAGGCCAACATCAGCGGTTTTCATATTTTTTCATTATTATTGCTGAAGAGCACAATAATGGACAAGACGTATTTTGATTGAGCCAATTCTACGATTTTCATAACAAAATTTCAATTTTTACGAGGCTATAAATCGTTTCCTGTAGATGAGTGCCATTGCCTCACTTTCTAGAAATTGGATCTGTCGGTCAAATTGCGGAAGTGAAAGTTTAATATGTTATGTCGATTCATTTCGACCAACAACGTGGGTTTTCCTATATGCTTTACCTAATATAAGCCTTCCTACATTTTCGAATGCATTTTGTATATTTATCATTCACATTAGCTAACAAGGAGTATTTTATCAAGAGTGTGAGAGGGGTGGAAACTTCCCTTAGGGCCACATTGAACACTATAGATACTGTTGTGGTTGTGAGCGAGAATGTTATGGTTGTGGGCTGTCTTGGAGAAGCGCCATCCAGGTGTCTGCGCACGCTGAGTAAGCGCGCGTGATAGGAATAGAAGCTCTCCACTACGAGACATCAGACGAGACGCACCTTGTGCGTCAAGTCCACGATCTGTGAGCATTCCCTGGCCAATACAACATCTACTTAATTATACCACTGTAGCTGACATTCATAGTGCCAGAGTAGTTATTGATCAAGAAGCGATTGTGAAGACGTACCATGATACCTATAGGTGGAATATAAGGTAATTCGTCTACGCCCCTGATCAGGGAGTAACAAACGCCTTTACGTGTGTCACTGCCACTTAGACTGTATCTACCACAAGGATAAGTGACTTTAGCCATTCTAGTTCACTTCAATGCAAAAGGAATCCCCTTACAATTAGGGAGAAATAAATGCCATTCTAAGGAAAGTTCGATGGATTTACCTTTAATACATACAGTCAACAATATAGTTTCAATACGATTTGACAGTCGCTCAAAGAAAATCCAAGGACACATCACGACCAGTTAAACGGTTTATTTGTTGACTTTCCCTAACTACATGATCATCGTGTAGTCTCCAACTTTGGAACTCTCTCCCATAACTCGCGCCCGCCTCCTCAATTCTCTGAAGTGGTCTCTCAAAAACGTCCCCTCAGATATTAATTCCAAAGGCTTATATCCAAATTTCTTATATAACCAGTAGGTGGACTCAATGCTGTATTATTGCGATTGTCTATTACCTTACAATTTCTATGAAGTGCGACAACAAGTCCGGTCGTTGAGAGTGATGAGAAACCGGCAACAAAGCTATATCAACAGTATCCCAGCGGGCAAATTATGTTGTTTTAACGTTGAAACAACGTTGAACCATAACGTTGAAAAGACATTGAATAAACGTTGGATTTGAAAGTTGTGTCAACCTCAGGTAACAACGTTGTATCAACGTCAGAAAACAATGTTATATCAACCCTACCCAGCGGGATATTTGCCTGGATGTGTTTAGCAGTAGGACATGTTTGATGGCTAAATGTATGGCCTTTATGTTAAAATTTCCAAGGTTTAGATTAATATATATAGATCTGATATATATATATATATATATATATAACAAGGTCACAGTCGCCTCAACCTATCCATAACCAGTTACCAAGAACTGTTAACTCCATCACATTTATAGCAACTTATTCATCCTAGTGTTAGCTGACCTTGCAAACAATTCAGTTTATTGGAATGTATTTCTGAATAACAAGTTAAGAAAATTCACTAGTTAACTAAAGACACAAAACAACTGTCATTTTTACTTTAAAACCATTTTGTTATTATTTTGATAAATTTAGTTACAGTATTGATAAACAAAGTATCACGTTTTCAATAATTAATATCTTAAATTACAATCCATAACTGCAAGGTTGTGTCATTGACCAAAATACAACGTTGAGTCAACGTGGCTGGATCAACGTTGATTCAACTTTGAATTTAGGTAGATCAACGTTGATCCAACGCAACTATGCCTGCTGGGATGCCACTCTGCAAAAGGACATATTCTAAACATGCTTTATATTTTAAAAGGGTTGTGAAAAGGTTTAATGAGCTGTGGCTTACCTCAAACACCTCTCTCGCAGATAAACCATGATTCATTTATATACAACAAGATACATTAATTTGACAGTTTGTAACACTCTGTACTCGTTTTAATGACATTCTGATCGTTTTTGCTGTTTTAGTATTCTACACACGGTGTGTGCTCTGTGATACAGAAGCAAAAAATGGTTCTGGTGGCGTTTAAAAACATATGTATAGTTTTGCCTGCAAACAAATACCCCCGTTCTCTCTCCCAGACGAATAATGATACATCTAGATACATGTACGATTAGAAACATTAGTTGACAGTTTGTTATATTCTTTACTCGCTTTTATGCCCTTTGGTGTGTGCCTTGTGATACAGCAGTAAAAATGGCTCTGGTGTCCTTTAAAAACTAATTAAGATTTAAACAATATGGGTGGGGAAGCTTTTAATAATTTAAAGGTGTCATAAGAATTTATTGAATGGGCTATATCAGAAAGACTCAGCTGTGCACAATACACTGTTTGTTAACAATAGAAGTAGCCGTATTTACTCATCATTGCTAGAAGCTGTTGATGAACCACAACTCCTCATTTAATAGAACTACAAACCCAACAGTTCAAATCCTCACCCGACTTTTAACCGCAGACTGATGGATACGGATACAGAGCAAGAGAAATGACAAAGAACCAAAGAATAACACATATACAGGTAGATCGCAGTTTTACCATCTGAGTGTATATCATTCCACTGCGATGACCAGAAAGCACGTAGACTTACTGGATCGTATATCCAGAAAATCACGACATGCGGTGATGGTTCGATCCACTTTAGCCCAAATGTTTTTTTTTTTTTTTTTTTTTTTTTTGAAAAAAAAAATCTTTTAAAACGCCATATAACTATTTCATGATCATTGTCTACCATCATTTTCTCTAGGGATCGTCCGACGATAAATTTTCATAAAACTTCATCTCAAACGGCATTGCATGGTGACAGATTTCTTCTAGCATCACAAATTTTTGATGAATAAGTAATTTTTATGGAAATGCAAAAGCTAATATTTCACTTTCTTCCTTGCTTAAATTATTTTCATATCAAAATGAGATGTCTCAATTCAAAGTCAAAATAGGGCCATTTTCTATGCATCATAGGCAGTCCTACCTTTGACAACTGAAGTTCACCAGGGGTTCCTCCCATACCTGACAGGTCAGCGTTGGACGAGAACAGGTCGGTCATCCCAAGATTCTCGAGCGGCTCTTTAACATCAATGAGCATGTTTTCTAGTACAAACCGAGGGATCGAAACTGACTCTTTCGATCTCTGCTGCACTGGGAATGCTGGAACTGATCGAAACTTTCAAAATAGAAAGTGCCGATTCCTGTAGAGAATGGAAAAGCCCGTGAATTTCCTCACCAGAAAACCCAGATTCAAAATGACTGAGTCCATCTTGTTGGTCGGGTAGTATAATCAACAT
Organism: Lingula anatina; assembly: GCF_051362555.1. NCBI lineage: Eukaryota > Metazoa > Brachiopoda > Lingulata > Lingulida > Lingulidae > Lingula > Lingula anatina. The sequence continues at coordinate 17,416,138 of NC_141770.1, forward strand.
TCTGGTCCTTCCTTCATAAGGAATTTCTATCATGGAGGCCTGCCATTTCTTGTTGTAGATATGCATAAACAGTCCAGCCTGTGTCATCATATCTACCAACGTGAGACGAGGGTTAGCAGTAAAGAAAGGTCGTTTTCTAGTCTGCGACGGGTCAAATGGGGAAGCCAATTTACCTTCAAAGCACATGGCGCTCACGAGAGTCAGAATGATAGAGGGGGTGATATCAGCCGGTTCTAGAATAGTTTTGATGTTACCCTCTGTTTGTGCTGTTTGTTGATTTCTATCCTTGATTCTTCCGAAAAGTTTACAAAATCAAGGCGTCCCAGTGGCTCGCCATAGTACTTAAGACACTCCTCAATGTAGCGGGTATTAAAAGAGAATCCTTGTTCTCCAAACAATCTGTTGGCAATGCGTAGAGTGAAACTGTTGATGACGTCGTTCGTATCTTCCAGAACATTACTAATGTTTATATGAATATCATTTATATTCTCTATTTCCAAGGCAATATCCATCTGAACTTTCGTATTCCCTCCAGCTCCCAGTTCCAGCATTCCTAGTGCAGCAGAGATACTGAGCGGGGAGAAAAAGATATTCGACGCCGAGGAAAATGTGCGGATATTGTTGTAAAGTTTTGCTGAAAACTTGTTGCTTACTCTTGAAAATGAATGGTGAAATCCTCCATCAATCGATTCAAGACCTGCGCTCAAAAACAGCAGGTGCAACAAAAGGACAGACGATTTTCCAAACACCATGTTTTTAGTTTTCTGTCCTCTACCTAGACCTTTTCCTAAAGTCTTATATTTAAAGTTATTTTAAATGGGTTTAATGCGTTGCAGCATACGTGTCCTGCCCATTTGATAATTACATTTGAATACAGGATGGGAAAAATTTAAATACTATTTAGGGCACGTTAAATATGCTTCTCAACAAAAGTCAGGAAACCTGCCTACTGCTATTTAATTTTAGCCATCTAACGCAAAGCCACAATTACCCCTGTAAGTATTATGTGACATTTCTTCTTCATCTGTTTTTCAATGTTAAAATAAGTGATAATCATATATTTTAGGGTGAGGTAAGTAAAATGGGTATCATTCCAGTTGCAGTAGGCCATAAAGACTTGTGCCATTGCAGCTGCAGCATGGGTCGCTACAAGCCTTGCCATCTACAGTTTAGCTGCAGCATGTCACAACCAACGGCACTTGAGCAAAATCTGCTGTTGGGACGGTGGGAATGAGGGTTGAACCTTCAATGGACTTACTTAAGACCCCATTCCCATACCAGGATCGGTCCATCTCCGTGGGGATTCTTGCTAAATTGCTTCCAGCTTAAGCAGCTCTGGTGTCTGACACACCTACTGAAGCTGGTAAGCGATAGTTAGTTACCTTTACCCCTTTACAGCTTCAGTAGGCGTGCCAGACACCAGAGCCGTTTAAGCTGAGAGCAATTTAGCGAGAATCCCGTAGTTGATAGATTGATCCCCAGTTAGTACGATAGGGTTTGGAAATGGTCTCTTAGAGACAATTCCCAGAGACTATCGTACTAAATTTGGATCGAACTATCTCCAAGGGGATTCTCGCTTAATTGCAATTAACTTAAGCAGCTTATATGTCTGCCACACCTACTAAAGCCGATATGGGGTAATTAACTCTCGTTTAGTATCTTTAGCAGGCGTGCCAGACATCTAAGCCACTTAAGCTGAAGGCAATGTAGCAAGAAACCCCGTAGAGATGGACTGATCCTGTGAGATCCTGTGAGTCTTAGTTAGACAGTTGAAACGTTTGTCAGCAACTTTCTACAATCACATCTGAGCTTATCTGTATCACAATAATAACCAAGCTTCTACAATTTTCAAAACAAAAAATCAATTATTACGAGGCTATAAATCGTCTCCTGTAGATGAGTGTCATTGCCTCGCTTTCAAGAAACAAGATCGCTAGGTCAAATCGCAGAAGTGAAAGTTCAATATGTTATGTAGGTTCATTTCTCCCAACAACGTGGGTTTTCTGATATGCATTACCTAAAATTAACCTTCCTACCAGTACGGTTTTTAATGCATTTTGTTATAACATTCACACTGGCCATCAAGCAATATTTCCTTATCAAGAATAGGGGAGGGGTGGAAAATTACTTTAGGGCAACATATAACACTAAATATACAAATGGAATCCCCTTAAAATAATGGCAAAATCAATGTTATTCTAAGGAAAGTTCGATGGATTTACCTTTTAATACATACAATCAACAGTATAGTTTCAATACGATTTGACACCAGAAAGCAAATTCAATAAAATCAACCAGACGGTAAACACCGGAAAGCTTTATCAATTTCACCAATTTGTTTATTTCCAACAGCGCACTTTCGCGCATGCGCAGTCGTTTAAATCCTGTGCTCTTTAGTGCTCACACTGTTGCCGAAGAATCAGCTATTTGTTTTTGTGTGCCTTAAAAAATAACAACTGTTCATTTTGGGTAAAAAAATGAATTTTCCTGGGGTTAACTACAATTTTCCCATACTAGCCAATGGTTAATGAATCCATTTCTACATTCATAGTTAGTCCCTGTTTTTTTTTTTTGTTTTTGTTTTTTTTTTTTTTCTAAAAAGTTTAAGAGATAATTACAGAGAAAAGCCATCTGTGGGGGTCACGTGGTCCGATGACAAGCACAGATTTTAGAATAATTGTTATAATTGCCATTTTGGTGGTAAAATAGAATTTATTATATTTTATGAGGTGTTTACAAAATATAGATTACTTACGAAGAGTTGTTATCCCTTTAATTATGTGAACTCAGTTAAAGAACTGATGCCAAATTTACACCGAAAAGATTATGAAAAGTTTTAAAACAAAATTCAATCCTTGTTTTCCTTCATAAGTCGGAAAAGTAGGACAAAACCAAATAAAACTGATTTTGGGAAAAATATTCCACATTAAATGTCAAGTCTGCATATAATGAACGCTTCTATACCGCACAAAATACAATCCGAAATTCCACGGTTCCTGTCAGATTTACGTAAAGTCGCTCAAAGAAATCCCAAGGACACATGAAGACCAGTTACACGATTTATTTGTTGACGCTCGCTAATTACATGATCTACGCGAAGTTTCCAACTTCGGAACCCTCTCCCATAACATGTGTTCGTCTTTTAACTCTCTCAAGTGGTCTCTAAAAAATGTCCACTCAGATATTAATTCCAAAGGCTTATATCCAAAGTTCTTATATCAGGTGGATCCAATGCTGTATTATTGCGATTATCTATTGTCTCGCAATTTCTATGAAGTACGACAAGCCCTGGTTGATGAGAGGTATGAGAAACCAACAACGAAGATATATAAACAGTATGCCACTCCGCAAAAGGACATATTCCAAACACACTAAATAATAAAGGGATTGTGAAAAGGTTTAACATGTTGTGGCATATCTCAAACACCTCTCTCGCAGATAAACAATGATTCATCAAGATACAACAAGATACCTTAATTTGACAGTTTGTAACACGAGATCTGTACTCGTTTTAATGACATTCTGATCGCTTTTTTAGTATTCTACACACGGTGTGTGCTCTGCGATACAGAAGCAAAAATGGTTCTGGTGGCGTTTAAAAACACATGTATAGTTTTGCCTGCATACAAATACCCCCGTTCTCTCTCCCAGACGAATAATGATACATCTAGATACAATAAGGTACATTAACTTGGCAGTTTGTAATACTGTCTGTACTCGTTTTTATGCCATTCTGTTTTGTTCTGTGCCTCGTGATACAGCAGCAAAATTACTCTGGTGTCCTTTAAAAACTAATTAAGATCTAAACAATATGGGTGGGACAACTTTTAATAATGAAAAGGTTTCATAAGAATATTTTGAATAAGCTATATCAGAAAGACTCTCAACTACGTACAACACACCGTTTTATAACAATAGAAGTGATCGTACAGTAGGCCTATTTACTCAACATTGTTAGAAGCTGTTGGTGAACCACATCTCATTTCATAGCTGCAGAACAACAAACCCAACTATTCAAATCTTCCTACCCCCCCCCCCCCCCCCCCCGACTTTGAACCGCAGACTGCTGGAAACGGTAACAGAGCAAGAGGAACGAAAAAGAACCAAGACTAACACATATAGATCGCAGCTTTAACAGATAAAGGAACCTGTATGGTCACGCCATGGAATCATGTGGCTTTAACGGATAAATCTGGATATATACCATTCCACTGTGATCACCAGAAAGTAAGTAGACTAACTGAATCAAATAACTAGCTATACAAAATCACAACAAGAGGTGATGGTTCGATCCACTTTAGCCCAAACGTTTTTTTTTTTTTTTTTTTTTTTTTTGAAAAAACATAATATATAACATAATTTTATGATCATTCTCTACCAACATTTTCTCTAGACATCGTCCGAAGATATATATTTTCAAAGCTTAGCAAAAAACGGCTTTTCATGGTGACAGATTTCTTTTAGCATCACAATTTTTTGGTGAATAAGTGATTTTTGGTGGACATGCAAAAGCTTATATTTCACTTTCTGCCTTGATTTAATTATTTTCATATCAAAATGAGATGTCTCAATTCAAAGTCAAAATAGGGCCATTTTCTATGCATTATTGACAATATTACCTTTGACAACTGAAGTTCACCAGGGGTTCCTCCCATACCTGACAGGTCAGCGTTGGACGAGAACAGGTCGGTCATCCCAAGACTCTCAAGTGGTTCTTTTAAATCAATCCGCATGTTTTCTAATACAAACGCAGGGAGCGACAGTGACACATTTGTCTCCTGCATAGAACACCGAAGTCTGTCGAACTCATCAAACGTAAACTCAGATTCAAAAAGGGTGAGTCCATCACGCTGGTCGGGCAGTATAATCAGCATGCTGGTCGTTGGAACGTAGTAAGGAATTTCTATCATGGAGGCCTGCCATTTCTTGCTATAGGCATACCTAAATCGACCTGTCTGTGTCATCATATCCACTAACTTGGGGCGAGGATTAGCAGTATAGAAAGGGCGTTTCCTGGTCTGCCTTGGATCAAAGGGGGAAGCCCAATTGCCTTTGAAGTAAACAGCACTTACAAGAGCCAGAATGGAAGAGTTGGTGATGTCGCCCGGTTGAAGAATATCTTCGATTTTAGTTTCTGTTCGTTCTTTGATCCATTTGTTGATCCCAACCCTTGATTCCTCCGGAGAATTTGCAAAATCACGGCGCTCCAGCTGAGCGCCATAGAACGTAGTACTGTCTGCAAGGTAGGTAGAATTAAAAGAGAAACCCTGTGCTCCAAACAGTCTATTTACAATGTAGAATATGAAAGTGTTGTTTGAGTTGGTCGTATCTTCAAGAACGTAGCTAATACTTTCATGTACATCGACCGTGTTCTCTATCTCCAAGGCTATGTCTATCTGGATTTTGGTAGTGCCTTGTGCTCCAAGTCTCAGCATACCCAGTGCAGCAGAGACACTGAGCGGGGAAAAGAAGGTATTAGACACTGAGTCTAATGTGCTTATCTTGGCATAAAGCTTTACAGAAAACCTGTTGCTTACTCTTGAGAATGGGTGACTAAAACACCCAGCACTCAATCCAGAAAATCCAATCAGAATGAGGTGTAGAAACAGGATAGAAAACTTTCCAAGCACCATGTTTTGTTTTCACTCTTTCTCTGCCTAGCCCTTTCCCTTGTCAATTATATTATAAAGTACCGGCAAAACGGCTTCGTGGTTTTGATATAGAGCGCACCAAAAACAGGTTTGCATGTTTTTTCCTGCATACAAATATTTTTTCCTCTCTCCCAGACGAATGAAAGTGCGTTTACGTTTGTTAGATTATTTGATTTAATTGTCGGAATGGAACATCCTTATTTAAATGCCATTCTCATCGTCTCCCTATAATGTATACAAGGTGTGTCTTATGTTACATTGTACAACTATACGAATTGCTCTCAATATGGAGACACAGAGTGGCTAATTGACATCTTTAAAAAACTAATTCAGTTGTCTGCAGCATGTTTTTGGCGTAATGTGTCTAAATATGTAACTTAACAGTCTACAGTCTACAACTTTATGTAAAAGCAGTAAGGGATATTGAGTTCTGCTTCCAGTGAACACCTTACAAAGTACACTGCCATTAATGCTTCAATAATCTCAATATAGCCAACAGTCCGAACAGCAGACTTTATTCAAATTACATGATAATTGCAGGCAGCCAACAAAATATTATAACAGTTACAGATGTCAAAAACAAGAAATTTAGCTTGTTTTTGACACTTTCAGTTAACAATATTACCCAACAGCAATATCTGTTAAACAGCTATGATTCTTAGTAAAAAAGTTATTTCTATCTTTGCGAGCACAGGGGATGTTTGATGTTTAAAAAGGGGGTGCGAGGATACATTAGGGAATTATGAAATTTGATGTTCATCGCTGCCCAAATGGATTGGCTAGCATTTACGTTTTTCCTCGTGCTTTTTTTTTAAATTTGTAGAAGCATGCGAATGGGTGAAAACAACACGCAGCACTTAATCAAAAAATTCCAATCAAAATTAGTAGGTGTGGCAAACTTTTTTCAGAAACCATGTTTTGTTTTCTCTCCTCCTTTTCTGCCTATCCCTTTTCCTTAAGCCTTATATTGTAGCGAACCAGGTAAAATATGCATGTTTTTGTCTGGATACAGCATGCCATTAAAAAAACGGCCACTTTAATAGCTATCGCTGTCTGCATCTTACGTGCAAGCACGCAAGTCCCCGACAGTGATAATGATAGGGGGATTACGATGGCCAGCGCAGGTCGCTCAAAGCGGCAGGCACTGTCGCCGCTGTTAAACCAGTAGTTAAGTCTTGGGACATATCCGCACTATGCCAATAATTATCCCGACTTTCGATTTTTCGAATTGCAACTTTTAGTTAAGATAGGAAAAACGTTTAATTGCCTGATAATCTATAAATTCTATTTTTTCTCTTTGTAAACTATTTTGCGTTTTGTGTTTCTTTTAATCCCGTAATCAGAAAAAAATACTGCAGAGAGTTAAAACTTAACATGGAATATTTTTTATCATAGTTATTTTTGAGTGCAGATTAAATTATTTTGGTTTTATTCATCAAAAAAAGTATGTAATTGAGTGACAAAAATATCCAGTGATCTATTGTGAGATATTTTGGTCAATAATGTCAAATCTGACATAAGATGTCATTCAAAAGAAAAGAAAACCCTGGAAAACCATATCAACAGTTTAATGTCAGTATTTTAATACTTTTATTAAAGAAAATGATAAACTCCGGACAGTGATATGCTACACAGGCATAGAGCTCATTACAGTAAATTATGAAAAGTAATCAATAGCGGGCATGACCTCCAGCAGCCGCTTACAGCGCCCTCATCCTACATGGCATACCCTGTGACAAGGTTTTCAGAGTTGGGATGGGGATAGCATTCCACGCAATGATATTTGCCTGTCATAGTTCATCACTATTTACCGGCTGATGACCATAGCTATTACTTCTGCGAGTTATTTCCGCCCACAGATTTTCAACTGGGTTCATATCTGGTGAGTTTGCAAACCAGGGCAGTTGCTGAACCCCTTGGTTTTGAAAAAAAAAGCACTGATTCTGCGAGCTCGATGTGGGGCGCGTAGTCGTCTTGGTATACAAAGTTGTTCCTGAAGATGGCTCTTACAAAGGGAAACTCTATATCTGCCTTCATCACTGAAAACGACGTGGTCCCCAGTCCATTATATTGCAGACGGCGCTGTATATGACCTGCTGTTAACAGTGGTTTCCGTACTGGTCTTCATGCAAAATAACCGGCTTGCAGTGATCTCTTGTTCACGAGGGACATTGAAACGGGCGTTTGAATGACATTCTGCCAATCTCTTCTGAGGACACTGGTTGTCTTCGTACGACCAGCACGGCACAGTCTAAAGAGAAGGTGATCCTGTCTTCTTGTTGTGACTCGAAGACACCCTGGTCGAGGTCTTGGAGTAGGTGCGCCTGTTGTAGCATTTCTTTGGAGGACTTGACTAACGATTCCCTGATGAATGATAAATTTCCTGGCAATGGCTACCCGTTTATGGCAGGAATCCCATAGTAAGCTGCGTTGCTTAGCTGTCGAACCATATCTTCTCTAAGGTACCTGTCAAGTTTCAGAGCGATCCCTTTGTTGCTTCTCGAAATACACTCCAAACCCATGCGTTTATATATATATATATATATTACTTAGAACTTGACCTAGATCTCGACAGGATGTGCCACCTTGCATGCTTAGACACTTGAATTACAGGTGTAATGTGCGAGTACTTAACGGCCTATAAAGAGTACTTACTCACACTGGACAATAGAAGTGTCACCCCTACTGAACCAATACTTTTGGTGAGATAAATGACTGTGGAATGATATGCTCCTGGTATCATTTTATTAACGTCAAATTTCATTTAAAAAAACACAAAATGAGAACAAAATATACATTCTACCAAGATATGCAGTTTCAAGTCCAAAATTATTACTTAGTGGCATAGCCTCGTGACCTAATAATAGCTGCCAGTCTGCGATGCAAGGATTCATATAATTGTCTGATGCGTTCAGGGCTTCTCCTGGCCCAAGCATGAAACACTGAACCTTACAGGGTTTGTCTGCTGGTTGGACGGGCATTTGTCAAAAGTTTTGACATATCATTCCTTACATTTTCTATTATGTTTGTATCCGGACTCTGGGCAGGCCACATCACCCTGCGAATGTCCTGTTGGTCAAACCAATCATCAACTGCTCTGGGTCTGTGACAAGGAGCATTGTCATCCTGGTGAACAAATGGATAATTCCTGTCACCAAACATGTTAGTAATAGACGGTAGCAAGCCTGACTCCAAAACATCGATATATTTCTGGTGATTCATGTTTCAACTACCAGTTCACCCACGCCATGGATGCTGATGCAGCCCCACACCATGATAAATATGCTTCTCCGGGTTCGAAAATTCAGTGCATGTGGTTCAAATGCTTTACCAGCAGTTCGCCAGCATCGGACCCGTCTGTCATCAGAGGTCAGACCAAAGCGACACTCATCAGAAAAAAACTATATAGGACCAATTGCCATGGACTGTCTAGTTCCAGATCCTGTTGGCCTTAGTTCACTCTACATTGCCTGTTTTGTAACGATATAAGAGGTTTCAGTCTTGCTACCCTGCTGTACACTCTCTGAGCATGTAACCGACGCCTAGCAGTTTTCACAGATAGATTCATATGTGTGAAATTGTTCCACTGTGTTGTCAACTGACAAGCAATGTCGAACCTTGATAACCTGGGCATCAAAATCAGTCGTCGGTCTTCACGGTCAGTAGTTTTTCTTGGACAACCCATCAGAGGCAATTTGTCTCTTGATACAGTGTTTCTTTACCGAGACCAGACCCTCTGCACGGTTCTGACTGAACAACTCAACTGTATCGATATTCTGACATTGCTTATATTCTGCCTCTTCAGGTTAATAACTTGACGTCTATAATCGTTAGATAATTGCCTGTATCTTGTCATATTGGAGGAAGACAGGAATAACATTTGCTGTACATGTACAAGATCAACAATACAATTCCAGGGTACAGCAGTTTTACACTCATTAGTCACATTATAAGTAGACCAAGCGTTATAACTACCCAAGATCTGCCTACTTTGACACTTCTATTGTCCAGTGTGTGTATATTGTACTGCAACTAAAATAAAAGACCACGGAATTCACCATGCTGTCCTTGCTCATCATCATTGCTTTGAACAATCCCATATACATATAATAATTTGATGGTCGCTGATACCGTAGAATTAATCCGAATTGCTATTACTCCCATTTTCAAAGCTAAGACATCGCCGGACTTGAAGATTTAAAAAGCACTAGAGACCACCGTACCTTGAAGCGACGCCCAGTCAACTTCAACACAACACCCTCGAACACAGTCCTGCGAACTTAATTACACACTGTTACAATCAGCACTGTGTGTGTGTGTGTGTGTGTGTGTGTGTGTGTGTGTTTTAGATGGACACATACTTGGATAGCATGAGGTGAACGCGGCTGCCTAGTAAAATGACACCCTAACTTTAATGGTTTACTGGTACCACCACGCGTCGCGGGAACGCATATCCACCTTTTGAGCAGAATGTAACATTTAAAATGGAAATTAGGCAAAATATCTTTTTTTTCAGACAGGTAATAATTATCATCGGGAAGTCAGGGACACCCCACTACAAGTGTGCTTGTGACAGTTGAGAATTATTATCCGAACAGTATCTGTTAAAATCCGGGTTAATATTAAAACGTCACCGTGATTAAATGTATACGATGTGTAAACTTCAACATAATAGTCAAACTTAGGCAAAAATAGAAATCATTAAACCAAATCGAGTCCGATTGCTGTATATGTTCTGGGAAGGTTTTTAGTGAAAACTAATAATGATAGTCTCTTATGCTAATCATAATCTAATTTTGCTTATAAGGTGTTAAATATCACTATTTATTCAATCGGCATGTAAGCTTGCTGGACTACGGACCATGACGTAACAGTTTACTTGTATCTTATGTTCAAAATACTTTGACCAGCTGAATATTGCTCATGTATTGAAGCAAAATAACCCTACGGAATCTTGTATTGTCGTTATATACATATGTGACATTTTGACAAATTTTGAAACTAAAAGTTTTATTTCTCTTTTCAACAAACAAACCTGACATTTTCTCTGCAAGTATATGAAGAACGATTCTCTATCGATGGATGCTGATAATATTATAATGCACTGAGACTAGTAACGTCACCTCACATCAAATCAGCATGTTCTGATGGAAATTCATATGTTTCGTCTGTAGATGACTTATAAACTTTTCACTTTATACACTAACACTAACACACTTTGAAGAAAGTCACGGATAGACCGAAAGCTTTGTTAGGTATAGCTTAATTTAGTGTAGAAAGTAAAAATTGAACTGAAAATTAAACATTATTATTATTACTATTATTATTATTATTACCACTCTTGCAACCCGAGGGTTGGATAATTAGAATCATTGCATCATAGTTTAATTAAAACCACTAGTGAATAAAAATAAAGGAATATTAAAAGACATATGTAAACAGATTTAAAACAAAATGACTAAAATGCAAGGTTAAAAAATGAAATAAAAGTCTATCAGTTTATTTTGAAACTTGTATATCGCACTTGTTAAAAAGTCACAAATTAAGTATAAGGAATCAGCATGTTGTTTATGCTTATCATTAGCATTGACAAGCATGATGGCGATAAGCGTGTTAAAATGTGTACGTATGTTTTAGATAAAATAGACAACACTAGAGTTAGTGAAGAGGTATCCGTGCCATGTAATGAGAGAGCTCATTGTGATACTGCACTCGTTTTGTACAGATAATCCGCCCTCTAGATTATGACACATTTACGTCACGTTAATTCTAACCTATATGAATCAAATGGAATGCGGGTTGAAGAAAACCCTCTAAACTCCAGGGTGTCACATAATGCCTGTGTTCTCATCCTCGGTGCATTCCGCAATCTCGTCATTATCAGTTTCCTATCTTAGCTGAAGATCTTCCGCATTTTCGGGATAACTGCGACCTAATTTTACATTGTTCAGTTTATCTGTGACGTCATACTTAATATTTAGGCGCTGCAGCCTGCAGCTGCGACCTCTATTTGAAATCAATTCTTATTTATATCAATTACTAGTCAGAATGAGAGATAATATTTCAAAAGCCATGCCAAATGGGACATTCAGCTGACTGCGCCCTAGATGAAGGAGAACGTGAAATGGGACATGTTATGGTTGATTGGGCAGACATGTTGTTTCCGAAACATGTTTGAACACTTGAAACTACGGATGATGTCACAAATTCATGTCTAGATATTGAGATCTTCGGCGACCTTAATCCACGCCCTTACGTTAGGCTAACTGCCATAAATGGGATGATTGATAGCGTAGGGTTTTGATGATAGTGAATGTCGTCCAGACAAAACTGCTAACGTAGAAAAAGACGTAGTGACATTTTGAACAGAAATCCATCACACTAAAGAAGCGCTGAACAGAGAGAATATTTTCAGTAATACTTGCAATATGATATCAGAAATGTCAGAGGAATCAACGCGGCATATTTTGTCCGCAGACGCCATCCAGGAAGTAAATGACGACACAGAAGCAGACGATAGGCCGGAATCTCCTGCTAGGCTCAGCGTTCAGGCGGGCAACACGTACCAAGTGCCCCAAATGACGTCAAAGGAAGAAGATCACCCGAAAACCATGCGTACCCCTTCAATGGCAGAAATCTTTGGCAACAGGAAAGCAACATTGGCAGCAGCGTTGTTGCTGCTTATATACTTTCTCGTCTGTCTGTCCATGCGCGTTTCCGTCGCTACAGCCGGAGGTTTCTTTCTGTCACATTATTTGAGAAGCATGAATGCCACTTTAGCAATAAGTAATGCTTTCTTTGATAAATTGATTATGCTGGGTGAGTTTTATTGTCGTTTTCACATCAACTTCATTCAAACTTTTCTTTTGGTTCTTATTTTTGAAGAGCAGTACACTACACTTGAGACGGTGTATACTTTTATACGTGGTTCGTATCATACAGTTTGAAGTCAAGGAGGTCAGCATTTCAGATCGCAATATATAGTTATGTACATTATCTTTGCCGAGTTTATCTCTATCTGATTAGATAACATGTATAATAAAGCTTAAACATCACTCATTCAACGATTAAAGGGACAATAACTCTATATTTCACAATAAAAACATTGTGAACAACTCATAGAAATATAATATATTCTGTTGTACAAGAAAAATGGCAGTTATAGCTATTATTCTGATATCTGAGCTTGTCTTTAGGCCACGTGACCTCCACTGATGGCTATACTCTGTTATAATCTCTTAAGAGATTTTAACAAAAAATCAAACTTTTTCGAAAAAATACCAAGGACTAACTTTGAATGTAAATATGGATTCATTAACCACTGGTAAGTATGGAAAAATTGTTGTTTACTCCAGGAAAATTCATTTTTTTGGCCAAAACGAAGAGTTATTATCCCTTTAACTGTAATATTAATTCGAACGGAACTGCCATTAGACAAAACTTTCCATATTGGAGATACTTGCCTTTTGAAATTATAAAGTCTTGGCCTCTAACATTCTGCCACAATCTATTTATCAAGATTGCTTTGAAATCAGCCATTAGATACAGTTTTCACTTTCTTTCTTTCTTTAATATAAGTTGATCAATTTATTTGTTCGTTCGTTCGCTTGTCTGTCCTACCGCTCACTTATTTATTTATTTATCTATTTATTTATTGTTTAATTGTTTGTTTGTCAGTTTCTTAGTCTGCTTGTTTGTTTATTGAATTGATTGTTTTTTGGTTTGTTTGCTTATCGAGTTTTTTTTTCATCTCTCCGGTTACTATCCAGGAGCTACTAAAAGCTTTTCACTGTTATGTGGTCTTGCAGCAGACGTCTGGTTCGGTCATTTCTTCATGATTATATTTGGATTCGTGGTGTCATTTGTGGGTAAGAATAAAACATGACGTCACCATTTACAAGACTGAGTTACGTCAGCATTCGATGATAGCCATGCAATGTGCGTTAGATCTTTACACGGCAGAAATGAGCTTTCCTGGAAATTCCGCAATGTTTCCTTTATCACTCAGTTATGCCATATCTACAAATTACGAAATGTCTTGGAAACATGCAGAATGTTTCGAATTTTTATGGTTAAGAGTGAAATTCCTCATTCTCTATCTGCAAAGCGAGAGGGATTTAAAACTAGAAATCTTAGAACTCGAACACGGTTTATGGATCGTCACTGTGTGATCTGTTTTGAATAGGTACTTTTTTCTACCTTGGTGATTAAAGATAAACATTGTTGATATTTCTAGAAAAATTAAAGTTTTGCGATATAAAGGTCTAACGCTCATGGTGTGCTTTTAAGAAAAAGCATGTTGGTATAAAATGTAAAGCGGTGAAGAATGTTGGAGATTTGCATTAAAAGTCGTAAAGGATAACTAAATAATCGGTAAGATTTAGGATTCGGGGAATATGGTGAAAGCATTAAAAGTGTATCGCTATGTTTTGGCGTTCACGTTGCCGCCATATGAAGGTGAATCAACATTACATGTATAAATCAATCTTTTTCGTGGATTTTTTTTTCTTTCAAGCTATTTGCTTGTTTTTACTGCAATGCATATTGCCAATCTTCCTTTTAGGTTTGCTGTTTGTTGGTGTCCACTTTGCTCTGCCGATAAAGGTCTGAACCTTTTTATGTCTTTTTTTCTATTCATATAGAAATGAAGCAAAACATTTTCTATTCTATTAAAATTTTTCAGTTGCAACATATATATCTGTCTTGGTTAATTGAGTCAAGAAAACTCTCATTGAGATGAGCACAATACGTGGAACGGCCCACATATTCCACGCATCAATACATATCTTAAAATATGTAATGTGTTAACTGGCAAGGGATGAGGTAGAATCTAATACTTGTGGTGTGAAGGATTCTGGTATCTTAATGAACAGGTGTTCCCGGTGGTGGCGAAGGATCTTGGATTGACGGGGTTTGTGTTGTGTGGCCTTGCCAGTGCCTGCTTCTACCCCGTTTTCCCTGTCATAGGTGCAAATTATTTTCATCGCCGGAACCACAAGAACGCGTTCCTGCACTGGTAGGTAACTCGTGATTTACCGTATGTACTGATATTACCTTAATAGTGTCTGTGACGTACTGGATAGCATGTACTTTACACAAATATAATCTCATTGGCTGGATTTCCCTTCAGGGGGGCGCACAAGGTGATTTTTCATAGAGATTTACACAGGTGACGAAGACAAAGATACTGTAACATGTAAGACACAAAACGCAAAAATCACACAGCCAGTTTGGCCAGTTTGGCCTGTTTTATTTATGTTGAAAAGGAAAAAAGAGAGACTTAGAATCTTTTATTGCATTGTCTTGTCCCTTGTAAGCCAAGTGCTTGTACTAATAAACGTAAACATTTTTACCATGAAGTAAAATGAAGCTGGTTTTTGTTGTTTTTTTGCAACAAATTTTGTTATTCATGCAAATGCGGTGAAGTGCCAATGAACCATTAAAAAACTTTTTGGGAATTTATTACTATCTTGCACCGTTCACATTGACGACGTTTTCATTGTTGACGTATTCTATGTGCACTGTCTCAACTAAGTTCTTTTATAAGAGCGTCCATTTTGAAAATATATATTTAAAAAAATTTGCCTCCCTTTTTCTTCGCTCAATCATTCATTCCTTTTTTCGTACATTTGTTTTCGTCTATTCTTTTCTTTCTTATTTTTCTTTCTTCCCTAAGGCTGATATTTGCGGAAAAATTGAGTGAAACCATCGTCAAAGTGCTCTTCGCTATACAGTATCTCTACCACGATATTTACCAAGACTCGTGGCAAATGTTCCTTGCCGCCCCAGCAGCGACTATGCTGGCCTTTATATTCTTCATGGTTGGCAAAGGGTCTTGGCCAATAACTCGTAAATCAGGTAAATACCCTAAGTCATATAAACGACAGTCAGTCGCTTGTCTTTGTATTTTTAACGAAAAAGAGAAGTGGACAATAGCTCGTAAACAAGGTAAAAATCTTTAAAGTCATAAATAAGACACAATATACAAGGACAGCAATTTGATGAAACATTGTGTTGATGTCGAATTGTTCCAAAAACAAATCAAGTGCAAAATAATCGCCCTCTTTCGTTAGGAATGTTTTCATTTCAAATAAAACGCGGATATAAACGACAATATATATGAAATCATCGCTTTTGATTTACAAAACACAATAAAACTGATTATATAACATCATTAATAATGTAATGAAATGGCAATGTCATGCACCTTGCATACATGTATCACATTCCATTATCAGGCCTTTATAATTTGTAATGATAATAACGGTACACTGATGTCTGATTCATAAATTTTATAGGGAGCCAGTTGCTACGTGGAGTTCGAGCTACCATAGAACGGTTGCGAGGACGGCAGCAATCCCCTCGTCAATCTTACCACGGCCTTGCGGGGAACAAGTCCTCCTCCAGTTTCCACTACATCGGCGAAACCAAAATGTTGATCAACATTTTACTGGTTAACACTTGTATACTTTGCGTAGGAACAGTCACGATCCAGGTGAGGTATCCAGGAGCGTTTACAAGAGTCGACCCGTTTCAGAGTGGGTCAATGTCTATTCAGTCATATCGATTTTAAAGTTCAGAATTTCAACTTGCCTCGGTGTCCTGGCATATTAAAAACAGAAAAGGGGGACACTTTGCTTTACATGTTTTCGCTGATTTGTCTTTTTTTAGTATTTTATTTATACTGTATATATCTCAATATATACCTCTCAATATATACTGAGAGGTGGAAGGGGGAAACTCAAGGGCATATATTGTATGTTTACAAGATGGCTAAAGTTTCGAGTCAAGAATGCCCACGTTTTTTTTTTTTTTTTTTTCAGACAAGCGCAATGTTTCAACTGCAGGGTGCCCAGTTAATACATTTATCTAACACTACCTACGACGACATCAACCCGGCTTACATGGAAGGTTTCACTGCTTTGACCCTTCTGATCGTCATCCCTGTATTTGCCTTCGTACTCAGCCCCCGGTTGGTGATAAAAGGAGGGTTTTATTTTGCTAGCTATTTTAAGATGGGTATGTATGTATGCTAATTTGGTTAAAATGTGGGAAAAAAATACTACCATAGCGATCTAAGATGGATATGTATGTATGCTAATGTAGTTAAAATGTGGATGAAAAATACTACTGCGATCTACATATACTTTAAATTTTAAACCATGCCCAGGAAACACACCAAGTTGGTTTCGCGTGTACAACGAGTGTTTCCTGGCAACCGGCTGGTATCCTAGCTACGTGCAGTTGGAACATCTTTATGGCTGCTGCAGTATATTAACGTTGAACAACAGAGCCTTGAAAAAAAAGATCCGTATTATCTGACACGTAGACTTTAATTGCCTATTTCATTAAGGATGGATAACACTATTGGCACACATATTTGAGTTCTATACATTAAAACCCATATTTTAACATTTTTGGCAGCGTTGGAAGGTTCTGTTATTGACACATCTAAATGTGTTTAAAGTTTAAAGACATACATTTGTTATACTTCTACAGGGAACAAACTAGGGATTTTTGTTACCAAGGTATATCCAAAATAAAATCGTTGGAAAATAATTATCTATACACCAGTTTTGCAGATCTAAATTTACACTTTTGCCTTTCAGTGTTCCGAAATTTACCAGTTTACATTTCCATCGCCTAAAAGCGTAGAAACTCATACACGGATTTAAAAATCGTAATTTTGTCACTGGTTTGATATACCTTGGAGTCAGAGGGAAAATGATCAAATTTTCAAAAAATTTTAAAAGTGTTTTTTTTTTTTTCTTACACAGGTGTAACGCGCAGTGTATTCCTTTAAATTCATTTGACAGCTTGGAATATGTTACGGCATCGTACAAACTCTGTCTTTGCTTTCTTTTCTCTTCTCATGCAGGTATTGGGATGGTGTGTGGCAGTCTTTCGGTTGTGGCCTTTATCCTATTACAGCAGTATATTGTGGACATGTACCCTGACGGGGACAAGACTGGGTATGCGCTGTTCTATCAGGTTCCACAGTACGCCCTGGTCAGCGTAGCTCAGGTCACCCATATAGCAGGTGCAGTATCGTTATATGTCAACACATGGATTGAAATTTTACTTAGAAGAGTAACAGTGTTATTCAGTTACTTGTTTAATCGAAAGGTGAATGAATTAATGAATTTATTAACCGATGAATCAGTTAATTGTCTGATTAATCATCACAAATGAAGATTAAGACCCCATTCCCATAGATATTTAGATCGATCTATCTCCCTGGGGAGTCTCATTAGATTGGTGTCAGCTTAACAAGCTTAAATATGTGTCCCGCCTACTAAAAGCTGTAAGGGGATAATTAACTATGGTGCGCGCTCGGCTGACTGCAATTTAGCGTGAACCCCCAGGGATTTAGGTCGATCTAAATCTAAATCTCTGGATCGATCAGAATCTCTGGGAACGCACTCTTAGATAAATGAATAGATGTTGACAATCAATGTACGATGCGGTCCTTTACATGTCCCATACCTTATGTTTCAATTGGACACTTCTCTGTGATGCTTTAGATAAAGTGACATCACGGCAATTTTTATCTACATAGTGACGACATTGCGTTTTTCATCTGCATCTTCGTTTGCGCTCTCATCATCTGATTAAACACATTGTAGATTTCGCCAGTGATGAACTTCGTCTTTGTCGTCCTTGTAGTTTGATAAAGCTGTCTAATTTTCTTGTTTTATTTTGCTATTTTAGGGACATATTAAAGTTTACGTTTTGTGGATGACTATCTCCATATTATGTATGTTGTGAAACCTAAAAAAGATTCAGATCTGGTACGATGTTATTTTCACTTTCAGCGTTGGAATACAGCTACCAGGGTGCGCCACAGATGCTGAAGTGTGTGTCCGTTGCCATCTACGAACTAGCCATTGGACTCTCATTCTTCGTCACGCTGATTGTCGAGAAGATAAACCTAACCAATGAATGTAAGGTTGATTTCGATAAACCTAAATAAACCTGAATACGATACAGTCCCTGGCAAAGAACGCCGTTTTTTTTTTTTACCTTTGTTAAAGACTTCAACCTGGGGGAGGGGGGTGTATAAGCCTGCATGTCAGTTGTACAGTGCGCTGGTCCGTGTATTCATGACTATAATGTAAATACACAACTATTGAAAAATATGCATAAGTCATGTCTTTAATAAGTTTTCTGAATATCTAACACGTTTCATCTTTAAACAAAGGTTAGTCTTCAATTTAAATGTATTCATTTGTCTGTTCCTTTCACTTATTATCATTATATCTCCCTGTTGGTGTTCAGAACTTGAGAGCCCGTGTAACAGAGAGTCCTCCCTCCATTAGATTCATACATGTGAAGGCTAGCATAGCACCAGTGGATCGAAGTCTAGAACGCGGGAACTCTCTTCTACCCTTTATACCCCCGTCACACTAGAGGAGGAATGAGCAAGAATGCCGTCTGAAAGACAATTCTTTGTGCGTTCCTGGAGCATTTTAAAAATTCCGAGTGCATTCCAAATATTTTTACCCATTCTTGTGGCCGGCCCGAATGTTTTGCTCACGTTAAAATCTTTCGAAGTGCATTCCAAGTGGAAAATTATCGAATGGCATTTGAATAGTATTCTAACTGAACTATGACTGCATTCTAAATATTCTCACAGCATTCTGACAGCATTCGAAACATTATGATCACATTCGAGGAAGGACCGAAATGGCAAGACACTTCAAATCCTGCTAGAATGAGCCAGAATGCAACTCTTATGCATCTCGATCCTATTTCATCCAGCAATCGAACTACACTCGTACGGCATTCGAAGTGTATTCTAAATACTCTGACTGCATTCTGACAGCATTATTGATATTCCTACATGTAGTTTTCCAACTACATTCGAGCTGCATTTGAGAGCTAATACAGCCGAAATGTGCACGAATCAGTCTAGGCGGATTCAGGCTCATTCTGAGTAGGCCTATTCCAACAGCATTCTTACAAGAATTTAGGTCAATTTGAAATTTCTTCCAGAATGAAGTACGAATTTACAAAATTCTTCATTTGGCTGGTTCTGTTTGATTCCTGAATCCGAATAAGTGTGACGGGGCCTTTAACAGAGTCATAGAGAGTTTTTTTTTTACTAGATATTCATTTACTGTATATTTAAATGTGACATAATCACTTTTTATTCAGGTATGCATCATCGCGCATTTCATCGTGAACTGTGGGTACAGTATGCCGAAATCACTGTTAAATTGTTGGCAGTAATTCACTCTTGGCAATTATCTAAAATTACATTTTGAACCAATTGTTTTTCAAATATACATATTTCAGCAAGTCGGTTCGACCCATACGACGCAAGAGATGATAGCATGGAGTACACCATGACAATATTCCCACTGGTTGTTTCCACACTCGGCGCATGCGTGTTTCTCGCCCTGGCGGTGCGGGCGTACCGTCAATACTCTGGAGCCTCGAAACAGTACAGTCCGCGGTACAACCAAGTCCGATATGGGAGTATAGTGGTTGGCAAGACAGGCAATAATGAAAACGCCTCGTAAATGTGGATAAATCAAAGAAATACAATACACGAACAATGTGAGTGACTTTGCAAAATCTACACAGAGTGCGTAACGAACTGTACACCAATACGCACATAATACACGCCAGTAGGCCTAATATATTTTAATATAATTTGAAACAAGTATTGATGTCATTATGAAATTGACATGTAACATTAGGCATTGCAAACTTTGTTTTTGTAACATAAGGCATTGCAAACTTTGTTTTTATTTTAACTTAAAAGTTAAAACTTAAAAAGAGGAAACAAAGCTGAGCTGTGTTGAAAAGCTGTGTTGAACATTGAATTCGTGCAGTTGAACGACGTCATTCGCACTGATGAATAATATGAATACATTTAGACAGAATATGAGCTTGATTTTTTCTAAGTTTGACGACCAGTTTGATTGACGTGATCTATCTATATTCCTTGTTATCGCATGGTGGGGACTAAGATGAAGGTTGGCACATTGTGGGGACCAAGATGGAATGGGAGATTCGACGTTACCCCTGTAACCTCCCCCCCCCCCCCCAAAAAAAAAAAAAAAAAAATCATTTCAACACTTTCACTTACCTATCGAGAACAAACAATTTTTTTTCATTCCCATGTCCTTCATGTTATTGTATCAATTGCCTTCGCCAAATGTTTTATGACGCACATGATATTCATCCTTTTGAGCACCTCCTTTAGCAAACCCCTATTAAACCCGGTGTGACAAGAATGGTAGTCCTATAGCTTTAACTTTAGTTTGGGTCCCATTATTGTTAGTAGAGGTGAGAGTTAGTCGTATTATTGGGCTTAGTAAATTAGACGAATGTTACCTGTACAAAGTGATGGAGAAGGAACTACGATCCCTAGCGGACTGTTTTAAACTATGTTTTTTTTTTTTTTTTTTTTTTTTTTTTTTTTTTTTTTTGTAAATTGAACGCCAATTAAATGTTTCGAATGACATTGGGTAGAATTTTAGGGACCGTAGTTAAGAGCATGTAGCTTTTTTGTATCACTGAATTGTACGGCGTGATTATTGATAATTCTAATTTGGATTTCATTATGTTATATGTATTCCATTATATCTTATCCATTATCTGTGCCAGCCTTTATATTGAGAATAAATGTCGTACATACGTGTTATATAACATACAGGTTTGAAATAGATAGTTCTATTTTTTTTTTAAATTTCTTCTTTTGTGTATTTTTAATACCTCGGTATTATCTTAATAAAAGTCTGTATTATCTTAATAAAATTCCCATGTATATACATGTATGACAAATGTATCGGTTTTCCTGAACAGATTTCTAAATCAACCCAAGTCACAAAATGTATTAAAGTTAAAATAAAAGATGTTTTATTTATTAACTAATTTATTATTATTATTATTATTATTTTTATTATTATTATTATTAAAACCAGCATGAAAAAATATTTTTTGATCTGATCTTTCATCGAATATGTACCACGTTTGTGTGCTAGAAAACTGAGTTGACAAAATCGCGTGTACTCTTTAATGGAAAGTCACTCAGGATTCTCGCGTGCTATATGACGCCGCTATGCAGTGATCTCCATGTTGGTAGGCGTTGCTGAGATAACAGTTTCCTCATGAACAGCCAAAATGAGGCCAATACGCGGAAAAAATATCATAGCAGGAAGAATGCATATGAACAAAACACTGACAATTACTAGATGCCAAGGTCGATGATGATACTGAACTGAAAGTGAACGGCTAGAATTAACATGGGGGACACTGAGGTCTTGAGTGAGGAACCTCTGGTCAGCGCGCCCCGGGATGAAGTCGATGAACATGAGAGGGAAGAGAGGGCCTTTTCGGTAAACTCCCTAACAACTGACCTGCGTCCCTCGGGATGGTTAACTCGGGCAGCAGCTTGTGTCCTTGTCACGAATTTATTCGAGCGATTGGCTTTTTTCACGATCCAGGATAACCTGGACCGCTTTCTTATAAATGAACTAAATTATACCAACACCGGTGCCTTCACGTGTCATATGATATTTGTAGGTGAGTGAACTGCCGTTATAATTACCTTGGGTGTAAGAGACCATTCCCAGACCCTATCGTACTAACTGTGGATAGCTCTATCTCCCAGGGGATTCTCGCTAAATTGCAATCAACTTAAGCGATCTAGGTATGGGAACTCGGTCTAAGAGGTCAGGTAGAGCTCGAGTTTATAGTATGCTTCTACTGTTTACAATGACCGCTGAAACACAGGGTACTTGTCGCTGATTGGCAGTATTAATTGTCTTGATGCCTGTTCAATCGTGAACAGTGAAGAAGCGGCGAAGTGGGTGTATTTGTAACAGATATTAGTTCCTGGAATTAGCCCAGTGGTACGAATAGAAAGCTATACCAAAGACCACTTGAGCATGATAACGTGAATGACCTATATTTTAAGGCTGCTACAAACAGTGATCCTTGAAGAGTAGCGACACATTTAAAGCGGCTATATATATGTCGCACGAGTCAGGTTATGAATAAAATAAGTGTAAATGAGATTGCTAGCATTTAAGCGCCATTTTTATTGAATCAGTTAAATTAATTTTAAAAAGTTTCTACCCTGCAATTTTTAAAAATCTATAACATGCATATAGGGTCTTTTACCATAACATGCTTATAGGGTCGGTTAGGAGGGGTGCATTCCAAAACCGAACGGTTTACAGGGGCGGACCAGGTTTATTTGAAGGGGGGGGGGAGGTCTGCGGATGCGAAGCCGACCCTCCCCATCCCCCGGCGTGAGGTTTGTGGCCCGCTCAAGGGTCCCTAAAGTTTTTAGTATTTTAGAGGGCGAACGGTGCCATTTGGTACGGTTTAGAACTATGATTCATCTAGTTAAATCTATAATATTAGTGTTATGAAAAATGACGACAGCAGTTTGGAGCTTTGAAACGTTTATTCACCGACTTCTCTTTCACAGAATCTACAAGTATTTTTATTCTATTTTCCCAAAGAATTTCCCATTCTCATATTACAAAACTCTATTCAATATTTCCTAATTAAGTAATTTAAATGAGACTTGTTTATGATTTAAAATATTTAAAATATTTTCCGAGCTACTCATCTTGGATCTTGTCCAACTCAAGTATGCATGAGTTCTACACGTGTTAAAAACGTGCAAATCGATAGAAAAATTAACCAATCAGATCCAACTATATCTGACTCTGAAATGTTCCACTCTTTCTTGCATCGAGAACAGTCTCTACATTCGTTGACACTTTAAGACATTAACTTTGCACTCAATAACTTCCTACACATTTAATTCCGTTTTAATTGTTTTGTAATTGTCGAAAGTGTATGTCATTTGCTTTACAACATTAGGGAATATTAGTGTGATTTTTTTCAGATATTGAAGGGGCCGTCAGAACCCCCCCCCCCCCCCCCCCCCCCCCCCCCCCGACATACCCCCTATATCCGCCACTGGTTTATTCGGCCACCGTCTCTTTCAAAAATGAAAAAATGACATGATTCTTATATTAAAATATGGACATTTGAGTTACTTTAATACATTATTTTATAATGAGGGTGGAAATCACATTTTATCATATATTTAAATGCGTTTAGACTTTTTATTCAATGTTTACATTTTTTTTCGTTGTAATATGTACATAGTCATGCAAATATTGCTAAGTGAAACATTTTTTTATTGCTGGCATTTTCCTATTCCTTTGCACACAGGTATGTCGTCCTGCCTGGCTCTATTTGGCGGTTTGGTGGCCGACACGCTGACTGGGCACTATTGGACCATCTGCTTTGGCTTCGGACTTTACATCATAGGTATGGCCAAGTTGTGGAGTAACGCCTAGCGATGGAGAAGAATAAAAACTAAAAATATGGGTGTGTCGGGGGCGTGGGGGGTGGGTGGGGGGGTACGGTGTATACATGCGAATGTACCTCCAAAAAAGAATGTTTCTTGAAATGAAATGCGAGTGTTTTTTCCTTTTAATTGACTATGTCTTAATTTACCATGTTCTATTAAGAAGTATCTCTGATATTATTTGTGGGCACATTCAAAACGTCGTAGATATCTAGAAATGGGAACTGTATGTTCTATACATGGGGTGTCGGTTTGCTCGAAAGACTTTTCCCTTTTGTACACTATCGTCATTTTGCGAAATAAAAATGTCTGAACTGGTTCACTTTTATAATTAATTTAGGTTCAATTCTAATGGAGATAGCTGCAGTTTCAAAACAGGTATTTATTTAGCAGTTTCAGTCCCTAAAATCATTTAAACTATATTTTTTAATCTAGGACCCACCAAATGAATGAGCCGTCCTGTTGATTTCTTTTGAAGTCACAGTATAAGTTATTGAACAATCGTGTCTAAAAGGCTAATGAAATAAAGTGGTTAATCTCACTGTGGGCGTCCAGGTGTTACAAAATGATTTATGCCACTTGTTTCTTATATGGTTCTGTCTTTCATATTTCCCACAAGTGAAAAGAGACAAATTTAAATCTAAATTTTCTTGTACAGACATGTCACTTACGTACATTACAGCGAAAAAAATGTATATTTCTTCATTGCAGGTTGCCACCCAACAAAACTTGATCATGTCTGCTATGGTTTTTGTTGTCCTCGGAAAGAGTGGACTTAACGCTGTCCTGCCAGTGTACGGAGCTGACCAGGTCCACTCACGGGTCAAGAAAAGGGATTTTTTACACTGGTGTGTTCCTATGAAATAGCTGATAACGTTGAGTTTTGGCTGTGTTGATGCATTGGAAAAAGATAAAAAGTCAACGCTCGGTTCTAAAACAATGACACTTTTTATAATTTCTTTTCAGTATTGCCAAGTGCAAATAAAGTAAGCGTTTACATTATAACTCCGCCTTTCTACTTTCCAATATTGATGACTACTACATTAATTTATGACTCTTAATGTAGCCTACTATCTACGTAAGATATTAATGTCCTAATGCTTCAAGAAGCAAAGGATGATTTTCCTGGAAATCTGTTAATTGCTAAAGCAACTTTTCCTTGTCACTGAGTAACGCCCTATCATAACCGCTGAGAAAATTTATGATCTATTTAACTTATTTCCGAGTTCCTAATTAATATTTAAACGACACGAGCAAAATTCACCACTGATAATATCAAAAACAGTTTTATTGATTGCAATTCTGTGAACAGTGTTGGATGGGATGTATGGTGATTAAGAGGGACATTTTGCTATGTATACTGTTTATTATAATTAATCGAATTTATTTCAGGTTTTATTTCTTCAGAAACGTAGGGGACGCCCTCGCAAATGTTGTTGCAGGCCTCGCGTTTGGACTTCTACTGCCAGACACTCATCAGTTGTGGAGGTTCCTCCCTACGATTCTATCGGTGGCTTTGGCTTTTATCTCCTTTTTAGTTGGCTCCAAGTACTATATGGGTAGCAATGTTCGCTGTAAGTGCTTATCACTCGTATCTTGATAACAGACATTTTATAACGAGTCAAGTGTCATTAAAAGGAGGCGTTTCGCGTTTAATCCTTTTTCCTCGCGGATTTTGTTTTTAATTGACATTATAGTTCATATTTTCTGCATTTTACTTAATTTTGATATGTGGTCATATATGATACTAACATCTACATTTTTGTATAATTTCTTAGCACAGATTCCCTTCATTTTAGATTTTTAAGAAATATAATGGACCTGCTGGAAGACAAATATTGGTCCATGGCCCTATTCACGCATGCGTGCTCATTAGCAAAGAGCGTTAAACCTTAACATGGCAAAATATTAATTTTTTTCTGAAAATATCTACACTTTTGCCATTATCGCCCAGGACTTCCAAAAATGTTGTCAAAATCACGATCTATACCCCCGTTTTATGTGTACTTTTGAAAGTTTCTTGCTTTTCATTGTCGTAATGTGATTAAAGACTGAAAAAATTCACTCGTTCATGACAGTATATAATTAAGATATACAACGAAAATGGTTTTAATAAGACCGTCATTACCTCAACAGTTTTAAATGGTTTATATCCTGGTGATATAGGGAAAATTGTGGAGATTATTGTATGGGAATTTTTATACTACAGTGAAGGTCTTTTAAATGTCTAGTTGAACTATAGTTCACTTTTCATTTCAGTAAAAGAGTCGTGGAAAGTGATATCAGTCGTGTGTTCGTGTTGCCCCATCACGAGCCGGATAAGGTCTGGGTCACGTCGAATGTCGCTCGGTGTTAACGTGAAATCGATTAAAAAAGCCATAGCCGAGAAGAAAAAGAGGGTTAGAAGGATGGTACAAATTCTTCTTGTTAACTCGTCTGTTTTTGGTTTCGGTATACTTTATTCACAGGTGAGTGGGTCTCATATATCACAGTAGGAAGTGATAAGTCGATAAAAAATACAACTATCCAGTTTTAGCAATGGTATACCATCCACTTGCATTTTTTTTTTGTTGTTGAAATTAATCCTCGAAACTGATGTGTGATCTGACAATGAGAAACACCAAAATCGGCAGCACCCGAGATGTACTGCAAATATAACAGGATCAAATATTTTTTTCATTCGTACATAAAAATGGTGGCCTCAGTTAAGCATTAGAATCTCTGTAGTCTTTAGAAAACATACTGTTATTCTTTATTTATATTTTGTTACATTTTTTCGCTTTATTCTTCAGATGTTAACGACCTATGAATTCCAAGCGAGAGGAATGGATCGAATGATAAACGGAAATGTTACCCTTCCAATCCCAGAAACGTGTATGCTTGCCTTTAATGAGCTCGCCATACTAGTGTTTATTCCCATACTTGTCAAGTGCATTTATCCTTGTATTGAAAACCGAGGGCGTTCGACAGGCTACTTTACGAGAATGGGTATGGCCTTCTTTTTACTCTCTCTCTCTCTTCTCTCTCTCTCTCTCTCTCTCTCTCTCTCTCTCTCTCTCTCACACACACACACACACACACAGAAAGTCAACCATTTGGCATGTTTAACATGACATGAAAAATGTCAACATAAAATGAATTCGTGTGATGCGATAAATACATAACTTTTTCATTCATTGTATGAAACAACTTTGCTGCACTTGTGTGCTGCACTCTCTGTTCTAGCTGGCTTTGCTTCCTCTCCTTAGGGTTTGGAGTTGTGTTTGCCGCACTCTCTATTCTCTCTGATTTTGCTTCCTTTCCCCAGGGTTCGGAATGGTGTGTGCCGCACTCTCTGGTCTATATGGTATCATACTGGAGGTCTCGCGACAGCAGTCGTGTCATCAGTTTGACGGTGTCCCCAAACTGAGCGGGCTGTGGCAGGGGCCTGAATACGCAATCATTGGCCTAGGGGAGACGTTGACATTTATAGCAGGTGTTGTATGCTTTTTTTTTCTCATTTTGAATAGCTAATTTAGGTCTGCCACTTACACCCTTGGTTTCAGGTTTACTTTAAATTCAATACTGTAAGCACTTTTCCACTAGAAACGGTAGAGGCATACTGATTATAAGGTTGAGTTTCCAGTACTCTTATTATGCGATTTAACCCCCATAAGAGGTAGGGCTACACATGAATAAAAAAAAGCGACAAATTTTGAAGGTCTTTAAATACTTTTAAAATGGCAAAAGGAATGTTCTTAGTGCAGTAAGTGCATTAATTCATATTAATTTATTTTCTGATCTACAATTTTTACCTACAGCAATGGAATATTCTTATCTGGAAGCACCAACGGGTTTGCGGGGCACGGCTATGGGTTTGTTCAACTTGGGATTTGGCTTGTCCTACTGCGTAGCGCTCATAGTGGTAACAATAGTGGATAAATTAACGGGTGAGTGCGTATTGTGGTCGGTGAGATTGAAAATCAGGCTGTGGCAAAAACTTTTATCCTATACTAGATTTTTTGGACACCAGGATCTAAGCATTAATTAAATTCCCCAAAGTAGATGCAGTGGTCAGTGTCTGATTGATCTGACATTATATGATTAATCTGAAATTCTCAGTTTCGCTGGCCTTTGGTCTGGGGTCAGAGTATTTTAACTTCACAGACGAGTTTTTTATACCATGCAAATTTT
The DNA here is from genome assembly GCF_051362555.1 of Lingula anatina. Lineage (NCBI taxonomy): Eukaryota > Metazoa > Brachiopoda > Lingulata > Lingulida > Lingulidae > Lingula > Lingula anatina. The sequence goes on from NC_141770.1 coordinate 17,444,308, forward strand.
AATATTCATTTAACGGTTGTTGTTTTTTAAAATAATAAAGTAAATATCAGTAATAACCTGTAGTTTGTTTCTTGTCCCTTCATTGTTAATTTCCACTGTCCTTTGTCATAAAAATAATATTAATTTCTTTAAAACTCTTTCTTTTTTTTTTCCATACCATTTTCCTAGACTGGTATACGGTGGATCTCAAGGACACATGCCTGACACACAATATAGGTCACTTGGAGCGGTATCTCCTGCTTTTACTCGGCTTTCTCGCTCTGTGTGCGATATCATTTGTGATAGTTGCGTTTTACTTATCTTCCCAGAAACGCAAATCTGCGGCGACGACGTCGACGTCATAGCCGTCGACTAGCTCGAGAAGGAAAATTGACTGACATTTAAAATACCTGCTTGATCCTAGCTGACATCTAGTTTAAGGCTTCGTTCACATGCAATGTCTATTTTCTAAATTCTATTTTCTATTTGCGGCATGTCTTATGATCACGGTCTGTGCACTGAATATCCCGCCGCGTAATTACTGGCAGCGCGAGCCAGTTACTATAAGTTACTATAAGTAACTGGCTCGCGCTGCCAGTAATTACGCGGCGGGATATTCAGTGCACAGACCGTGATCATAAGATAGCGCGAATAGAAAATAGAATTTAGAAAATAGACATTGCATGTGAACGAAGCCTTAGGGTTTAGAGTAAAAACTTTAAGGGATAAGAACTGTTCATTTCGCCCAAAAATAGATTTTCCTTGGGTTATCGACAAGTTTCCCGTACCTACCAATGGTTCATGAATCCGTTCCGACATTCAAAGTCCCCGTTTTTTTTTTTCTTCCAAAGTTTGGTTTTCTGTAATAATCTCTTAAGAGCCATCTATCGAGGTCACATGGCCAGATGGCAAGCACAAATTCCAGAATAATTGTGATAGCCATCACCTTAGTGGTGAAATATAATTTAATATATTTATATGAGTTGTTAACATTGTGCATATTGTGAAATATGAATCTCATATAGAGTTGTTATCCCTTAAAGACGTTAATTTGAATTGTGGGGCAAAATGTATTGGTAAATATCATTCGCCGATGCCCGAAGTATTTGTAACAACAAATATAAGCGAGTGATAGAAACATTTTAATTTGATGCTAAACATCTACCTTGAAGTCTGCAGCTAACGAGAAAATGACACTGGTATACTTTGTATAACCATTTTGCCATCATTTCTATGTGATATTTTTGTTAATGTTAATAACAATTATTATTCAACTATGATAACCAAGACTGATTAACACTTTAATATTACTATCGTTTATTTGCTAAAACACAAGATTACAATGTACAATATTATACAAACAAATGTACACATTATTAATTACAAACCAGTCAAACAAAGGAGTGTGAATTTTATAACAATAACCGAACACAACTGCTCCGCCACGACTCTACCTTCAACTTAATTAACTATTTGAACCCAGATGTGCCGGTCATCAGTTCTAACCACAATTACAGTTGGTGTCTTGAGAAAAAAACAACCAGTATTCTTCTGTCAAATTAAATCCAATTTTTTTAAACGTACATTAAATAATTTACATATTTTACCAAGTAGTACATCAGACATAAACTGTTCAGTGGCTTACCATGGTATTACAGGTAAAGGGGTGACTTATGGGTGCGAAAAACACCACAAAATGGATCTTGATTATACTTTCTGTGCCTTTATCTGAGTGTGCAATATCAACTTCACCTTTTTTTACTTATTCAAACAATTTTTCCAACTAAACAATGAATGTCTGACATCCCCAATGGATTTTCAACTCTCACTATAAGTCCTCCCACTCTAAGTCCCTTAACGTAAGTGAACTTTCTTATTTTTTTCTTACAACCAAAGAAGTTTACAAGTGTTAACCATTGTGTAATACTTATAAATCACATACCTTGTTTCAATTTGATACAAATCCTCCTTTGCCTTTTACAAAGAAAAAGAAGTGAACTGAAAATCTTAATCTGCCATCTCAACTTGGATCATATATATATATATATATATATATATATATATATATATATATATATATTCCACCAAGGTCAGTGGCCATATGTAAATAACTTCTCAGAGGAAAATTAAAGTACCATTCAACTCATTTGATAAACAAAAAGAACAACCAATCTCTTAAAGTATGAGGTAGTACCACTGAAGACTGATAAAGTGATATAATACTGCAGCCTAACATGTAACAGACAATTAAATTAATCCGATATCTAAATTTCTACATTTGGCATGATTTGTTTGTCATAAAAAGGAGTGGATAACAGAAGTAGTTGAATATTACATCACAGTTTGCCAACAAAGTTACAACCCAATGATTTCTTCCCTTGCTATTTTCCATGGGAAGGTAAAATCGGCAATTGTACTTAAATACAACAACTGGTATTAAAGAAAAGAAATGGTAAAAGTTGGCCAAACCCTGTTAAAAAATAAGAGTCTCCTTACTCTTCAATAAATAAACACTGGTTATTTACATTACATATATACATGAAAGTATGCTTCACCCTGTAGACTTCAAGTTTTCCTACAACATTCTCCTACAACTTTTAACTGCTCCCATTTGTCTCAAAAGAAATATCATGTTGGTGTTGACAGGCAATCCCCCCCCTCCCCCAAACACAACATATCCGGCATATAAATCTAAAAATACTGCAAAGGATTTTTTACATTTATGCCTACGCTGGTATGTAACCTGTTCAGAAAAAAAGTCTACATCAATCATAATGTGTATAAAATGAAAATTGTTATATTTGGTAGGAAGCTCACAACTGGAGAAAGAATTTCCGTCCCTGACAGTTTTCTTTGGCAAGATGTGGCCAAGTATTGCTATCCAGTGAACGGGAGAGTCCCCTTTTCATGTCCCTGATGTACCTCACTGGCAAACTTTGACACAACACTTTTGTCAGTGACATTATAGTCCAAACATTAGAGAGAGTTGAACTGTTGCAAAACTTCAATTTGCTCACTCATATATTTTGAAGAAAAGTCTCTTTTGCTGACTGCATAAAAAAAAAGACCAAAATAAATAATTTTTATTTATAAAACAGACTATTCCAAGTGCTCTGATATAATACCTAAACTTCAAGTATCATCTCGCAAAGAAAAAAATCCAAGTCAAATATCCCTTAGCAACCAAAATTCTTGGGAAAATCCACCATCTGGTTGCCATGGTTACTTTCATGAAGTGGCACCACCAGCTGCACCACCTGCACCAGTGTAATGGTGATAGTGGTGATGATGATGATGCTCATGGATATGATGGTGCTCATGTTTCTGTATCACCAGCTGCCCATTATGCTCCTCAACAGAACACTCTTTCTCCAGCCACTGCGACACATGACGCATGGCAAGCCTGTGGTCACGATCTCGGTGTTTGTGCCTGCGCTGGTAGTGCTGGTTGTGATTGGCTACCTCATGGACAGGCAGAGGTCGGTTTGACCCTGACCTGACCTTTGGGCTAGAGGAATATTTCGGAACCCGTCGACTTTTTGGGGTTCGAGGAAGATTTTCATAAATTGGGCTGGCTTTGGTTCCCATTGCTGTAGCCCCCTCAGCAGGGTTACTATACTGTTCTGAGGCATTTACATAAGTTCCATCCAAGAAGTACTGATAAGAAACATCCTGTGACCTTGACCTGAAATGACCTTGATGCTGGGATTGATGGGATATCTGCTGCTGTTGACGCTGCTCAGTTCGCACAATACTGTGAGATTTAGAACGCATATCCCGAGACTTACTCCTACAACTGCCAGAGTTTGTGAGTATTGCTGCCGGAGCAGACGTGTTATGCAAAGAAGACACTGTGGGGTTATTATCAATCCCTGCTAGGTCTAGATAATAATTTCTCCTTTCTTGATTTTCTTTCACTTCTGTTCTGCTCTCTTTACTCGAGTTGCGGTGTTTCCGTCTCTCAGAAGAATGCCTATCCCGCGAGTGACTCCTGTTGCTCTCCCCATGGTGCAATCTGTGAATAAGGCAAAAGATCAGTCAGAAACCGAAGAACAATTGTTAAACTGTTGGACATCAATTGTGGCATGCTATCTCGAGTTATATTTTGTAAAATGCTATGTTGGACAATGTGTAAATTCAGGTTTAAATTAACACTGCAAAAAAAAAAAAAAAAAAAAAAAAAAAAAAAAAAAAAAAAAAAAAATTAAACAGCAATTAAAAGAAAAGAATTTTCAAAAGTATTGACATCAACAGAAAAACAATTTTATTTTTAGAACAATTTACTTGATAATGATCAACAACTAATAAGCAAAGAAAAAACCAAGACGAAAACAAAGCCTCAACCTCTGTACTGCAGAAAATGTGTTAGTTGAGATTCAAAAAGCACAGTCACTTACTTGAGTTGTTCCTGCCTCAGCTGATGCCTCTCCATATTCTTCTGTACAAGTTCTGCCAGATGGCGCTGTTCCTGTGAGCTAAATTTTGGTTTTCTGGGCCTAAGTGGAGGGGGGCTTTCCTTCCCAGGGGCCTCCATGGCTTCAATGTTTTTCTCTGGCACTTTCACTGCCAGATTACTTGCCTTTCCACCACTGAGCAAAATGTCACAATTCTCATATTCCTTCATGTGTTTAGGAGTTGCCAGGCTTCCAGAAAGTTTTGAACTTGATGATTGCTTTTCCGTGAAACTTGAAGTAGATAAGTTTTCAGCCAAATGAGGAAGAGGTAAGTTTTCCGGCACTTTTGGAGAGGATATATCATCTGACAGTCTTGGAGTGGATAAGTCTACAGTGAGCTTTGGAGTTGACAAATTCTCCGATTCCCGTGGCACTAATGGTGGAGTTGGCGGTGTTTCCTTTATTTCAATATTCAGTCTGTTTTCTTGGAAGCTTTCAACATTTGCATTGTTTTCCTTGGATTTCTCTGGAGAGATTGTAAGTCTTAGTTTCAAGCTCTTGTTTCCATTTTCTGGGAGTTTCACTGTGGAACCAACAGCATCATAAAGTGACTTCATCAAGGTAATCAAATCCTGAAATGGACAGAAAAAACACATAAATAAAAGCATTATTAACCTTAATTTTTTACATTTACAAAACACTATAATTTTGCCAATTTCATGCCAAATTAATGTCTCTACTGAGAAGCTATTCTAAATGAAAACAAGGCAGCAAAGCTGTCAAATGTACAGACAAAAAACAGGAAATAACTATGCACAAAATAGGCTACTGTCAATTCTGATGCAAAAATACATTATGTTAAACTGAAAATTCAACATCAAATTTTAATTATCCTCAACAGGTAATACCAATGTAATTAAAATATGTGACAAGTTTACACTTTGAAAATGTATAACTTCCAGAAAAAGAAGTTCCTTAGACTGCTTTTCCAACTCAGACTGCATTTTAGTCCTGTATTTCTTTTTTGAAAGTTTGGCAATCATAAGTAACATGGTTTTCCCATAATGGTCATCATGGCAGCAGCACCCAAAATTGTGTTTTCTTCTATTCTGATGCAATATTACATAATGGTTAACAGCATAATAACTCAATTTTAATAATAAAATATACGTATCATGGATTTTCAGAAAATGTGACTAGCATGGGTCTTCAAGCCCGTGGAACTTCAAAGTCACACCTTGAAAATGCCAATATGTGAAAAATTAAATTTTCACAAAATAACTGTTTACTGGCAGCAAGAATTACCAAACAGACTGTATTTCCTACTGAAGCTGTATTTTAGTCCCATGTTTCTTTCCTGTAAGTTTGAGAACAGTAAATGACATGGTTTTTCTTAAATGGTCATCATGGGAGCAGTGCCCAAAATAGTTTTTTTTTTTTCAAATTTTGATGCAATATTACATAATGTTTAACAGCATAATGACCATCAACTTTAATAATAAAATATTAGAATTATGGATATTCAGAAAATGTGACTAGCAAAGGTCTTCAGGCCCATGGAACCAAAATGTAAACGAGACAGCACTGTTCTGAAATGTTTTTTTTTCCATTTTTAACAATTTTTAACATAAAACAAAATTATCAGTTTTCTGCCGTTTTTTATATGATAAACTAAGAAAATTGATGAGATGGGAAAAATATCAACAGAGCAGTGTTAAATGTCCAATCTCTTCCATTCTGAGATTCTGAACATAGTGAATGATTGAATCTGACAAACTGCAATGATATGAGTTTATTTCCATTTTTGAAACTTTATTACACAATACACGATAACAAGTTTACCATCATTTTTACATAATCAACTAATAATGTTGTAAAATTGCAGGAAATGCCAAACAAACACTTTTACGTATCTTATTAGTTCAATAATGAAACTGTTTACATGCCTAAGAATTAAATCTGAGGAAATGTGAAAAAACTGCATTTCTTTAAAATAATGGCCCGATTATGCTGATTTTTTAACTCAACCTGCGTTTTAGCAGGAATGACCACTCCTGTGAGTTTAATGACAATTGGCCTATCTGTTTTTCTTATATTGTGTTTACAGTGTTGCATAGGTGCTGAAAAGTGAAAAAAAAAGCATAACTACTAAAATAGTGGCCCGATCATGCCGATTTTCGAACTTGACCTGCATTTTATGAATATTCTTCAGCTCTGTAAATATACAGCCAAAAAGTAAAACTGCCTTCCACTTATCGTGTTTACAATGAAAGTGCATGGCGCCGGCGACAGCGACAGTGACGGCAACGACGGCGACGACAGACGCAGGTGATGGCAATATGTACAGACACATCTGTACACATTAACTGTACTGTTTGAGAACAGTTAGTGACATGGTTTTTCTTAAATGGTCATCATGGGAGCAGTGCCCAAAATAGGTTTTTTTCAAATTTTGATGCAATATTACATAATGTTTAACAGCATAATGATCATCAATTTTTAATAATAAAATATTAGTATCATGGACAAATAGTAAACGTGACTAACAAAGGTTTTTAGGCCGATGGAACTTCAAAGTCACACCTTCAAAATGCCAAAATGTAAACAAGACTGCACTGTTCTGAAATGGGTTTATTTCCATTTTTAACACTTTTTTAACATAAAAACAAAATTAATAGGTTACTGCCATTTTTATAAGATCAACTAAGAAAATTGATGAGATGTGAAAAATATCAATAGAACAGTGTTAAATGTCCAATTTCTTCCATTCTGAGATTCTGAACATAGCGAATGATTGAATCTGACAAATTGCAATGATATGAGTTTATTTCCATTTTTGACACTTTATTACACAATACACGATAACAAGTTTACCATCATTTTTATATAATCAACTAACAATGTTGTAAAGATGCAGGAAATGTCAAACAAACACTTTTACGTATCTTATTACTTAAATAATAAGGCTATTAACATGCCTAAGAATTAAATCTGAGGAAATCTGAGGAAATGTGAAAAAACAGCATAACTTCTAAAATAATGCCCCAATTATGCTGATTTTCGAACTTGACCTGCGTTTTAGTAAGATTGATTATTCCTGTGAGTGTCATGACAACAGGCCTAACGGTTTTCCTTAAAATGTGTTTACAAGGTTGCATATATGCTGAAAAGTGAAAAAACAGCATAACTTCTACAATAATGGCCCGATCATGCTGATTTTCGAACTTGACCTGCGTTTTATGAATATTCATCAGCTCTGTAAATATAAAGCCAAAAAGTAAAACTGCCTTCCACTTATCGTGTTTACAAGGAAAGTGCACGGCGACGGCATCGGCATCGGCATCGCCATCGGCGACGGCGACGACAGACGCAGGTGATGGCAATATGTACAGACACATCTGTGTCTGTACATAAAAAAAGACACCATAAAATAAAATCCCAACAATAAAATGAAGTGGGTGGCTTCTGAAGTCTCGCCTGCGATTCAGAGATATAGTGGGACACAAAAACATCTTAATCTCATTTGACAGTTATGCTTTTCAACATCTTTCTTTGAAAATAATTCCAGGTGCTACCTTTCTCATCTAGAGACAATATTTACTTATTTCACTCCTTGACCACAAATATACATATAAAAAAGTCTGTGTACTGGTGACCATTTTAAAATCAATACACTCTGAAGCACTTGCAATAAAATTTTTTCTCATTTCCAGAAACCTAGCTTACACATGTCCAACAAAATAGCCAGTTAAAGGAATAAATGGCTTCATGTAGTCCACAGAAAGATTCATGTCATCTTTAAATCTTGATGGATACCACCAACCCAATAACATCACTCTGCCCTGAAAGAGGGTGTCGCATCCAGACAACTTCAAAAGAACCCAAGCTGTCTAACCTGCTGCCTAATCACATGATGACACTGGATTCAAAAAGGGTGGCTTTTTGATCTTCCCCTCGACAGGAAGTTAGGCAAGTGGAGGCTTGGCCCCTCAAGGGCCCCTTTATGGGAGTCCAGTGTCATTTCTTACACTTGCCAGTGTGTATGGGACCATTCAGAAAAAGTAATGTCAACCTGGCTAATGCACACTAACTCCACCAGGACTCTCTCTAAATGCAGTCACTTTAACAGACTAAGGGTGCTTTCCCAGAGATTTAGATCGATCTAGAGATTAAGATTTAGATCGACCTAACTCCCTGGGGGTTCACGCTAAATTGCAGTCAGCCGAGCGGGCACCATAGTTAATTACCCCCTTACAGCTTTTAGTAGGCGGGACAGACGCTTAAGCCGGCCAAGCTGACAGTAATCTAGTGAGACTCCCCACAGGGATAGATTGATCTAAAAATCTATGGAAATGGGGTGTAACATGCCTCCTTTTGTTTCTAACATACTCATATAATCACCATCTTCTGTTTTCTACTCGACGCCAGGAGGAGGCATTTTAGTCTGTTAATCTGACTGTATTTAGTGAGTCCCAGTGGAGTCAGTGTGCAATAGCTAGATCATTCTGAGCAGTCCCAAAGTGAACATACCCCTTGAAATTTACACCATAAATTTCCCTTCTTTCAACGAAGAATCTGTCACTCAATGTTCCAAAAACAAAACATAGCAACTTAAAAAACACTATATTGTTAGGAACCCCACAACTTGTATAACAACCCTGATTCTCAGCAAGCCCAGGGTTCTGCGTCCAAGTAAAAGGTTGATCTACACACCATGCAGAATTTCCACTTCAAGTTTAACTGCTTGCTGGGTGGTGGGAATAAACAGGATTTAAATCCCCCACTCCCGTGTCAGACACATATTTTATTGCAACATTACAGAGAAAAAAATGAACGCTGAGCTGTGACATGATATCTTTTTTTACTACCTTTTTTTAATGCCTCTATTGGTATGCATATACTTTTATATATATATAAGGGCTTGGGGTGTTCAGAAAACAAATGCTCAGACAGCATCCATATCTTGTCTACCCCAGTTTTTTTTTTTTTTCTTTATTCAGAGAAGCAGCTGGCCATTCCATAAATTGAGTCAACTTTAATCTAGTTTTGATGGCACTCAAAACAGGTTAATTGCCGCAGGTCGGGTCTTTTTTCCTCTCTGCATACTAACGCCCCCTGGTGATGGATCTGACTTCAAAGGAGAGCCATACAAATGAATCACTAGTAGAGAATAATTAAATTTGGTTCAAGTGCTTTTTGCATGGGCTGTGAATTTCTTTTATCACCGCGCCGCCAGTGGGGTTACTTGCACTACAGTCAGAAGATAGATCCTGACAGGATGAAGGAGTAAAAAAACTGCTACGTAACATATTTTGGTTAATAAAACTTCAACACAGTATCATTAAGTGCATCTTCTTTCACCTTAAAAAAAATGTTTTCTTTGTCTAGTTACCAAGACTTAATTATATAATGGATGCCGAGAACTAAACTGTCACATTACATAAAATAAATAAATAAATAAATAAATAAATAACCTATAGGACCACACACAGTTATATCACAAATTGAGACAATCTTACCTCTTTAGTGATTTTCCCTTTTCCATCAAAATCATACAATGTAAAGGACCACTCTTCTTTGTCTGTCCCTTCCACGGAGACACCACATTCAAATTCCTGGATAAAATATGATATAGATTTATCAAACAAAATGCATATGACCATTTATTTACGGGCTTCCTTTACACAATTTTATCAGAATGCTTATGAGTGGATGATTGCTGCTCTAGGACTGCAGCTCGCGTTCAAAGACCCCCCCCCCCCCCCCCCCCCCAAGTTGCAGTTTTCAATTTTTGAATAGCACTTAGAGCACATTTAACTTTGTGACTTGCTTCTCAAGCCATTTCTCATACATTTTGTTTTGAAAATAATACCAACAACACAGAAGACTTGGGGAGGGGGGGAGACATCATTCTCTATCTACTGAATCCTTCTCATCATTAAAGCCTATTCCAGAAATGTCAATTAATAAAAAAAAATTAAAGGGTTTTCTCAATATCTCCTGATCTTCTTTAAAGTCAAAAACAGAGATATAGAAACCTGTGGTAACCTGTTTCACCTTGTGTGAACAGTTTTAGCAAGAACAAGAGAACTTCCTTGCAATGTACTCCAGAATTTAGAAAAACTCCAGTGCCCCCCACTAACCTATGGAATGAAAAACCTGGCTGTTTACCTGAAACTTTATCAAATGCTGTATGAAGATCAGAGCAGAATTGCAATTAGTGCTGCCAAAACTGGCCGATTAGGATTGAAACACAAAGTAATAGCCAGTAATTTGTTTGTTTTTCTGCAAAGGTTAGCAGTTCTGAAGCTGAGAGGCTGAATGATATACCTACATGATTTGTGAGAGAGAGAGAGAGAGAGAGAGAGATTCTTCTTACTTTTATTCATAAGCCTTTTTGCATGCTAATTTTTTTTTTCATTTTGTTTAAGTGTAGTTGTGAATCAGTTAGTTCTAAAATAAAATTCTTTCATACAATTCCCTGAACCAAAAAACATCTATAATGTAAGTAAATGTATGAAGCTGTTGGCTGATTTCCATCTTTAGGCATAAAAGCCCCATATACATCATCATGATGCAAATTTAGTAATTTTACATGGTAACTTAAAAATATATTTTACTGTGTATACACAACCTAATTTACCCCAAGATTGATTCAGGAATATTTGAACTGGTAATCACACTGTGAATGGCCCTAGCACACAAAAGATCAACATTTTTTCTTCAGTATCAATTTCCCATATTGCACAGAACAAAGTTGGCCACATGTCCCCTTTGGCCATGTAGAAACTGATTCTTAGGAAAACAAAAACTCTGACCTCAGCTTTCTCCCAGATTCTGTGTCTGCAGTGACTTGCACTGGCACTTTTACTAGTGGGTCTTATGTTGGAGGTAGTAGAAATATGTCCATGGTTAAGACTTAATTTAGAGGATTGCAGTACTGAACCTCTGAAATTCTTTGTAGTCTCCCTTTTCCTGTTCTTCTACTTTTTTATATTTCTTTCCCCCCCTTCTTTCTCTCTCTCTTTCACTCACTTACAACCCCTGAACAAAAAACTTATTCATTAAACAGAATTGTTTCAATGAAATGACAATTACAACACCCATTTACAATCTTGTAACAAGACCTAATGGCCACAGCTTCATATTTTAGAATATATTAAAAAGCAATTAACCCTTCTCCTACAGGCAACCAACTACTCAGCAATTTTCCAAATATATACGGAGCTACATGCTAAACATATTTCTTCCTTGTTCAGATTCCACGATTACTTTATGATCAACACCACATGGCCCTGAGCAATGAAGTGAATTCCAGAATTCAAAAACTAGCTAATGGGCAAGAACACTTGGCATGACAAGAATAATTCACCCTCTAACATTTGAAATTTGCAATTGAAGTTATTTGTCAGAGATTAAAGATGCACAGTATAAGATCTTCTCCAAGAAAAACTCACTGAACAGACTTTCCTGTGGCAATTTTTTTTCTGTTTACCAACTTCTGATTCTTCTTTGGTGACACTGGCCTTAACTCTGTAACAATTCTGTGAATGCTTAACCCAAGCTTAATTGATTGTTTTTCAGATTCCACCGTCCCTTCTAGTTTAATTCTCCCAGTGACTTCCTAATTTTGCATGATGACTGACGGCCAGTAAGGTTTGTCATGAGGTGGTAAATTTGATTACTTTGGGTGACATTAATTCATGGCATCTATCTGTTAAAATATGACTGAAAGCTAACTGTTACTTGTTCTCAAATAAGTTTATGTACTTAACTTTGTTTAGAATTCTACACTTTTTCACTTCAAATCCCTAAGTATTACTAAATGCTTTGCCTTCCCCCCCCCCAACCCCAACCACCGCCAATACCTTCACAGAGAACACTGATCTTTAGAGTACTTCTTCATAAATAAATCAAACTTGCTCTTTCTGTCCTCTTTTAAACCTATCAAAATTTTGCATATTTCTTCCCTACATATTTGTAAGGTACAATCTTGATAATTCCTCCTATATGAAACTTTTTCTTTGATGCCTCTCCTTTCCCTCATTACCCCATATCTGCCCCCCCCCCTTCCCTCCCCCATCCTAAAATCCTATTCCTACTTGCTAATTTCACTCCCTCCAAAGTTCTGAGGGCCAAATTCTATCAGGGTCTGAACCAGTCATTTTAACATCACATTAATTCTATTCCCGTTGAGAAACTTTCCTCAGCTGTTTAATACATTAAACTACATGCAATTTCAGAGGCAATTTCTAATTCACCAAAAAAAGGCCCCTGGTTTTCTGTCAGTCTTTGACAGATGAAAAGGTCTTTCAACCAGAACCAAATTCCAGAGCCTCAGATAAATTTGCACAAGCAAAAAAACACTACAGGATTCCCCTTTTTAGCACAAGTTTATAATTTATGACTTTATGCTTTGAAAAAAATTGAAATCTTAATAATGAAAATCAGGCTAGTAATTGTAACAGTTGAGAGATAACAGATACTGTGGTCATAAAAAGTAAAAATAAATATCTTACCTCGACATCCAGTTCCTTTGGCTTTTCACTCTTCTTATCCTTCTCATCTTTGGCTTTCTCCTCGTTGTCAGAGTCCGTGAGCACTGGTTTAACATCGCTCCCATCCTCCTCTTTGTCTAAATTCAATACCTTGGTCATATCATTGTCTTTTTCTGGAGGAAGAGCAACTGAAGAAGCAAAAACATAATATCATTAAGTCCAGTGAACAATTGCATCAGTTGCGTACACTCATTTACTACATTTGTTTCACTAAAAACTACAGCTGGGATCAAAGTTATCTGCACTCCAATATTTCAAAGTCAATCAACTACATAAAAATAGTCAATAGAATTCATTTGTAATTTGACAGTTAGCTCCATTTTATGAAAAAAAGTCCTCAGATAACCTTTCAGAGAGTGAGATTTGTATGTATCCATGGTCCTCTGCCAATATACATGAAGAGTAACCACTCTCTAGCACAGAGCAAGCAAAAGTGGTCAAATTATATTCTATGGAAACCTATATACAAGGTGTGTGAAAACCTAGCTGTACAGGAAGCCATTTTGGTATCTACAGGGCTTTAAAAGCTGTGAACTGAACTGTTCACTTCAATGGCTTCTCTGACCTGAATGATCCAATAAATTGTTTTACTTCTGTAAATTTTCTTTTTACTGAATCTCAGCGATAAGTTTTTAATTGAAATGCATCTGCATTAAACTTCCGCTTCTTATTCTCTTGGTAATCTGTGCTACGCTCACAGGCTCACTTATATATATATATATATATATATATATATATATATATATATATATATATATATATATATATATATATATATATATATATATATCACTGTATATGATTATCTGGTTTATCTAATAAAAAGCTGTATGTATCATCACTCTTGTCAACAGTTTAAAAAACTAGAGGATCAGAGAGGCGATACCGCCTCCGAATATTGTACCACCAGCTGGAGCAAGCGCATTCGTATAGACCCCCACATATACAAAATAAGGAACACAGCCACCAGTCTTGTGCTTGACAAGCTGTAAAAATGCAATCAACAAGAATTTTCAAAATATGCAAAAAATATATATATTACTAAATGGTACAATCAAAGTTAAGTTCATCGTAAGGTAGGTCAAAGGTCAATTCCAAGGTCACAGTAAATTGCCAGTATATGACTTCCTATTCAACTTCAATAGTAACTATGGGCCTATCTCTGCCAGGTTTGGAGTTAAAAGAGAAAGAAATTAGCAGAGTTCAGTTCATGATAATAAGTAGGTCAAAGGTCAATTTCAAGGTCACACTTAGATTGCCAGTATATGACTTCCTATTCAAGTTCAATAGTAACTATGGACCTATCTCTGCCAGTTTTGGAGATAAAGGGGAAGCAAAATATGCAAAGTTCAGTTCATGGTGAAAAGTAGGTCAAAGGTCAATTTTAAGGTCACTTTTAGATTGCCAGTATATGACTTCCTATTCAACTTCAATAGAGACTATGGACCTATCTCTGCCAGTTTTGGAGATAAAAGGGAATCAAAATTTGCAAAGTTCAGTTCATGGTGAAAAGTAGGTCAAATGTCAATTTTAAGGTCACATGTAGATTGCCAGTATATGACTTCCTATTCAAGTTCAATAGAGACTATGGACCTATCTCTGCCAGTTTTGGAGATAAAAGGGAAGCAAAATTTGCAAAGTTCAGTTCATGGTGAAAAGTAGGTCAAAGGTCAATTTTAAGGTCACATTTAGATTGCCAGTATATGTCTTCCTATTCAACTTCAATAGTAACTATGGACCTATCTCTGCCAGTTTTGGAGATATAAGGGACTAAATGTTATAATTTTGGAGTTACCATAATGTGCCATAAATTTCCTACAGAAAAAATTAATAAAAATAAAGAAAAGGTCATTTTGGTCAAAATTCTTGAAATGGGAGGTGCTCTGAAGTTCCAGATGTTCAAATTTGATGAAATAATGTCATTTTTGACCACAAGTTGTCTGCTTTGCCAAGCCTCATGTTTTATTTTTCCGGAGTTCAAAATTTATTATCCATTACCGTACTGCACATTTTGCTTTCACCACCAATATGAGTTTTTGATACAGCGTAACTTTGGAGATAAAAGGGAATCAAAATTTGCAAAGTTCAGTTCATGGTGAAAAGTAGGTCAAAGGTCAATTTTAAGGTCACATGTAGATTGCCAGTATATGACTTCCTATTCAAGTTCAATAGAGACTATGGGCCTATCTCTACCAGTTTTGGAGATAAAAGGGAAGCAAAATTTGCAAAGTTCAGTTCATGGTGAAAAGTAGGTCAAAGGTCAATTTTAAGGTCACATGTAGATTGCCAGTATATGACTTCCTATTCAAGTTCAATAGAGACTATGGACTTATCTCTGCCAGTTTTGGAGATAAAAGGGAAGCAAAATTTGCAAAGTTCAGTTCATGGTGAAAAGTAGGTCAAAGGTCAATTTTAAGGTCACATGTAGATTGCCAGAATATGACTTCCTATTCAAGTTCAATAGAAACTATGGACCTATCTCTGCCAGTTTTGGAGATAAAAGGGAAGCAAAATTTGCAAAGTTCAGTTCATGGTGAAAAGTAGGTCAAAGGTCAATTTTAAGGTCACATTTAGATTGCCAGTATATGACTTCCTATTCAACTTCAATAGTAACTATGGACCTATCTCTGCCAGTTTTGGAGATAAAAGGGAAGCAAAATTTGCAAAGTTCAGTTCATGGTGAAAAGTAGGTCAAAGGTCAATTTTAAGGTCACATGTAGATTGCCAGTATATGACTTCCTATTCAACTTCAATAGTAACTATGGACCTATCTCTGCCAGTTTTGGAGATATAAGGGACTAAATGTTATAATTTTGGAGTTACCATAATGTGCCATAAATTTCCTACAGAAAAAATTAATTAAAATAAAGAAAAGGTCATTTTGGTCAAAATTCTTGAAATGGGAGGTGCTCTGAAGTTCCAGATGTTCAAATTTGATGAAATAATGTCATTTTTGACCACAAGTTGTCTGCTTTGCCAAGTCTTATGTTTTATTTTTCCGGAGTTCAAAATTTATTATCCATTACCGTACTGCACATTTTGCTTTCACACCCAATATGTACTTTTTGATACAGCGTAACTCGAAAACCGTATGGAATACAAAAAAACGGAGACCACCTCCAGTGTTGGGCTTTACATGCTCTACAAAATGCAAAAAAGAATGGGTGTCTAGCATTAACAGTTCCCGATTTAGAGACAGCTTTCAGTTTTGATATCTTATGGCCGCTAATCCCGTGAAAATGCACCGATTGACCCCAAATTCACGGAGATGAAAGATGACCTGAAGGGTAACACTTTCCATTAATATTATTAGTTAAGTCTGTGTGGTGTCTGAATAAGACCGCAAATAATTTTTTTTTCGGCAAAAATTTTGTTTTTTTGAAAATTTTGGCCCGTTTGACCTTGAAATAAAGGTCAAAGGTCAAATCCAAGGGCATATTTGAAATCTACACATATGACTTTTGGAAAGCTGTCTGTAGAAATTTTTCCCATAATTCCTTCCGTAGGGGAGATAATTAGCATTTAATTTTGCCATTTTTGGACAAGGGTGCATTGCAATGAGTGCCACATCTAGACCCCAATACCGACAAAGCCCAAATTTTACGTGGAACGAGTTGAGATTATAGGTGACCTAAATCCAAGAGATGGGTATGGAGGCCATTACCGTCTAGGAGGAGAAGCGGTAACGGTGACTTGGCGGCGGAGCCGGCGGAGCCGCAGGAGCCGCAGGAGCCGGCGGAGCCGGCGGAACATACGGGTCGGGACTAAAACCATGTGTACCGCCAGCGCCTACGCTGGTGGTACAATAAGCTGAAAAAATTTTAAAACTCAATCTGACACAGAGTAACCAAAATAGAATGTCTGTGTGAACCCAGTTATTATTTGACGCTACATGTCATGCAAACAGTTCATATACATGTGCGTGTGTGGCCCTCAGCCCATCCGTTATGACTTGTCAATGTGTGTGGGGAGCTTGACCACTGCCACACACCTATCTGAACACAGGTGACAATTAAAGTGACAGCATCACACCATGTCCTGTCACAGACTAATGTGCTGACACAGGAGAGTGGTGAAGTACATCCAATGAACCGCTGTTGCCATGACAACATTGGCACATACAAAACTGTAAGCAACCGAAATAGAAAATCCCAAGCCATTTCACTTTTAATTAGTGGTGAAAAACCTGTGGGGTTACTTCCTGTAGATGACCATGACTAATTCTAGTGGTTCTTAAGCAAGCTTTTGATTTTTGTTATTCACAGTTCCTGATATTGGTTATATACAAGAGATATAGATGCTCCCTACAACAAGAACACCAATAACTATATACACATATTCAAAACTTTTTTTTTAACAGAGACTACTTTTTGTGTTCATCCAAACACAGCAACTTGCTTATGGACATGAAGTTGCAGTCACAAATATATGAATAAATTCATGACGCTATTGTTAAAATGACCTCACTTTGGACAACTATTGCTGGACTCGTTCTGGTCAATGCAGCTGGACATTATTAAAGCCACACATGTCTAACTCTGGTCAAGCTGAGCCTGGGTCATTAACCACAATGACCTTCTCTACTGGTTAGAGTCTGGGAAAGGAAATGGGCAGTTTCCTTATTCAAGGCACAAAGGTATACTTCACACTGCACACACACACACACACACACACAACTCTGGTGGTCATGTGCTCATTAAGAGCCCTTGTGGACCAACCGGGTTGGTTGCCAATATTTCCATCATACCCTAATATGGTGGATTCGGAACCAGTTGATCCGTGAACTAACTAGTCTGCAGATCAAATATGGCACTGATCCCATGAAAACGTGCTAAGATTGAATTGCTCTGCCCCTGCTGGGATTTTGTAAGTTGGACGTAAGAAATCCATGGACAAGTGCACGCCATATCTGATCTGTTATGAATTACAACTGGTTATGAATGTGGCAATACTATGGTTTGACATAGAGGAAAAGTACTTTGCACTCATTCTTTGTAGTGGTTCTCATACCAGGGCAACTTCACACCTGGCCTTCTAACTTACAAGTATAATCAGATGACCAGGTTATAAAGATCATTTTGTTCAACAGTGTGAACACAACAAATGAGCACAGCCTTTGGGTGTATTACCACCAGTTTGGTCAACTTCCCATTTCTTTTTCTTTTATACTATTCAACAAATTAAGTCTTTTTAAAACAATATTTAAGAAAATAACCTTTTTTTCTTTGATTTAGCCAAAATCAGTTATATTTAAACCAAAGGTGAGTAAATAAGATACCAAAATATATTTTTTAAAAAATGTAACACATCATCTAACCTTTTAATGGTCCCTGTCCATTTGCTGCATCTTTTTTCTCCTCTGTCTCCCCCTTCTCTGCATGGTGGTTCTGTAGGCAAAATGCAAACTCCTGAAACAGAAAAAAGAGAAGAAATAAGAAAATGAATCAATGTTAAGATAAATCTAATTTTTCTGTTTGTCTTAAGGCTTATTCCCATTGATGCCATCGGTCTTTGTAAAATGATCCAAACCTGTAGGGACTCTTGGTGAATGCAATCAGTTTCACAGATTAACACGCCTTCTCATGCCACGCCTTCTCATGCTGATTAGTAGAATATGGAAAAGCTGGCAATTATACAAGTACACTGGAATCAAGAGGAGGTGTGTAAGGAGCTGTTCAACTTCTCGCATTCAGCCAGAATCCCTGCAGAATTGGATCAATCAATATAAATGGATGGTGTCTTTGAGAATGAACCCTTAAATGCCATGCACCACATAATCTTCCTTTACCTGCATGGTGTTAACATAGTATATAGCCAAAAATATATTAATTTTTACAATTCATTTACATGTTATCAGCATGCAGGTATTGCCTCAAGTTGAAAGACAGGAGCACTTAAACCGTCTTATTCCACAATAACAATATCCCTTTAAAAACATCTTCATTTAAGTCATGAACAAGCTGACCTGAAACTTGACAACAGGGTGGAAATGTTCCTTGAAGAAAACAAAATTTTTGGGATCAAAACATATTAGGGGTAACCAAGGGGCAAGAGGATACCACTACTATGCCACCCTATCTGTCATGGCTGCACCTGCTCCATGCAGAAGTGAAATATTGAGGTCAGGATCCTTCAAGGGATGTAGTTAATTTTTTTTTCTTCTTCTTTTTTCTAAAATACCAACATCATGTCTCTTGTGGTAAGAACATGCTGTGGTTAAGACAGATCCATGTACATGAGCCAAACCACAAAATACACGGAAATGGCACCAATGTAACATCTTCACCTATGCTTTATTTGCTACATATACGACTAGAGTAACTCTCACACTGACTGAAATGAAAATTGTTCGTTTACATATTTTCTTCTACGTATTGCTTTCACCAAAGATATTCAAGCTGTCAGTAGGGGCTCATTCTTGTAACGATTCAAAAACAGTCCATAAAATCAGCAACAGGAAGCATATTCCACTTCCTTATACTCAGGAACTACCACTACTATCCAAATGCTTAGAGCGCATTCTCAACGAGTTAAGCCAGGCTTTACAAAGCCGGTGACCTAAAAATGGTGGACGTACATGAAAGAAAAACCGCCTAATCTTTTAATAGTCTCTCCGCCTCCCCACACGTCGTCCCTGCGGGGTACAGTAATTAAATCTCGGCTCCGTTCGCCATGCGGAAGCTACCTGAGAAATATTAAGTGTGCATGCTCATCAGTTATACTCGTGGTGAAGAAACCATGGCGGCTGAAGGCGATCGAAGGAAAAAAGCTCATCTGTTCTATTATCTTTGAAAACAGAGACGAAAAAGGAATAATTTGGCCCGTAGAGCAGCAATGAATCGACTATCTACGGAGATAATATCACCAGAGATATTCACGGAAATATTAATGTTCGAAACCGAGATTTAATTACTGTACCCCGCAGGGACGACGTGTGGGGAGGCGTGTGAGAGGTGGAGAGACTATTAAAAGATTAGGCGGTTTTTCTTTCATGTACGTCCGCCATTTTTAGGTCACCGGCTTTGTAAAGCCTGGCTTAATTCATTGAGAATGCGCTCTTACTCTTTCAAATGCCTTCACGTGGCCCATTTCTCTCCTTCTTCTCTTTGTACCTTGTGAGTTACCCTTGCAACCTACAACTTCTGGAGAATTTAGCATTGATTTACCCCCCCCCTCCCCTCCCAAACCACCCTTTCCCCATTATACATCATGAAAATATTCATTACTTAGGTCTTATATCATCTTTAATGATTTCTGCCTAAGCTTTGTATGACTTAACATGCAACCATTAAGTATTCTTGGTCTTACCCCACCCCAATGCTGGAGCACTGACTGGTATCAGTGCCATAACATCTTGATGACTTTTTCTGTTTTCAATGACTCCGCAGATAATCAGTCAGAATTTGTAATCAGAAGACTGGCGGCATGACTGTAGGCAAGATCACACTAGGTTAAAAATGGATCATTTGACTTAAATCAGAGTGAAACAGAGTGACTGTCTTTAATCAAATGAATTCTAAAATGATATCAAAATACTGAGAACTTTTAAGCAGAACAGCTCCATCTCAGCATCCATCTACTTTTTATCTCTTTTTTATTTCCTCACATTCCATTAACTTGGCTTCCATCCTGTAATTAAAGCCCCTAACCCCACCCAACCCCTCCTCCGATTCTGCTTCCTTGTCTGAACATTCCATTACATGCCACACTCCCTCACCCATACCAACCCAAGGCGCCCAAGCAACTGTTAACCCTGTCCACACCACTAGCCTGTGGCTTGAGCAAATTACTGACCAAGGGACAGTGGATTTTGACACAGTAGGGCAGTAATCAAAAGTGACTGGAACACTGGCCTAGAGCAGTAAGGCAAGCCCTGTTCTTTATATGAAGCTGGCTTCTTTTAGGAACCTATTCTAAATGACCTCTGGCAGAAGTCTGTTTCTTTTTTTTTTAAAATCCTTTTTCAGTGGACTTCTCTTAAAGCAGTTACAGCCTACTTAAGCCATAGAATGGAAGGTTGCTTGAAACTTACTAATATACAAAGCTAAAGACACAACTTCACATAAAAGTAATTTTACTCGGCTCTGTGTGGTGCCCCATTACTCCTATATCAAACAACATTTAACCAAATGCAGATAGTTAACCCAAAAACTATTATTCTATCTCAACTTTCCACCAACAAGTTTGAGTCACAAGCTTCAAAATTTCCTTCTGTGATTCTCAGGGTACGCCATTTCCTCCATGTTTCTCAGGGTATGCCATTATTTTATCAATCACCATTCTACCAAATATACACCACAAACTTCCCAAGTTTTGCATTCTTACCATGTCTAACAGAGCAGGTGTAACCAACTGTAGCCCTCCAAGAAAAAAAAAGTTCACGTCAGCCCGGCTACATTTTACTTTGATCCACTCAGGCACAACTGCTGACTGTATATTACTATTTCAAAGCCAAAAGGCCAGGCCATAATTTATTGATAATGCAAGCGAAAATTCCACTCCCTTTAGTCAACATCATCAAAGAAAGCGTGCAGTAAAAACAAAGGGCAGTATTTAGTTCTCTACAGCTCTAAGCCAGGCAGATAAGGAACGATGAAACTCCAGAGCTGGGTACAAAATTTTCTGAAAGGGGGCCAGCAACATGGAAGAACTAAGTTTTATGAGATCCGCTCAGACAAGGACAACTTAGGGGCAAAACCTCGGACAAGACCACATCAGCAAACAAATCAGTCAGCTGCGTTAGGTGTTGAAGTGACTTGGGTGCAAGGAGGTCTCTTTGTAACTCTATAGTCTAATGATTAAATTTCCTTTCTGGAGTAGTCCTCAATTTCCCTGTCTCATATAGTCCTCAATTTCCGGTCTCACATTGTCCTAAACACCCGATCTACAGTGATTCTTGTCTGAACATGTCACAGATGGTCAAAGAGGCCAGGGAACTGGCATTACAGCTGCCTTTTAGTTCAATGTCTGCTGCCAGTGCACTAAACTTCCCTGATAACCCCTTTGATGTCTCGGCCATGAAAACAACCTGCCTTAGTCTCTCCCTCCCCAATCAATAACAGAGTTAATTAGAAGATCTAGAACAATTAAGCCTGCTAACTAGCTTTCTTTTATCTACCTGAGCCATAACAGTCAGCCACATAACACGCGGCAGCAATTTCAGGCAATTACATACAGACTGTAGGGCACCAGTGCGCTCAGCGAGGGACAACCTCCTAGAGGAGCAGCCAGACGTCTCTCTCACCTGAGGGTCAATGAGTACCTTGTGGACACTTCGATTTTTATTCAAAACTGCCTTGGGGGCAGTTTGAGATCTGAAGGTGACACAGTGACACACACACTCGAAGGAAAGGGGCTCTAATTTGTCCAGTTTCTGTCATGCATAACACAGTTGTGCCGAACAATGCATGAAAATTCTGCATTAAAGGACTGTCATATCACTGCTGATATGTAATGGTGATGGCTAGGCATAATGGAAAAGCGCTGTCTTTTTGGTCCATTAAAAAAAATTTTTTCAAGAGAGTTTTTTTTATTCCTGAATTTGTAATACTTATTTTCAGGCAAACCAGTGAAAGTGACTAAGTATTAAAAGTTGTTCTGAAATGAATGTACCAGGTGTAGTTATGCATCGCCCATAACCACCAAATATTATATACCTCATTGTGTCAATGTGCATAAAACACTATGAGGAACCTTCAGTTTGACTTATCTCCCTCCTCTTATATTTTGAAAGTTTGCTGAAAATGTAAAGTCATTTGGAGAAGAAGAAAATTTTAACTCTGTTCTATGTTATAAGTAAGTTTGTGAGATTTATGCCAAATTCAGAGAAAATCTTAAGCAAGTTTATAAAAAAAAATCTAGATATATGCAATGAACAAAACACACTGGGGTTTTTCTTTTCACATAAGTGACACCTTTGACATTCATGAATATGAGCAGAATACAATCAGACAAATCAAACAGACAATTATTATCAGCAATAGAAATATGGGAAGGGGGGGTGGGGGTTGGAGAGAGAAGACAGAATTAACAACGCCTCCAATGTAACTGAAGATTCAGGTTTATTAGCTGAGAGAATGTTGATCTAAGTACAGCAGTACCTCAGTGTGTATATATACACTACCACACAGAGTGTATTTGGTGACCCGTGCGGTACAATATCTACAGCTCTAATACCATAAATCAGATCCTCTTCCAGCGAGAGGTAAACATGGCCGAGGTCAGGGTCGGCCATTGTGGTCATCACCTGCGAAACTGGATAGCGTAGCAAGTATTTTAATAACACAAGTTTTAAGAAATAACGCCAGCAATTTTGGGGACGTGTCTCCAGATTTTGAACCTGTTCATAATCTCCTCTTTCAAATGCCTGAAAGATCTAAGCATTACAACAAAGTGGGATAACATTACTACAAGTATTTTAATCGCACAGGACAAGACTTTGAATGTTTGTACAACATGTGGGATAGAATTTAAGAGATTTGTCTGATGGTGTTTTTATCAGTAGAAATGCCTCAAACATGTTCTATTAAAAAGATTTCTAATCCTAAAGCTGCTCATACATTCATTATGTTTAAAAGGTCTATCACACGGTCAACTTGTTTTCTTGACTGAGCTCACAAATCTAGGATCAAATAAGGCGTGTTTATACACAGACAAGATTCAGTCAGTTACATATCAGCGAATGACAATTAATTCAACGTTAATTCCACCACCTGAGGCACAGCGGGATCTCCCTTAGGGATACTTCCAAATTTTGCCTCAATACCACTGTCCTTGTGCAACCACACAGACAATAGTCTTCAAAGATGCCAGAACTTCATGTTTACCTCATACAATTATAAATAAATATAAATGAGCTGAAGGAAATACTTCCTAAAATATCTATGCTCGAAGAGACCCCTGTGTGTTCAACTGAGAAGACGATCTATAGAGTTGGCCACCATCTTAACATACAAAGCAGTCATTCAATGTGTAAGGCTTCGGCAACAATGACTCTACTATCTGCCCCCCTCAAAGTCAATATATGGCCATGTCACAGTTCTCTCGCCATTTCACCTCTGGCTTTTGTGTCGGTTCTCTCCTTTTGTGGAGAATCTGACAAGATCAAATGATGGAGTCCTACTGTTTCATGATGGTGTGGTGTGACTTCTAGCATCAAGCTTCATTTTTTAAATTTTTTTTGTAGGGCCAGGTGACATTGTGTAGCATATTCATGAATTCTCTCCTGCAGTTGCAAACCGCATCATCACACAAAATAAAAATTCTTAAAAGTGCCGTAAAAATGGGGTCTTTTCCATCAACTGCTTCATATATGCATTTCAGTCATTTGACTTGTTTGTGTACGAAATAATGGAACCAGTCGCAACAGAAAATCTGCTGGCAGAGATTGGTAATGCTGGTGGTACTCCACAAGTGTAAGTTTAAATATCATCTAGCTTTCAAATAAAATTGGAATCATATGTCATGGAGAGCAAGTGCTTTAATCCCACTATTCCTCACCCCATACCTGTGGTGATGCTGGAATTTCACCTCTTACAAGATGGCCACAAATTGCAGAGGCCAGTTTCACGAAAGAATGTAGACCAAAAATTGCTCTGAATTTAAAAAAAAAATGTTTTCAATCAAATTTGACCAAAGATTAATCGTAGTGGTCCACTTTATTAAAATACAGCACCAGTTTTATATAAAAAGAAAGATGAAATGAATGCCACAAAGCAAATGACTTTACTGCATTCTGATGGATATCTGAAAAAGTACTGAAAATGGATCATTCTGACCTTCGATTTTAAGAGCACCAATTGGTCATAACATGTAAGTTCTGCTATGACAGTGGTAAAGCCACAGCCACTGGATGCTTGATGAAGAGAATACTGCTCTCAATGTACCTGTCCATATTTCTACATCACTACTCGTGGCTCGTTTTATATAAAACATAACTACTCTGTTTGTACAAAATGTACGAATTCATCAAAATTTACGCTACTCAGCTAGTTTCACTTCAGAAAGTTTTTCAATTTATACACTAGGTAATGGTTAACTTATTGAACATAACTACTGGATAAAAAACTCATTATTTACAAAAGTTAAGGTAGGTTTTAAAAAAATTCTCAGGTTTTAAATATATAAGAAAATGAAAAAAAAACTGATGAGCTGCATTATGCTCACAAAGCCCTTTGGGAATTTCACACTAAAAAAGAATTGAAACTATTTAAAAAACACAATCCAAATACATCAAAAGAATCCTTGTGTAAAACACGCAATTTTCATAAAACAAACATCAAAGTCGTAAATCCAAAATCCTTTTATCACAAATGCTGCCATTATAGATGCTGGTTCAAACATCAAAGTGAAAAAGTAATTAAAATCCAATGGGACATTTAAGTCAGGACATCACATACTGGTAGCATGCACAATTTCAAAACCAGCAGGTCTGCGACATACAATTCCAGAAAGTAAAGTTAGCGCCACAAACACCTCGATGACAGCTAGAGCTTCAAAGGGATGTGCGGGCCATATTATTTATGGTGTGAATAAGTGCGGATAAAAATTGATATCCTCTGATCACAAATAATAAAATCAGACAAAGCCTTTTCAATACACTTCCAGCTATAAAAGCTAGACAACTCACAATAAAATGGATGATGATATTCTTCCCATGAGTCCTAAGATTTAGTACAAATCTTTACAATAATTTCTAACTGATACCACAACAACGGTATAAAAAAATTGGTCAAGTTCACACTATGTCAAGAAGGATTGATCTCAATAGCAATGGCCCTAGAGCAAAACAAATTGGGGATGAGAAGTTATAGATAGAAGGTACTTTAGGTCAACCCATCTTTACAGTTACCAATAGTACAGATGCATCCATTAATTTCTACCTTATCAGTCCTATTTTGTTTTAACACCACAAGGGCCATATTCTGCTTGAAATGTAACAAAACATGTGTCTTTTAACTAAACCATCTTCAGTTAAGAGTCTGGCACGCACGCTTTAAAGGGTAATGCCCCCTTCGCATGCAAGGACAGTCATGTCAGGGTTATCTGATCCAACCCGCAGATTAAGTTCATTCATCTTAATGAAAAAGAATTAGAAAGATTTTAAGTCCTTTTTCTGTAATTTAACATGGTCTTGTCTTTTACTTTGCAGATTTGGTAACTTATCTGGACAAAAACTTTTCAGTAGATCACATGTTTCATACTAAGAATGTACAAGACACGATCTAGTAAGTAAGCTGGAGAAAATATCTGCTTCATGCCTAGTCATTACAAAGTAAAGGGCCCCAAAACAGCCTACAGGCTTTTCTTAAGTTTCTTCACAACTCCACTGCATTTCAAAAATACTTTTTACATTTCAATTTCTATTTGGTGTTTACAAACAAAGCCTGACCTTGTTCTTCCGACTTGCTAATATTGTCTACGGACCCCCTCTGCCTGAAGCCATTTCACGCCTGGGTGAACAACCCGCGACGATTAACATAGGCAGCCAAAAGGTTTGGCGCCTGTTTAAAACTTGGGCAGGTTGGTGCCTTCTTCCTTGGCCTCTGAGAGGAGGTCATCGTAAAAAAAAAAAAAAAAAAAAAAAAAAGGAAACATCTCTCATACCTAGAATTAACTTCCATCAACCTCAAATAGAAGTACACTGATGATAAGTACCTTCTGACATGTTTGTATAATTTTGCTGATGGTTTCTTTGTCGTGCATATTCTATGATTTTTATTGTTTTGCTTAGGGAATTATGATTTTCCACATAGTTACCAATATTTGGGGGGTGGGGGGGAGCAATGATTTACTGAAGAAAAGAAGAAAATTTACAGTTTTCAGGTAATGAATTACCTGTCTATAAATCAATGCTTAAAACAGCACACGTAGCTTATCCATACATCTAATCAGTGAAGATACCCATTAAGTCAATTTTCTTAGAGATATTTTCAAAGAAACAGATGGAGAGGATGTAGGCGTACTGAGATTTCCCAAACCCTATCTGCCTGCCGACTCTTTTTGATCCGGCAATTATCTGCCCATATAGTACTTAACAGCACCCGCACTGCATTCTGAGTGTAGCATTATTTGATGAGAAATTACCCAATCAAGTTCTTATCGAAAAAAGCTTTTGATCTTGTTATTAGGTTATTCTCACCACTTTGAAATCAGTATGTAGCGTTGGTTGGCGGAGAGAGGCTGACTGTGATGATAGAGGTTGAAGCCAGAAAGGTCAGCTGGTGAACACCAACTACGAGCTATTTTGAATCTCATTTTATGGCTCTGCCTCCCAACTGCAGAAGATGACAGTTAGCGGCAGGTGCAACATTTGATGTTCAAAAGCTCAAAGAGAGAGATAGGAGCCACATTTTTTATACAATCATAATAATAGTTTGCTCCCTGTAAACTAAAGTCTAAAATAAAGCCCCTTAGGAGGAAGGCAAACCACAGTTGCAATATAAATTAGAATGCCCTTTTCTCCCTATCCAAAACATGGCTTAAAAACATACAAGTCTACTACCAGAATTTTTATGAGTTTTCTTTTTAAACACATTGAAAACAAAACACTTCATTTTTATTTTGTGTTACCATCATAATGTAGCTTTTGAGGAAACCTCTTTTCATCATATTAATAAAACCTGAGTTGCATTCACCACAATGCTGTGCTAATAAAAAAATAGAGTGAAATGTATCTATACCAAAACTGTTTATGCAATATGTTCTGTAAAAAAATATTAAGAGGCTAGTTAACAGTTAAATTGCATGTCTAGACTCCAAAGTAAAAATTTAACATTGAGGTTGAATGATTTCTCAGCAATCCCGACATCCCCCCCTCCACCCCACCCACAAACCCATACCAAGGACACCCAAATGTGCATCAGACATTCATAATAATATGGCCGTCTGGTGAAACATTTCTGACCAGTCCTTTTGTAGCTTAAAACTGACCAAAATACACGGCTGTGAACTAGGCATAGAAACTTCAGCCCACACAAAGAGAAATCTGTCGGCTGCTTTCTTTTGATCTTGTTTTATTACCTATCGCTGTGTTGTTTCACCTGGCAGCGATCACCCCAGTTAGCTTGGTTGGCACTCTGAGCTATCATTGCCTTCTATCTCCAGTGAACCACAACTAAACTACTCTGTAACAGTTCCACCGCCTTTTGTACACACGACCATTTTCCGTAACAATTGCTCAAGTCAGACAGACACGCACACACTCCCTCACACACAGCACACCGACCTAACAACACTTAAAAGAAATCTGGCTTTATGGACGGAGTGCGTCGCTGCAGCAGATCAAAGAACTGCAAAGCAGAGATAAAGTATCAAATGCACTCAGCTTCTATATGCCTTCCATTCATTAACAGGGCAGAAAAAATAAAATAAAATCGCCCTAGTAGTTCTGCAAGTTTTAATTATAGCTAGTCTATATGTACATGCAATCACTTCTTTATCCTGGTTGTCTGTTCTGTTAATTTTTAATTTCTTTAGAGGTTCCACATCAAACGAACCCACATCAAACAATTTCAATAAGACGTGATATGATGGACCCCTCCTGTCTCCAGTGGGTTAGTTTCTTATTTCAGTGTCTACAGCTATGTTCGTAACTGATCCAAAACAGACTGGAAACAGTTCAAAATGCACCCTTTCATTTAAGCTGGGACTGTTTTACTCTACTACTTTAGATAAAAATGTGGGATTTTCAATGTCTCACCAAAAGAAACTACCCTCCTCCCTCTGCCTTCCTGCCAATTTGTACTATCTACTGAGCTGGTACGAACTAATTTAAACCATCGCAACTTGGACTGGAAGTGCGGCCACTGGCACACACTTGGGAGGGCACCAGGAAGAGAACAGCA
This sequence comes from Lingula anatina, assembly GCF_051362555.1. NCBI lineage: Eukaryota > Metazoa > Brachiopoda > Lingulata > Lingulida > Lingulidae > Lingula > Lingula anatina. The sequence continues at coordinate 17,473,084 of NC_141770.1, forward strand.
TTACTTTGGTTTCATTTATTACATGGCGGTTCAAACTCTTGCCAGGGTGTAAATTAATCCTCCGCTGGCCTAATCTTTATTCTGTGTGCGAGAGACAGGATCAAAGGAAACACCGCCACAGTGAGAAAACTTCGCTTTTTACAAAGAGAGGGGAAGGTGACTTCCTTCATCAATTTCTCAAACAGAACACTAAATAAAATGTTTTTTCTTTCATCTGCCAAGACAGAAATAAAACTGTTGAGGTTGCAATATTAATACTAATCAATGCATTGTTTCAGAACCTCTTTCAACATCCTGGCCATAAAAAATATCTGGGCTGCAAGCCAACTGATAATGTCATTTCACTTGTTAACCTGTCACAAAGGTCTTAACTCAAAATAACCAAGTTGGGTTGTTTTTAAAGGTAAATGATGAGAATGCAGGTTTAATAGAGCCTAATGTACTGTTATAGCAGTGTATTTCACCTTCAAAGAAGGATCTACATTATATTTCATTTCGACAGAACTGGAATAATCACTGCGCACTTAATACATTTAAATAAATCAACACCTTTACTAGTACATGCCTTCAGAAAGCTACCCTAGACGTAAAAATATAAATCTCCTGACTGACTTTTTTCATTGCACAGAAAAAAAATCCCAAAAGGCAATTACCCGAGAAAGATCAAATTTATAGCTAAACTATGAGAACAGGGATGTGGGTACACCCCTATAAAACTGAAAGATCAAAGAGGCCGCATAGCAGATGCAGCCCTCAGTTCTCTCTCAACCCAGTAGAGTGATCAAAGATCGCAAGAATTAGGAAAATTACCACACACGCTTGGTGGAGGTTGAAGTACAATACTTCCCTAGTCAAATTCATAGCACTTTTTAAGCAGCCTTCTTATTCCTTTTATTTATTTTTTTATATATATTTTTGACTCAAACTCTTAATTTGGAAAAGGTAGACGGACAGGGTAGAAAAAAATGTTTATTTATTTATATATTTTATTTTTTTTTTTTGTTATTTTGAAAAGGTTTGACGCTGTTTGATCTAAGAGACTCAGAAAGGTTAGGGCACTTAACCCTATCCTCCCCCCCCCCCCCCCCCCCCCACACACACACACACACATTGGAGTATCTGCTTTAACTCTTCACATGAGTTCATAGGAGATAAAACAGTTGAATGCATATACTGTATCATTTATATCACATGTTCATTCCTAAATTTTTGACATTTTACAAGTATTTCAGGTTTCACCCTAACTTTCAGTCATTAGGATTGGCCCATCAGGATATGTATAGGGCCTAGCCAAAAATGGTGTTCTCCGTCACTTCTACTTATATATAATATATTCCCCTAGCAAAATTGTTGAACTCTATTTTCATGTCTGATGTCTCTCATTGAAACAGATTTATGTGCACTTTGAGTGCACTGAATTGTTTACATCCCTTATCAAGATTCCAGTCAATTATTCATATATTTTGATTTCATTTTTTTGGTTAAGACCTAAGTGAAGGTGACACGTAAAACAAACTAATGTGAGTTTCACATGAAGAAATATCATCATAAGAAGTTGTTTACATTTCAAATCTGAATTTCCTACTGGAATTCACATAAAGATATTCGGATTTGGCACTTGCATGTGCCACCCACGGACCCGAAATAGCCCTTCAAAACACAATATCTCTGATAAAATCTCAAAATATTTTCAGATACAGAGGTCACGAAACAAACCATAAACGTGCACTTGATGGAATTTTTCAAACCACAAAATTACTTCAAAGTCTGTACATGTGAAAAGTAAAGTATTAACTCTTTTACGCTTTCAATAATTCCACTCTTTTTTATCTGATATATTCCACAGCAAAGCACATTTAGGCTGTAAAATCTTACTTGGGCCACAATTTTTTTGCATTAATTTGTACAAGCTATTCCATTAACACAAAACTGAAACAAGACAACATGGCCAGACACTTAACATTTCACAATTTCAGTAGGACAAAAAGAGTTTACTGAAAACAAATATTATAAGAAAGGCACCTGCGACACAGACAATATTAAGTGACGGCAAGAGACAACTCTGCATAACTTTCATTCTATGTCTTTCTACATCTCTGATCAAATGTCATATTGATGCTATCAATGTATCTGCCAGCTTGGACACTGGTGGTGAAGGTTCTTATTTTTGTCCCTATGATCAGAAGTACACGTCCCCTGCGTGAATGCATGGCATGCATGACTGGGTCGCGACATTAAGTGTTTGATTAAAGCTCATAGCTTAACCTTGGCGCAATTTGTGTCGCATAGGTGAAATAATGCAACACTATACTACACTACAAATGCTTCCCTTCTTGGCACATCCTGTCCTATAGTGAAGTAGAACCACTATACAACATCAACCCATGACTCTGAATATCGTCTATTTTCATGTACAAGGAAAAACCACCATTTTGTTAATCTATTTCAGTAAAATAACTGTGAGCCTTTTCTTTATGTTTCTAACATCAAGCCATCACCCCCGTGTGCCCTCAAACAAAGAGCTTCCGGCTTCACCAAGCAAGGCTTGAGCCTCTGTGAATGGAAACCAACCCTCCGATGATCTCAGATTTATAAAATCAACCGCATTCTTTCCACATAACACCTATACACAGCACTGAACTGGGACTGCTTACTCTAGAGCTGTGTGGACAAAAATTTCAACCATTCATCCCAAATTCTACGATATTGATAAGTTGTGTTTACTCAGTAAACACCCCCTGCCGCACAGGGTCAGGTGATAGTATGGAGCTGAGCGCCAGCAGTGATGTAACACTCGTACAGCGTCAACACTAAAATACAAAACACAGTTTGGCTTGAAGATAAACTGCTCGCATACAGTCCCTAACAGTGCACGGACCCTATTATTCCCTTTACCTTCTAACACTCCCACGATATCCAACTCAATGGGAATAGAAAACCCTGAATACTTTCATACTATATTTCAATCAATTTTTTCCCCAAGCTGATGGAAAGAATTGCCAATGCCTGTATATAAATACATATGCAGCATGTTAGCTTTCTATGAGCTTACTTCTAATAAATAAAATTTCTTTTGAAGTGACCAGGAGTCATGGAGACCTCCCCACTGCTGTTACTTATTAATCATAGGATTCTGTGAGCACAGTCAGAATCACTTCCGTAAACGATTCCCATTGGAAAAAGATGAAAATACTCTTATCATAGAACAAACTTGTAAAAACCAGGATTCTTTATATTTGTCATAAATTTCTCTCGAGTGCTGAAGCAGGTTTCACCCACAACTTTTCCTTTTAAAAATATATTACAAACTTGCTTCCCCCATTCCTCCTTATCAGGCTCATACAAACTGTAGTGCAACTTTGTAATTAAATTTCACGATTCAAAATTCTAATCTAAACAACTTCCAAGTTCAAATAAAAAGGTAAAAAAAAAAAAAAAAAACTCCACATAAATTCACCAATTCTTGAACATTTCACATAAAATCCAGCAACCACCTTAACTCCATTTTACACAAAAAAGGGGGGGGAGGGGGGGGGGAAGGGGGGTAAAATCAAGTTAATATATGAGAAATTCAATGCTACCCCTGAAACTTGGGCAGCCCTGATTCAATCAATCTTCTGCCTGTCACCCAATAAACCTTTCCCCAAGTTTACAACCACAGCGGCCATTGGCCAACAAGAGATAGAGAGGCCCACTTGTGTACATCTGGGCAACTGAACCTAATGGCCTCAATGGCTCCAGTCTCGATCTTGATAATAGTGTCCCAGGTGAAGAGCTAGATATATCTAATCCTTGGCATAAAATGATGGTCCCGCGCTGACAACAAACTGTGATTTTAATTTCAAAAGATAAGACGGTTGTGTGAGAATCTCCCCGTTTCGATGATCATATCTTTAAATTCAGTTATGTTTGTGCAGCTTACTCTTTTCTGATTAGTTATCTTTCTCTGTTCTAGAAAACAAATTTTAACATTGCCAAAATGACGAAGGAATACTAATGGATTGAAACTCTGCCAAAAGATTTACAAATTCTTAGAGAAGTCAACATCTTCATTACCTGTTTAACTCTACCCACCAAGAACAAGATCACAATTTTCAACATCATTATTGAAGTGACAAAAGAATATAAACAGTTACAGGCTGCATCTAGGTTAATTAATTTACCAACACCAAGTCCACCCCTCCCATTCTTGTCCATAATGTGACCACTGGTCAAGAATACTGGTCAAATTTCACAGGGGTCCTACTTGGTGCAAATTAAAATCTCTGGCGGGCTGAGGGTTATGCAACTTCTTGCTGCCCTAAAGTCTCTAGGCAGTTGTAAACATGGCGACTAATGTGCAATGAATTTGTAATGAAAAAGCACTTCAGTCCTGAAGAGTGAAAGACAAGGGAAGTTCTAAAGGATGTAATTGGCCAGTTTACACAAAGTGTTTCATACAAAGATACAGGAAGAATCAAACCATCTTCAGGTATCATTAAGATTTGCTTTTGCATTTACCTTCCCTTCTTTGCTTTTGCATTTACCTTCCCTTCCCCCATTTTTTACAAATTTTTTATTGGTCTCAATTAATTTGGTATTATATATGCATAAATCAGTTTGTTTCCTTATGACTGACATGTTTAAAAAGGTAATAACTATATTTTATTTATATCTATTTCAGTAAAAACATTGACCAGAACAACTGAGGCAGATAATATCCAATCCTATAATATGAACTGATAAAATGGTATCAAAATATATCAAAAGTCTCTCCTGAAATTATTAAAATACAACCTTTTCACCAAATAAACTTTTTTACAAAGGAGGGAATCTCTTCACAGTGGGATCAGCCGGGGAGTTCTTTTTATCTATTTAATAAGCTTCAGCTATGAGATCAGTTAATGAAGCCTACAAAGACCTAGATTGTTTTTCTTTACTCCTTCTCTTCGTTTTATCTGAAGCTTTGACGCCTTCTTGGCACAAAAGTGAGCTTTTGTTCCCTCTGCTATGCCTTGACTGACAGTGAATCTAGTAAGATGTTTGGTGCTTGTAAGTCATCAAATGTGTTTATGACACGAGGGCGACATAACATCTCCAATTTCTTCTCATTAAAACTTGATCCCTCCACTTTTTCTGTCAGTCCTGACATGGAAGTCTGGAGTCTGAACATTGCTAGATGATGAGACTGCTTCACTTTCACTCCAGCAGGAAAAAAAAGTTACAGAATTGAATATGAAATTACACAGTTTATCCAAAACACATTTTACATTATGGAAAATAACCGCTATAGGAAGCAATTCTCTTTTCTTTTGTATTTTAAGGAAATTACTCCACACCATCCATACAATGTATCTTTTTCAAACTGTTCAATTACAAATAACCAGCTTAGAATCAATATTTTTATTTGAGTAAGTTTTGATAATTGATATCAAAGATAACTGCAACAATCCTATTAACCTTGGTTCTAAGAGATTTTTTTCATGATAATTAAAAAATCTCTACAAATAGCATAGGTACTTAATTTCGAAGTCAGCTTAAAGGACATTACACACAGTATAGCTTAAGATCAAAGCCACAGGAAATGTGGCAACTTTATATGGTTTAATATCAAACCATTGGGCTACATACCGAAACTTGCAACTATCTACTAGTTTTCAGTTGAGAGAGTTGATAGTGAGAGAGACAGACTGTAAAACAGGGTGCTGAATAGATGATTCACAACTAGGTTATGAACCTCAGGGTGATCTTCATGTAAATTACAGCATGTACCCGTAATATACTACCCCCCCCCCTTCCAAGTGGTGTTTATTTATGTTACATCTGGGTGATCATTATGATATATTATGTTACATCATATAGAAATGGCCAGTATCCTGTCACCCCCACCTCCCACTGGGCAAGCTTCTTAAGGTCATGAACCTCAGGGTGTTCATTATGTTATATTAGGTTATATCACAAAGATATAGCCAGAATCCTGTGCCCCTATGCCGCCCCCACCTCCAACAGGGCAGGTTTATTTGAATGCGCCCTATGCATTCCTCTAGTGTTCTCCACCATGCTGGTGCATTCTATAAAACCCAGTGAAGTCCTTTGATCTTAATGCTATCAACTCTGCCTCTCTTTCTCTCTCAGACTGCCCAGGCCTTCGCATTAATCTTAACTGGCTATTAAAGGAACCTCCCTCTGCAACTTTTCTCCACACTAGAGATGGAGAAATTGGCAAATTATTTTAGCTATTATCTCCTTCTGAATCTTTTCTCTTCTTAGAGGACTGAAATAGGCACACCACATTCCAACTCTTTCTTTTAAAACACATCCAAATAGGCAAATACCTAGGTGTACCAATTTGCTGTCAACCCCCCCCCCAAAACACACACACACACACACACACACACTCAGAAAAACACACCTGATCTTAACCCATTTAATTGATGCAGTAATTAACCCTACACATCATTTTCTTACCAAGCTGATATATTTGTCCCATAAAAAACTCTTGGCTATAGGCCCATCCCAAATTGATCAAAGCAAGGATATACCCCCCCCCCCCCCCCCCCGAAAACCTTAACGGTGAGGCCACTGTTCTCATCTTCAAAAACACCCTCAAATCTTTCCCATTCTCTCATCTTCATCATCTGAAGTATCGGATACTCATATTCTCATTCCTTTTTCAACCGAAAGCTATTTTAATCAACCAGTTATGCAAATGCAGGTCATCACAGAGAGATGCAAGTGGAGTGAGTGTAATATCAGAATGGAGAAGTGACTAGGCTATTAGACCTTAATATGGTAACCCAGGGAGCATGTTCCAGTGGCTAGAACTAAAATGTGGGACCTGGTCGAAAGGACCCTTCCCATATTAGAGTCCAACAGCTGGCAGTGATAACCACAAGAGTTCATAAAATATACAAAACCATGTTCCCTCCTTGGAGCAGCTGCTTTTCCATTCAAGACGGCTCTTTCAAGAATGAGAACTAATTTCCAACAGAAGGCTCAGTGTGGAAAACTCATTCCCAACTCTCACTGGGTGCGAACATCAAAGGCACTTGCGAAATGGTAACAGTTAACCTAGTATGTTCCTTTTAAGCTGAGAGGTGCTTTTAAGACCACTCAGAATTGAGAAGTGCTGTTTCTTTCTCGACTTGTTTTTTACTCCCAGCATTTACTTACCGAAGCTCTGTCTAAGTTGTATGCAGCGAGGTTATATCCAGTTGACGTTGTAACTTGTCGCTGCCATAACTGTTCCTCTAGAGCTTTGTTTACAGGTGAAGGCAAACTGGCGTTAACAATGAAATATTCCCCTGAAGAGGAAAAAGGAACGGATTACATGAACTTTACTTAGACGTATATTATCACCTTATAAAAAAAGATTGATGGGTTTGTTTGGACCTCAATGCTCATATAGCACAACTTTTTATCCGTCTTATGTAAAACAGTTCAACTGACTCATCCACATAATTCTATATATTCGTTTAATTATATCAGGAAGAATTTCATCCAAACAGAGAGTATAGCTTTACTACATCTCTTATACAGTAAGTGTAATACATTGATATAACCTTTAGAAAGCAGAAACAACTGAAACAATGAAATGTCAACATAAGGTCCAGGTTAAAATAACAACAAACAGGTGCCCAATGGAAAAGTAGATCATGGTATTGTTTAGGGCAACGCCATATTAATTGATTAACCAATTACTTAAACTGAAATCTATATTTTGCCACAAATGTCAAAAGAAATGGGCTGCCTCCTTAAATAATTTCTTATCGACAACTCATTTGAAAACCCACAAATCAATGATATATGAAAGCACAGCTGAAAGGGACAACCCCTGGGTGGGGGAAATCATAATATTTACAATATTTTTATCCCTACGGTAGTATCCCCCCCCCCCCCCCCCTCCAATCCAACACGGATATCTGTACTATCTACAAATTGCCCTCACCTCCTGCATTCATACTGACACTGGCTTAGCATATACAGCAAGCACTGATTAAAGCACCGATTATATGCCTGGACCTTTGTTGTGATAATTTGGGATAATATCTAGTCTGAGTATAGTGACCCGTTAGGGCGCTAGCCACGATGGCTACCACACTGGCTCCGCTCTTGTTAACCCACTGACACAAGGCAATGGCGAACGAACACCTAGAAGACTTACCATGCTGTCCGTCCGGACCTTCACGGCTAATATTCCGACTAACTGTGGCTGTGAATTGTGCGTGAAACAAAGACAACGATGGCATTAGTCACTAATTCGTCAATTTTATATACAATATCGACCTTATCTGTAATGAAAACATGGGTTGAAAGCGAAGCTGCCTGACGGCGGAATGGTCAAGTATACATAGGAAGTGTAGAGGTGGAACACACCGACAGAGGTCAACCAACTTACCATGTTTGCTTTGGAATTTGCCCATTCTGCAAAGTTCCCATACAACCACAATTCTCTCTCACATCTACATCCTATTCCAGGTAAATCCTAGGTAAATCCAAATCCGTGAAATCGTTGTATTTTCTTGGAGTTTCCCCTGCGTAATTGCTAGCCTTTCGCAATGGTGTGCGCTGTACTATGAAAAGACTACAGGGGGCGGGGTAGAGTGCTCGTTCATTTCGGTTTGATTGACAGCTGGGTCAAAGGATTTAACACAAGGGGTGTTAGATTGTTTTAAACAACACGAAGCGTTCGATATTGATGGGAACGCACTTGATTCTATCTTTGCCACCGTCGTTCAATATTTCAGTTTTTATACACTATATTTTTTGCTGCATCAAAGTCAAATTCCACTGAGCTTAATTCACTATCAAGAATAATTGCTTTACCTCTCCCCCCTTACCGGTCTTAATCAAGAGTGTCAGTGTTATACCTCCAACCTGAAGCCTATTGTTTGAGATTTCTATTATTCGCTTTTATTACCTCCTCCCATTCATGTTATTCAACCTTTAGATCAGGCCGCCACAATATAAATATTTCAAGCGCTTTCTAAAGAGGGCTTTTTATAGCGTACTAAAGCCAGGGGAGCAGAGAATAAAGTTGGCGCGTAACAAAAGATCACAGGCCGGCCGACCTAGCGATACGACAATGGCGAGCGCGAACCGTTTACCGTCCTTATTCAGTGAATGAGTCGATGGAATAAATCTGTGTGTTTTTCTTTGGATAACCATATTCTCTTATTTTCTTTAATAGACTTGAGCATTTTTTTCACCTTGCTAGCATTTTCTCAGATAAAGCATTTGGGCCATTAATCTTGAGTGTGGAACAGTAATATAAGTAAATTAATTTCAACAGTACACATATCAAAACAAGTCGTAAAAACAGGCTGTGAAAGAGTAAAGGGTTCGCAAGGAAATAAGGTTGCAGAATAAACAACGTGTAGCAAAGCGCAAGTAAACATTAACCGTCAACAAAATACCTTTATTAATCTAATACTCAGGCAATAATACTGTCTTCTTACACTTCGCCGCCTGGCACAACTTCGTGTAGTATCAGCTTTGAAGTTCTTGGGTTCAACAAAAGATGTTACATCTGCTCTGCTGTATATTGCCACTCGGGCGATAAAAGGATTCTAAGCGAATAGCAAATTAAACTGGGCCGCGTCGAGATAAGCAAAAGGAAGAAGGCGAAAGAAAAGAACGGAAAAGTGTGCTTAAAAATGTTATCTTTGACAACTTTTGAGTTTATTTGTTTTGCGGTTTATGATTGGATTGTCGCTTACCATGGCATGCATACAATGCGTGGCCGTGTGGACACGTGTGTTTGGCTTAATAGCAATATGTGAGTACTGTCACTTATAAAACAAGCAGCCAAATACAAATGTGTGACAATCTAATGGCACAAAACTTAAATCATGAGGGAGGAAAGCAAATAAGTGAAACATTTTAGATTATTTTTCTTATCTTTTTTTTTTACCCTAATTCAAAAGGTAATGAAAAAAGTCCCAAGAGGCTATGGCCTAATAGCTACATGTATAATGAGCATCTAAGATCAAGCATAAGATGAATATGTTGGATCCTAGTGAGCATGTACAATATGAAAAATAGGCCTCGTATATACAAAGAATACGACTCAGTTAATCTAAAAATAATAAAGAAAGGTGCATATATATATATATGAAAACATTTTAATAATAAGTTTATTGAGCACTAAATGATGTGAATACATTTGCAGGCTCTCTAGACTACAATATTTACACAATATATATATATATGGATATACAATTATATATGTTTACATATGTAGTATGATATATTTTATGACCAAGATTTATATCGTGCTGGATAATAAGACGACACATTGATCGGCGTAGAAATTCAGATCGCATCCATTTGGAAAAAGATAAATGCTCAAGAAAATTGTGGATAGATAAAAATCAATAGTAAGAATGTTGCTTTTTCATTATTGCTCCCGGCCCTTTTTTCTTTGATTTTTGTCAGCTCCACCCTTTTCAATAAAACACCACTAATAAAACCAAAGAGTAAACGGGGTATCCATTCCAAACATCGCATCCAACACAACCGTCTTCTGCATATATACAAAGAAGTAGAAAAAAAACTTCTATGATAAATACTAGTATTCGACGTCTTACCATTGTTAGTAAGCCTTCTTATTTGGCATCGAAAACTGACGAAAGTTTGATTCTGCAAAAGATAAAAATGGCATATTTTATTATATACATGCATGTTGCGTATGTTATACCATGGAATTTAATCTCTTGCACTTCCTTGGTAATACTAATCAGCTTTGTCCAACTCATGAAATCGCTTCCTTGGCTTTGAAATTGTACCCCCGAGCTTGAGGATTCGACGGGAATGAAAATTTCGAGATATTGGAGAACATCAATGACACAGATGTCACAGTGCACATGGCGGTGCCATAAAGAAACCACGATGCACATGTACCTTGTCAAGCTTAATAGTCTTGATCGTATGATGACACGTGTTTGACTACTTTCTGGTATTAAAGTTAGCTCATCGAGTATTTTCGGGCCGAATCAAATTTTCCTCTAAAAAAAGGAATTTGCACCTGCACATGTATCATTGTTTGACTCATCCCTGCACTTGGATTTGATTATAATTAAATTATCCAGTTCTAAATGACGAAGGGATTTTGAAGTTTTTAAGATTCGAAAATTTTGAAAAATGGTAGCTTTGCGGATACGTTTAAGTATAAAATAGGACTTTAAAGGCATATACAAATGCGTGTGGTATACCTGTATTTCGCCCCGTCTAACATATCTAAAGAAGTCTCGTCTTACAAGGAAATTTGATACGATTTGAAGAGAATTTTTCTTATTGAATTTAAACTCTTCTTCTGCGTTACCCCCTTCCAACACACACACACACACACACACACGCACGCACGCACGCACAGACCCCCCCCCCCTCCCCCGAAGCGAGAAGTTTTACCAACCATTTGACCCTCTGCGCCCCCGGAAAATTGTGTTGTTTTTTGTTTTGTTAAGGCACAGCTCATTTTATTTTTATAATTTTGTGATCAGAGAACGCACTGCTCATCATAATAGACTGAAGGACCATTCCCAGACCCTATCGTACTAACTGTGGATAGTTCTATCTCCGAGGGGATTCTCAACTGAAAAATCAAATTTGTATTGTACTTCGTCAGCCTATGTAAATGTTCCTATAAGTTAATTCATGTTTAACTACTCATGTTTAACGACCGTTACAGATTTTCCATTTAAAGTTCCTTTAGCACGAAAGGTAGGACCTGCTCAGTGTTAAGTTGAAAATTCGTTTATTCAGGTAAAAAAGACAGAAAAAAAAGACAAAATAATGGTTCCCTTTTTTTTTAGACAAACGTTGTTTCGTTATCGAGGTGATATTGGTTAGAGTCTAGAAAGATTTCACTCAATTCATATTGTAATCTAACCAGTACATTCACAAAACATATCTTTATATTTTTGTATAGAAAAAAAAAAAAAACGGAAAGAGTTACAATATTTTGGACGAAGTAGAAATTCTGAATGTGACAGTTGAGCTCATCTGACCTGATTGCGGTAGAGAAGATAAGGTATATCGGTTGCCTTTTTCTCCCATTTTAGCACATGTTCAACGCTTGAACACAGCTTGTCAGTGGAAGTCTGCATGTAAGTCTGCTGAACAAGTCCTTATGTAAATTTAATATCATTATTTCTGTGAAAGGACGTGAAAATTAACCCTAGACGACAAGTAAGTATATACTAAGAAGTTTGAACATTAATTTGCGGCTTATACGTGAGTAGAAGTTGGAACTGAAATTGAGTGTAAGACTTGATTTTGCAAGAGTGTTGATATGTTGCCAAAGAAATGCATAAATCCAAAAAGATATCAGATGTGTTAGTTTTGAGTTATGTGTACAGTTTTTGTTACAGTGCATACTGTAACAAAGTGGAGTATGAACAATTAGTTTCCTGTTATTTTCAGTTATATTTTAATAATGAGTAAATAATAGAAACTTTTGGTAAAGAATTATAGAAATTTTAACTCTTACCTGTCCTAGGCTCACTCCAAAATGGTGGTAGTTATAGGGTTTGAAGGAAGTGCCAACAAGATAGGAGTTGGTATTATCCAAGATGGAGTGGTCCTGTCAAATCCACGCAGGACATATATCACTCCCCCGGGACAAGGTAAGTGCTTACTTTACAGACTTCAGAACCTTCGCTGTGTTGGTAACTTCAAGTTAGGCTTCATAGACCAAATAATTAGCCTCTTGGAGTGAAACTATAACTGTAAAAAGAATACATGCCTGAACAATGCCATGGTAGAGGAATATGACTGTTAAATTGCATGATAATAATAATATTTTACAGATTTTACTTCTGATTCATGTATTGCTATATAGATGTAAATTCAAAAGAAACGTCAACTCATCCACAAATAATATCACTAAAAGACAAAACTTTAGAAGAATGCCATCCATGGAATTTAGAATGCAAGCTATATAGATTGTACCAGACTTTGATTCTACTGTAATATGGTATGTTATTTAGGCTTCCTTCCCCGTGATACAGCCAAGCACCACCAGGGCTGCGTACTGCAAGTGCTAAAGGAGGCCCTAGATCAGGCAAAGTTGAATCCCAATGACATAGATGCTGTTGCATACACAAAAGGTATTCAGAAACAGTCAATTTATAGACTTTGATATAACAATTTAAACTTTTTGTGCTTTTTTCTCTCTTATGTATATATATATATTTCAAATGAATGCCTGTCTTAAACACAGACAGGTCAAAATTCTGCTGTATTTTTTGATGGCCAAGTGATGTCTATAACCAGTCTCACTGTGTGTGCCAGAAACCCCCTCACCCAACGCCCTTTATTAATTCCTTTCCTTATAATTCTGGGCATCAAAGTCAAGGAATACACTGTCCCGTGTTCTGAACAGGCCCTATAACATTCTAAGTATTACATCTTCAAGCCTATTGATGGCTACAGTTCATGTTTTATATATATATCAGTTGTGTTCTGTTTCCAGGTCCAGGCATGGGTGCCCCCCTGGTGTCTACTGCTCTAGTGGCCAGGACTGTGGCACAGCTGTGGAACAAACCTATCATAGGAGTAAACCACTGCATTGGCCATATCCTTGATTTATTATTATTATCATTTATAAGTTTGTGTTATTGTGAAAACATATTGGTAGTAAAAATGGACACACATGTACAGATTTATCCATGGAGTGTGTTACTTGTGTTTCATTTCAGTCTCTTTATCTCTTTTTTTTCTTAACCTTATTCACATATAGAAATGGGGCGCTTAATCACAGGTTCTGATAACCCCACTGTGTTATATGTTAGTGGAGGAAATACTCAGGTGAGACATATTTAAAAGCTACTTATCTTTCAAAATTTTTCAGACCATAAAAAGAACAAAACCCCTCAAATAAAAATGTTATTTCTCTTTAACATGTATAGGAAGACATGGCATTGTTAATGTTTTACCAGTCCTTTAGAAATGAATTATTATATTACCTAATAATATGAAATATGCAATCTCAGAACAGTTGGCAGGTCAAGCAATGATTCTTTAGTATGAGAAAAAAAAATGTCAAGGAAATTTTGATTTGATGGGAAAACCCTGAGGAGTGTATAACTTTGCTTTTCTTTTTTCTAAGGTGAAAGCTTACTTTTAGAATAGGAACAGGAAAGTTTTAAGAAAAAAATATTGAAATGCCAATTTTGAAAAAAAAAAATGTTTTAAGATGAGGTACTGATTTTTTAAACAGGTAATAGCATACTCTCAGCGTAGATACAGGATATTTGGTGAGACAATAGATATAGCCGTGGGAAACTGTTTAGATAGATTTGCAAGAGTACTGAAGGTGAGGAATGAACAGTTAAGCTCTCTCGTGGTCTAATGAAATGTTTTTAAAAAGTGGATTTTGATATATTGATACATATAACATAATCTTTAAGTTGATATGGTTATATGACGCGAGTTATCATCCATTTGTCATTATTGTTATTATTTAACTCTAAATCTTCAAAATAATACATGATCTATAAATGATGAGATGAAGAACTTAGCCAAAATGAAGTGTTTATGTTCTTAAATAATATCAAAAATCAGTTGTCATATTGGTTATTGATTCTTGGTGATATATTTTTATCTCTTTTCCACTTCAGCTATCAAATGATCCAAGTCCTGGTTATAACATAGAACAGATGGCAAAAAAGTGAGTGTCTGACATTTTTACTTTGAGAGTTAAGATTTAGAAATGGCACCAAAGCAAAGTTGGATAGACAAAAAAAGGGGGTCCAATCACAGCCTAAATCGGGTATTACGATGTAAAAAATTGAGATCCAATCATAATATTTGACTCGCTTTCAGAAAATGGGATCCAATCAGAGCCATAGTTGAGGTGACATCTCTTATTGCTTAACAATAAAGATGATTTAAAAGATAGCTAACCATTGGGCATAGGTACTGAACAATTTTTTTTTAGGATTTTAGTTTTGATCAAAAACTCCCCCTCCCCCCAAAAAAATCCTTTGGACGGCAGTTATATTTTATTTTACTTTATTTTTCAGAGGCACAAAATATTATGAGTTACCATACACAGTAAAAGGAATGGATGTCTCTTTCTCAGGACTTCTGTCATATATTGAGGTAAGTGAAGCATTTAGTGTAAAATAATGGTGAAGAACAAAAACAATGAGTTATTTTTTCTAAGTTGCACAACAAAGCAGCCAAAAAAAATTACTTTTTTTTTTTTTTTTTTTTTACATCAAAGCATTTTGGAAATTTAATGTTAGAGCAGTGAAACTGAGAGGGGCATGTTTGTTACTGTGAGTTGACTCGCATTTAATTGTGAGATTTTCTCCTCAGGAAAAATAACCTATTTTGGGTGGAAAGCCCAAACATACTTTGCAGCGTGATTGAGCTATTGTCAGGGTTCTTTAATATGAAAAAAAAAAAGGATTTTTGAAAGATTAAAAAGAAATTTCAAATTAACATAAATACATGTTCAAGGTGACCCAAATAATCTTTACTCAAAGCAAATTATTTTAATTCCACATAATTATAATTGCAGGAGCGAGTACCCCAGCTTTTAAAGAAGGGAGAGTACAGCCCAGAAGACCTTTGTTTTTCATTACAGGAGACCGTTTTTGCTATGCTAGTGGAAATCACAGGTAGAGATTTGGTGAAAGTGTATTTAACTTATTATTCTAGTATTATATTTATATAGACAATTCAATTTTGACATCAAAATTGCATAAAGTTTTAAGAAATAAACCAACATCTTTCGATTTGAGACCAGGTCAGCTTTATTTAATGCAATTGATTTCTGATTTTTTTTTCTTTTTGTGCCAATTGTAAATGTAAAAGTTACTAAAATTATCAAAATATTATTCTTTTCTACTCGGTAAACACCAATATCTGTTTATGTGTCAGCCTTACTGTATAGTTTGATTCCTTCATTTAGTTATGCTATTAATTTTCAGAGCGGGCCATGGCACACTGTGGTTCCCAAGAAGTTCTCATAGTAGGAGGAGTGGGGTGTAAGTGACCTCATATTTTATGCATTATAGAATTATATGGATTACAAGAAATGTATATTACATAATGAGACATTGTGTATTTTATCATTTTATTTATCCTTGATAGAATAAAATACAATTTCCACTGGCTTAACTTACTAATAACACAGATAAAGAAAGTGTATGTTCACACATAGCCATTGATTGTCATGGTGTTTTTAAGGTGGAAACTTCAGAAACCAAAAAGAAAGATAATTTAATTATCATGGTTATTTGATGGCTGAGGTGGGATCAGTCTGTGACAATGGATGGTGTATTTAAAGTCAACCAAAAAGTGAATCAGTCAGTCAGTGGAAAATGTTTCTATTTCTTCTTTTTCTGACAGAAAAGTATTTTAAGACCATACTTTAGCTTGTAAAAATAATCATACTTTAGCTTTTTAATTACATTTTATATACATACTTACGTGCTACCACTAAAATATAAATCTTGTAAGTAATTTTGCACTACATTATATATGAAAACATGATTAAAACTGCCAAAACATGATTATTTGTACCAGTCATAGGTAGCAAAGATGGTGGTTAGATCACATTACTGGACTGAGAGGAAGGTTTTGATATTAAGATGTTGTATTCCATTTTTGAATTGTTTTCAATTTCAGGTAATGAGAGATTGCAGGAGATGATGGGAAAAATGGCTGAGGAGAGAGGGGCCACACTTTTTGCCACAGATATGAGGTATCTTACTGACAGCTGTGGTAGTAGGAAAAAGAAAGTTTTTTATGAATTTCGAATAAGTTTCAGCCAAGTTGTAACAGGAAAAGAACTGTTAAGTAAACTAACACCCCATTTCCATAGATTAGATTGACCTACTTTAGATCGACCTAACTCCCTGGGGGTTCACGCTAAATAGCTGTCAGCTGGGCGGACACGAAAGTTAATAACCTCCTTACAGCTTGTAGTAGGCGGGACGGATATTTAAGTCGGATTATCTGAAAGTAATCTAGTGAGACTCCCCGCGGGGATAGATCGATCTAAAACCTATGGGAATAGAGCCTAAGTTACTACTATCAGTCAGTCAGCACATAGCCAGGGTAGCTTACATACAAATCTCAGTTGGTATCAACTCTTGTCCATGTGTTGTTTTTGTTATATATGTATATATTTTGTACTAGTTGCATCTAAGTCACAGATAAGATGTACCAGACAGATGAAATAATTCTCTTTTGCAGGTTCTGCATCGACAATGGCGCGATGATTGCTCAGGCAGGATGGGAAATGTTTAAATCTGGACAAATAACGCCATTAGAGGAAACTTGGTGCACGCAAAGGTACGTATCTTAGTCCAGAAACCTCATCACACAACATACATTCCATAATCATTATTGAATTATGAGTAATGCAATGTGCCTTTTTGGGGGGGGAGAAATCACATATTCTGATTTTTTTAAATGTTTCACAGGTATAGAACAGATGAAGTGGAAGTGACATGGCGGTGATGGCATATACAAATGAAATGAAAGTCAACCAACCTTCACAGGGCAGCCAATGACACAATTTATTCTTATAGGTGGACTTATTGTAAGAAAATACAGTACAGAAATGGTGATGTACAATATGGATTGAATGAAAATTTACACAGGTTAAGTAATAGACAGAAAAAAAAAGAAAATCATTAACACTGCAGGATGTCTACATGGTGTAAGAAAATTGTTTCTGTTCTGAAAACAAATTCCAACATATTTGCTGAGTTTTATAGTCATAGTCTCTAGCTGTTGATAATTGTTCAAGTCTTCATCATCATTGCAATGAAAAAAATACTCTCTCCCAGCATGTGGTAGATTTGTTCATGCCACTAACACTGTATGCATTTCAAAACCAACATATTAACTGCAAAGAACAATGAACTTAAAATTAAACAACCTGTAACAGCATATTTAATGCTAAATACAACTCCATCTGCACAATTTGCAGGTTACAACTTATAACTGCACAAGTCGCAGCAACAAACAGCATATTCATTTCTAAATTCAACTCCATCTGCGCAATTTATCAAGACTAATATCCACATGATGATACATATTACAAGTCTAGATAATATGTATCATCGCATCGTATAGAAAATGATAATTGGGGTCTTCTCTGGCTCTGGCTCTGGCTGATCTGGTTCCTGGTGCAGTTGTTTGTGAAGAAGAGCTACTAGATGAGGTAGATGCCAACTGAAATTCACCAGCACTGGCCATGCCCCCCCCCCCCCCCCCCCCCCAATCATCTGGGCCATTAACTGCATCATTTGCAGTTCATGGTGCATTGGGTATCTCTTTCAGCCCTCTTGGCATCCAGGTGTCTCGCTTCTGCTGTTCTCTCCATGCTAAAGCGCTCCTGTTCTAACTTGACAAGAGCTGACATTGCACTGTCAGATTTTGCTGAGAAGGACTCTGCGGCATCATCAATAATACTTTTAAATATGTCTGCCTTGGACTTCTTCTTTCCAGATTTACTGGCTGTAATGATATATGCAAAGACATTATACATTGAGCAGTCCTCGAAAATAATTGAGACATACTTTTTATTTTACATGTAACTTTCAAAAACAAAATAATGCTAAGTTCAACTTAATACATACTCCAGTATCATTTAACTTAAAGCTATTGAACTGATCAAAATGTGTCAGTACAAGTTTGTATCTAATTTTGGAGCTTTTTTCACAAACATTAGAGTATTATCATCATCATCATCATTTTCAATTATTCTCTTACGAGCTGAAAAGCAAAATAAATATTTAAAAGAAATAGCATGTGGCAAAGTAAGGCAAATAAATATATCATATGACATTAATTACAAAAAGGAAGCTCCTTAACACCACTTAATTCTGGTATGCTAAAAATTTTGAATTTCTGCTGTAACAGAAGGCTGTTGTAGTATATATAATTATACCTTAAAGTTATTATTCAAGATGCATGTATATTTTGGTAAAGAAGATACCTTGTCCACAGGCCTGTGCCTTCTCATCTCTCTCTTCTTCTTCTGTTGTATCTTGAGAGGAGCACTCAGCAGAATCTTCATCTGTGTAAATAAAACTTGTAATATATATTCAAGCTTTAAACAAGTCGCATAAAAATGAATAGCTTAAGTACTGCCACAGGCAATAATAAACTTGTTACTTCTACAAAACACCCACAATGCTATAAATGCTGGTACTTTTAGTAAGTAGCATTTGCCATAACAATAAAATAATACAAACCCTCTGCTATCATTTACCTTTTTTACATCACCATGCATGAAATGGTTCCTAGAAAATGGGTTCATGCCATGCACATATTCCTTCTTCACCTCTCCTTGTGTCCATTGTGAACACAGGTCTTGTGGTAGCTTTATCACCCAGGATATTGTCCAATTCTTTTTCATATTTGTAGGGTGGCTTCCTCCCAGCCCCTGACCTGTTGTGTTGGTCCCTGAATTTACAGTACTCCTGTGTCATATTCCTAATTTTGTTCTTCACCTCCAACTCTGTTAATTCATCACCACATTCGTCCTGTACGTTGTAACATAAAATCAATATAAAGCACTTTTTTCTTCTGTCATGCACAACTAGTGCCAATAATACTAGTGCATACTGGTAAATTTTTGAACAACACATTGAAGTATTTCATGTTTTTATGGAAGATGTGTTATGAGTGTAATATAGTATTTTCTTCCATTATTTTTGATCACAGACTGGGCGTTGCCTGATGCTGGCAAGGTAAATTTATTATCTGCTTAATGATGAACATCAATAAGTTAGGCTTACTTTAATCCTCATAGTGATGTCCCTATAGACTGGCTTTTTTTTTAGAAGTTCGGTCTAACTTCTGTTTCATACTTTCAACGGCCCAAATATTGAGTAATGCTGCTACTGATTGTTCAGACCAATACGTCCTCGTGGCCATTTTGATGCCTGCGAAGAAACTTGAGACCGCGTGGACAGTCTGTTTTCTTTCACTTTCGATGGACATGTAAGACACTGTGCACCCGCCTAAAGTCCTCAACATCCGGTGCAAACATGGATCCCATTCTCACTAGAAATTTTATACCACAATTAAAGTTAACATTGATAGAATCCACCTCTCGATTAGGATTAATTTGAATTACGATTTGGCATCTCTACTGCATTTACACTAGAGGCTTTACATTGATAGAATTGCAATTTGGCATTAATCGCGATTGAAAATGTCTGGTATGGACAGGGAAATAATCAATCACAAGGTTAATATCTTTGAGATCAATGCCCATGCCTAGTGCATCAGTACTACTACTCAGTAATTTCCATCAAGTTTCTGTAAGTCATTAGCAATGAGCTGTTGTTTGTCCTTAGGTGTGCTGTGAAAAAACATAGCGAATAAACGATTATGCGAGGACGGTGGCTTATTGTCATTTATATGACTATCCTGTCCCAGCTCAGCCAATAGCATGGCATAAGTGTCTGCACAATCTTTGACAGATTTGCAATTTGGCATTAATTCAGAACATGTTAACTGCCATGTATGCATGTAACCCTGTGTTGAGGCATAAGCTGCATGTAAGCTATAATATGAAATGACCATCAGGTTCTTCACGATTACACCAAAGGACTGCGACCTCTTGTCATTTTAAGTAAGGTAAAGCTTTTGTGTGTACTTCATTTTCTGCCATTTATTGGTAATGAAAGAAATCAAATTTGACTGAATGTACACATGGCTCAAGAAACACCTCCACTTTCATCTGATGCTATGGTAGCTTTTTTCGAGCTTTGTTCTGCATCATCTTCCCCCCTTAGGAGACCATTCTCTGTTTTTGATAGACATTTTTCTATGTGTGTCATATACCACAAAACATTTTTCATATTTTTTAAACTGGAATCAATCACTTTTTTTCCCCAGGATTTTAAATTCTTAATGACTGCCTGTCTTTTAACACTGCAAGAGGTGCAGGTATCATCTGACTTGCATGTATTTAACACGTTGGACAGATATTTGTGCCCTTGGTCTGAGCTTTTTTTACAGAAGTTTCCATACTATTATGAAAGGGTCATCAGATAAGTCTCATCTCTCAGAGATTAACTTGATGAGAAGAGGTTTTTTTTGCATTTTCTTTACTCTGACAGTCAGGGAGGGGATACAAACCATTTTTTGTGATCCAAATTTGAAACATTGTTTCACTTTGGTCTGGTTATTAAATCCACGTCTGTTGTCATGTTGACTTTGACCTGTACATTGACCTCTTCATTGACCTTCATTTGGAAACTCTGTACGGTGCCCTGTTTGTGTTGATATCCTCCTCTTCCCATGTCACACCAACTGTTGCATCTAGGTATTGTGTCATGCCAATCTCGCAATTGCATATGCCATCCATCAACTGATCTAATCAACGTTGTTGCTGTAAAATCTGTTTAGACTGTTCTTGAAGTAATTTTAAAATTTCATGCATAACCCCTGACACTTTTTGGCTCTGACCAGTCTTACCAACCCAATCTATTGCAGACCTGCCAAGGGGGTATAACAACTTTGCTGGAGATTGGTTGAAATTTTGCTTGAGATTGGACAAATTTGCTCAAATTTTGCTTGAGGTTCCTGGCGATGTCTTCACTAACTATCAAACTTTAAATATCCTAAAATATAAGACTTAACTAGTCATATTACTTTAATAAAAAACATTTTATTTCATGTAAACGATATTACATCCTCTTTATAATAAAGAATACCCATAATAATGCCAATACAATTGAGGAGGTCTTAGACCAGTCATTACAAGACAGACTTCACTCAATTTTTATGAGCTTTATTGTAATTCCAAGTTGCTTTCTTAGCATTGTTTAGCATTGATTTGCTTGGTCGGAACTCGTGGCAAGGTACTTCAAAGAACTGATTTACCTTACATGTGGTTATGGATGACAGGGTGCCTTCAAGAGCCAGATCAGCCCTACTCTTAATTTTGTTTTTCCCTATCATACTGAAAACCCTTTCAGCATCAGCATTGCTATGTGGGATAGTGAGAACCAGTTTAGCTACTTTTGAAAGAATAGGAAATTTCAAATTCTCAGACGCATCCTTAACCTTGGAGAGATGCTCCCAAACAATATCCATTCTTAGGAAATTCTGTCCTTTTGTTCCAGTTACTGTAGCTAACTTAACAACACTGTCAGGTAAGTCAGATGAGGTCTTGTAGGCTATAAGTTCATCATGTAGGACATCCAGATTGAGATTCCTGAAGAAATTGGGATACCTGTTGATAAAAAACTCAACAGAGGATATATCTACACTGAGCCTTGTCTCATAGTTCACAAAGGATGCATGCCTTAATACCTGATGATTCAGAGGGAAGTTCTTCTTCATATATGTGACACAGGAAGTGTAGAAGTTACGTACAGCTGTGTAAAATTTTGTGAAATGATTTGGATCTACTGTATCATCCAACCTGTTCAGAAGTTGCTTGGTCATAAACCCTATGAACAGGTTGCTGTCTGAGACTTGTTTCTCAGTATCCAAGAACACAAGCTGTAACAACTCTTCATTGGTTCCTACCAACAGTTCAGGTTGTATGCATTTACTAAAGAGTTTCCGAATAAGTGAAAACAAAGAATCCTAGAAGCATAGATCATTGGTGCATCCCTTTGAAGCAAAAGGTTTATATGAGTAAATATAGGTAATACAGCTTGGTAAAACATCAGATATACTTCAGTCATAGGGTTCTCAAAATGTGCTTTTAATCTCTGAAGCCTGGGGCATCCATCGTCCTCTGAAAGGAAATAGGCTCTCAGCCCTTCATACTGACTCAGTATACACTCAACAACAATTTCTAGGTTCAACCAACGAACACTCATGTACTTCAATATCTTTCTGTAGTCTCTATCACAGAACGTACAAAATTCTGCCAGGAGATTCTTTCTTTTTGTCGAATAGTCAAACCAATAAAAAACTTCTACACATAGATCCCCAACATCGAAGTTTAAAGTCGTTGCAAATGCCTTGCTGCTGTGACTGGCAGAGTTGTGTACAATGTGGCAGGGGCACCCCATAAAATACACAGAATTATTTTTTTCCAACACTCTTGTCATGATTGAGTTTCTCCTTCCCAGATTTACACTTATATTATCTACTGAGAAAGCAACACAACTCTGCCACTCAAGCTCATGCTTTGACAATGACTCATGTATTTCTGTGAAGATCCCCTCTGCTGTTGAACTGCTGGTTGAGCACATTTCCAGAAATCTCAGACATACTTGACCCCTGTTTACATCAAACAATCTAACACATAAAGGGTACATTTTGTTTAGGTCATTGTCATTCACGCGTTCTCAATAAGACGTTACAATTGCAGGGGAGAATTTTCCAAAAAAGTTACCTCTGTAAATACTATTCTTAGCGATGTTTTTGAAATGCATATATGTTAAGGCTTGCAAATAAGAATTTTCGGCATCAAGATCCCATATGGTACGATGTTACAGTGTTTCAATAGCAGGCATCACGAAGCCCTAAATTGGTCACTGTTATGTACGTTACGCTTGACAGCACCTCAAAGAAGTGAATCCTGGCTCCATAAAAGATGCCTCAACTCCATTTGAATCAGAGTTTCTTATCGACTGGGAAGAATAGAAGGTAAAATCACGGATGCAATCGGAACTAACGTTTAATCAAGCAAACTTGGGTAAGGAAACGATACAGTTAAAATATGGACGAGAAAATTTTCGATATCAATGCAAATACGTTGTTCTGGTAAACTAGGTGGCTTGCTACGCCAGCATTGCAAAGCTATTCATTATGCTCTTCCTACTTTGAAAAACAGAAGAGGTCTTGGAAGTAGTAATGGTTTGGCGATAAATGGAATTACCATGAAACACAGCTGCATTTCCTGAATGATGTTAAAGGTAACGTACATTTCAACTTTTAAGAACTGACATCTACTTACTCGTCTAAAAATAAAATGACTTGATGAAGTCACCTGCCGAAAGCAAATGATATCCAGAGTACATCGTAATCGAAACTCATCGATTTCACAACTGAACCGAGTATAATTAATGTCGTTAAACAGAATTCAACAGACCGTAACGTACATTACAGAAGTTTAGCTGTAGGTATGCTATGTAGACCCTACTACAACATGCACTCATCGCAGATGTAATCACCCCGGCCATCGTATGCTGAGCAGGATCCGTGCGCCCAGTGCAAGCACCTTTTGCACTGAAGCCAATCTTCCCGGATGGGTTTGATGTACTGCTCATTGCAGAACAAGCAGAAGTAATTCTGAACGAGTGACATGCTGCTGCCTTTTCTTTTTGGTACAGGCTCCTTCATACCTGTGGCCTTCCCCCTGTTACTCTTTCCTTTCCCTTTTCTACCCTTGCCTTTAGCCTTGGTGGAATCTACCCGTGAAGACTTGTTAATGCTTGACGTTACAGATACACCAGACGGCCCGGGCCGGACACCTTCGGACGCAATATGCAGACTGGGTTTCTCGGAGGTCTGAGCTGTGACCAGCGATTCTGTGGTCCACGTGCTACATAGGGCCCCTCCAAGACATATATCGCAATAACAGCTGACATCACGAATGGCCACCTGCGAATTGCCCAGGCCCACTACCGCGTGCAGTTTGAATGTGCCCTTCAGTGGTTTGAGACGTTGTTCACTTTTAATTTTTTCGGCCATCTTCGCACACTCCTCGGAGGAAACAAACAGAAAGGTAACTGCTTTCATTGTGGATCCTTTCGCCCAAGAATAAAAATCAGCAGCATCCTGAATGGTGACTTTGCCGCTGTTGACAGCAAGATCGGCCATGCGCTTTGTGGTCCCCCCAAGGCCATCGCATGGACCCTTCCCATGGCCAGATTCAAAGTAGTTCCACTTCGGTTTGACGCCGTGAATGGCTTCATGGTTGGCCACCATGTTGAAAATAACCTTGTTGCGGTACTGGCTTGTGGGGGAATCAGTCCAGTAGTGGACCATGGCCAACTGCGGGTCACTTTGTATCAGCAATGGTATCAGTTTATCTACGATTGCTCTGACCGTTGAAGTGACGTGAGCCAACTCGTCAGAGACAAAGACGAAGCTGCTGTGACGCAGTTCCTCGCTGTCCCGTCGATACACAACGGCAGGATGCAGTGTGACCCCTGCCTGATTCCAGTAAGCAGATTGGATTTCTTCGATGCTTCTGCATGCATAGTTCTCCGCGAAGTCCATGTGAACAACCGCGTGATGCTCAGGTAGTTTCTCCTTCAGTGTCCTTATCTGTTCGTATTGCGTTCGGAGGCACGAAACGTGTTCCCTGAATTCTTCTGTCATGGTCTGAAGTTTCTCCACAAACTCGGCTCTCATGAGTTTGTAATCCACGATGCACATTACGGTTTTTACTTTGCCCTTTTCTTCTTTCTTTACTCTGGCCCACTGCGCAAACTCAACATCGTCCGGGAGCCTGGTATCTAGTTCCGGGATGATGTCTTTCAAGTAGGCTTCTGGGTTAGGGGTGACACTGATTCCTTCTCGTCGCACGGCTTTTAACATCAGGGCCATGTTTTGGTGCTTTGTACAGAGGCAGGAAGATCTTGTGATGAAGCTCGTTATCCGTATGTGTCTTGGGCGAATTCAGCAAACTAGATAACGAAATGCTGATGTTTGGATTCTCTGACAAGAACTTCGCGTGGAGATGCTTCATGTAGTCGGTTAAGACTCTACATTGAACCTTTTGCCCGCTGGAATCTTTCGTGTAGTCTGACTTTCCTGGCAGCGATCGACTGTTATCATCTCTTTCAAGAAATGAAATTACATCATCTCCATGTTTTTATCGTACGCTTCCGTTTTTCCTTCGCCAAGTCCACCCATTTCATGTTTATAGCATGGAGCTTCTGTCTTGAGAAGCCGGTGAGCTTGCTGAGAATGCTCATGCACCGGTATTTGCGCACAAGTTTCCCACTAACGACTAGCCGCAAGACTCCTCAACCTGTTACGCTTGTTCTCTGTTGCACGTTTACTGGCATTTATCTCGCTTAGTAATACGTTACCAAAGACCTAACGACTGAACGCTGAGCGTGTGTCAAACCGGCACTTGTCATAACTCGCTCCGCGCTGCTTTTCGGTGTTGTCGGCGAAGAACGCGGTAAGGTTCGCTTGTCCATGCGTTTGCGATATCGATCAGCTTTTCTAGTTGCAGCTCTGTTGCGCCGTTCAAATGAGCGAACTTTCATGTGCAGCCTCTCAATTTCCCTGTTAGCTCTAGACAAGGCCCTGCTAGTTCTTCTGCGAGCACCTTCACGACGATTTGGCCAAGCAAAATCGAGACGCACTACTAAGTTACGATCGCTGGCAGTGTCATAACCACTGGTGGAGGCATCCAGATCGTCTTCCGCATCAATGTCCGCTAGTGCCCTCGCGGCATCAAGCTTTTTCTGGCGACATCGCTGCACCCGCTCCCTGTTTACGGAATTACGCTTCTCCCGCTCTCTTTTCGGAAGGTCCGCCGCTTTAACGTAGTACTTCATTCGCCTGGCACATTCTTTGTCCAAGTATCGTTGGCCTTCTTTTTCTTTTTTGCGTTCGCAATATTCTCGCTGAATCTCGGCCCTCGATTTCGGCATGATTCTGAAAGGTAATGTAAAGAAATGTACGTTACCCGATAATGAAATGTCTGTTACCCACATATATCATGTACAATGGCTCCCTCTATTGCAAGACACCACCGTCTTATCGAACTCAGGCACACGCCTAACCGTAGCGCGGAGCCAGTTCATGCTACAGACATCAACTGTGCAAGAATAGGGTCTTTCAGACCTGATGTTAGGTAGGTATATGCAATTCTGTGAGTAAGCCTTTAAAATAGCCGATTTCACCTTTTCTTAGCTTTCTGCTTAACTGAGAGCTGAATACACCTCAGCAGCTTTCCCTACCAAAACACTTTGTAAAAGTGTGGGCCATACTTCAAACGGCCATTGGAGATGTTCTGCTATTTTTTCAAATTGTGGGAAAAATTTATCAACTGATTTTTCTTGGAATTTAGGAACTAACCTAATGTTCTTTGCCGCATCAAATTCATACCTGACATGTGAAGTTGATCTTTCACTGTGCTCTAATCTTAGTTTTTCCAACTGAAACTGCCTATCTTTATCTCTTTCTTCTCTTTCTAACCTTTCTTTTTCTAACTGAAACTATCTATTCTTAACTTCTCCAGTTCAAATTCATACTCTGAAATGTTGGTTTCTGCCTTAACTATTGGCAGTAAATCATCAGACTTAAATATTTGTTCATCTACAAGTTTCTTCACTACTATTCCTCTAATCTCTTGTTTTTTCATGGATGATTTCACAACTAAATTGAAATGTAAAGCTATGGCAACTAAGTCATCTTTTTTCAAAGCTTCAAAGTCTGCCACCGTAGGAGATTGGAGAAATTCGGTGACAGAGAATACCATGGTGGAATTGATTTCTGCTGGCTACTGTAGTAAATTTGCACACAAAAATTGCCACCGATAAGAAAATCTAAACTCCCGGACGAGCCCCCAATTCTGTTACGGGTCAGAGTACCCAATGCCAGCAAAAATCAATGACAAAAGATTTAAAGAAGTTTTAATATTTTATTAAAACTAAATAAACTAATGACAATAACAATAAGCTATTCTTAATACACAAATAGACCTATCTGAAAGCATGAAGTGTCCTGTGTGAAAGTCCGATGTGAATCCGTCGACTGGAGATTGAATGGAGATAAATCGGCTCAAAGTTCAGTGAAAGTGTCCGATGAAATCCCACAGTAATTACGATGCAAGTTCCAGTAGAAAATATGAGTGTCGGTTCAGTGGTAAATAGGTTCCAAAAAAAATATTCTCCTTCAAAAGTCCCAAAACAAAAAACAGTCTCCTATCCGTTCATACTCCAGCGTCTGTCTAAACTAACGCTCTCGAGATACTCATGCTCTCGCGATATGGTGACGTCATAAGCTGACCTACTTATATACAACAATACAAGTATGCAGGCACGTACGGTAATTACTCATAAAAATTAAACAACAAATAAGCTTTACTAAAATAATAAACACAATAACGTCACAATGTACACTCCCAGCTGACTCTGGGTTCTGATCATCAAAACTGGAACTCTCATTAGAGTTCTTACTGAAGTCTTTCTGAGACGAAGTGCTTTTCTGCACATGGTCCTCCTCATCTTGGGCCTTTTTGGCCATAGCTCGAGTCACAGCACATGAAGGGAAAATGTCAGAATCAAGAGGAAGTTCCTCAGTACTCGGCTTCACAGTCAATAAAACAGAGGGGACAACTATTCCACCAGCTAAGTCATTTCCTAGCAGTATAGAAACACCCTTGACTCCCTGCATATGCGAAGACTCCCCTTAATAGGAAGACTTCATCTTAGACCAACTCTAATTTGCCCTGAAACAAGATCTGATGTCAAAAACACAGAGTGCAGAGGTACAGAAACAATTCTCCATTCAATACCCGAATGATATTTAAGTCACCAGTGGCACTCTTATCACAGAAAGGCAATGTACTCTCTAACAGAAGTGACTGAGAAGCCCCAGTATCACGGAAAATACGAATGGGAATGGGAGAAGAAGTCTCACTTAGAGACACAAATCCCTCTGACACAAAAGGAAGAAATTCCTCTTATCCATCAGACAATGAAGCCTCTTTGGCTGACAAAGGACAAGTAAGTCCACTTGACTTGGGCAAGTTGCCTTGGCAATGGATATTTCTGAACGCGACCTGACTAAAGCAGTAGGCAAGGCTTCTTTTTACTTCTTTTTCTTTGGGGTTTCCTCCCTTAACATTATTTCATTCTCCCATGCTTCAAGCTATTTTTCTCTCTCCTCCAACTTTCTTTTGTTGTGTTTGAACTTTTCAACATTTCTTTCATAGGACTCCTTCATATTCTCAAGTTCTCTTTCCCGTTTTTACAAGTTAGCTTCTAGCTCTTTCAGTTTCTCTAGTTTAGAGCTCGATGAAATTATTTAAAAACTCAATTTCCTATAAAAAAAAAGTCAATTTCCTGCTTGAAAACAGGTGATTTTACAATGTACACAATCCTTTCTTGTGCCCCTTTCTTGGTTTCTTACAAGTTGTACACTTGGGTGCATTACGCGAGGATTGGGAGAATTCACCAGACTTGTATGTGTCCCTTTCCACTTTGCTGCAGCTTGTCTTTTTTGCCCACATCTGTTCTCTTTATCAGCAGTATCCTCTCATTTTGAACAAGTACTGATCCAAATTCTGTCAAGTTTCACAAAGCAATTTTCGGTCAATTTATTGAATTCAATCCCTGCACTATGAAAAAGTTTTGCGTGCTAGTGCCCTGTTTGGCAGGTAATGGAATGTGAATAATAATGTTTTTGCATATCCATTCATGCAGCTCAAAACCTAATTCTCTCAGGTCTCGAGCCACCTGCTTCCTCCAGTTATTATTTTTTTCTGCCCTTGGCTAACTCCAGCTGTACCTTAAGGATAGCCTTTGCTTCCTCAAGCATGTCACAGGGGCACATGGCTAGTCTTTCTGCTCACTTTTTAGCAGAGGCAAGTCCTGTGTGTTATGCAATCTTCCATGTAATTTTTCAAACAATTCATCCAAGAACTGGTCATTAGCCATTTTTTTGTGTGAAATGATGCAAGACCACCCTTTAATAGCCTGTGCTGCTCTAAATATAGAAACTAAGCCAAAAGTGAACAGTTGTCATTTTCTCCTTCAGGGCAGAAACCACGGCTCCCCACGCGTCATCCCTTGACCGGTTGAATTGAGCCGAGATTTAATGACTGTACCCCCGCAGGGACGACGCGTGGGGAGGCATGTTAGAGGCAGAGAGACCGTTAAAGGATTAGGCAGTTTTCCTTTCATGTACATCTGCCATATTTAGGTCTCTGCCTTGCTGAGCCTCAGCTCTTCCCAATGTGAATGCGGTCATAGATTTTATTTCAATGAATTCCGTAAACTTATAAAATGATGTAAACTCATGAAAGCTTGTGTAAACTGGAAAAAACTGGAGAAAAAACTGGTTTAAAGAATATGGTCCGGGGAAACGTGATGCTAAAACTGAATAAAATGTACCATAACAGGGCGGGAGTTCAGATATATAGGGCAAGTCATGTGACACGTGTGAACACATCTTCCTGTACACATTACTCTGACCAGGGATTTACGGTCTTGCTCTGACCTACATGTAGCACGTGTTGCAGTTCCATAAGCATTAAAGAACAGTTAAGTGAAATGTTAAGGATGAACAAAACTACATGCAATGATGATGATGATGAAATGAACAATTTGATTGATGCTAGTTGACTTTTTTTTCTGTTTACTGTCAATCATCTGGTGAAAAACCAAGAGAGAGAATCAATGAGGGCAAACCCCTGGTAGAGCAATCACCATTGAAATAAGCAGTACATAGGTTTACTGCTATTAAAAAAGATACCTGTTACTGCTTTCTACAATGTTCTACTATGTATGTATGTAATCAAGACAGATAAGATGTTCCTAAAATAATTTTAGAGAACTGTCAGCTTAGAAGTGGCACAAACAGATAAATTGTTTTAATTTATCGCATTCAATATTCTGCCATTATTTCTGCCCCTCTCTCCTCCAAATCCTACATGATATTATAAAAAATTGCAATACGAGACAGTCATCTTTGAAGATTCCCATTTCCAAACCTCATAGTGACAAGGCAGTCATGTGATCAGGACCATTTGAAGCAAGGGTTGTAATGTTGTACCTCCGGTAGAAGCATAATTATGTTGTCACTTTAGAAATGATAATACTTTTATCAGCCTGTATTATATTCTTCAGTTCATTCATCAGTCTTTACCCTGATGATGAAATGTTGTAGACTCTTTGTGGCTTCTTTAAGAGCAACTAAATGTAGTAACAATGTACATTGTGAGATCAGGAATGAACAAAATATTTAATAAAATATCTGAATATTGCAGATTTTGTCGTTTTTCATTTTTTAATACAGTGGAAACAGACTCAATGAGAGAGTACCAAAGGTGCTTTTTTTCCAGTTTTTATCAGTTCAAAATGAAGGAAAGTGAAAGAAAAAGTCAATACATTTTGGTTTTATATTTTATTAAACTAAGACTACCTGCTCACCAAATACAAAAGCATTTCACATCTTACTTTTAAGGCCTAGTTTACTTTAAATACAAACACACTCTAGAAGCCCTTCTGAGGCCCTTTGCTGGGAGAGCTCCCTCCACAGAGGACTCCTTTCTCTACTTCAGGCAGATAATCACAAAATTGTCAGTTTTCAACCAAACTCAGCAATGCACCAGCTACCTTTGATGTTTACCAAAGAAGATGATCCTTTTCATGGAAGACTCTAGACCTGAACAATGGCAATCCTTTTGTTAGGAAAAAATGTTATGTAAAATGCTGTGGCCCTTCTCAAAGCACTTGCCTTTTTGTATCTTAACTGATATCTAGCTACCTAGGGTTCCTTAAAGTCTAGACAAAAACTGCTGAAACCGTGTTGCCATTTTAAATATCCAAGCAAGCAGCTCCAAAATGTTTTAGCATGTATGTAGTCACTATGGTAACAATTCGTCCTAGCAACTGGTATTCAAATATCACCCTTACAGGGGAGTACAGAAAGCACAAAATGGAGCAAAAGGAACACATCTTTGCATATGAGCATTAAGTTAAGATTTACAGTACTACTGTATGTACACAATACGTTACAACAAGTTTGGGTTACAATAAGCTACCGGTGCTCACATTGCACTTATGGTACAACTAAAAACACTTACACGCCTCAAAAGCTGTAGAAAAATGTTATGTACAAATGTATTTGACGTCATTTATGATGTGTCTATCTATAGCATGTGTCTGTACATCTAATGCTACACAAGGGCATTTTTGAATAACTTTCATAATGTTTAGCAATTGTGACTTGTGGCCTTTGTGTTAAATAATATAAAATGTCGTTTCTAAGTTCTTTTACACATTAGTATTATTATTATTCAGTAACACCTTTGAACTACAAGACTTAAACACATGAAAAATTTGACATGAGTAACAAGCTTATAATGTGACTGGGTGTTTTTTTCTATTTGGCTTACAGTTTGTTGAGGGATATTGAACTACAGGAAAGAGAAACAGAAAAAAAAAGGTCTATTTTGGCCAAAATGTTTTACATGCTTACTCTTTCCTAAAAATATAAAGACAAGACTGAAATTTGCAATGGTTTCACATACATATGTAAATGTTAGGCAACAGAAGTGATAGGAACAAACCCAATTTTTTAAATATAAGCATTATCTTTAACTTAAATTAGTTAATCCAGGAGAACATTAAGGCATACAAAACCTGCGATGTGATGCAAAACATTACTACAATCAAAGACACACCAATAACAAAAAACTAGTAAAATGTTTTAACAACTATCTTCCATAACCTGCGATATTCATCCATACTGGGGTTCCAAGATGCTCAGAATTCTGTGATTTTACCGTGCAAACCTAACATATTTTTAAACTATATTTTAACTGATAAATTTTTGTTCTAAGAAAAAAGGAATTACAAAAATAAATAATAGCAATGATAAAATCCTGACAAAAACGAGCATTCTGACAACAGAATGTGGCTGTGGCAAAACAAATTTCTGATGTAGGAATTTTTACAATAACTGACCCCCTCTATCTGTTATATATATTTTTTGTTTTGTTTTTTGTTTGTTTCTGCATAAAATTCGACACACTTGCTATACAGTTTTATACAACATAGTATAACATTCTTCATTGTACCAGGCACAAACTTTCTTTTTTCACAAAAATGTCATTTCCACTTCTTTCCTGACAAACTTTTTTCAGAATAAAGAACATCTCAGAATACCCCAACGTGAACTATTCGACAGATCATGAACAATGGGTCAGGCAATATACATAATAAAAGCCGTAAATATTCAATAAATTTCAGTTATTTCCTGAGCACTTATGATTACTATATAACAGCAGATCGATAATAAAAGCAGGTCTGCCATTTCTAAACCACTGTTAATGGAAGTTGAATGGACATTGCTGAAGCAACAGTCTATACGTAGTTAAAACTTCTCTTAGGCAAACAGAAGGTAGGCTGTGGCAAGGGACCTATTGGCTACATAATGGGAAAATCAACAAGGTTCACTTTACAATTTTTGACAGCCCAGACTTAGACAAGTGAGTCATTTTTATTTTCTTCCGATGATCATAATTTTATCTTTGTGAAATACACAGTACACAAATAAAGCACAGACATTTATCACTGTTTATAAATCAAAGGAAGAAGTGCCCACAGCCTTGTCTCTCACAGAGCAATGTATATGAACATGGCATATATACACATACATTAACATATGTAGCAAATATACACCGGTCTTATACAATCACATCAACTATAAATCCAATATCTCTTCATTTTCAATTAATCTTATACTGTGGAGAAAATAACAGGATTTTAATAATGACAATGACTTTAAAGTATCTCTAAATGGCAGTCAGCTGTACCAAATCAGGTTATATGGTCCATAAAAGACCTCATAATCGGATATTTTGTTGAAGATGACCACCAGATGACAACACAATAGATTATAACTATGACCTACAGTGTCACTGAGAAAATTTCCGTGGCAAAGAAATGAAATTCACATGTTCTTGTCAGTGACCTTCAAATGATCTTGAATGAGCATGACCTTCAAACGGCCTTGAAAATAATGGCTAATCATTCCGTGCCACAGCCTTTCCTCTGCACCTTACTTATCTCCTCTAGAGAATACAAAGTTTAGAAGATAGACTTCTTCTTGTGGTCTTTTTTCTTGTCTATGGTTCTGAAAGGAAAATTAAACAAGGACTTTACTTCTGATGAAATAATATTTTGTTCTGTACATCAATGAAACAAAATGTGATACTTTCACTCCATGCACAAAGTTGAAAATTCCCTGCTGTTTTTCATGATTAAGGACATATAATCATGAAAAACAGCAGGGAATTTTCAAATATTAATAACCTTTTTTTTCACAATTACGACACTGAAAAAAAAAAAAAAAAAAAAGCTGGCAACACTGTATTTGTTAAAACAAAAACATCCAGATAAACTTCAAAAAAATAATGTGCATGAATATCATCTATCACATTATATTCACTGATGAAGTTTTTTTCTGTTAAGGGTGTTAACCAAACTTCAGTGAAGTCTATTTTCAAACAACATGCACACACAAAACTAGGTTGTTACAGGAATTTCTATGTGGAATGCCTATAAATGACTAAGATGCTATATTATACAATATCAGGCAATGCAAAGCACAGTGAAATTACAAGAGAAACGCCAAGATTGATATGAAGAGTACATACAAATCAGGCAGCACAGTTGTACTCTGATTAATTTTAGCCAGTTATGTGCTGTATATATTACAAAGTCACTTGTGAATTGATTATGGTGTCTGGTATTGCAGTTAAAAGGTGCTTAAATTTTATTTTTTTTAAAGATTCTTCTTATTATTTTATCGTTATGATTTTTTTGTTTTTGTTTTAATCTAAGCACAGATTAGCATAGAGACACAGCTTAGCATAAAGACAAGTGCAGAGCTTATCTTATGAGCAAACCAATGTGTCCACTCAATCCCAAATCAAATAATAAGGCATTCATGAATTGATTATTAAAAATGGGCATCCTGACTTATTTAATGCAAAACAAAACAAAACAAAACAAAACAACAACTACACCAAATAAGGTTTGCTACATAAAGTCTGCAGGTATCTATGGCAGAAAACAGTGACACGCAACCAAATAGTTTCTTCTACTGAGTAACTAAAACTACCAAGGAACTACCTCTACAAACACTACTGCGAATACTACTACTACTACTACAAGGCATTATTGTGCAAAATGTGCATGCGTAAATACTACAAAAAGTGACAGTGCTAAATCTACACATACAGGCAATTGGCTTTAACAGCTAAATACATGCAAATGAAGAAAAATCACCCCAAAGACTACAAATATATTGTTTTAATGTCTATGGCATACATCATTAGTAATTATCAATTTTTACAAATATATTAACAGTTAACAAAAAAGTATTATAATTTATCTTTTTCAAAAACAATGTTAATACTGAAGAAATGCACATTTGTAATTAAATAACAGGTAATATGACAGAATTACCAACTGAGATCAATTCTTTGGTAAAAAGCTATGCTTAAAGCATTCTAAAAGCAAAACCTCAAGGTCAATTTTGAATCATGTTGCACTGATGCAAGCGATACCGTTTTAATTTCACTTCTCACAATAATATACTATAGCCACTTCTCAAACATAGCATGGATCAATCTTATGGCGGCTCACATTTGGGGCAACTTTGGGACTACACTACTTACTCCTTAGAATTCTCGAGTGATCTTCGCCTTGCTTCTTCTTGTCTTATCACTTCCTCCCATTCGCCTTTTTCTTTTTCAAACTGTTTTCTTCTTTCCTCTATCTCTTTCTCCTGCTGTTCCAGACTTTTCTTCATTTGTTCAGCTCTCCTTTGCAGCTAAAACCAACAAGGGAAAACATTGATGCAATTTTAACAGTAATGTGGACAGGTCTCATATTTTCCACAAGTTTTCATTGATAATTTTCTCGTATATTTCTTGCTGAGACAAAAAGAGTGACCCACATGCACACTGTCTTACATCTATCAATCCCTTGAAAAGGATGGTGTCTAAAAACTACAGAAACAAAACTAAATTATGCTGAAAATCCTAATCAGTTAGATTGATTTATCACTGATAAATAAGATTCACTGAGCCCGGACAACATGTCTATAAATTATCAACCAAGCTTCAATGAGGGTGCCTAAAAGTACAAGCAAATGATTACTGTGCTTAAAATTTATCAATCATGATAATATAATGCTAAGGTGACAGTAAATTTCCTCACGTCCGCCTCTGAATCCTTCAGCTTCTGTTTCTTTTCTTTAACCTTCATCTCAAACACCTGCTCCATCTCGGCCTCCATCTTCTTCATCTTCGTCTCGTGTTCTTTCTTCTCTTCCTCCATCTGTGTGATTGGGTCTCTGAGAACAAAAGAAAAAGTTCCTATAAGTGTATCATTACACCTTGACAGTAACACCCAACAAATGCCTCCTTGATGCCAGAAGAAATTGTAAGGAAAAACTTGTTAGAAAAAAAAAGGCAAGCAAACAAGAGTTAATGCAAAATTGATAAGACTTTTATGGAAAAACACACTCCTGTAAGTATATTTTTAGAAACCAATTAAAATATTTTTTGAACAATGAACTGATTCAAACAGCAAGCACATGCCTTTGACTATCAAGCCTGTCTATAAAGTACATTGTATGCATGAACAATATAATAAAAGATAAACAGGGCAGTTGACAAGCAACCAAACAGTATGCAAATCACAAGTGATGACAGACTGGGACTATTACACAAATGGACACATTGTGAAATTGAGAATTATTTTTCAAATCAATAAGCAGATGGAAAAAAAAAGCTTGCCATTAAAATTCAAAGCAAGAAACTAATTTCATTTTCTTTATGTCAGTAAGGTCAATTAAAGACCTTCAAAAATGTCAACTGAATATCTTTTATAATCTAAAAACTTGGGGCGAAAAGGCTCAAGCACTGATGCATAAAACTAAGTGAATTTCGGAAAATTGCAGCTTACACCAATATAAATTGGTGTAAATATCGAATGTATCAGAAAACCAATGCCTGTCAAAACTAGTGAAATGCTATGCATTTTAGGCTTCAGTAAGTTGGAACCAGTACATTGGGCTGACAAGTATATAATTTCATAAATGGGCATGAGTACATATCAATTTGTTATGAATATGAAGGTACAACTGACAGAACAAAAGAAAGGATCAGCAACCAACTAAAATCAGAATCATCCATAATAGAAACTATTATTAAAGAAGGTATAACATGTTTTTAAAATATAATAATACACCCCCTCTCCTTAGTACTCAGACTGATTTATCTTAAGGGCATTGGGCCTGTGCCAGTTACAGTTTAAAACCAGTCTGAATGTAACTTAAATATTAAATAATATATACATGCATAACAAGCATTTTCTACTCATTAAAAAAAGAAATGGTAACTTGCTACACATATACAAAATAACGATAATAATGAAAAGAAAATGGGCAGCAAAGGTTGTCAAATGTACAGACCTGAATTTGTATTAGAAGTAAAACATAAAGTCAAAGATTCAAGCAAACTTTAAATGAAACAGAGTATTAGGGTGCATTCACATTAA
Organism: Lingula anatina; assembly: GCF_051362555.1. Taxonomy (NCBI): domain Eukaryota; kingdom Metazoa; phylum Brachiopoda; class Lingulata; order Lingulida; family Lingulidae; genus Lingula; species Lingula anatina. The sequence goes on from NC_141770.1 coordinate 17,510,277, forward strand.
ATATAACGCACTAGCTACTACGTACTCCACAGGGACTCTCGCTAAATGCAATCAGATTAACATGCCTCCTTCCGGCATTGAATAGAATACAGAAAAGTTGGTGATTATACAAGTACTATGGAAATGAGGAGGCTTGTCAATCTGATAGCACTCTGTACATAAGAGTCCTTGTGTAGTTAGTGAGCAGAAGCTAGTCCAATAGATTTATTGTGAGTGCACGCTTAGTTCTTCAGTTATGTATTATTGCAAGGCCCCAATGTGGACAGTCCCAGAATATGGATAAACATACAGACAGTGTTCTGTTCATTAAACATAAAACCCAGTTAAATTCATAACTTATTAAACTACATGTATATAGACACCTTTGCATCATATATGACATAAAAAATTAAAATATAAATATATATCAATATATACATATAAGTATAAACCATAACATGCATATTTTAAGAACCCCCTGCCCTTTGGATAAGGAACCAAATACATGAAGTTCTATCACCATGTCAGTTACTGCAATCATCTAATTAGTTGCAGCATGGTAATTTGCAGTGCATCTTGCCAAAATCACAGAAAACTCCCCAAAATTTGAAGGGGTCACAATAATTTCCCATATCTTGAAGCAACAGTCTTTCTGAATTTCATATTCCAGAAAAAGCAACTAAATCAGAAGAGCCTTTTTTAAGCAGTTTTGATAAGTTTTTGTAACAATTTATTTTCTCCAAATGTATGTCAGTAAAACCAGAACCAAGCAAGTGGAATGAATTTTGGCAAGCATCGCAAGCTATAGACAAGCACAGGCGTTGAGCACAGCTACACAGTCATAAGAACAGATATACAGTACATATATTATCTATATATACAAATAATTGTTAGAAAAATGCCGTACACGTCCCACTTGGTCCCCTCCTCGGCACCTTCACCATTCTGGGCTTCACCTCCTTCCCTACAATATAACAGTTACATTACAACTCTCTAGTTTCTCTTTTATTCCCCTCAGAATTTGACCTTAAGTAGGTCTTTCACCACATACCCTTTTTGTTTTTCTCTGTTTACAAAGAGTTGCTATCTTTCCACCCTGTTGAGTGTAATGACAGTTGAAGCTTGTTTATTCACAAACTTCAACCTGCCCAGGTTCAGGATGAGATGACATCACTTTACAATCTAACATTACATTATGTAGTAACCCCATGACTGATAAATAAATTGATGAGTTGTAAGTCAAAAAACAGGACAACTATAAGCAACCTTCACCAATTTTTTAAATTTACATTTGTTAGTCTACTGAATTTTCAGCTGCGAACAGAAAGTTTCAAAGTAAGCTCCTGTTTAGCTAACACTATCAAATCCCTGGTTAATGAAAAAAATTGGTACTCTAGCAATGTCATCTAAGCCTAAACTGCAAAATATTCGAAATTTGTGGCAGACAACACATTCTGATGAAAGGAAAAAGTTGAAGCTTCCAAACAAGCACATAATGTTGAAATAATTATCTAAATTTTTGTCTCTTCAGACAAAAATCCCTCTAAAGACAGACAAGTTCAAACACGTCTTCTAGAGATCAGAAGTTGGATATAGATACCCTCTACGTTTATACATCAGAGAAAAAGTATTGCATCTCACATCTCTGGTTACAAAATGCCTTCATTGTGTTAAGACAACTATAAAATAAAAAAAGCATAGGGCACTTCATACAAGGCAAATCTTGGGGCAAATCTGATTTAATCAAAATTAAGAATCTTTTCTTGTGCAAGTTACATTTTCTGATAAATGACTAGTTGACTTTATGAAACCAGAATACATTTTTACTTCCATCTGTTGCAGTAGTTTCAATTGAACCAGATTTCATTTGCCTAGAATGAATACTCCCATGCCAAATTGGTAAATTCTATTATCCCTCAAAACCAATAAATGTTTACTTAGTTAAAAACCTTATATGTAGGAAAGGTAACAACACTAATATTTAAGAAGTTGGTTAAGACTGGAGAAGTCAGGAAAGGTATGAAAAGTTAAAATGAGCAATGTTTATTGAACACCCAAAAGGGCATCAGGTGTGATTTTTGCTCTTTAAAAACTGGTTATGAAATGTTCATAAGGACGAATATAAGCAGAAGAGAGGATAATGGTGAGCTCCACATTCACAAATTTTGGGTGTCAACATTACTGACAAATATTAGGAGATAATGGTGAGTGCAGGAAATAGTGTACTTATATTTTCACTACAATTCTAATCATACCATGGCAATTACATGTAAGGGAAACTAAGCCAGTTTACATATTTCCCTCTATGTATCCCATTAAGAAGTTTATCACCATTAATATTCAACAGGAGGAAGGGTAATTGGGTTCTTCATTATAATATTCCCATAACTCTACAGGATAACGTTGAAGTTTATATGCCATATTTATGAAGGGAAAAGAAAACTGAGTAATACTTTTCGCCTGAATCTTCATCTTCAGCTGTTTCTAAGTTTAGCTCCCTAAAATACACAGACAAGATCTGAGAGGATAGGGAACAAGCGAAGTATGATTTGGTGAAATGAAGATTTAATTCATAATCTTTTTACAGTCATATATAAGTTCATTTTTATCACACTCTTTCCCCCCCCCCCCCCCCCCCCCCCCAGGGGTTTTCACAAAATGTAACTGCACACGTGTTTCAAATATCCAGTAAGGAAGTACCTTAAATATACAACAGCTATCAATTTTAACAAACACATTATTTTTAATATAAACACCACTTCTTCAAATTAAAATGTGGACCAAAATTACATTCAAATTTTGGAAAATTTCAGGGACAGCAAAGCTGCATCTATTTGGTAACATTATTCGTATTAAAAGAAAGAAAGACTGGAATATCAAAACCACCAACAGAAGAAGAAAATGTTAGTATTTGTTACTTTAAAATGAAAATGCAATGCATAACAAGACAATAATTTGGGCAAAAATTCAGATTTGTTCGAATAACCATTTTAAGAAAACTGACTGAAATAAAACACCAAAAATAAGCCTTCTCTATTGGACATAAGCTTGATTTAAACTAACAAATGAGTATTTCTCAAATGTTATACATAAACTACTTTTCTAAATAATCTGTCAAGAAAAATTATATGGTTGACTTTTGACAAATAATTGCAAATTACACACCAATTTGATAAAAACTAGGTCACTTGGCTTAGCCAGAAGAGCATACAAACAAACACCATTAGCCTCATTTTGAGTTCAGGTAGTACAATTATCTGCCTTAACCAAGTGACCAGACAGAGGCTGATACTGTTTCACTTACTTTGATCCAACAGCCTTCTCTTTGCCCTTGGTTGCCACGGAAGCCAGTTTGTTATAGCGATAATTTTCGTAATGAACATTGTTTGTGACATCCTTCAAGTCATGGAGATGTGTCCTGCAATTAGGTCAAAGAAGATAATTAGAGCAATGAATGCACTACAGACAAGGCATCATAATGTGTACCAATTCAACTACTGATAAAATATGAGATGATGGCATTACAAATTTATCAGTGTAGTTACTTATACAAACATATTTAAGAATGTGAACATTATTTGTGTTATGTCGTGTGACTCCGGCTTGCAACAGCTTCTTTCTGTAATTGTTTATTATAGGCAGAATATTTCAAAATAAAAATTCAAAGTGTAACAACTTCAACTAAATGTATACCTAATTTATCTCCCGTTAACTTTATATTTAGTTTTTCTCATTTCATCAACCAACTTTTGCTATTAAAATCTAGAATTTCAAATATCTCTTCTGGATATTACATTGTGCAAAATTCAATCAGTCTGATCTAATTTAGTACCTGACCAACATATTTCTCAGGGCCAGGAAGTCATTGTGTTCCAAGTTCTCCACTGAAAACAGAAAAAAATGTTAATGTTTTTGTGTCATATTTACTAATGCATGATATATTATACCTTTAACCTGATGAGATGTCCTTTAAAAAAAATTATCCATCTTACAAGAAGCCAACAAGAAAAATAAAAGAAGGAACTTAATTGTAAGTATAGTTATTATTGAAGATCAGTATCAGAGAAAGTATCTACATCTTCCCATTGGCTCTTTCAAAAAAAAAATCATACAAATTATAGAAAATACAAAGTTAAACTGAACATTATGAAGATTTTTACTTCCCATCATCCCATTTTTTGACATCCTGTCACATGACCTACCTTCCACAATACCCCATGGGTACTGCCTTGCTCGCACCGTTTTCCCTCCTACGCTTACCAATGTATTGCTGCCCACAACTGCAAATGGAACTCGATCCTAAAGAAAAAAAAAATTGAAAGCATTAATCCATCTATCTTTCTTTCACTCTATTTACTTGTTAATTGATATCTCTCAGTCATGATTTTGGGTTGTGAGAAAAACTAAGAAGAAATGACTCAGTGGCCCTGAACTTGAGGTCATTTAAATCATGTCTCAGTCTGTGACATTACAATTTTTTGGCTATTTTTCCAGTTACTGACCACTGTCTCTGCTTATGGCTAGTGGGCTAAAAAATGTGCTTGGTACAAAAAGCCAATCATTTGAACACATGCATCTTCATTAATCTATTTACTGCACCAAGGAAAGAAATAAGAAAAACCAAATTCCTTGTATGAAATGTCAACGATTTGTTGAAAATATGACCTTTGCCTGAATTATTATTTTTAAGATTGGCTGAAACAAGAAAATGTTCAAACTCAGTTTAATCATAAAAACAATTCACAATTATTACCTTGAGTTTTTTCTGCAACTTATTTTCTTCCTCATCGTCACATTCTGGGAACTCGTAAATTTTGATCTTGTGCTGAGCAATTTCATTCAGGATCTAAAAGCACAATTAACATTGAAATTGCAATTTATCACTATTTTCATTTGTTCATTAATTTTTTCAAACTTCAACAGAGAGTGATGTACACTTTATTTTTACTTGATAGCATTTTTGTACTTCTAACTTTTTAGTAAAATATGCAAATACATCACAAAAATGCCTCAATTTAAAATGGAAATTTGACACAGAGAGAGAGGTACATACTGTTTTCTTGAACTCTCTACATTCATCTGGAGTCATTGTGTCAGCCTTGGCAATCATTGGAATGATGTTTACTTTATCGTGGAGGCGTTTCATGAATTCAACATCTAATGGCTTCAAGCTGAAACACAAGACGCATCATTCTTTGTTTAATACCCATAATTATACCACAGGCCAGAAATACTTTATCCTTAATGAAATATTACATGTTTTTTAAAACAGACTAATAGGTGACTGTGATTATAAACTTTGGCAAAATACAAACACTGGGCAATCTTTTTTTCTCCCTTCCAACTAGCATAAACATTTCACTTTGATCATGTGTACATTATAGAAGTGCTGTTACTTAAACTTTGCAGAACCTAAGGCGAAAATTACATAAACTATGAGAAAGTTGAGATTGTTTTAGTCCTGTTCATGATAACCTTTGAAACAACTTGACACTTTTTGGTTGCTTTTATGGCATGCTTAACACAATATTTCAATTTTACAGTTAAGATTGATAACACATCTTGTTTTACATTCTCAATGTTAACAGTTCTGTTTTGATCACTTGAAGTACAGAGAGAAAAGTACTCTTTTACTAGACATGATTTGCCTTCTCTTCTTTGTCCTTCCCACTCTAAAAAAAAAGTGGTTTTTAACAGTCCTTTCTCTCCTCTTTCACTCTTATTTCCCCTCCATCTGTTCCCTCCCTACCTCCCCTTTATCCCCCCCCCCTTTCTCTCTCTCTCTTTTCATCAACTCACCCATGTCCTGATGGGGTTATAAAATACAGACAGCAGTGCACTCTGTTATCAGGCATGGTTTTTCTATTCACCCTGGATTCCGCATTCAGGTATTCTTCATATTTACTGTCTATGTAGTCTGTTACTGGCTGCCAACTGGAAAGATAAACAGTTTTGGATTAGTTTTAACATCCTGATTATTCAAGTATCTTTTTTCATTTGTGAATGTGAGTATATATGTTTAGGTACTAAACAAGCCAAAGGTTTTGAATTTTCTTGACTACAAATGTTTCTAGTCAAGCTCAAGAACTTCTGGCAGAGAAAATTTTTGAAAAACAATTTTCAAGCAACTTTTTAGCAGACTACCAGCTTTTGTACTGCACATTCTTTTTCAGCTTTAACCTGATTTGATACACCAAAGATAACTTTGAATAAATAAAATATATAAGAGTATCGACAACAATTAATTCTGGTAAATGGAAGACCTGTGTTACAAACAAAGTGAGTGTAACAAAGTGCCCCAACAACAGCAAGTATTTCCACCAGGTGTCTTCCTAAGACAAGACAGGACATCCTACTTGGTTTCATTCAAGTCTTAAGTCATACCAGTTACTGTTGTCCACTGCATCCCCAAACCCAGGGGTGTCCACCACTGTGAGACGTAACTGGACCCCTCCCTCCTTCAGTAGGACCTGCGTTGTCTCAACCTGAAGAAAAAATAACAAAATTAAATAAAAATAATATTAACAATAATAAAATTCTGTTTTTTTTTTTTCCAGTGTACAATATTGATATAAAGAACAGTCACTTGAATTTTCACTGCATCAAGCGTTTGCTCTTCACCATAAATGCTTCTGTTTCAGTTCATTTTGGTAAAAACAATCTTCTAAGGTTCACGCGTTTACAGATTTGTCTGCTATTCATACAACTCTGCATACCTTTTCTGCACCTTTCACTTATGTACTGTTAGCATTATTGAGACTACTGAGACAATTCTTAAGATTACTGTAAGCATTAAGCCCTCCAGTACCTGCACTGTTTTCTTTATCCTGTAGGAGGGCCCTGGGTAGTCTGCGCTGTAGAGGTCTGTGAGGAATAAGGTGTTGATGAGGGTGGACTTGCCTAAACCAGACTGGCCTGAAAATGTACAAAGACATGATTAAGTTTCACTTTCACTTTCATTTCTCTCATATAAAATGTTTTTGTTTTTTTTTCCATATCACAATCGATGCTATCGCTACTAAATCACACTAACCTAAAATTAGAAACAGAGACAGATTACGTTCAGGGAGTAGGGATAAATTTTATAAAACACTTAAATAATTCAAATTCCTATACTCAGTCTCTATTAGATTGATCCAATGTAATATTTGACATAAACATTTCGAGATGACCCATCCTACTTAAGATAGAGGTGTGATTTAAGGCACTGATAGATACCAGCCACCAAGAAACTTAAAGTGGAGTTTACGTGCACACGAGCATGCCAGCAAACATAAGTGTGCATGTGATTTATTAAATTTTAAATATACATAGGTACTGATATATTAGACCCAATAGTTGCTGACAGACCTTTTATAATGGGAGTATAAACTGATATCTTTCCAGTAAACCTCCAGACAGGAAGTTAACAATAAAATAAATTGCACCACAAGAACATAGATATCTACAGTACAGAAGACTATCTAAAAAGTACTTCTTGAATTTCTAACCAAATGGACTCAGTATGATGCCCTGGGTGTGGAAGTGTCACTTACAGTTTTAACAGTGAACATCACAGACCAGTTCACTCAAGAACTCTAGACTGAAAGACAGTCTCAACTTTTAAAGAAAAATTTAGAGTTGAGTCGGACCTACAGTAACATAAAATTTATGACTTACCTATTTACAAAATAAGAGAGATAAAGAGAGATGTACTTTTTTCGACTTATAATTAGTGAACCACTGTGGTCTTATCTTGAATTCAACCCAAGTCAACAAAAATTTTCAGTTGAAAAAAAAGTTGAAAAAAATTTTCAGTTGAAAATTTTCAGTTTCATTATCTTTCATAAAACCCACCAAGGTTAAACCGCTTCCTCTCTCTCTGTACTACACTAGTAATGGTCACACCAAGAAATGATCTCATTTCTTTTTTCTTTAATGTCAAACTACGAAAAGTATATCTCACCATTTAATCAATTCTACCATTTTCAACATCCCAAATGGCTTGATACAATGCCTCCCTCTCTCTTATATATATTAAGGTGTGTGTGTGTGTGTGTGTGTGTGTGTGTGTGTGTGGGGGGGGGGGGGTAGAGAAAACAAAAATTTAATGGGCTTCACATGTACAATGCCTTTTTAATCGCATAAACACAGACCATGGTACAGTCTTTCCACGCCTTCTCTTTTCACACAAACAGTGTGTATTTCACTTCTAACACCGCCCAAGTAAAATTCATCTTCTTTCTGATATCATTCTATGTGTATCATGTGTCTTTACTTATTCCATGTGAACAACACATCTCAGGTACAAATAACACAGTAGTGCCATGGTTTGTGGCAGAAAAAACTACCTCTCAAGTCTCCTAAATAATTCACTGAGGTCAAACTTAATTTTTGTAGGTATCCAATTCAAACCAACAGAGGATGTTAAAAGTTGAATCAAAATATATCTTTATACCTGTGCTCCATTTGACCATAAGATTTGCATTTCATATTTTTATAACAAAACTGCTCATCTACAGAAAATAAAACACCTAATACCATTCTATCCAACAGACAAATACACTGCAATGCCTTGCTCATAAGTTTTCCAATCTTTTCTCTTTCACAAGAACCACAAAGAAAAGCATGTTAAGAAAGAAGAAGAAAAAACTTTGATTTCACTTTGCTAACTACAGCGTAATTTACAATGCATTAGAAAGCAATTTTCCCACATTAAACCCCTATTACCAGCACATGCTGAAAATGAAGCATACACAGATTTCTATTTCAATAGAGCCCTGTTATAAATCAACTATTCACATGAATCACTGGGACATTTTTCACAGCAAAATCACAACATTCCAGAGAGTTTCAATTTAGCTCAGCCAAGGTTAAACCAAAGCTTTTTCACCTTTAACACACACACACACTTGAAAAATTCAGAATTATGTTGGTGGGCACAAGGCTTAAACTGCAAAATATATTTAAAAAATAGTCAAGTGTGCATTTCAGATATGCAGCTGTTACTTGCAGATTAAGAGCAAAGTCCTTTTGAGCATCTTTTTTTTTGTACAAATTTATCAAGACAAGCTAAGGTGACACACCACAACCAAGCACTTCACGTTCATGCAATCTCTGTTCCAACACCACTCATGGCTAACATCTGACCAAAAACAAAACTGGCTCTCAAACAGATATTAGCTATGAAAGCAGCCATTCTTGTAAGAAAAGCCACAAAATATTGAAGAGAAAACATGCCCCAGGTCTCATATACAGGGCTGCTGCAGTCCTCTATGCCATGCAATGGTGAATCATACATCTGGCGTTATAAATCATGAGATACATATTTCACGTATTTTGCATTTCGTCCTTTGTATGGCAGAAGGTTTCCCCATCACCTGGGGCCCCTTTTCACTAAGGAACTTAACACCAAAAGATGGTCTGGACTATTAAGACCCAAATTCTTTAGTGTAGTTTGACCCAAGACAAACCATCACTAGACCATTTAAATGAAATATTACATGCCTTTTATACAATTTTAAGCAAGAAATGGCTACTATTTTAGACAAAGTTATATTGTTTTAGCAGACAAGTAGTCTGAATTTATCCTGAATTGAAAGGAAGTACACCAAAAATTTTGTTCTGATATCTGTGGTCTTAATTTTTTTAGAAGCAGACCTCAGCGACTGTTTTTCTCCTTATTTTTATATACAGTCCATTCAAGGCTGGTCAATTAAAGTGTTATTCATTCACCAATCAAAAGATTAGTGTACAATTAACATGTACTACCTTCTATAAAGAACGTACACATCTTTATATCTTTCTTTCTACTTCATAGAAAAAAAAAAGAAGAAAAAATACTCCATAAACTTTGCAGAGTGATTCTTAGATGCTGCCAGTCTAAAAACAATAAAATGCACAAAAAACTATAATCTAATTCTAGTAGTCCCGCTTGGTTCTTCTGACAATACCTTTCTTAACTGATAATTCAATAAACATTGCCCTAATATAAAAGAATGCAGCCACTGAACAAGCATGAAGAAAATCAATCCTGATTTTGCATTGTATATTACTACAATGGTGCCCTTAACAATGAATAAGAAATAATTGAACTCCTTGGATCCACCCCCACCTCTATGGCCTCAAATCTGGGCAACTACCAGATGAATAAATAAAGATTTTGTTGAAAACTATGCCTGCTATTCCCACTACAAACTCCTTAAACTGGGACTATAATTGATCTGCCATTGCCACTGACTAGGTGCAGAGAACTTCTACCCTTCACTTCCCAATGTATGTACCCCGAGTTTCACAGATTATTAGGAACTAAATTCTACTAGATTAGCATGTCTCTGCCATGTATCCACCTTGGGTTTTCAGGTCTTACCAGGACTGGGAAACACTGCACTATTTGCACGCTGCAGCCACAAACCCACCCAGAGTTCTAGAGAGAACTGGAAACTAACTTCTACACACCTAATTTCGTTTTACTTGATTAACTCAAAAAAATCTATAAACCAAAAATTTGGGATGCCTTGTCTACTGATGCCGCAGCTAGGACCACAATGAAAATAAATATGAGGCTTTTTTTTTTTGCTATCCTCGGACATTTCAGTGATGAATCTTTATCAATGAAATATACTTTTGTAATGTTTATTGTGCTTTCATGTTCCAATCCAAATCAATCAAACCAATCTGATGCAAAATTGTCAGAAAGGCCCTACTCTTTGGTTCCCTTGCTGCTAAAAGCATGGAAAACTTCCAGCATGGCACTCCACCATTTCCAAACATCCACAAACAAGGCAGCAAAGCTGTCAAATGTACAGACAAAAAGCAGACAATAACAATGCACAAAATAGGCTACTGTCAATTCTGATGCAAAAGTACATTATGCTTAACTGCAAATTCAACATCAAATTTAAATTATTCTCAACAGGTAATACCAATGTAAGTAAAATGTGTAACAAGCATAAGGCTTCAGGCCCATGGGAGTTCAAGTTCACACTTCGAAAATGCCAGAATGAGAAAAATGAAAATTTCACACAAAACTGCATCAATTCAATAATAAATGATAACCCAATTGAGCTGGCTTTCTAATTTTGAACTGCATGCCAATCCTAAAAATCATACTTGTAAGTTAAAAATAATAATAAGTAACACAGTTTTCTTTTCATAATGTTTGTAGTAGCAGTGCAAAAAGATTTTTGTCAATTTTGATGTAACATTACATAATAAATTACAGAATAATTATCACCAATTTTTGATAATTGAATATAAATAGCATGGACATGTAGAAAATTTGATTACCATTTGGCTTCATATCCATGGGAGCTTCGAGTCCAACAATGAATATGCCAACATGATAAAAATGAATATTTCACTAAAATGTATAACTTCCAGAAAAAGAAGCCAATTAGACTGCTTTTCCAACTCGAGCTGCATTTTAGTCCTGTGTTTCTTTTTTGAAAGTTTGACAATCATAAGTAACATGGTTTTCCCATGATGGTCATCATGGCAGCAGCACTGAAAATTGTGTTTTCTTCTATTTTGATGCAATATTACATAACAGCATACTTAAAAGCATAAAGACCATTAGTTTTTAATAATAAAATATACGTATCATGGATTTTCAGAAAATGTGACTAGCATGGGTCTTCAAGCCCGTGGAGGTTCTAAGTCACACCTTGAAAATGCCAATATGTGAAAAATTAAATTTTCACAAAAAACTGTTTAACTGCCAGAAAAATTTACCAAAGAGACTGCATTGCTTACTGAAGCTTTTTTTAAGTCCCATGTTTCTTTCCTGTAAGTTTGAGAACAGTAAGTGACATGGTTTTCCTTAAATGGTCATCATGGGAGCAGTGCCCAAAATAGGGGTTTCTTCAAATTTTGATGCAACATTACATAATGTTTAACAGCATAATGACCATTAATGTTTAATAATAAAATATTAGTATCATGGATATTCAGAAAATGTGACTAGCAAAGGTCTTCAGGACCATGGAACTTCAAAGCCACACCTTGAAAATGCCAATATGTGAAAAATTAAATTTTCACAAAAAACTGTTTAACTGCCAGAAAGAATTACCAAACAGACTGCATTGCATAATGAAACTGTATTTTAGTCCCATGTTTCTTTCCTGTAAGTTTGAGAACAGTAAGTGACATGGTTTTCCTTAAATGGTCATCAACAGAGCAGTGTCCAAAATAGGGGTTTCTTCAAATTTTGATGCAATATTACATAATGTTTAACAGGATAATAACCATCAATTTTTAATAATAAAATATTAGCATCATGGATATTCAGAAAATGTGACTAGCAAAGGTCTTCAGGCCCATGGAACTTCAAAGTCACACCTTGAAAATGCCAAAATGTAAACAAGACAGCACTGTCCTGAAATGTGTTTTTTTCCATTTTTAACAATTGTTTAACATATAACAAAATTAACAGTTTACTGCCATTTTTATATGATCAACTAAGAAAATTGATGAGATGGGAAAAATATCAATAGAACAGTATTTAATGTCCAATTTCCTCCATTCTGAGTTTCTGAACATAGTGAATGAATGAATCTGACAAACTGCAATGATATGAGTTTATTTCCATTTTTGAAACTCTATTATACAATACATGATAACAAGTTTACCATCATTTTTACAAAATCAACTAACAATGTTGTAAAGATGCAGGAAATGTCAAACAAACACTTTTACGTATCTTATCAGTTAAATAATGAGACTGTTAACATGCCTAAGAATTAAATCTGAGGAAATGTGAAAAAACAGCATAACTTATGAAATAATGGCCTGATTATGCTGATTTTCGAACTTGACCTGCGTTTTAGTAAGATTGATTACTCCTGTGAGTTTCATGACAACAGGCCTATCGGTTTTCCTTGAAATGTGTTAACAGTGTTGCATATATGCTGAAAAGTGAAAAAACAGCATAACTACTAAAATAGTGGCCCGATCATGCCGATTTTCGAACTTGATCTGCGTTTTAGTAAGATTGATTACTCCTGTGAGTTTCATGACAACAGGCCTATCAGTTTTCCTTGAAATGTGTTAACAGTGTTGCATATATGCTGAAAAGTGAAAAAACAGCATAAATTCTACAATAATGGCCCGATCATGCTGATTTTCGAACTTGACCTGTGTTTTATGAATATTCATCAGCTCTGTAAATATAAAGCCAAAAAGTAAAACTGTCTTCCACTTATGGTGTTAACGCTGAAAGTGCACGGCGACATGATCGGCGACGGCGACGGCGACGACAGACGCAGGTGATGGCAATATGTACAGACACATCTGTGTCTGTACATAAAAAGTAGAGATCACTTTTCACCACTAAATCCTAAAGTGCAATCTTCCTTGTTATATTAGTGTTTTTGTTTCTGTTTTTCTAGACATACGACCATGAGGACCACCCCTCATGGTACATGATCTACTGAGATGACCCCTGGAGGTCACTTGAAACGGGTCAACAAAAGGTCATGTCAGGGTCAGTGGTCGGAATGCAGTCTTACAAGAATAAGCAGTAACATGAGATAAATCTTCTACTTTCTTTTCAAATTAGGTTCACCAATCTCTATTAACTTTTCAGTCTTCCTTTCCAAGGTCTATTTCACAAAGTACAGACTTATTTTTATGCATGCCAGGGGATCCCAAGTCTCCAATTCTTGGCCCTGTACTATATTCATTTGTTACTCTTACTTCAAACCAAGAAGCTTATTTCACATTGTGCCTATTGCTATACCTGCCAAGGGCCTTGTTCTCTAGTTACTGGCATCATCAAGTATTCTTTCCCAACTCTCATTTGAAACCAAAAAGGGCAAGGATTAAATTGGCATGAAGGACTCCACCAGATTTACTGCAAAAACCAATCTTATAGTTATGCAATATTTTTTTGGTCAAGAAGCTTCAATTTCCTCAAATTCATGGGCTACATAGTTTTTATGTGAGGATACTTGGTATACTTTATTAAGTTATCTTGTTTTGCACTGATGCCTATTTAAACTGAATCAAAAGATAGAAAATCTTATTATTGATTTTCATTATGATCATTTGCCAAGCCATGTTCTTGCGAGGAAAATTATCAAGAGGAATCAAAGTTATTGAAACATCAAATAAGCTCTCCCTCCCTCTCTCTCTCTCTCTCTCTCTCTCTCTCCTCCTTTGACACACCTTCTACTTTGACCTATCTTGTGTGCAAAGCATATGTCATCACAACAATGTCTAACCACAAGGTAAAATACAGCTATTCATTCAGTTACTGAATTCCTCTAGCAAATGTGTCAGCCCTTAAGGATGCATGAATCACACGGAAAGGCATCAGGCTCAGCACTGAGTAATTCCACACAAACCACAGCTGGACCTTATACTGCTGCTTCACATAAATGACCCTAGTTATTATGAACAATCGAATGTGCAAGTTAAGAACTATCAAAAAATACAAACATTGTAAATCAAGTCATATCTCTTCACCTAAACCCAGTCCACATTAACTTCATTCTCAAAATGTTTTTAAATTTTATTATGAAATATGTGGAGTGAAAAAATATATTTTTTTGGGGGGAGCACTCCCCTTCAAAACCCTAGCAAAAGACTTATATTCACAACCATGCCTTGTGGTAGACTATCAAACCAATCAAATCATGAACAACCTCTCAAAACATAAATTATTTGTAATTTGCATTCTTAATTCAACTTTCACCTGTTGTTTATTTATTTATTTATTTATTTATTTATTTATTTATTTATTTATTTATTTATTTGAAAGTTTTGGTGAATGTGCAACCACAAGACATGCATTTGTGACAAAATGATATGCATATGTCAACAAATGCCAGGCCAGATACAGGGTGCATCACACAGAGTTAATTTTGAAAGCAGTCTACAGTTTTAAGGTCAGCTTAGACAGGCAAAAAATCATTTAAAAAGTTTGCAGTTTGGTGGATGATACAAGTGAAAAATACTTTTCAGTCACAAACTTCACAATTACTCACCTATGAGTGCATCAGCCATGTCATGGGGGGGGGGGGGGAGGGGAGGGGTGAAGTAGAGGGAAAATGGGGGGAGGGGGGGGCAGGCAGCACAAAATACTCTAGACTATGTGTCACAGTGCCATCTGTGTCACCCAGGGCCTGGTGGAGATGGCCCAAATATCTCATGTGAGTAATTTTGCAATCTGTGACAGAAGAGTCTTTTTATAGCAAAAAAAAACTGTTTCTTAATACGATGAGTTTTCAAATTATAAATATATATTTTCTTAAACATCTTCATACAAGCCAGTTTAGAAGCAAATTATGAAATAGGCTGGGAAGAGGAATTTCAGTAACAGAAGGAATGAAACCTGTTACTTTACTAAATATTTCTTCTCAAAATGAGTCACGCCAACAGCATATATTAGCAACACGTGCCAGGCAAAAACACAACCTGTTTTCATAATTCTTCCTACACCATTCCTCCTTTAACACAACTTTCTTCTTCAAAACAAGTCTTTCTGACTTAATAACTTCCAGAAAACATCAACAAAATGGCCCTGGTTATAGGTATCCAATTTATCCAAAAACACTTAAATTCTTGACAAAAAAAGATTTAAAACCTGCAAGCATTTTTCCCAATACAATGAAAGTAAGTTTTTTTTTTATCCAAGAACTAGATCAATTACCATGAAAGAGTAAAAGATCTTTTTCTCAAATATGGAAATTTAAAGCAGAGATAAAACATGAAAAAGATAAGGCACTTATTTACTACCTTAAAAAGATTTCAACTCAAAACTTGATCAATATAAATTGAAGCTTGTTCTTCTCATAAATAGATAAATCATCAAGAAATAGTTACCAAAAGAAAAAAAACTTTAGAGAGAGTGTAAACAAAGCCAAAGCTGTGGCAATGAAGATAAGGCACTTACCAACTACCATAAGAGTAAACTCAAAACCCCTCTTCACTGATTTCCTGTACACTTGGTTTGGGAGGTTAGCAAAACCAACATAACCGTCCAACTCCTTGGGTGCTTTCCCTGAAGTTTCTGGGTGTCCATTTTCTTTCTCTTTGTCCATCTTGTGATCTAGCTTGTCTCTCGTTGTAGGGTCGAACTTTGCTGTTGGGGGCTCATTCTTGAAGAAAGCTTCTCGCTTGGACAGCTGAAAGAAGAGACAATGGTGCCATGTTATTCAAAGTTTAAAGCTCTGCATCATAAATTTATAAAAAAAAATGCAATTGGGAAATGGGAAAATGGGAAAGAAAAATATCAAAAGAGCTGAATTGGAAATAAAATGATAAAGAAAACTTAATGTCAATAACAGACGAAAAAAAAGAAAAATACTGAAAAAACTTAATTTATTATTTATATTATTATTATTATTATTATTATTATTATTATTATTATTTTCAAGAGTGACCGATGCATATTTATCTTTGTCCTTGTTGACACCAGTGTCATGGCCAGACACACAGGGACATCCCATATATTACCTCCCCAGCTGTGGCATCTTGGGTCTTTTGTCTATAAATTACATCTGTCATGCATACCATAAAAATATTGCTTAGCTACCAGACTGATATTCTGGTTAAAGAGAACTATACACTAAAAAATTCCCCCCTTTTAAACTGGCCGCCGAAGCAAAATTATGACAAAACAGAGCTGAAATTGACTATAGAGCACTGCTATCTGTGGGTATAAAAATTGCAATAAAACATACTGGTATGCATAATTTTAAAAAATCCTAATAACTCGGTTTTGATAGGAGTGATAAAAACAAAGTTGTTAGCCCCTACAATCCATCTGGCAACAGCCATAAAGCATGTAATAAAACATAACTGTCCCTGATTACAGTACTATAGTACCAGTAGGTGAAAAGTGCCAAATTGTCACCTGATTTAGGATGTCATGACACACAATTGGCACTGTAAATCAGCCATCTGTCGTCTAAGAATGCATACTGTCCTCGTACAACACAGGCAAAGAAGAGTCTTTGATACAATTACATAATTCGAACACGACCTTAGACACTAAGGTCAAGGTCAAATTATGTAATTAAATTGTGGGTTCCCAGATGCCCACATTACAGTTCTCAGGCTTTATTAAGTATCAGTTATCATTATAATTTTAGTCCCCATTTTAAGTGGTGATGTCCTCAGTTTTCAAAACTTCTGCTGCTTTAAACAATGCCTACTGAGTAGGGGGTATGCGATGCCAGAGCGCCTATTAAAACTGGCCTGCACAGAGGCTAAACCTTCCCATCACAGTCATCTCCACTATGTTTAAAATGTGTGCCTTTCTACTTAGTAACTAAATCCACAGACAGATAACATCGCACTATGTCCACCATAAGCTGGGCTAGAGTTACACAACATCTGGGAAGTCCCATTTCAGTGACTATTCAGCTTCAGTGTCCACACCACTGGTCACTGCGGCAGGCTGGCCAACATTTAGTAATAGGTGGGCAGTTGTCAAAAGACATACATTAACAAAATATAATGGTCAGGACTCATAATGACCTGCACTTGCAAACTGATAAGATTGTTACTGAATGAGAAATGGTTTACATTAAATGCCCAAAAGGTATGTTCACTTTCAAGTTGGATCTGCCTAGCTCAGTCCTAATCAGTCTTGTGTTTTTGATTAGCCCTGACATAGGTAGTATAACTAATCTCTCTGTAGTCCCACATATCTACAGTCTAAAATCAAGTGCCATCACATGGGCCACTCGTATTAAGGCTGCTTGCCTGCTTGTAGTGAAGTGGGTGGTCATGTAGGATTTCGCCAACCCAATCACTAGAAACAGTTTTTGTGCCTTTTAAAGTTTTTGTCATTAATCAGCTGACCAACTTCATTCATTTTAAGTTTAAAGCATTGGCTGGTCTTTTCCCCCCCTTAAACTGGCCAGGTAGGACAGGTCTTTAACATGCCCCTTTGACCACTGTTGCTGACCACTGGTCATTTAAACAGGCTATCAGTAATCAATGATTGCACCACCCTCTTTGCCATTTCCTCCACTTGATACATTTCCAGACTGCTGGTCATTCATGAAATGACCAAGTGTTTGGATGTTTGATGGTCACTGATGCAGTCTGATAGGTTTGAATAAGTAGCCTCTGATAACTACTTAATGACCATTCTATATCTCTTGGGTTTCAGTTAAAGTTTGCTTACTGACCATAGCAGAATGTACAAGTAATCTTGGAACAAGAGCTTCATGATCAACATATTACAATATTTTCTTAAAAATGCATCCGTTTTTGAAATTAAAAATCAATAATGGCTGTCCCAGTAGTATTATTTGGAAATGTGAGATTTCACAAAAAAATTCTCTGTGTATTACTCTGAAATTTTCAGATTTCAGAACACTTTGACCTACAAATTTTGGTGTGTCACATTTCTCAGTCAAAAAAGGCAATATGTTAACAAATATGATTGGACTCTATTACTAGCATGATTTCATTTATATTAAGATGTGTACTCTGCAAATCTATATAACATGAACCTTGGGGGGGGGGGGAGACATAAAAAAAAAAGATATGCCATAGTACATAAGATTGAAATCTGCGAACCATCTTTTTTTTTACCTCAAAAGATTATAAAATGCTTCAGACATTAGGGTCATTTACTCATATCAGATGTTATGTTCATAATGATCCAATCTCTCAAAATTTAAGATTGAATGAGAGCCATTGTGCAGAATAGTAAAATAATATCCCGCAGTTGAAAATAAAAAATGTGCAATGATGAAAATAATGGGGAACTTTCTCCTCCTCCTAACATTGCCAAGCCTATTTTACTTCCCATATCCGTTGAGAATGTGTGAACAAAGATAAGAAAATTAAGTAGTTTTTTTGGTTGTGATCATAGAAATCCATTTTCCGGTCCTGATGATTATATATTATGTGCCCTAATAACGTATATAGGGCAATGTATATTGATTCAATACAGCTTTTAAGCCACAAACCACAAAACGAAGAGTCATTCCTTTGTGTTAGGGGCAAATTTCTGCTGAAGTTCTACAGCATCCTGAATAAGTCCTTATGTTATTCAGAACAAGATGTTTCTCCACTGCAATAAATGCTCTCTTTCAAAAAAGTAATAATGCAACCTGCACGCACGCCCACACATGCATATACATGCACACGTTATCATATATATGGTACACATTTACTCTTGCATGCATACAAAATACATAAAATTTAACACATCAAATGCACACACATGTACAACAAACACATATACTGGTCTTAAAGGGCTTTAAAAAAGTATCCAAAATAATTATTTCGATAAAAATGAAAAATACTACAAAAAGTTATGTTTATAATAGCGAGTCTGGCACCCGGCATTTTTTTCAACAGTTTATGTTACTGGTTCCTGGATCTAAGTCAAAATGTAAGGCCCTGAAAAGGGCAGTTAACAGGGAGAGGCATATGAGGTAACAGGGAGAGGCATATGATGTATTTCTTGTAGGATGTGTCTTATGAATCTACAAAGAACTTTTGCAGCACCTAAAACAACAGGGAATCTGTATTCTGTTGTTCTTAAATATGATGACCAGATTTTTCATAGGAAATGATCTATCCTCTGATAACGTAGCATCCAGTGGTATCAAACTGGATAAAGAAAGGAGACATTAACATTATGAGTCGGTAATGCACAGTTAAAAAAAGTAAAATATGCCAAAACTTAATCAAATACAAATTGGGAAACTGCTCTTTTACTATCACAAGTACTAGTATTTAAATCATCTAAGGGAATCAATTATGGGTTCACAATTTTGGAAAATGAAACTCTTTTCATGATAAAGTTTTATAAAAAGGTTGTTTCTATACAATTGGTTAGACAGTTTCATAATGTTCTTGTAAAACTTTTATTATTATTATAATATTATTATTATCAATACCAATTTTATCAATACTATATTGATTGTAACATTATTACTGCTATTATTATTGATATCATTATTAATATAATTTCATTTCAGACACTGCCTCTTGAAAAAGACATAAAATAGACCAATAGCATCTGGATGATTAGGGAAGTTCCCAGTACAAACCATATGTGCTGTGAAAAGACAAGTCAGTACAAAAAAATCAATTGAATCCAACCATTCATATGATGCAGCAAACAGCCAGCTAACACCAGTCATATGTTTCGTTCCCCTACTAGTACTTGTTATGTTCACCCAGCTTCTGCCACTGGTTCCATTTCACTGTTCCAGAGAGTAGATGTTTTTTGGGTAACTTTCTGCCATTTTTACACATGCATAAGCATGGATGCTCACATACTAGAGTGCATGAACACACTTTAACTATACCAACAAGTAGACTTTGTTGGGTTTTTCTCTTCCATAATCACCAATCTCAAAACATGCTGATAATTGATCCCCAGGCTAATGTTTATATCAAAGGAAGCCGCAGGCACAATGAGAACATAGCTCTGATCTTAAATAATATAATATCCAGAGAGGAATAAATCATTACGTATCAAACAGACAAAGAGACAGGTAAAGCTGACAAATGCATAGACGATGTATCTCAGTTCACATTTTAAAAAAATCCTGTATAGTGAATAATTGCACCCCTGTAATTAAGCACATAACATCAAGAAGTTCGAAAAGAAAAAGAAATTTTCTATCTTTAGGTATAAGGGTAACATTCTCACACACACACACACACACACACACACACACACACACACACACACAAAAAAAAAAAAAAAAATGTATGAAAAAATTTATGTATGGCATCAACCAAAAATATCTTAAGTGCTCAATCCTAAATGAAAGTTACAATTTTTAAGATCCACAACCCCGTTTCATTTACCATTTTACATGCTTTCTATCTAAGTTTTACCACGTCTCTCTCTTGCTACCACACCTAAAGTATTACACCTCCATGCACAGGGTGTCAAATTCACCAGGTGTGTAATATTACTATAGTCCAATATATGGACAGCATCTAGATCACAGCAATTGGGTTGTCCATTGTACTTAACAGGACCTCTATCTAAAAGAGTAGATTAGAAGATGAGTACCAGTTTTTCCAGGCCCCTCATGCCAGATATATAGTAAGGTTGTCCTTGTCCTTAATTAATGACATAAGAAATAACAGGCTGTGTATCTTCTTTGAACCTACAAGTAATTATAACCTGTCCTGAAGGCATTTTTCTATCTGAAGAACTAATAGTTTTGACACGTCCCTTTCGATAATTTTAATGTACAGATTCAGACACGCCCACTAAATAAAGTGGAATGTCATAATGACCCTCAATATCACAGCACCCCACCCCCCCCCCTTTTTTTTTTTTTTGGGGGGGGGGGGAGGGGGGTTGAATTTAGCCAGAATAAGAACACTAAAATAATTTTTATGTACGTTCTATGCCTATGGATCAACAAAGAGCATAATACATCCACTTTTTCAGAAAAAAACAACCCTCCTTTTGAAATCGCTACATACACAGTCCTGATTTCATATGAAAGATTCGATCTGAGACAACATCTGTGTACCACTTAGGGCACCCTCCATCCTTCGTATTGTTCTATTGATCCACAACACAGACAAAGAAATAAAGACGTTAAAAGTACAAGGAAGTCGAGTCTAGAAAACCAGCTGAATGGCTTGTGTTTCATTTTCAATTCACAAGTCCTGTGGTGATACCGACCAGCAATTTTTGCTTTTAGCAATCAGAACACCCTAACCCCTTATTTTCTGAAGTCAAATAAAGACAACCCCTGGCTGAGATGTCAGGGCACTGACTGCACTCTCTGTGTTATCTGTTTCTCTATCTCCCTCATAGTGTATATACACATACAGATCTACACTGTGTACATTCACTGCTACTGTGTAAGTTTACTAGTGTTTGTGTGTGGATGCTGATTTCATATACAAGCAAGACTACAGGGCCTGCATTTCACACAAGAATCCAAGTTGAAAGTTGGTCTTAACTTAAAAATTGAAAATATTAGTGGACTTCATTTGAAATAAAGCAATAGTCCATTTAAACAAGGAAAAGGGAACTGCTTCACAAAAATCAGAGAAGCTACAGACCAACAGCTGTTCTATATATTTAGGGTACAAGTAGTCCTGACACAGCTCATCCCCATATTAATTTCATTTTAGCTGAACAGCCAATATACCTCTCTTATACAGGCTACAATTTTTTTTAAATGGACGTAGTTCTTAAGGTCTATAGTCAACAGCTTGACCAGCAGTAACGTGGTCAGCTGTCCAGACTAGTTGCTATTATTATACTTCTAGTGATCTTCTGGCTGCTATCGAATTATTGCAAAAAACAGGCCCCCTCCACCTTCCCCTAGTCCTATCATGGTGTTTTTGACTTATTTCTGGTCCAAATTGATCCTGATGTGAACAGACTTATTTCCACCTCATTTCTGCCTTGCATGACAGCCAAGCATATGGAGCCCTCAGTAAACATGTGAGGCATGTGGACTGGGCTCCAGCTATCAGGGATCTTACTTTTAAACCATCATTATCAATGTTCACATGATCGAAGTCCTGTCTGGTTGTCAAGATGGCAAATAAATGACCCATGTTTCATATCATTACTTTCCCTGTGAAGTGTCAATATTCAAGTACAAAGCAGTCATTTTTATATGGATATGAAACGAATATGAAACAAAATTCATATCCAAATACAAGAAACATTTGTACACAAAATATGCACACAAGAAGTCTATGTGATAGTTTTTCCAATGACTTGCAGATAACATTATACCAATTCTGACATCAAAGTAGAGAAGAGTCAACAGCTTTTAACTAATGACCGAGTAATTGATGATATCTATAGCATTATTACCAAACAAAAAAGGCATTCATCAATGACATAAAATGCTCCTAACAACCAACACTTCTAGAACATTGTGAATATCCTGAAGTCTTCATACATTATCGCAGATTAAATAAAAATTATATAGATTTTAAAAAGGCAACCTAAAAGATGGCAAGCTTTCTTACGGGATCAAAAACCTTGTGGAAGCATGATTATGGGCAATAAATGATCAGGGAGCATGTTCTTAATCATCACAGACCTGTCAGACAAAATAAACACACCTTTACCCCTCACTTCACTGTTGCATGTCATTATCCTATTAACCAGTGAGTAAATGAGGTTGTTATGGTAAATGAACCCCCCAGGGTTCCTCTGCAAGCTGACGTACAGATTTCTATGTGGTATATATCACAGAAATATATATGCCTTCTAGTTGTTGTTGTCATCATGTAAATTACCTTAACTTAACTTAATGTATGGAGTATATCAGGCATTTTCCACCAGTTACCATATATAGATTTAATAAAGTGCAATTATGGACTAAACAATGCCAGTCTTGTTTGTGAGAGTTTTTCCCATTTTCTCAGACAAGATGAACCCAGCCATTTATAACATTTGCCAACAAATTATGCTTTTAGAATATCCAATCGCTAATTAAACAATGTTATATTTGTTTTGAGCAGGGGTGTGTTGGAATGGAGGGGGAAGGAGGGAGAGAGAGAGGAAAAGTAATGTGTAAAACTTTTAACTAAGCTCTCCCACCTCCAACTTTTTCATATCTGCATCCCAATATTATACATATATCCACTCAATGTTGCCTTAACTTTATCTCCAGTTCTTGGTTTTGAATGAATCATAAACAACTTTAGATCAAACAACTGTAAAAGTATGTTAAATCATAATTGTGTCACCTGGGTAATAAATCATCCTTTTGTTTTCAAAAGGTATAAAAGCAGGGGGAAGGGAAGTGCCATACGTTATATCAGTGACACCTTTCTTCTGTGTTATTTGTGACACATTGATGTCCAGAGAAGAAAGAGAAAATAATAGAAGAAGGCCATATTCTGCCTGTCATC
Organism: Lingula anatina; assembly: GCF_051362555.1. NCBI lineage: Eukaryota > Metazoa > Brachiopoda > Lingulata > Lingulida > Lingulidae > Lingula > Lingula anatina. The sequence continues at coordinate 17,534,070 of NC_141770.1, forward strand.
TTTGTCATGCTTTTGATATTTTGAACACAGTCTACCATTTATGAACAAAATCTATTTCCCTTTCATAAAGCAACAACTTACTCCCTCTTTATTTTCATCTTTGTGCAACTCTTCACTCTCGGAAGTAGCACTTGACGTTGACTCGGTGCTCCCCGCGCGATTACTCCTAGGAACATACGTCCCCCTGGTGGCGGTAACACCTCCGCTTCCACCAAAACGACTCTGAACGTGTGATCCAACAGAAATATGAGCCGAAGTTGAGTGGAGGCCATCTTTGGTGGTAGAAGAATCCTTCTCCTTTTGGTGACCATCCTCAGCATTTCTGAATCGATTTATAAAATCCTTCCTAGAATAACCACCGACTCCAGTCCCCGAGGGATTGACAGTGCCCCCTTTAGTTGTGTCTCTATCCTTGAGACCACCAGTGTGGTCAGAATCTGTAATTCCACGGGCAAACCGGTTGGCAAAATCACGCCTTGAGCTAAAACTGGCCGAACTGAGATTCCCCGATGCAGCGCCCGTAGAATTTGACGCAGCTGCATTGTCTCCTTCTTTTCGGAAACTTGCAGAGGTCCTCTTTGGCCTGTCTGGGTTGAGTACACCCCCTGTTCTAATCATGATGATTCTAAATGTACAGCACACACACACTGCTATCTATCCCCAGTATAAATACACTGAACCTGAATGGCACTATTATAGCTCCTATGTAGACCCAAGTATTTTCTATCCTGTAATGAGACTGGACTTCCTTTCCTGTGTGAGAGACAGCAGTTTTACCTCCAATGCTTGAACCACAGGGTTATCTCCCAAGATTAAAATCCATGTGTGATTTGTATATACTATATCTCAATGGTACCAGTATTGTGTCTTCTCTATTGAATACAAGGTTTTATATATATCTGACCTCGGAATTTGCTGTGTAACTAGCACTTAAAAGCATCCTTCTCTGCAACCATCTAGCTCCCAGCTATGTTCCATTCCCTGTACACGTCCTCTTTCATTTCAACTCCACTGAGAAATGGCTGCAGTCTATTATCCACAAGCTAATATCATTAAAGAATCACACATTGAGTCATATCATTCTCTTTATACAGGAAGGAGGGGCTTCCTTCAAAGACGAGGCGGGACTATCTCAGCAAACAATGCAGTCAAAAAATCAGCCGTCCCTGATTGGCTCAATTGACTTTTGATTGACAGTAACTGAATAGATGTACTGTTGTTTTTCAATTTGGGTTAATAACATTCTAAAGGGGAGGCATGTGATATGGTCTGCTTGTATTAGCAGGGACCATTTCAAAATAAAGTCCCTTAAACCCTAAATCTGTCACCCTGATCACATGTAAATATTCCAGAATTTTGTACATATTTTTAAAAGTTTCATCCTCAATAAAATGCTTGAAAATGCACTTTGGCCTATAAAGGAGATTAATGAAATTATGCAAGGATAGGTTTTATTGCCTTCTATAATGAATAATTTCTTCACCTTTTTAAAGAAAGTAATTCAAATAACTTCATTCTTACTTCCTTTTACATCTGTGTAATAAAATGAAGGACACAGACATGTGCCAAGAGACAAAGCAAACATTTTTTAAATCTAAAACCTTTCATGCTTTACCTATACAGCCATCAAACAGCAAACAGACTTCAAAGACATTTGCCCCTCAAAAAATCAAAACCAAAGCTTCCCTTTTCTTTTTCTTTGTGATATATAAATCTATCACTATCTCATTTCTCACAAGAACATTACTAATTGTGAATTTTTCCTTTTATTCCAGACATCACAACAAAAAGAAACCACAAAGAAAAAAATCTCCAACTTGTCACACCCATTTCTCCCTTCTTTATATTTCTTAACCCATCAATTAAAAGACCCAGTACTTGGTCAGAATTTCAACTGGTGTCCACAAAGGGCTAATTCCGATTGAAACTGTCTGTCTAAATAGATCGATCCAACTCTGTAAGAAGTCACATTCAATGCAATCAGTTTAAAAGATTAACACAACTCCCCATTTCCAACATACTCATATGATCACCAAGCTTTTCTGTATTCTACGCCAGGAGGAGGGATGTTTATCTGTTAAGCTGATTGCCCTCAGTGATAGTCCCTGCAGAGTTGGATCGATCTATGTAGACCAATGGTGTCTATGGAAATGGAGACTTGGGTGTTTGAAGACTCATTAACCAGCTATCAAACTGGAATGAGTTAACCACAAGCACTGACCCTTAACACTGGCACCAAGGGTCAAGTCTGACCAAATGACCACTTGACAGGGTGTCTAGTCAAAATAGCTTTTTATCACAGCTACTTTTCTACTGTTTTTTTTCCCTTCATTAACTGACTTCTTAATTCACTTGTTTTAAATCTCCCTCTATTGCATAGGTGTTAGAAATAAAAGATAACTGTTAAAAAGAAAATATAACCATTATATTTTCCCTACTGTTTATATATATTTTTCATTTTATTTAATTTTCTTCAGATTTAGAAACCTTTGGAAATCTAAATTCAGATCTTAAACAGGTTCTGAGTTCATTTTTCTAAGCTAGCCACTGGTTTCATAAAACATCATATCCAAGTAAGGTTTGGTCACCCTGAGCTTCAGAGCTCACTTGACACTAACCTTTTCACTGTAGCCTATCTCCATCGTGTCAAGTAACCTCTGACGAAAATAGTTTGACCTAGTTTATATAAGCCAATCGAATCCAAGTTTCAAAAATTTTCACCAAAGTTTGGTGAAAACGCTGATTGGTTGACCGTCAATCGGCAATCCTCGGCTGATTCCGCAAGCTCCATACTAACAACAAAGTTATTGTCGAGTGCGGAGACATCCGAGTAGTTCCGAGTGTATTACCGTACACAAAGAAAGCAAGGCGAGTGACTACGAAAAAGAATGTGTTAAGTTATCTCTTGATTCTTTGCAAAATATGAGTAAATCGGAATTGAAACCATAGGGTCTAGCAGTTTGAGGCCCTGCATCATTATCTACTGAGAGACCATGTTATTTGCGTGCTGCCCACAGGTTACGGCAAGTCCCTGATATTCAGCCTTATCTTTGATTGGTCCGGATTTGAACAAAGCGCGCTTTGACTCGTTCGCGTTCATTGGCTAGATCGTTTAATGAGTCATCGAGTGCGGGCTTTTAAATTTGATTGGCGGGCGGCGGAGGCAATCGAATCTGGTCAGAGGTTACTTGACACGATGAAGATAGGCTACAGTGAATAGGTTAGTGTCAAGTTAGCTCTGAAGCTCAGGGTGGGTTTGGTCAAATAACAAGACCAAAGGCATTAAATCAACCAGTCTGCCTGACCAGTGTGACCACAGCCATAACCCCTTGACACCAACACCAAGGGCCATTTTGTTTAAATGACCACTTAACTGACACCTACATGTGGTCACACTCCAACCTGCTTTTCTTAATGGAATTTCTTTTATGACCCAATGGTCAAACTATAGGACTTACCTGTGGCTAAAACACCCCATAACCTTGGATTGTGAAGACTTTTATAAACTATAATCTTTCAAATTTAAAATTCTTGAAATATGCCAAAGTGTGGCCGATCCTTCTTTTTTTCTTATTTTTTTCCTCCCTAAGATGTAAATTTTTAAAATTTCTCACCAAGCTGCAATTCCACCTGGAATAAGGAAGAATGCCAGCCACTAAATTAAGATTGATTCTATATCAAAATCAGCTTACAAAAGTCCAAAGTTTTAGTCCCAAAGTAGCTATAGAACCCACCCCTTAATAGAATCCATCTCTTTAAAATTAATGTTGAAATATCAAAATGTGTCACTATGGTCAACAAGATTGCAACTTTGCAGAAATTCCATCACGGAGCTGGGAGTACTTTTTTACACTTAAAAAAATAAAAAGTAAAATTACATCCTTATGCAACAACTCGGATAAGATAAAAGGCTGAACATTGGGCTAAAAAAAATCTGCCTATATGACCCCTGTAACTCCCAGTGTTTTGCTCCCTGCAACTGTAACTCAGAAGACCCGAGCTTGACCTCCCCAATTCTCTTGCCACCAACTCCCAGTGTTTTGTTTAGGACACATGATAGTTTGGATGGTAAACACAGAGCAGGGTTTCTACTAATCTAGTGTGCACACTGTTACAGAGAGGAGATATGTTGCAAATTTTACCAGCTCAGAAAACAAACACTGGGGAAACATTTGCCCACCAATGCTGCCTACTCTGGTAACTAAAGCGTGTTCACACATATTATTTCACGGTGTAGGGATGGAAAGGGGTAAAGGGGGGTGGAGGAGATGGGTGTGATGTGGTTTCTGTAGAATACTGTTAAACACAAGTTGCTATATTAAATATACAGTGTATATAAATACAAAGTTATGAAGAATCCTTCACTGAATGATGACATATAATTCATACTCACAGTCCCTCGTATCTACTTACTGCACAATGCAACAGTCAGGAACGGCACATGAAAAGAGAAAAAGAGAAAACACATTGCATTAGAGGAGACAGTCAATGCAATCATGGATACTGATCACATCAAACGCAATCACAGAAATATATCATCTCTAAAGCAGTCAGGGCTAAAATCTTTTCAGCTTTTCTTTCACTGATTGCTATCCAAAACATGAAGTAAAAATTAATTCATTTTCCTTTCAGAAGGCCCAAAAACGATTTTAGTTCAATTAATAAATATTTGTGCTTCAAGATGGAAGACAATACATCAGAAAATTTCATGAAATCAAAACTGATAAATAAATATAAGACACTGAACAGCATCTGGTAAGAAAAAATCCACATATCATTCATAAAATGCTCTTAATTAAAAACAATCATGAAATTTATTATACAAATCTTACTCATGTAAATGATTACTAGCAAACACAAAAAACATCACATCTTGTCTTACTTTGATATACTAATTGGACAGGTGTTATCTCCCGCCAGGTGTATGTTTATAAATCACCCTGAGACAAGCTAATTAACAATGTCAACAAACAGGTAAGAAGGCATCAATATAAATAAACACATGGGTACTTTCCATGTAGAACCAATATGGATCACCTTTCCAAAAACATCTTTAAATAAAGACAACCTCCAAGAACTAGTGTACTTTTTAGAACTTTTAATATCTGGGATGCACGAAGTTTAAATATTTTAAGTTATTGATATCTCTATATTTGTATTAAAAGGTTACTGTATACAGTCCCCCTCCCCCCCCTCACCAGGTGTATTTATTTTAATAGAAAAATATATATGGAGACTTTCTCTTTTTATATCGCAAGATATTCTACTGAAGGTTTCTCCCTCACCTGGTTTATATCTATAAATATATTGCATGACTCATGTTTTTGTTAACTAACAAAGTCATCAAGCCTGAGCCATCAGATATATACACAGACATCCTACAACAGAGCCAACACACAAACTGGCCCCACTGGAAAAGGTGATAAGCAGTTAGTTATTAGAAAAAGCTTGGCACCAATGTCTTGTACATGAATATGTAACATACATGAGCAGTGTATGTCCCCCACCAGAAGAACAAATGATTGAACTAACTGCTTGGATCTAATTGCAGAAGACACATTCATAAGTGGAATGTATCACTGAAAAGCACAGTCTATGGATCTTAGGACCAAAGCTTTGACAATCTGGCAAACTAAAGACAGCTTCAAAACTTCTTTATAGAAATAATATTCTGTGAACTTATGTTCTAAATCTGAAAACTAAACTATGAGCACATAAAAGTTATTGCAAAATTTTATATCAATGTCCCTTTACAGGCCTCTAGTGGTATAAGAAAACCCCACTGGAATTATGTATAATAAATGAAAATCCCACCAAAAAATTTAGAAACAACACTTGAATATTATTATATAAGTTTCTAAGTCAAAAATTCAACATACCACTAACCAGAATCAAAACAATGAAGTAGTTAAATATGAAATTTTATTTCATTTATTATACATAATTTCATTAGGTTTGGTGATATATTTTTCATCCATCCAATATAAACCAGAGACTCTCCTTAGTACTCAGTAACTGCACCCAGTGGCAGCGTATTGTTCCAATGCTCTCTCCACTCAACTGACTTCCCCACCTATAATACCCCTTGTTTGTACTCCTGACAAGAGGCAAAGGTACAATAATAAAGACATAAAACTATCACCGGGCGCGTGTTAGACCGCAGCTACTAAGTCAACAAAAGTCCAATGTGTTTTTGTAGCCATAAAATGGGCAACAGGACAAGTGAAGGTCCAGAACTATGACTGCCTCATTACAAATCCAACTGAGGTGACTGTGTTTTATTGCACAGATGTCAAGAACAATGATATCTGCAGGCCAAAGAATACTTATAGTTTTTAAATGATGTTGCAGTTGATCTCAGTAAATTGAAAGGAAATTATTGCAAGGTTATCTCATGAAAAATGTAAAAGTGTAATCCGGAATTGATCTGATAATCTTCTCAGTATTCAGGAACTTTTAAAAAATGAATGGCTGGTTGTTTCTAGGCGACTTTCCGTATTGGTCTCAGAGCAAAGCCATTGTCCTAAAACAAAATGTAGCAGACATATCTAAATGAGCTATCATCATATTTGAGAAAGCTCTACAAACACTGTCAAGACCCTCCTAATTTGCAATAGGGACTATGATAGGATTGAGAAACAAAACAAGGGCATCAACCTTTATGGCTCTTTTTTTGTTAGCTCTGACTCTAAGCAGTCTTTGGAAAAACAAACTTTTGATTTCTGTTGTTTAATGAAAGAGGCCTCTGCAAAGATGTGCAGTGCCTACTCCATCAAGACCATGATCTATACAAACCACTCCATAACTACATAACCAACTGCCACACAAACATCATGGTAACACGGTGCACACATTTGTGATTCATATCTTCCAATTATATCTCTAAAATTATCAGATAATTATATCCGCTTATTTAAGCAAATATGAATTACTCCTATCTAGTATAAGACTGCCGTATTAGGTCAGCTGTGTCCCTTCTGTTCAGATGTAGTGACCCAAAGGTGTCCTGGTCACACCTGTAATATATACAATATTCTATGCACATAGGGCAAGGACCCCTTACCCATGCCCTAAGCCAGCTGCTTAGCAGATTTTTTTAAAGGTGACTTCTGCCTACACCAATGCCCCTTCCAACAAATAGTATTAACTTTTTGGTCTTGACTTACAAGTTGCCAAATTAGGACAGCTGACCATGTTAAGTTGACTATCCATTTTTTTTTTTTTTTTTTGAGGGTTTGCAAATGACTGACCCACAATTAATAAAGTTGACAAGCCAAAATGGACTACTCTAGCCACTTAAAAATAAAACATTGTCAAGAAAATCCAGCACTAAAAAAATAAGACACCGCCAAGAAAATCACAGATTGCTTTATGTGTTTTATCTAAAAGACTTCTAAAAAGAGTGGTAAGCAGCCTTTGTTGATCACAACTTAGCTAGGTCTTAGCAATCTTTGCTGTGACAGACTTTTGGCTTTCTGTTGTTTTTGCACAACAGGCAGGAAAAAACTTTTTCTCTTCTCTGTTCTTTATATATTATCTTTATATAATATGTTATATATTATAACCTGGCAGCCCTTTTTGGTCAACTGCCCACACAATAGCCAATCCCCCTGACCACTGGCCTGAGGGACAGCACTGGATGAACTGGCCACTGTTACTTAATAAAAGAATAACCAATTGACAATATATGCTACATATGGTTTTTCTGAAATCAAAAATTATAGGTATACATGTTCTATCAACAGGTATGTCATAAATGGATCAAACAAATCATATCATCAATGCTACTTGATTTTCCAAACTGGGACTGCATTTTGGGGACAGTGTAGTTATCACTGGATGAGCAGCCAGGAGAACCTACTGTGATGGTCAGATAATGTACCTGTATACAGGGGTCACAGTTATGGACACTGGCAATATCTATGCCTATATCACAGTTTCTATAGTATTTCAGATAAGCTACTATACCTGTTTTGCTACACTGTGACATTTGAAAATGTTTGTTTTTAATATAATAAAAACCACAGGTACATATTATGTTCTACATGTTGCATTGATGAATAGGATACAGAAACGACAGTTATAGATCTACTAGTTGATAACAATTACATCAATTCTGCTTAAATAAATTAAGCAGCAGAAAAAAAATCAAATTTGCATGCTCATCATTTCCCCTTTAAACATCCACAAAACAAACCTAAATTTACATGACATACGTACAGATATGTACATCTGAGCTAGTACTACCAAGTATGATACTACACTTCAACTGGGGTAGCATTTATTCATGTCATATTTACTTACTTCTTGTTGTAATATCACACATGGGACTCACTGTCAAAGTAATAATCTTTACACAGCCAAAAATAAACAATATCAATCAATAATAGTGAGTAACACTTGGCCTCCATGGCATGAATAACTCAAAGAGTACAAATCCCCAAGCTGAATGTCATGGACATGTAAAAATTAATTTATAAGGATTTTCAGTAACTTCACGTTATGTCTTTGTTTGTTGGTAATTTTCATTCATTGCTAAATATGCACAGTTCTGCACATGAAATACCATTTCATTATTATTATTTCTTGCATTTATGTCATCTATCCTGTTTAATAGTAATGACAAGCAAACAGGTCAGACATTTCCCTCTCTCTCTAACAAGCAAAGGATTCCTCCTCCAAAAAGGAAGATATGATACACAGTATTTTTTTTTTATCTAAACCAATGGACTTAAATATGATAGAATCATCAAGTCTACATCTGTTAGTACCAGAAATCCATCCTTACAGTCAAATAGTTGCATTATCTATCACTTACAAGCTAAATGACCTTTAACCTAATTATGGATTAATGACCTTCAACCTAATTATTTGATATATTTCCCCCTTCAAGGGTCAAGAGACTAACGATGCTACCACTGTCTAGGAACATTATCTTACCCAGAAACTACTGCCATGTCCCATTGGACCCATGTCTTACCTGATATCCTTTCATATATATATATATATTTAGAAGTTCCAGTTTCATTATCTTCCCATCAGCACATGTTCAACACAGTACTAGTAAATATAAGCAACTTGTACACAAAAATTTCTGTACTTTTTTTAATCCCATCATTTCAGTCTTATAGTATTTTGATAAACATCCCCCCCCCCCCCCCCACACACACACACCTTTTTCAACCCTGTATTTTTTGGAGGAATGAAAAACTGGACAAAGATTTTGTTTCCATGGCAACAGTTTAATAAATGCCCCCCCCCCCCAAAAAAAAAAAAAAAAGGAAAAAAAAAAAAAGAAAAAGAAAAAAATGGCAAGCCTCATGCCACACATGTTAAGCTAATGCTGATACAAGTGTTTGAAATCTCTGGCCTAATTCAATCCATGAAAAGCAAATAAATAGAAGCAACAACAAGAAAAAAATACCCAGATGCATGACAACATGTTAAGATCATAAGTTCTGAAATAATTTCAGGTTCTGAAAATACTACAACCCACGGAACATGCACTTCAAATAAATATAATAGATTTTCAAATCTATTAAATTTCTTAAGTATTTGAGGGGGACAATAAATACCCGAGACCTCCTCACCTCTCTCTCATCTCTCTGGATCTAAGTTATCATTAAGTAGTAGTACCAGACAAGAATGAATAAAAAATGCCTGGTGATCTATTTTGGCATTCTGATGGGTAGAAGGCATGTGACCTACCCATCCAAAGGTCACGCCACTGGAGTGCACTCGTTTGTGGCTTTGTTGTGTTCACGCTACCACATTTCGGGGAGAGAAACTGTCCTCTCTGTACTGGGTTTACGGCCTATGGTCAGTTCGGACAAGGACTTCTTTGAAGTGGGTATCAGGCTATGGTAAAACTAGTCTGTTCCAAAATAATCATGTGGGAATGTATCAAAACAGATATGAGCTAACAAGGTAGAGAAGCTTGATTTTTTTTGGTCTGACTGATATAGTTTATCAATTCTAATCTTAATGTACAACATGGTCGTATATGATCTATACATAGCTGGGATTGTTGAGATGAGCCAATCTTTGCTGACGATGTCTTTTTACATGCTAGAAAATGTCACCATGGATTGGTGTCACCAAGAACTTGTGCCTAAAGCAGTGACATGCTCTTTACTGTCTGTATACATATGTCTGATATGTTTGAATGTGGCAAAGTAATTTTTTTTCTTGTGGCCATCCCCCATCTACCCCCCCTTCTCTCTCTTTCTCTCTCTCTCTCTCTCTCTCTCAATAGTCTGCAGCTCAGTCATACCCCATTAATATAATTAACCACTGAACATGATATTCTATTTGGCAAACAACATGACATAACTGGTCGCACACTTTTAGCAGTGAAGGAAAAACACTTTCCGTCAATTAACATGCCAAACAAAATAACTCCCCTGTCTAAACAGTTTCACAGTACTGGAAATATTTCCAGGAAATCCTGGCAGATATCAACTACAGATTTTTAGCCCTTTTTTGTCTAAATTTTAGACTAAAAGTTCATTCTTCTTTTTTTCTTGATATATTAGTAGGACACTTAAAAAGGGGAAAATTGGTCTAAAATCCTAGTGATTTTTTTCCTTTTTTGGTGCAATATTTCATCTAACTTGCCTGCTTAAAAATTGTATTAACACATTACTTCTGTTGCGTCTAGCTCAGAGCGTGTGAGCTTTCCTCAAAACGATAGATCTATGACTCAGTCATGAATTTTCTTTTGCATTCAGGTTTATTCTATTGTTACCATTCATATAAGCAGCAAAATGTAAACATTGTGAGCGTGTGTCATAATGTTCAAAATGCAACCAAAGTCTGTTTCATAGAGCATTTCAATAATTCAACCACTCTCCGTATTTTTAATACCCAAAGGCAATCTGCACCTGCTAGAAGCTATCTGTCTACTGAAGGGAGTCAACACAAATGCGAACCAACACAAAAGAAGCAGTCTGTAGTACTCTAGTCTTTAATTCAGTGAAATTCAAATTAAGCTGATTAGAACTATAAAGGGCTCACTAAAGAACAAAATTTTCCTTAGCCAAATAAGAAATTTGACCTAAACCAATACTGAATTGACTAAAAATGCAAAATTCTTCATTCTTCCCAAAGCCATGGTATCTTTATCATTTAACTAACATTTCTAAGATGCAAATTAGACCCAATATAATTACACACATATACTTTAAATTTGCACCAATAAAGAGTACACCCTAATTGAAAAGAAAAGTTTTACATGTTTTCACATGAAAAAAGTGCATGTTAACCTTGAATAGACTTAAGTATCGCAAAGCTGTTTTCACAATAAAAAATACACCTTCACATTTCATGCACGAGAATACACATATAGAAAATGAATATCACAGTAAGAGATATGCCAAATGTTGGTTTATGCAACTGAAAACTCAACATAACAGCCTGAGTAAGAAACTGACAAGGTCAACAAGTTTTTATCTAAGACTTTTCTTTTGATATATATGTACTAGTATATACGAATACTTTGAACCAGGTTCCACAGCTCTTAAAGCTAGACAGCAAACACAGCAAGTGGCACATTCTAAGGTAAGTGCCTTGCCTTTGAAATGCCTCCAATGAAATTAAGCTGCACATCAATATTCAATTACAACAGACAAAGGATGGTCGAGGTAATTTGCTCTAACTCCAGCTTACAACAGCATGTGTACTCCATAGCAAAACATTATTGTAAGGCCGATTGGATTTGTTCAACTTTGAAACAATGAGAGAGGGAAATTAAGAAGTCTAAATATACAACGAAATCACCCAGAAAGAAGAATGTATTCAGAAACAGACGCCATCCTTCAAGTCTTACATTTTCCACAAAACAACTAAGTGAAGGACATCCTGCCTTTAAAACAGAAGTAAATGCATTATACAAGCACCAAAATTGAATCTGAAATGTACTGATTTCTCTTATGTTTGTTAATGTTTAGTCAATATGCGTACTAGTAATACCTTTGTGCGCTGCAAATGATAAAGGGCAAAAGAATTTTACCAACCAAAACAAAGAAGTTAAAACATCCAAGATTGCACCATTCAAAAGTGAGTTTTAATAAAGAAAGCCATGTTACCCCCTATCTAGGACTTGCAAACACATCAACTTAAAATTAAGATTATAATAGTAATAACAACAAAAAATCTATTACACATTATGAAATGAATTTCAATTTTTGGTCATCACAAAGAAATCCAGACGGCGTACCTGATTCCATAGCCTGTGCCTTCTTCTGGTAAATTTAACACATAGTCGACTCTCCACCTGCTTCATTCAAGTCTACAGTCTAAAACCCAACATACTCTGTCATCTACAGGCTAAGCTTCCAGCCACTGTCAGAAGGCAGCTGAGTTTGTAGCTCTAATTTTGAAAATCTTTCCCAAACAGGCTTTGACACAAAATCAAAAATGTTCCCTGCTACTAAAAACTTTCACACTCGCTGAGCTGAGAACTCGATAGCCACAAAGAGGTAGCTCAGCACACACCTTGCTGAGTGTGCTGGTCTTGAGATTTCTCTGCCCTGAGTATGTCTGGTGGAGAGCAGACTCCAAACAAACACAAGGTACCCAGCCTAAAGTTTACCTTTATAACCACAATATTAATCAATCTCCCTTTTTAAGACTCTAGTTAATAAAGATCTGGCAAAAAGAAAACTGCCATAGAAATGTCTTCATCGCTGACAAAACATAACCCAGGTCATAAACCTTGCTATTTTACCCTGTCTTAACAGAGATGAAAGGGATAAATTTCCTTTACTTTTTTTTTCTTCAATCTCCAAACAGACACATCTGCAGCATCACTAAAAATGCATAATTTAGGTCATAATTTTTTCTATTTTTGCCCTGTATGATATTCAACAGACAATATTTCTTTATAAATATCCCCAAAACCAACAGATAAATATCTATCTGATTGATATAATCTATAGCCTTCCTCATATACCTCAACACCTGCCATGAAGTTATATTTGGTTCAGTTCTTAACCAAATTGAAAAAAAAATAAAATAAAGTGATTTCATTATAATCACAATGTTGCAATACAGATCTATATAAACACCTATCCTTTCTCAATAATCCTGAACATGAATAAAATCAAGAGGAATTGGACTCCCAATATTACCACCAACTGAGCCTACATTCATTAAAGATGCAGGTCCACAAAGTGCATTACAACCAGAAGAGAATCCCCCACTTGATAATTCCTCAGACATCCACATGCCCCTTCTACTCAACCCTGTCTGGCTGAGCCAGCTTCACCATGGCAAATTGACATGTAATGCCAAAAATCTAGATTTATATGACTGCTAAATGCTGTTATCGCATTAAACTGAGCCAGTGATTAAAAAAGGAAAAACACTTGTGCTTGTAAAAGATTTATAAACTGGAAACTGTATACATTCTGACGAAACAAAAAAGAACAGTAATTGGTTTGGCAACCCAGTTTGATAAAATAAAATCTTTCATGCTTTAAACACGACAAACATTTCGCTTTTTGACAAGAAAACTTAAGGATCATAAGTTTTATATACTTTGCCAAGATCGTAACCTTAATTGTGAATGATATTATTCAGGAGAAGCTTTTAGCTAACTGCAAACAATCAAAATACAGGTCGAAACAATACCTCTATCCAGACTCTGTCAGTCTAGATCTATCACTGGAAAGAAAAAAAACTCTACTAAGCCTGGTAAAGATCACTTCTATCTAATTAAATTATGATGTCAAACGCAGCAGATTTATACAACCTGTTTTATATGCACCCACTGGCATCTGCTTTTGCTTAAAAGAAGACAAAATTACACAGGTAGAAAATTGCTAAAAACCTTCTTATGATCTTTCAACCGAGTCCAAAAAGGCAACCCTTTTGCTTGCTGGTCAGTCAGATAGTGCAGCTCCTTTTGCAAAATGGAGCTGACATGTGCCACTAACAAAGAGCCAGCAGACTACCAAGCACCCAATATTTCAGTTACAATTGCAAAATCAATCTATTACTGGTCCATCAAATTCACTTTTATAAACCAGAGAGGTTGCAGACCCCCAACGAGGAAATGGTGTTTAAAAATTTTAAAAACATCAAAAATATATAATAAAATTTAAGTTTAAGTTGTCATTGCTTCTTTGTCCATCCAGGTAAATTCATTAAAATTTGTGGACAATTTTAAAATATACCTTGTCTGCTAACAAATAGACACAAACCAACCACAATGAAAAAAGACAAAAAAAAAAAAAAAACATTTTTCTAAATGATTTTTCTGAACGTATGGTAGACTAATCTTTCTTTTTCCATGCCGTTTACTTGACTTATCTCCATAGTTAAAAAGCCACACAAATTAAGTGGCCATACAAAGAACTTCGCGCCTGCAAAATCCCCCTGAGTTCAATTTAAGCGGAATAATTTGCTAGATGACTAATAACCACTGGACTAAAAGATAAGATAGGCCAGGCAAGTAGCACACACTTGACAGACAAAGAAATATGCTTTGGAACATTTTACAAGTATTGATTATGCAATATCATTTTATCTCAACTTCAAAAGTTTTTTTCTTTGTTTTTAGCTATGCAATGGGACAACAATGACACAAAGGTTAAGTTGTATTTGCCATGCAGTTGTCAGTACCATCTAACCAGATATATGTTTGCAATGTCTGACCATCCCCACCATTCATTGTGCAACAAATGCAAAATCAATCATAATGATTTTAGGGGAAATGCGGATATGATCAACTCTTAATAGTGAATAACTGTTCACACGTACTATATTACTATAATTTCAGGTCCTCATAAATGTGCCATTTATGCTCTGAAACACTGACGTTTTCCTCCCTTTCATATCAAACTACAGAGCATATGGTTCCAACATATTATGCCCTAATTATCAAATTAACCTGAACCTGTATATTATCTCATTTTAAATTTCTGGCAACATAATCAATGCAATAAGTGTGGTATTATTTTATGAAGAGGATAAATTTCAGACAAAGCATTATTGATGTTTCATCAGCTTTTGTTTTAATTCCAATCATACTTTCAGTACAGACAAGCCCTGGTGCTTTGAGCTGAATGTCAAAGCCCTGTTGTCACAACTACTACATATTATCTTAGGCCGTAAGATACAGTAATCATTACACCTCTTGCTTTTTTATGCCAGGAAATATGAACCCAAATGGGCCATTTTATGTGCCTACTAATTTAACCCTATTAATTCAAATTAATCATTACCTTCAGCTACTGCCACTGGCAAACATTTTCAGTGTAAGACCAGAAGCACCCACGGAAAGCCAAGTGACCAGGTAGCAAGCAGCCATTAGGTAAAAGTCCCCAACGCAACATTCCAATGTGACACTCAGATATATCAAGTGTCCTCTTCTGTGACAAAGTTGAGCTGCCTACATCATGTTTGTGATGTAATTTTTATTCTGTGCCATATTTAAATGCCCCTGAATGTTTGGCTCCCAGGCAAGGGCAAAATTCCAAACAAGCCATATTTATATGATCTGAATTCATATGAAGGAAAGATAAATCTCCCCCCACCCCACATACATTTTAGAGTACTCCTTTCTTCTTTTCAATTTTAATATTTCTTTTGTATATATTGAAATAATACAAAACTAAATAGAAATGAAACTCAGTGGCATTTGAAAGGAGGCAGTTCCTCTTAGGCTATTATTATAAGAAATTCAATCAAACTATTATGCAGTGCCTCAGTTCTTCTGTGTCACTTTCATATCTATTATATCATTCTGGCCCAACTGCTCACTTTTGCTTACCCAATACTAAACCAACCATCACATAAATCAATTTAATTTTCAAGAGTAATATTTGACAAACTTTTAAAAATACAATGACACAGATACTCCTGGGTTTTAAAAAGCATGTGGCACTGTTAATCTCTTAATCTCTCTCTGCTGCTTATCTGAAGAGTTTTGTCCACATTTCCCCTCAGTTTACTAAACAGGAAGATGATCACTGCTGTGTTTCCTGTTTAAAAAATTATCGGAAATATTTGCCACTTAAAAATCAAAAACAGGAAGTTCAATCACTGCACACTGGGTTTGACTTGAGGTTGTCATTTTTTGTTTCAAGATATTAAACCCATTCTTCTCCATTAAGCCTTTCTGGTATCATTCTTTTTAAATCTTCGCTAAAAATAAAATACATTAATGGCATATTAAGGGACAGAAGTTTTATGACCTTTGAACGACATGAAACATGGCATTTGCGTCATTCAATTTTCAAAATGACTCTAAACACCGCATGCTGTTTTATAGACACTTTCTGA
This sequence comes from Lingula anatina, assembly GCF_051362555.1. NCBI lineage: Eukaryota > Metazoa > Brachiopoda > Lingulata > Lingulida > Lingulidae > Lingula > Lingula anatina. Next base: position 17,550,357 of record NC_141770.1, read on the forward strand.
ATATCACTTTTTTATTTATTTATTTATTTTTTTTTTATAAATGGAATATCTATAATATACACACATCTGAAGTGACATGTGTATTCTAATTAACTCCTGTTAGCTAACAGTTGGACCTTGTTATAATGGGAGCTGGAATGCCTGAAATGATCTTGGCAGCAGAATTAGATGAATACCTTAAGTGTAAATGAAGTATAGCATGCATCAGCCTGAGGCACTGTCCATATGTTATTACATACTGAGATACATCTTTCCAGTGAGACATCAATAACAGGGCTGATTCACTCCCCACTGAACAGCAGTAATTTGGTACCAGTTCTAGAATCAGTCTACAGTAAGTTCTTTATACGAACCTATCAATAAAATTGTAATTTGGAGCTAATTCTGGACTAGTCTGTGGTCAGTCCTATATCAGACCAAATCACTAGAATTGTGATCTGGAATCAGTTCTAGACTAGTTAGCTAGTCTATAATCAGTTTTTTATCAGTGCCTACCACTAGAATTATTACTTGGAATCAGTTCTAGACCTGTCTAGTGATAAGAAGTTTTTCTAGTGATATTTCAAAACAGGGCCAACTATCTTATATCAGCCTAAAGTCAAGTCTTCTTGTAAAAAAAAAATCGTTAAATTAGTGCCATTTCAATGGAGTTGTAACTTAGAACCAGTTAAGGTCTACAATCAGACATGGGCATTCCCATGTATAAGGACAATGTTCTGCTAAGGTTGCTTAGTCCACATTATTGATCAAATACCTGACATGAGCAGGCTAAGCTTTGCCCTTTTTCTCCACTTTTTTTACAGATTCTATGTGAAACTGGGCCCAGTCCTAATGCAGCCCTGATCATATCTAGTGTGAATTTACAGGAAGTATCTTTGTGACTAAATTGAATCATGGACTTGCGGGTAAAAAAGACGAGTAATCAATTTTCCTCCTCAGATCTTTGGCTTGTTAATCTAATCCAGGGCATCCCAGCTGTTCTGGGTCTTTCTTTTTCTGTCGAAAAATACCTCAGAAGAAGAACTTTTCAAGCTCGTTTTCATGGATCAAATTTATTGATCCCTGTAAAATAAAATCAGATAATCAATTTAAACTATCCTGTGTGCATGGGGGAAGTGTGAAAAGAGCCAACCATTCACAAATGATACATACTTTATTTAGATCAAACATTTTTTGGTAGTTTACTTTTACTTAAAGTTAATAATGACAACAAAAATAATTTCCCTTGTACATCTAATTGCATGTGTCTGTCAGTTAGTATAAAAGTAATAATGATATTCAGTTGGAATTCGATGTATTCAATTACATTTACAGTCTCTACATTACACATTACTAATACACATTAATATGCAAGCTATATTTCATTTACAAATTTTGATGATTGACATTAAGTCAATTCACAAAGTCAAAAGTCAAATGGCATAAATACTAATAACTACATGATTTAGTATACAATTTTTATAGTACCCAAATATCCAAACAACTTCTTATGCATCATCCATAAGGCATAGGCATAACAGCATTTGTCAAGCATAACAACACAGCAAGATATCATTCTCCCTGGCCAAAATATATGATAAGCATTGTCCACAAGCCATATACTGTAAACAATAATTTCATCACTGAAAAATAGCTGTGACAGCATCCTCCCTACATTTACAGTGACTACCAATAGAATTATAACTTGGAATCAGTTCTAGACCTGTCTAGTGATAATAAGTTTTTCTAGTGATATTTCAAAACAGGGCCAACTATCTTATATCAGCCTAAAGTCAAGTCTTCTTGTAAAAAAAAAACATTATTAACTGCCACTTCCCCCCAAAAAAATCTCAAGCAGCAAATTGTTAAAAGGACTCTTCCTTGTTTTATCTGTAGATTAATACTTCGTTTTTGTAATCTGAGACAAGCATCAACGGGGACAAACTTCAAAAGTAGCGGCCAGGGTATGTTATACAAACTCATTCATATACTTGCATACAACAGGTCCAGTGACCCACGTCATGAGAGCAACCCTGGCTTTATAACGTTTTGGTCTTGACACACATACTAGACTGGGTCCGTCCTTTATCATGTCATTGCAAAGCCTCAGGTATTTCACCTTGTGTGATACCATCATTGTTATGGTCAACCATTGTTATAACCATACCTACATATCCTATGTACATTCCTCCATAAATCTACCTCTCCTACTCAGGCTCATAGAACATGATACCAGCTGTCATTTACTTGATTAATGATTCTATTATTAAACTAAACTAGCCAGTATAAATCAAAAATGAAATATACTATAATTATTGACGTTATCAATATCATCATTTCGACATTTGAAACAAATTAGTCACTGATTAAAACATAATGGGTTTGGTCTGAATATTTCCAAAATGCCCGAGAGATTTACACTATGCTCGTTCATGTTTATTTTGGAAATATTAACATTAACGCGTCCAGTTTGTAAATATTCATTGGCACTGGGAAAACTGTCCTTGTTTATTCATTCCTTCTCTCAGTCACTGTCTGACAGTTGACTCGGTACAAATCTCCTCGACCTAAACTCACGTTTTGCGTCCAAAATAATACAAACTGAGCAACAATAACCTACACGTTCTATAGTGTAAACTAAACTGTACAATTCTAGGTCACAAAAATAAAGAATAGGTCATTTGAGAAGGTCCTTACCCGACATTTCTGCAAAAAATAACAAATTTCACCGCCAGACTTGTCGCTTTCTTCCCGCATGCGTATAACAAGCCAGGAAGCGGACGTCTCGTTATTTCTCGCGTTATTAGAATCTCGCTATCAAAACAAAAAATTGGTGGGAAATGTTGGAGGTTTATAAGAAGGTAAACAAAATTGTGTTATACTAGATTTATTGAATGTAAATGCTGATTTATCGAGTTCAGAGGAATGTTTCTCATTAGACCCATGTCTAACATGTTTAAGTGTTTGGAAAAGGTGTCTCTTACACTTTGATTGCTTTGCAACTCCGTGGTTTCGTCTCACTCTCTCTCTCTCTCAATCTGTGTGTCTATCTATGAGTCTATCTATTTCACAGTGACACGATGCCGGGAAATACTAGTAGTTCAGCACACAAAAAGCGCATTCGGATCCAAGACGTGTCAGATAGTGAGGATAGTGTATGCAGAAACAGCTCCGACTCGGATGACGAGGTCGTTCACAGTGCCAAGAAGAAAAGCAGAAGACTGCAGCTATCTGACGACGACGAAGAAGAAAAGGAAAATAGACAGTCTGATGAAGATGGAGGTAAAAAAGGTGGTAACGCAACATGTCACCTATGCAAATCTAAACCTAACTTTTCACACAAAATACCCATCTGTCCAATTTGCTAACTTGAACTTCCTTAAAGATCTTGCATGCTGTGTACTTCTGAATTTTATATTATGACTCCCATAAATAATCTGCAAGTTAAATGGAGCAAAAGTAGTAAACTGACCCAGTGAGAGAACAGTATAGATTTTTTCTTGTGACTACTGTACATAATATTTTATAAAACCAAAACTACAGTAAACAAGAATTCCAGTCAAGAAAAACGATTTGTAAAAATAAAATCATGTTCATTAATAAGTTACAAATTAATCACTAGGAGAACCAGAAGAGGATGATTCACACAGAAAAAGCTCTCGGATCAACTTAATGGAAGGAAGAAAGCGCAGACAATCTTTGGTGTTTGAAAAACTAAAGACACCAAAGCGAGAAAGATTAGAAGCTGTTGGTAAAGATGACAGTGACCATGATGAACCTGATGAAAGTGACTATAACAGAGTGAGTGTAACATAAGGCTTAAATTTAGTTCATAAAATAAGTAAAATGCTACACATTTTTCAAATTATTATATTAGTCTTTCTTATTAAATCATAATTAATCATCAAAACCTTAACATCATTATGGATTCTGATGCTTGATGGTTTCATCAGAAAATGTTTTGAAAGTAGGACCAAATACCACAGAACGGCCCATATAAGAAAACTACTTAAGACATTTTTTAATTAACTTTCCTCAGTAGTAGACAAGATTTACCAGGAAACTAATTATCCTACCTGTTCAAAAGAGTACCCAAGTGACTACTGACATTTGTCTAACTTGAATATATTACATGTGTTTAAAGTTCGAAGTTGAGTCAGATGCTGACAGCAACCTTTGGGTTGTTTTTCATGCAGAGCTTTATTTTCAGTATTTTTGTGATTGAAAAGAAATAAATGTTGCTCTGGCTTCTTTTGACCTTATAGATAAAAACCAGTGAAGATGACACCGATGAAGACAGTCAGTCAGGTTTTGTAGTGTCTGATACAGAAGAAATTGAAATAGAAGAGGAAGGGGAGGAAGAAGAGGAAGAGATTTCTCCAACAAAAAAAGTTTCTTTGAAGCACAGCAAAAAGCCAGTGATAGATGATGATGATGATGATGAGGATGAAGAAAAAGATGAGAATGGTGGAGCAGAAGTCAGTGATTCAGATAGCATAAAGATGCTTTCGTCTAGGTAACAGCTGAAGACTCATTCCTTTTTAGAATGGAATTATTGGAAGTTTTCCATTCAGTATTAAGAACTGCTAATATTGCTTCTAATATGTGGGTACGCCAAGTCTGACAACATCTTTAATGCCCAAGAACATTCAGATATTTCATTTGATATAGCAGAGTAATGATTTTTTACATATTTAAGTCAAGTGTTTACATTATGGGCTAACAAGTTTTTTAAACTTCCAACAATTTTTGTGCCAATAAGCAATGGATATTTTAACTGACTTTATAGGGAAATGATAGTTGTTAAGCTATATACTTATTTCATATTTGAAAATTCAAGTCAAATATTTACAATAATTCAAGTAAGAAAGTTACAACCTATTCAAAGTGTACATATTGTAACACTGTCTATATTTTCTTCTTTTTTTATATTTTACTTCCAAACTTTTTTTTTTGGTCTTTAAGTTCTCTTTCATTTATTGTATTCAAGTTCTGACTCAGAATCTGATGCATCAGATGAAGAAGACAACGTCACAGACATCCACAAGACTGCTGAGGTAGGCAATCACAACACTGATATAACTAGGGTAGAAATATGGATTACATGACAACTATCTATAAAAGTAATTTTTCTGTAGGTAGACTCAAATATGGAGGATGGAACAACAAAGATTATTTGGAAGACTATCAGAAAATATATCTGGTCCGTCCCTATATTTATACATAGTTTTTTAATTTTGCTCTCCAGATGCCTTGGAAGACCACACTGACCACCTATGAAGCATTCATGTTGGTTTTGGAGATGTTACTTAATGCTGTATTCGATCCTGAATTTTTACATCCTTGGAATCTGGAAAATCATAGTGAGTTTTTATCAAGTTTTTTCATTATTTCAAATATTTTATATATTTGTATTGCTTTTGATGATGTCAGTGGCATGAAGTTATTTTGAAGTTTTTAAGGTGCTTAATCTGTCCCTGGCACTAAGTCTTACTGTTGTATTTTAGATATTACTAACAGGTCCACATTTGAAAAAGTCGCTTATAGTTTAAAATACAACTTGGAGCATTATATGAAATATTCTGCTGTTACCTTCTATTATATTATTGAACAACACTGGTGACTTTTGAATTTATTTTTTACTTTAACACAAGTGAATTTCTTCATTGAGAGACAAAATCTTATTGCTCCAAAATGCTCTATTTCGGGTCTTTCTGTTCTGGTGTCATGTTAAAATCATCTTTCAGATTCTGTCATTCGCCCTGCGTTCCAGAAGATTTCGGATGAAGTTCATGCCAGGAAAGTCATAGTGGACAGCCAGGCCTGGGGCAGGGCATACAGGGTGAATATCAGGGTGTTGTTTTAGATTTTGTTCTCAATGGTTTAACCAGCCTACAAACTCCTTGTATTTAGATCACTATTAGGGCTAAAGGACAGGACTTTGGCTTCTTAAATTGCTAGTTTATTTATTGTTCAATCATATTTATATTCTTTTGCTTTCTTTTTATGTATGTAGGAAGCTCTGGAGAGCCATCCTCGTATGAAAGAAAGCGATTTAAGTTATTCAACAACTGATTGTGAGGTAAGATAGTACTTGAGTTATTTATTATCCTCTGCGTTTCAGAGGTAATCTTTATCATTATTAAATATTCTCTTATAATAAAACTGACTCGCCTGCCCATATAGGTTAGTATCAGAGAAAGTGTGCTTGGTGAGATTCTTTGGTCAGTCCTGAATCTCATCTTGACAAGTTTTCCATTAGCACTGGACCCCCACCCCAGCTCCCCCTCCCACCTTACACCATACCTCACACAATGGGAATGTCTTCAGTTTGAAGAAAGGCTAATACTTGCTTACAACAACACTGGAGACACTGTTATCAAACTGTATAAATCTTTTCACTTTTTCATTGATCAGTTTTAAATTAGACAAATTATCATATGATCTGATTTTCCTAGAACCAAAATTTTAATCTGTTCAGCTAGGTAAATTGTCTTATTAATCATATGTTATGTGTCATATGTAAGTATGAGCTTAATCAGCATGTGAAAATTGATATTGTAACACTTTGGCTATAGAGAATGCTGATATCTGGAGAGATTTTGATTTAGTAAATTAGTGCATGTTACCATGACCACAAGAAATTATTATGTAAATTCTTATGGTTCACGAAAACTAATATTTCATGTAAAGTTTTTCAAAGCAAAAATATCAATTTAAAGGTTTACTTTTTTTATGAAAAGGCTTGCAACCGTAGAGATCATCCTGCCACAAGGGACATCTTGTTTACAGGGAACATGTATGACGAGGTCACATTACAACCTTTGGGGGAGGAAGAGGAACAGGAAAGTGACAGTGGAGAAGAAAGGGAAGAAAAGTACAGGGTAAATGTCAATTTATTTTCTCAGTGGTTGCAGTTTTAAGGTCAAAAAGTCCAAGTGATTTTTTAGTTTCCTTAATGCACAGTAATGATCTGAGTTATTTTTCTTCAGTTTTGAGGTGTAACTAAGTGGTTTAAGTAATTAACTCTTACATATTCAAAATAAGACATCATTGCATGCTTGCTACAGATGTTGAGCAGTCAGTCACAAGGTTTGAATGTGGTCTCACAAGATTCATTAACATGTGCCATCTAGGCAGTCATTAACTTGCAAGTTGAATACCTGTTAGCTTCCCTAAGATAGAACATTTTAATGGCATATAAGCACAGTGAGTTTAATTTTTAGGGGGATAATCCAGCCAATGGGTCCATCTTTGAGGTTGGAAGGCACTGTGCCACAAGGTCGTCTCTGTACCATTGTTTATATCACTACAAATATGACTTGATGGTGGCTTGTAGAAAAAAGGTGGGTTTTTTTATGAAAGCATGTCAGTGTGTGTGTGTGTGTGTTAGGGAAGAGGTATTAAATAACATGCCAGGGTTTACTGGTCTGAATCTTGCCACAAATTCCTCTTTGTGTGACTATAAACGTGACTTGATTTAGGCATGGCAAAAAATGAATGTGTGATTGTTAGGTGTGTTCTTGCCTTTGTGTTGAGACAGAGGTGATCATACCATGCCAGGGTTTACTGGTCTGAATCTTTAAAACCTCCATGCAGACCCCAGGTTGTCTAGAGTTCTGATTTATGGTGTTTTCACATCGCCCTAACTTCCTAAGTTTCAAAGATACTTTGAGCGTAACTTCCAGTTTTAATATGTCAGTGCCCTCTCCAGTTTGAGATAAGTTTTTAGTAATCAAGGAACCTCAGGGTGTTTTTACCAATAATAGCCAGGTATATTGTTCATATCACAATTTTTCTTTCTGATGGGTTTTATTTAAGGTGAAAAAGATGCAGACGAGGTTCCCTGATGATGAATCCAGTGACATTATTATCAAATGCATGGGTGACAAGTTATGGATAGAAGACGTAAGCTTGTATATGCACAAACTGTAAACACAATTCAAGTATGGAATAAAGACCAAAAAAAAATTAATAGAAAGTTGCAAATGATATTTTTGACCAAAATGATGAAGGAGGCCAAAGTTGGTACAGAATTTTTGAGTGACTGACCAGGTTTAAGAGAACCCTGCCTAAATTTCATATAGTTTTTAAAAGCCATTTTATAACATTTTTATATTTACAACTTGTTACCGCTCTTAAATTTAATTTATTGGCCTGAATATTTTTTTAAACATTTTTGTCAAATTTTTTAAAATGTTGTCTTAGCCTGTGTGAAAACTTTAGAGTAGATTAATTTACACCTTTTTTTATTTGTATTTCAGCAATTTAAATTCCTACAGTCATGTCTAAATGCTGCAGAGCAGTACACTGAAGATGCCAAACCTGATTCAAGTAATTTGGGCAAAAGATGGCGCCCACGTACAAGAGTAGGAGGATTAGGGTTCAGATAAAGTTGTGTTAAGAAAGATACACTTACACGACAATTAAAAAAAAAACAGTGTTTAATACTATTACATCTTATAAGCTCTGTAGTATAATCAGACATTCAGTTGATACAACAAATGTTTGCTAGTTTTTTTTTTTTTTTTTTTTTTTTTTTTTTAATCTACAACTAGACCTACAAGTAACAGATTTAAAAAACTGAAAAACTTTTTTTAGATATATTGGTTTTATCTTCATATTTTCTGTATCTGGTTTTTATGTGATATTCATTACAACTGTTTTGTACTTCTATAATTTTGTAAGGCAGGTTATTTTCCAGAACCTCTTTCATTTAAAAGACTAAATGTGATAATATATTATTACTGTCACATCAGAAAAACGGGGTGCACAATTTTTCAAACGCCACTCCCAAATATTTCCACACCCCATTCCCATAATTTAGTGCATTTAACAGTGCTTAAAGGGGCTTTGTTATTTTTGTAACTATTTTCATTTATTTTTCAAAAAGGAGCATAGTCACACATGCATGTGCATGCACTCTCCATCAAGTGTGCATTCGCAGTGCATACAGGGTACAGTCATGAGGAAGGGAGGGCAGTTTCTGATGATACCACGCATGCACACACTAGCACATGCTCAGGCTTGCACACACACACCTATGTTGACTGATTTCTCATTAGTAATACCACTTCAGGCACAGGGACAAAACCTGCAGTAAACATGCACTGTATAACTTTCTGCCAGCTGTAGGTGAGAGAAAGAGATCAGGCTGATAGATTTCTGTTAGGCACAGATGTGTAATATGATGTATGGCCTTTGTTTAGTTTTCCAATTATCTGCACATTACGTGAAGTGCAGGCTCAGATGTTTCTGGATTTTGGATTTTTTTTTTTTTCGTGTTTATAGTTCTTGCATTGTTAAAGGTATATTGATTATATAGATTTTGCAAATGGTTTATATATATATATATATATATATATATATATATATATATATATATATATATATATATGTATGTATGTATAATGATTATTTAGATTTTGCAATTGGTTGTTTTAAATTTTTCTTACCAAAGTGACTTTGTGATATTTAATCTTTTTTTGTTTGTTATATTTTAATTGTTATATATTGTTTTGATTTTGATTATCTCATAATTGGGGTGAAATGATTGTATTTTCTGCATTCCTATGAGTATTATAGAAATTTAGGAAAATAATCTTTCAATCAGTCTTAATTTGTTCTGTTTTTTTTTTTTTAATTATTTATTTTTTTTACAAAGTCCATTACCCAACAATTACACAAAACAATGACAAATTATATTATACAATACTGAAAATTATAAACATGCTTCAGCATTTCCATTATGAAGTACAATTTATTGTTCTTTACTTTTTGTCCTCTACTTTTTGTCCTCTTTTAGTAATGCAATATGGAAAAAAATGGTATAAACATGGGCTGCTTTGCAAAATTTTCTTTGTTTCTTTATTTGCTTATATATATGTTTTAGCATGTTTATTTGTTATACACCAGCATTCTATTTCCTTTGCTCATCAATTTTTTTAACATTTAAAGGCAGTTTTCTAATTAAAAAAAAAAAAAAAAAAACTGGAAAAAACAATGAGAGGATTCAAGCATGTTTAGGTGAAGATCCAAGATGGTAAGTTGTACTGGTAATTTGTCCAAGCCATATCCTTTGTCTGCCTGTCACGGAGCTCCAAGCCTTATTTTAGTTTGTTCTCAGACACAAACAACTAGGTTCTAGATCAAACAGTTTCATTTTGACCGATCTATCAATAGTGGAAATGCATAGATTTGAATTGGTCAACACGCTTTTAAGTCCTTTGTGACTAATATTCCACCGGTGCAAATAAATGCCCGTTGGAGCTATTAATTGCCTACAGAACATCGTATCTTTTTGCCCAGGGAAGCTTTGACGAATAGTCTTCTGCATCTGAATTATTAAGGACTATTATGTAAGCGTCGACAAAAAGAATGAAATATGTTTTCTGCAAACTCTGGTTAGCCAAGTTGCCTTAGCGCACCTAGATAGCTAAAATGTATTTATCGATTTTATGCTCTTTTTTTACGGCTGTGAAAATATGTTTTTCTCTATTATCTTCTGTTTAATGGTACGCTCCACAAAGGTAATTCTGAAACGCATTCAAATTTCAGGAGGAAAACGGCAACACAGTCTCTCGGGGAATTAGATTAATTAGATCTGCGACCCGTTTTACAGAGGTTACGGTTGTGGCGATTATACCTTCCAATAATTACACCAAACAAGTATAAGAACTTCTGGCTTAAAAAGAACATATTGGAAAACAATGGCATCGTCGATCCATTCATCTTGATTAAGGCAATATGGATATGCAAATCGAGTTACAACTTGCTGAATTCCCTGAGAGCGTGAGAGTCCAAGTCGAGGTGTCTGCGCTCTCTGAAACCCGCGCTCTTGTTTGTGAATGTATGCGGCAACCAAAAGATAGGAACATCCCCCCCTTCCCCTCAAACTAAAACTCCCTTCATCTACTCAAAAAAATACAGTCGCTCCACATGGAAGAGCAGTGTGTCACCCGTTGACTCCCAGGGTGTCCCCACGTCAAAATGAGACTGGCTAATTTAACTGTCATCGTTATCACAGTAACACACGTCAAAAACAGCCTGCGTTTATCTCACACTTAAAACAATCTGGATCTTTTTTAACGTGGTGGCACGCTGCACGAGTTCTCTTTCAGAGCAAATGTAAACTGTGGCGATGATTCAACGGTGATTATTACTCGGTATTAGTAACTTCACTTTAGCGTAATGATTACAACGTGTAAGGTTAATGTTAGCGCAGAGTTGAATCATGACAGCTTTTATGCAGATATATCCGAACTCCATGGATTTCAGGTATACACATACACATAAACATTGTTTAATTTAGTAGATACATGTAACTTTAGATCTGGCCCCAGAAAACGGTGCTTTTAATTGATTTATAAAATTTTAGTTTTGTTTGTAAATTTTACCTTTGCTCAAAATTATTTTTATCCATCCACTGAAAGGATTGAATAAAATCTATCTGGAGATATCTCTATTTAGCTGTGAACGGACTGCAAATTGATTTTTTTCGCAGCAAGGCATCCACAGTGCAATAGAGGTTTCATGGAATAAAACGGAAGTTCGCAGCAACGACTAGTATTCTGATGACTTGGACTACAGCATATGCACCGCAAAGAAGTGTGCACGAGCGCGCGCGCGCGCACACACACACACACACACAGAGAGAGAGAGAGAGAGACCACCTTACAGGAAAACAATGCAAGAGGGCTGCCTTCACGATGCGTTTGATGAATGTTGCATGAACAGAACATAACTCTTTATCAATTGATGACATGTCAGACACAAAGGGATTCATCAATTTCATATAACCAATACATAACTCATTCTGCATTCCTGTCAGATGTAGCTGTCGTTCTTGGTATTTTATGTCTTTCTGTGTCAGTTTGAACCCTCGCACTTCTTAAATGTACGTTTCGTTATTTTACATTGCGGAAACGGCATTTAATTGTTTGATGTTTACAATGTTTTGACTGGAAACTGCGCTAGAAGTAACGCAAACGTGTCCCCCATTTCAGGATTACTGCTTGTTTCGTCGTTTATACATGTATATCAATCCATCTATATATCTATTTCTTTCTTTCTTTCTTATTTTTCTTATTTTTGTTCAAGGAGAAACGCTGTCTCAATGAACATGGTGTCTGTCAGTCGACTTTATGTTGAAAATGTCGAGCATGAATCAGATCTTTTAAAGACCAAAACAGCCTCGACGTTAATATAGTCCATCCACCCATGCACTTGTCAATCAGAACATTACTCAAAAGCCCCTGTTAACCTTCTTGCTTCACAAACGGCTCTCAGTGATATTTTATTTAAATCTATTCTACCTTTTTTCATTTACCGGGAAATGCGTAGCGTTTCGAGTCTGTGTAACATTGGCCTTTCACAATTGCTTCAATACCCCGAAACATTCTTCATAGAAATTAGAATCAGCTACAAAAACAACAGGCACAAAAACAACAGAGAGGTTGCATCTTTCTTACAGCGCCCCTCACAATTTGTTTGTATTTTCTCCATTCACTTTCATATTTTCGAGAAACGGTATAGACATGCCATCAACCAACCGTGTTTACTACTAGCTACTCTTTGCCAAATTGATTAGGTTCATTACACAGAAAAGGAGATACTAGCTTAGACGCTTATCCTGAATTTACGAGACGCTGACATTAAATTGTCCTCTGTGTTAAGAATAAAATGCCATTTCTTCAGAGGCGCGTTATTGTTAAAAAAACAAGAACAAGCAAAAAAAAAATGTCCGTGTAGAAATATTGGGTTAATCAATATTCTCAGCATAATATCAATAATCAGCTGTTTAGAATGTTATTGATTGTGGAATAGTGGTAATTTTGAGAAGAAAATTTGTGAAATGTGCAGAAACGGATAGAACTGATTATCCTATTAATTGTTCAAGCTAATTGGTATCACGTTATCTCAGTCTTAAACCAATTATTTCTTAATTATTTAGTCACATTCACAGATTGACATCAATGGATCCTCTATAGCATTGATTATGGGTTCTGTGTGTGTGTGTGTGTGTGTGTGTGTGTGTGTGTGCGCGCGCACGCACGCACGCTCGTTTCCGAGTGTGTTTCGAAACTGTCCATGCAGGAAAAAGCCATAGACCAACTACAGACGCCATCATTTCACTAAGATTACAAAATAAACAACGGACGTAACCTTAGAACCATCTAATAGCTGACTGATGTACTAACCCCCATATATTGTTGTCTTAATAGGGTCTCAAATATCACTTTACCATGCTTGGTCCAATAAAGCACGTCAATCTTACTTTCATTCTTTTGCCCTTTACTGAAGAAAAGATACACAGTTAAGCGTGAATATATTCCATACGGGCTTAAATGACAACAATACTGCACTGGCTGATGCTATTGACTTGCTTCCTAACATAATACACTCACCCTGTGAGTCGGAGGGATAACGGGTACTCGCCGCCCCTCTCCATTATCAAGTACAAGAAAATATTCAGTGATGTATTTTCATTATTATACTATATCACCCCAGTGGGACTCAACACCCTGAGGATTTTTCCTCTTCTGACCCCTATAGGCATAAGCTTGCCCCCACCCTGGGGATGAGGGTACTGTCCACGGCCTTTGTTTTGCCGTGCAAGTCTTCTGCCGGACCTCTGACACGCAGGGTGACTTAAAGTGCATGTCAGTAAACAGAATTTGATATAGAAAAATATCACCGTTATCTCTATGACATTCAGGGTGCTTGGAAATCTTGCGATGTTCGCTCCGGTGGTTTGAATGCATGGGGGTCTGCTTTAATTATGATAATAAAACGAAAGTACTGCAATCACACAGTACAACTATGTACTTTAATTCAGATGTATGAACTTTTCCTTAAAACGACAGATAACTGTGTTTAGCGCAGTGACTGTGAAACGTTTAGTCCTATTTGCATTGAATCTGATATAATTGCGCGTACGACAGACAGAGGATGTAATACTTGAAAAATTCCCTGAATCTACCAGGATTCATTGCTGTGGCTTCGAAAGTGGATGCTATGTACATTACAGTATACCGGTACTTCTTGCACAGAGTAAAGAGTAAAGACTAATTTTTCACAAGACAAACATCGGGTGAGAGTCAGCAGCAAGAAGAATCGATTGATAATACAGCACACGGATTGATTATAACATATTGACCGACACTGTGAAACTTAATCCATGGCAGTATAAACTGGGGTTGTGAGGTACTTGGATTTACATTATTTCCAGCAAACGAAAGAATTAAATTAATATGAACAATAATACTTCACCTCCAAAATCCAGACATTTTGACGGGCTGACAAACTGCAGCATGGCCCTGGCTGTACAGTCACTGTCCTTTCGTTCCACTGGCTTCTCTTTGCGGGCCGCGAGGGATTTTTCTTTCTTAGCTCCCCCTCCTCCTTCTCCCTTCCCGCCAGAGTCCGTCATCTCAGACTGGTCACTCTCAGTAATGTTAAGGTCAACCTCCTCTTCGCCGTCCACCAGACCGTCGGTCAGTTCAATGCTCCCGTTTGGTACGTCCTTAGTTACTGTTGCTACGTCTGTTGCCATGACGATGGTTACTACGGCAAGCAGAAATGTCCTGGTAGTATTATATTCTCTGTCTTACTCCGCAAGTCGCACCTGGCCACTGCCTGGCTGTGTCTGAGTTGTCAGAGCCGTTAACTGTTCGTAGTACTAAATCACAGGTATTAAAACCTTGCCGCAGACAACAACAAAGCCTGCACGCGAACCCGTTAGATTGAGTCCCAGCTCTAACACGCAGTACGCCGGTAAACGTTATAATATAATGTTATTAAAGCGCCTTCTAGCCCTCACGAAACAGGTTGCGGGTGTCATATGAAAATGATATCAAATTGATATTAATTTCCATCCATGAATCCGTTCCTGATTATGTAGGGTAATTAAAAACGCTGGCCTAAGTCAGCCCTGAGATTAATTCCCTACGTGTATTCCCCGGACAAACTCGGCAGAAGTATCGACGTCCGATTTGGCCGATCTTCAATAACAATTCTCAATCCCATAAGATAGTGCCTTTGAAAAAAAGGGCAATCCAATTTACAAGAGTCGAAATAGCTAAATATTAGTTAAACCGCGCAGGCTGTCTCTGTCTCTCCCACAGCACATTGCAATATTTGGTAAGAATAGGTTGATGGTTTTTATCCTAATCGCTTTAACTTTGACTCAATATTCTCATTTATAAAATCTACCCTACCCTGTAGCCAGCTTGTTGATTGTCTCGCGGAGACTACTAGCAGAGAACGTTATATTGGACACAGACTGCACAACGTTAAAGAGGAGCGATGTTAACAACTGTGTTAGATTGTGGTTATTCTTCATGTCCTGTTTTGTGACTCACTACACCCCAAACCGATCTTTATAAGCCACAGTCAACATAGTCAATATGATTATTTTTTCGATCTGAAATAGATCCTCTAAATTCAATATTTAAAGCTGAAGTACCTTGTGTCTTTGACTAAAACCAGTGCCTATCTCAACACAGTATTCCCATTATGCAGAAAATAGCTATGATCTATAAGACAGTCTATAGTCTATAGTCATACAGTATACAGAATATTCAAAGACAAAGCTCAGTAACATTTGCCTGTTTTACTCAATATACCTAATATAGTCAAACACGTGTATCGCAATATACTTTGCTATATTTGAAGACACAACTCAATAACATTGTTGAAGGACTTTCTCTTTTTAGCATACCCCAATATAAGCAAACGGGTATATTGCATCCTGCTTTGATTTCAGTGTCTTTTGCTGGAATTCTGTGTCCAGACCCACATACCACAGACAGCATGCTTTTTAAACCACTGAACTATGACACTATACATTCAATGTTAGATGGTACTAGGTTTTTCAATCGATTCATATTAACCCAGCAGTGACTTTTGTCTGTATTTCGAACCTGTGGTCTCTAATATTGAAAACCGTGTCTTTTATTTTGACTGAATAAATCCCTAATTTGCAATTTTTCTAAATTTCGAATTTTGAAATTCAGAGCAGTTAACTAGAAGTAAAAAAATAAGTTTCTATGCCTTTTTTTTATTTGACCCTATTTCAAACTACACCTGGTACCTTCACATAAAGGTTTTGTTTGAGGTGTTTTTTTCACTCGCTCTATATTCCACATACATAGTTGTCATTTTTTCGCGTTGAATGACTGGATAGCTGTCGTTGTCAGTCCTTTGAAAGCTAAGAGCCCAGGTATTTTGTGTTTTGTGCATTTTCCCTTTTTGTCTCCTTGTACTCGTTGCAATAAGCATCAGGTATTATTATTATTATTATTATTATTATTATTATTATTATAAGAACTAGTAGTAGTAGTAGTAGTAGTAGTAGTAATGGTAGTAGTAGTAGTAGTAGTAGAAACGGCAGTATTTTTTAAATTTTTATTTGTATTATTTGAGTACTTCATAACTAGTTCATTTCATGCATCCTGAATTTCAGAGATTACCAGAAACTACCCTTTCATACATAGCCAATGTTGCTTCATGCCCGCACTGCAACCAGTCAGGTTAGTTTTTTAAAACCTCAATTAATGTTCATCATGATACAATATTGGTTTCAGCCACTGATACGGCGATAGCATCATATGATCGTTTTGTTTGGTTTAAAATCCATTCCTCAGATATGGTAGAAAATATATCCCGGTATAAATATGCCCTGAAATTAGCCGTGACAGAGGCCGACTGCATTATAATTAAAAGTGCATTGAAAGTTGATAGACTATGATGTGGAGATGTTAACAGATTTACCTAATCATTGCTACGGTGATGTATTTGTATAGAAATTCTACTTTCTTTTTAGTAATCCCACTCACAACAATAAAAACACTACCATCTAGACCTCCGCGGTAACGTATATGAAGTAAAATGGCACGTTTATTCGGTTTGAAGTACAAAATAATTCTGTCTGAATACAGCTGGGATGAAAAAAGTGAAGATTGCGTTAGGAGAGCGTACCCAGCAGTAATGATCCTCTCTAACACAATCACACAATTATTTACCTGTTAATGACTCCAATTTGTGCACCGCATGATATAAGATGAGCTTAACAGAATATTCATATAGAAATCATCTGTTGTCAACCAAAAGAAGTGCTACTTCATAAGTATGGACTCAAAACTCAAAGAGTTTTGTTTAAATTTTCCTTGCTAGAGACTTCGAAAAAAATCAAATCAAACATTTCATTCTCTCTCTTAAGAAATTCGTTCTGTGCCCATGCACGCGACAGATGCAGAATATTCATGGTTACAGAAATTAGTGCAGTTTAACATCTGATCCATGAACTCCATTGGCATATTTTCTCTTTTATTTCTTCTCCTTTTTTGTCGAGGTCATTCGCCTGAGCGGCATTGCCAAAGGTCCCCAGGGGTAACGGAGAAGGGTAAAGAAGTGGACCCCAAGGACAACTGCCACACATAGCTTTCTTCAACAATCTTGCAATATTAGTGTAACGCAGACACGCTAAATTGAGTTAGATAATTTTTCTCCCTGTCTTCACATGCTCTTTTGCAAAACCCTACAACCACAGTTGAAAGAGGCTACACCGGTAAATAAAAAAGCTAAAGTGAAAGAGGCTCCAAAACCACTACGAATGCCTTCATGAACTGTAGTATGGCAAGCCATGATGGAATGATGGTGAGACAGTTCAACTGATACGACTGTCACTGAAACTACATACCTCGACTTAGTTTGATATAATCTCTGACTTTTTGCCACAGAGATAGCGAGGTTTGCATGATAAGTAGGGGCGAAGACGCTACTAAGGAGAACTAATGAGGGGCATCTGTGAAATCTGTGGTATAATTTATGCGTAAACCTACCTGCCCTTGTGAGAATGTCAATTTGTAGCACCTGAGCACAACATTAAGTGTACCTCTTAAAAAGCAAAACCGTCCCATCTTGAATCGTAATTTTAACACGTTTGTGTTCATAGCGTGTTAATGACACGAGGCCCAAAGCAAAGTCCGACACCTTCACTACGTACAATTTCCGCTTTATTAGAAAAAAGGCACGCACACTGGACAGATTGGGTGGAATAAAGTGTTGGATATTTTTGCTCTGAACCCGAATCACGTCTTTAAACGGATGGATGTAAGTTGTTATACTACATGTACAACACATATATGCCGAGGGCATACACAGATTGTCACCGTTTGTCAGAGAGAGAGAGAGAGAGAGAGAGAGAGAGGTCTATTTGGTTATGGCCACCATGCAGAAAAAAACTGCTCATGTCACAAGGAAATTTCGTCAACTGTGCATTTCTTTCGCTCCAAAATCCCGTATACTGTCCCTTTAAACCGATCTCTGCGCCTGCACACAATCACTTCATTTTCTTATTCATAGTCAACCTTAAAGACCCCTTTTTCACTACACTGTTGTCTTTGTAACCTAGCCGTGTTTTTCTAACAAATATTTCAATGAGAAGAAGGTGGGTAAGCAGCTAATGGGCAGGACTCTACTTATCGTTGCAGCATTTTATACTATGGTGACGGTACATGTAACACCCTGAGTGTAAACGATTACTGAAAGATCAGCTCTATGACATGTCAGCTTCCGTTCCCTCTGAAACTCAGGGTGATAATACTGCTCTTGTTTCCATATACATTCCCGCCTATGTATTCAATATAAAAATAATATGCTGAAGTGAAGCCATTAGAATATATGTCAAAAATAAGCGAATTGTAAAATAAACGGCAAGATGTCAAGAAGATGCATGAGTGCACCATAATATTCAGTAACATACATGTACGTTGTTGTGTTCCTATAGGATGGATAGCACAGCCTCAAAGCGAATTTATGTAGCCGGAGGGGGGGGGGGGTTCGAGAGAACTCCCCCCACCCCCTTTTGGCCGGGAAAAGGTCCCCTCTTAGTAAAATTTTATCTAGGTATATGAAGGTTTCATGGTAAAAAGTCCACTTTTCAGAAAAAGAACCTCCTTTTTGAAATTGCTGGCTACGGGCCTGAGAAGTCTCATATTCTGACATCTGATGAATAAGTTAAGCATTGAAACAATAGGTGGAATAATTAGTAAGACCCCCTTAGCACGTGATAAAGTTATTTTATATACGACACACCACCAAGGTTAAAACAAGACGGGAAATCACGTATGAAACAAAGTATGAAACTATTCTAAGCATTCCTTTAAAATGAAGGTGACATACATGATCTGGCAACGATATATCAATATCAACAAAACGTTTATAATAACGCTTCAGTCTAACATTTATCATTCTCGAGAACGCACATGATGATTCAGTCACTTTTAAAAGGGAGTTTTGCTGCACGTGATTGTTTGTAATAAGTAGTTTCAATTATATAGAGGATCTCATGACAATTGCCATTAATGACATTATCATAGACAACTACATGAATGTGCTTAACCGCATTCAGACTATGTTCTTATCTTCTTTTATTGGTTGTTACTGTATTTGCGTTTTGGTCACCTAAAATGTCGCTTTTTACGCGACTATTGCAACCAACCGGATTGCCGGTTTCTTTAATATTTAAAGTGTTTATCCTTTATTCAGTCCTTTCCATTCTTTTTCATTTGAGACAATAACTTGTATAGAGACATTATCAGACAAGGTTGTGGACTGCCACTAGTTGAATGAAATTGTACGTGCTAGTCAGGCTAGCATATACGACATACTGGTTGACAAATGTATGTGATTTATACTGGCATATTTCAGATAAATAACTAGATAGTGCAAGTGTTCAAATAAATGAACTCTCACCTAGTTTATAAGATAACTATATTGATGCCGATGCCTTCCATATCCCTATGAGTGGCGGGGCCCAGCTTGTCTCGAAATCTCAAGGTAAACATATTTCATGTTGACCAATATTGTTGTCCTTACCGCTGTTTATATATCTTACTTCAATAATACCCCCTTATCTAGGTACATGTATCGCCGATAATAGGAGGGGGGAGCATACATCATGTATGGTAGAACTTCTTTAATGCGTCACCATGTTGTTTTTGCTATCAAGTAAGCCTATATAAAAACTAAATACTGATAACACAGTGTTTGCTGTCTAATAGGTAACGCTTTTCCCCAAAAAGAAGCACCATATTGACAGCGTCTGGTTCTCGTTTTAGGGTAGCTATAAAATATTATTAATGTTTCACGTTTTCTTGTGAAGAGCTGCACACTATTAGGCTCTGCCATCCGGGCACTTCAAACTAAACAATAACAAACGCATTAGCTGTAGTAAGGACTTAGTCGTGAGCCTCAGGGTGTAAACCTTGTCCACTCAGTGCCAAATTTGAATAGTCTGTGAGTATATTATATCGGCAGACTTACCTTCTTGTTTTTCCGTGACGGACCCAACCCTGTCTTTTCGCGGGACGGGCTTGGGTGGCTCCACTGACGAAGACTGGTTTCTGGCCCCGGGCACTGGGGGTGCTCCTCTCTGATAATCCAGCCTGCTTGGTAGATCGGGCCTCACAGACAGAGGCGGCTTTGTTCCTACGGGCGGGCGCCTCACTTCAGGCCTGCTGCCCCCGTCTACGGAAGACGGTCTGCCCCCAGGAACGGAGTTAGCGTTGGAGGCGGCATCCCCATGGTGGTCAGAACCGACTGCAGAGGACCTAGACCCGGGAAGAGAGAGTTTCATCTCCGCTCTGCTCTTAATGACTTCGTTGCCAGCGTCCTTCGACAGGTGGTTTCTCTTTTCCGACATATTAACCGTACTAGAGAAGTATACCTGTTAAATTAAAAGACTGCAAAGTAGCTAGACACAGGACAAGCCAACTTTCATCCAGAAGTTAACAGAAAGAACTCTTACACCAGTGTATGTTTTACACAACACCACCGTAGAAATGTCTCCGGTGTTGTTGTATGCAGTTTTAACCTTTTGATATCCACCTCCGATGATCGTCGCGCAGTTTCTCTATTTTACTAGCAATCTCGTAAGGCACTGTCGTACATGTAGAAGAACTATCCCACACCTTGATAAATCTGACAGCCGCCGACCTCAAAGTAGGCCTTTAACTGAGTCCGGTCTCAATGGTAGGCCATCTAACGCACATACCATTCAGCGTAGAGGGTACAGCAAGTCCCCTCGTGTCTCTGTTGTTTTTAAAATCTTCTAGCACAGGAGATGTTTACCTGGAGAAATCGGACAGCGAGCGCCTCTCTTACTATCCCAACTATCTATCAAACGTATAACTCCTTCTAGAACGCGTGTAACACCGTGCAGCCTGTGAGGCGCAATTGTTATAAGAAATATTCAGTGACGTTTTGTTTCCGTGACGGCCTAATTTTCTTCACACACAGGCAATGATATAAGGGGAGATATGCACGCTTTCAGTCACCTTGGTCTATCTCCAACTCCCGGGTTTCAGGCAAGACTGACACCCTGAGTTACAAGTGAAATTTGCTGGAGTATGACCGGCCTACTGCTGGGTATATATATATCGGACTCCAGAGCACACCTTGAAGAGAGAGAGAGAGAGAGAGTGATAGTAGCAAGTTTCTCAATTGGAGTTTCAGGGTGCAACCTGGTCGACGTATTCGTAGATGAGGAGGATGGTACACGTTTTCCTGGATAACGTCCTGGAGAAAAGAATACACTGGACGTCTGTAAAACAAGGAAAAACCCGGTTAATTTACAGTTCATTTAAATATACATGTATTTTTAAATCAGTACCTGTGTTAACTAACTACAGTCAAAATAGGTTTAAAATACACTTAATACACACTGAATGAAATATTTAGCATAATCAGATAAGTAATATGTTAATTCGCATTACTTTCAAACCGACCGTTCGCAGTAATCACAGTATTCTATTCTTTTTTTACATACCCAGTGACAACGTTGATAAACAATCAACGGCACATGTAATTGCTCCTAATACGGAGCGTACAGTCGGGTGCTGCAGCCATAATAAAAGCTCTTCTGTTCGCTCTTGAGTCTGAGTCACTCCGATGCACAGTTTTGCTATACAGTTCCGTTTTCTCCTTCGATTTTAATGTTCACGTGCACCTAATCAAACAGGTGAGAGGTCTGGAGGTATTTGGCCCCTTAGTTTGTACAATCCCCTTTGCTATTTGACTTATTGAGTAACCGAATGTGTGTCTTTGTTGAGATATGTGTTCTTTGCTTCGAGCTGAGTCGGCTTAAGAAACTGCCAATACTTGATTACCACTGGCCTACACCGACAGATTTCTCCAGCGCTTTATATAATTAGTTCCGATTCAGAAGTATATGACGTAATCAACTTTTTCTAATCGTTGTGACAGTTCAGTCCTGTGATGGCCGCTCAAGCATCATTTCTCTCTGCCCGGAAAACGGACCCAGACCAAAACTGATCCAAATTCATAAGTGTGTAAACTGTACTAAGCCGCAGTCAAGTTCTTTTCAGATGTTTCCTTCAAGTTGTAAACGTTTTTATATTTATGTGATGGAGGGAGGTGAACCCGTTGAGAACGCGGCTGGAATGCTTAATGGGATCAGGGGCGTAGAAAACAGCAAAGGACATGTACGAGCCGGCAGAATTAGCCTTAGATCATTGCTGCTTCTGTAATGTTTGTTTTCGCTCTCACTCCTGACATCAATACATTTATTTGTCTATTTTTAACGTTTCGGTTGTCATTTTGTAATCAATCATTCATCATTGTGCTATATCTTTATTGTAATATAGTTTATATACAAACGAAATTTACGTGCTAATTCACTTGAATTCTTTACAATTATTAATTGATTATTCCACAGTGACATTTGAAACACTTTTCTGCAAAAAAAAAAAAGAAAAGAATTTACTCATTTTTTAAAATTATCAATTTATAACTGTTTGAATTGATCGCAGTGAATTGTTTGCCATAACTTACCGAGGTGAATGTCTTCTACATGTATTATTGTCTTACACAGGAGATAGATTTTTTACGAATGCTGAAATTATGTTTTATATGGAGTGTCAGCTGGACCGATGTGTGTTTTTTAACAATGTCAGAATGGACAAAACAACACGCAGTCCATAGAAAGCGAATGAACAGATTTCTAATTCCTCACTGACTGAGCACAAAACGAACCTGGGATATAAAAAAGGAGGGGGGGGGGGTTCCAAACGCCTCTTACCCTCCTTATGACAGCATTTATTACCTATATACTCACTTTGGTAGCACGAAAGTAAAGTACAGATGAATTTTTTTAATAAGACGATGATTATTTAGGAAATCTTCCTTTTGTATGGATTCTTTCCAAAAATGTGCATAAAGCTGGCGTAAAACCTGATCTTATACAAATGAAATTACCTAAAAGTATGATTATTTTTTTGCCTCGAGCTGAAGAAACTGGATTTGAAAAAGGAAGGAAGTAAAGTGATATGATGATGTCAAAAAAGAGAAAACATTTGTGAAGCCCTCCAAGTTGATTCACAACGCCCAGAGGAAATTTGAAAAAGAAAATCCTTACTGAGTCGCTAATATGAAATCATGATCATGGTTAAGCTAAAACAGACGATACACATACCTCAATTTTCAAAGATGTACTTTATTGATATTGGTGATGCAAGCGGATTGACCCAATCCGCCGCAGTGAGGACCGAAAAATTCTTGTATCCTTGAAACAATAAAATTCATGAGCTTTAAGTAAAATACTGTATGTTTGTGAAGTATTTTTAATCATATTAATCATAATCATATTATTTGTCTCTATGAACAATAGTTTAAGAATAAAAATATTTGTGTAGGCATTCCCCAAAAATTTTGGCTACGGGCCAGATGATTTATTTCTATTGGTTGACATTATGCGTCATAATTCGTTGAAAATTATCTTTTCATTCACTTCTGGCGACGTTGACAAAATGTGAAGTGGTTTACGCTGATGTCACTCGTTCGCAGCCTTCATATTTATAATCAAATGAAAATTAAACTATATTATTTGATAATATTGACGAGACGGTGGTGGTATGTTGTCAGCCAATCCTTAGTAATGTCTGAAAGTGCGTTTTTGAGTAGCTTTGCCTGGTAAAAAAACTTACATTTTACATCCAGTGCCTATAAAGATACAGGTAGAGTAAATGTGGATTAATGGCATTGAAAAATGATTATCAGAGGTGGAGAAGTTAAACCACTACAGAACTGCTCTTGTTCCTCCAGTGATGTCCAACGTCCTTCACACTAGTACTTCCATGAATCATCGTGCAGAAAAATTTTGGGGTAACTGAAGAGTTACGATGAATCATTATTTAGTACGTATGGCCAAAGATAACACTATGACATACTTGCATCGTGATTTTTAAAACTTATCTAAAAAAACTCACCTGAAAACTTTCCCTAATCTTCCGCATTTCTGAAACGTTTGTGCAAGGTTTTTTATATGACAAAAACATTGAAACGTTACCTCCAAATGTGCATTAATCTACTTTGTTATTAATTTCTTGAATCCCTTTTTTTCTCTTTGACAATTTTGAATGAAGAAAATGCGGAAGCTAGATATACGATGTCAGTGATAGCGTCAGTTTGAAGTATTTAATGGAGAAAAAAACACGGCCTTTGGTACTCCTTCGCATGGGGAATCCCCATGTCGGTATTCCCCATCTAAAAATAGCGGAAGCGATTTAAAACCCGGTTCTTACATCTCGCTTACTTAGTTTGATTATTGCAACAGCTATTGCAAGTTGAATCGGAATGACACTCTTCGCCGACTCTTGAATAATATATTCGATTAATGTACTTTTGGACAACTATGGCACAAAAGAAAACTTATTTTGGTGAGTACCTTGATTTTTGCATATTATGAAGATTGGGACTTGGTATCTCTCTCTCTCTCTCTCTCTCTCTCTCTCTCCCTCTCTCTCTCACTTTGTGCGTGTGCGTGTGCGTGTGCGTGTGCGGGTTTTGATCTCGTTTTCGATGCATTTCACTTACGCCAAAAGTTTTTAATTTGAGTTTGAATGAAATTCACTGTCTCGTCATATAGGCCATTTATATACACATGTATATGGCCCATATAAGTAATGTGTTTCTATTAAGATAATTAAGTTTCTTTTGACAATACATCAAAAATTACTGGTTGACGCCTTACAGACAAGGATGCCTTGGAATCTATGTGGCTCTTTATACAGAATACATAAAGACTTTCCATTTTTCTCTCCCAGTCTTACTTGATATTATGCCGGGATATAGGGACCATTCCCAGACCCTGTCGTACCAACTTTGGATCGATCTATCTCATATGGGATTCTCGCTAAATTGCAATCAACTTAAGCGGTTTAGATGCCTGTCACACCAATTGAAGCTGATAGGGGGTAATTAATTATCGTTTAACAGCTTTAGTCGGCGTGCCAGACATCTATGCCGCTTAAGCTGAAAGCAATTGAGCGAGAATCCCCTTGCAGATGGACCGATCCTGTTAGATCGATCTAGGTTTGGAGTGATCCTTCTGGGAGTGAGATGATGTAACACCTCTGCAAAGAAAACTAGCAATCAGGCCTTGTATGGAAACTAGGATGGATAAATGGAAGGATGAGTTATTATTATTATTATTATTATTATTATTATTATTGTTAGGGGAGACCGGGGCTAGTTGGACCCCGGGGAGAAGTTGCCCCCCCCCCTCCCCCCATCAAGTCTCTTTAATAAAGTTACTCTAAGATGCTAAATTATTTCATTTGGACTGTTTCAGACCGACGGTTTCTTAGCACTATTGGATACGGTCACTTTACAAAATGACACAATCAATTCTTTTACCCCATAGTTACTTCGTCATAAATTGATAGGGAGTCAACTTACCCCGGGGTCCAACTAGCCCCGGTCCCCCCTATTATTATTATTATTATTTACGTCACTGTGCAGCCGTCGGTAGTAGCATTCAAAACGCAGTCGACAAAAGAATACAACCTTGCACTATAAATAGTCATTCTCGGAAAGAAATGCCGTTGTATTGATATACTGCTGAAATATTGAGTCACCAAATGCTGAAATATTAAAGCACACCTTCGTACCATATTATACCTGTCGACTTTTATTGATTTCAATGGAATTTATGTTTAGAAGATATTTCGGGGTCATTGTTTTGCCTGTACGGAACAAATAGAGAAGGTAATAAAAACCGTGCTCTGGTGTGTTACTAAAAGGTAGATAAGATTTAAAGTAGACGGAAGATAGGATTAATTGTGTGCTCCTCCGCTTTATTTAAGGTTACATGAAGGTAAGGACTCTCTCTATATATATGTGTAATGTAGGATTATATTATGTGTCTCACTTGTTACACTCCTGACAGCGGTGGTAGGTGTGGGGGTTGAACAAAGCTCTTTTGATTGTTGTATTTAATGCGAGGCAGATTATTTTATTAATGTAATAAACCTCTTATATAAGTTAAATTATATCTTTCATAGGGTGTTACACCCCTGGCATATTTTAAACCTCTGATTTGGTCAGTTTTGTTCAGTTGCGACAAGAAAAAGGTCATAAATGATAAAACTTTCTATACAGAATGAAAACTAATCAATGTTAGTTTACAACAAGAAAGACATATTGAACAAGTATTTTGGACGAGTTATAAATGCTATGACAAATAGACAAGAGACTTTTAACATTTTGAACGGTTTATAAATGATATGACATATAAATAAGAGATTTTTATCATTTGCAGCTCAAGGGCATTTTTAACCAAATCGTCAGCTATATTTTTTACTATTGGAGATGAATTGATTATTTTTGAAAACGTCAAGCAGAAGAGGTAAAATGCTGCAATAGTTTCAACATTACAGAGATTTTTACAAACTTTTTGAATTCTGGTAGTTTATCTAAAATTAGCCATAATTTTTTAATCGACCAATATAAAGCCACCCTAATACTCTCGGGAACCGGGGTGGGTCGGAGTGGGTTTTGGTGTATGGATGGAGAGGTGGGGTGTTGGTGGGGGCGGGGCTAACAGTCAGCGTCATGTACGGTAGTGCACAGAGATGTGAACACTTGGTCGATATGGTTTTGACCTATTCTGCCAAGAACAGGACCAATAGCATCCAATTTCTCCAAAATGTAAACATGCAGAGAGTAAGCTAGGATAGGCCTACAACGGAGCTGTATTTTCTCCAGTGCAAACGCGTTTTAATCAGTCAGTGACGTTCAGGTATCTGTTGAACGCTTATCGCAACTATTGTGGTACAAACACGCTGGGGTTTGCTATCTAATACATGATATGCTATTGATACAGATAGCCATGATTGCGGGTGTGTCAAGACTAGCCTCAGAAGTATCGAATCACCCTCGGTCTGAATGACGTAGAATGCGTGTATAGTGATCAACCCGGTGTGTGCAGCAAGTCATCCAGTAATACGTGCATGTAAAAGCATGTGGGTGAGATACACACGCAAAAATATTTTGCTATTGCAATTTTTGCGAGCTTGCAAAAATCAGCAGATGACATCGATTCAAACACCAAACTAACTAACAAATTAAAACCAGTCTGAACCGGGGCTAGGCTTGTGATTATCATTATTATGAAAGTCCACTGCGTCAGCATGGGAGATGACAGTCAATTTCCTATGGTGGTCACTGGTCGGTGATGCTTGACATATCATAAGCGAAAGAAGGAAGATAACGATCTTCTGTTGTCTGATTGTCCTAGTGTCATACTTATTTTGGCCAAAGGTAGAGTCATAAGCAACTTGGCAAGACGCAACAAAAAAGTAAAGATGTCAGATGTTTGGGAACCGAGTCGCAGAAGCAGCGTTTATGAAGGTATAGAGATTTGGCCCAAAGCGGGCTGTTTGTAGCCCTTTTTTCTTATTCAGAAAAAAGTAAAATTCATCTAGTGTTACTTACAGATAGGCCTACAACTAAATTGAAATGCAATGTGTATAACGGTGCATCTTTATTTATTTATTTATTTATTCACCTCAATCTCTTTGTAAGTGTGTCTTTTTGTAAATGGACATAATTATCAATATACAAACCTCATATTGTAATATGCACTCGAACTATGACCCCAGCACTGCATGGCAAACATTGCTACTGCTTGCGTCTCAAAGATATCTAAGGAGTGTCCTGTCGACAGCCGCACTTAAAGAGCTAAAATCGTGGGCGTGAGATTTGCAAGGCGGCGGTTACTAATACCCACCTGACATCTTGGACAGCAGATCATGTAAGTGGCGTGGATCTTTTAACAACAAGACAACAATCCTACTGGGACCAAGCATCCTGTTGAAGAATGCACCATATATCTCTACCTCCAGTCATTCCACGTGGTTTAACGAGAAAATACACCGGTAGAATATAAGGGTAAAGAAGCTGGTTCCAGTAACAATCTAGCTTTGCCTGTAAGTAGAGAGTACAGCCAAGGAAGAAGAACGGTATACCAAGGAAGTAGATGTCTACAAACTTGAGAGTTTAGGGAAAATATTAATGGAGAGATTGGGTGAATAAACCTGGCTTCTAGAGTAATGTGAGATTGGGAAAGTTCACAGATACTAGCAGGACAAAATATAAATAAAGAGAGAGAGAGAGAGAGAGAGAGAGAGAGAGAGAGAGATAAAAAATTCAAAACACGCTCAAGAACTTGGCATCTAGAAGTGAACTACTACTACTGTGTTCATTGTAGAACACATGGATCGGCCTCAAATGTCATTGAATCTGCGATCTACGTTCTGTCAGTTCTATCGTGATGCCAGACCCACTTAGATAACAAGGCAGCAAAGCTGTCAAATGTACAGACAAAAAGCAGGAAATAACTATGCACAAAATAGGCTACTGTCAATTCTGATGCAAAAGTACATTATGTTAAACTGTAAATTCAACATCAAATTTTAATTATGCTCAACAGGTAATACCAATGAAAGTAAAATGTGTAACAAGCATAAGGCTTCAGGCCCATGAGAGTTCAAGTTCACACTTTGAAAATGTATAACTTCCAGAAAAAGAAGCCAATTAGACTGCTTTTCCAACTCAGGCTGCATGCTGATTTTCGAACTTGACCTCCGTTTTAGTAAGATCGATTACTCCTGAGAGTTTCACGACAACAGGCCTATCGGTTTTCCTTGAAATGTGTTTACAGTGTTGCATATATGTTGAAAAGTGAAAGAAAAAAGCATAACTTCTACAATAATGGCCCGATCATCCTGATTTTCGAACTTGACCTGCGTTTTATGAAAATTCATCAGCTCTTTAAATATAAAGCCCAAAAGTAAAACTGCCTTCCACTTATCGTGTTTACAATGAAAGTGCAAGGTGCCGGCAATGGCGATGACGGCGACGACAGACGCAGGTGATGGCAATGTGTACAGACACATCTGTACATATTTACTGTACTGTTTGAGAACAGTGACATGGTTTTTCTTAAATGGTCATCATGGGAGCAGTGCCCAAAATAGGTTTTTTTCAAATTTTGATGCAATATTACATAATGTTTAACAGCATAATGACCATCAATTTTTAAGAATAAAATATTAGTATCATGGATATTCAGAAAATGTGACTAGCAAAGGTCTTCAGGCCCATGGAACTTCAAAGCCACAACTTGAAAATGCCAAAATGTAAACAAGACAGCACTGTTCTGAAATGGGTTTATTTCCATTTTTAACAATTTTTAACATAAAACAAAATTAACAGTTTACTGCCATTTTTATATGATCAACTAAGAAAATTGATGAGATGGGAAAAATATCAATAGAATAGTGTTTAATGTCCAATTTCTTCCATTCTGAGATTCTGAACATAGTGAATGATTCAATCTGTCAAACTGCAATGATATGAGTTTATTTCCATTTTTGAAACTTTATTACACAATACACAATAACAAGTTTAACATCATTTTTACAAAATCAACTAACAATGTTGTAAAGATGCAGGAAATGTCAAAAAAAAAAAAACACTTTTACATATCTTATTAATTAAATAATGAAACTGTTAACATGCCTAAGAATTGAATCTAAGGAAATGTAAAAAACAGCATAACTTCTAAAATAATGGCCCGATTATGCTGATTTTTTAACTTAACCTGCGTTTTAGCAGGATTGACCACTCCTGTGAGTTTAATGACAATTGGCCTATCTGTTTTTCTTATATTGTGTTTACAGTGTTGCATATATGCTGAAAAAAGAAAAAAATACATAACTACTAAAATAGTGGCCCGATCATGCCAATTTTCAAACTTGACCTGCGTTTTAGTAAGATCAATTTTTCCTGTGAGTTTCATGACAACAGGCCTATCGGTTTTTGTTGAAATGTGTTTACAGTGTTGCATATATGCTGAAAAGTGAAAAAACAGCATAACTTCTACAATAATGGCCCGATCATGCTGATTTTCGAACTTGACCTGCATTTTATGAATATTCATCAGCTCTGTAAATATAAAGCCAAAAAGTAAAACTGCCTTCCACTTATCGTGTTTACAAGGAAAGTGCACGGCAACGACGGCGACTACAGACGCAGGTGATGGTAATATGTACAGACACATCTATATATATTTACTGTACTGTTTGAGAACAGTAAGTGACATGGTTTTTCTTAAATGGTCATCATGGGAGCAGTGCCCAAAATAGGATTTTTTCAAATTTTGATGCAATATTACATAATGTTTAACAGCATGATAACCATCAATTTTTAATAATAAAATATTAGTATCATGGATATTCAGAAAATGTGACTAGCAAAGGTCTTCAGGCCCATGGAACTTCAAAGTCACAACTTGAAAATGCCAAAATGTAAACAAGACAGCACTGTTCTGAAATGTTTTTTTTTTTCCATTTTTAACAATTTTTAACATAAAACAAAATTAACAGTTTACTGCCATTTTTATATCATCAACTAAGAAAATTGATGAGATGGGAAAAATATCAACAGAGCAGTGTTAAATGTCCAATTTCTTCCATTCTGAGATTCTGAACATAGTGAATGATTGAATCTGACAAACTGCAATGATATGAGTTTTTTTCCATTTTTGAAACTTTATTACACAATGCACGATAACAAGTTTACCATCATTTTTACAAAATCAACTAACAATGTTGTAAAGATGCAGGAAATGTCAAACAAACACTTTTACGTATCTTATTAGTTTAATAATGAGACTGTTAACATGCCTAAGAACTGAATCTGAGGAAATGTGAAAAATATGCTGAAAAGTGAAAAAACAGCATAACTTCTACAATAATGGCCCGATCATGCTGATTTTCGAACTTGACCTGCGTTTTATGAATATTCATCAGCTCTGTAAATATAAAGCCAAAAAGTAAAACTGCCCTCCACTTATCGTGTTTACAAGGAAAGTGCACGGCGCCGGCATCGCCATCGCCATCGCCATCGGCGACGACAGACGCAGGTGATGGCAATATGTACAGACACATCTGTGTCTGTACATAAAAGGGGTACAAAGGCTTATGAATGGGACTGCATAGACAGCCCCCCCCTCCCACGTGTTTTCAATGAAATCAACAATTATTACGGACACAAAATTAGCGTCAGGTTTCACTACATCTATATTATGTGAACGGTTTTGGATATGGTATACCTTCACAAGTTTTATTATACATATTCACAGTTTATAAGGCAATGTTGGCAAACATATTTTCTTGTTGATTACAGGAATGGCCCGCCGGCTTACCAACCCGGGAGTGAAGGCTCCAGAGTTCAAAGCAATTTTATTGGGAGAGGCGGGGGTCGGGAAAACTTGCCTTTTTCGACGGTTTATAGGACAGCCGTTTCCAAGTGGAACAAAAACCACAGTGGCTTCGCAAGCGAGTGATAAGAAAGTGTACGAGACAGATGACGGAGATATACAGGTGAGTGAGTTTCTGCGATTATTATTTTGTCAAATGTAGGCCCTAACTTCTGGTCCGTCGAAGTTACATTTGATCTTGCCTTCCGCATAGACAATTTAACCCTAAAAATCACAGGTTGATTAAATTGTTTGTCAGTTGACATGGATCAGTTGAAATCTGTGTGGCTTTTGACACAATATACCAATGGACTTTTCTTTCTCTTATTATTATTATTATTCCTTTTTTTTGTTAGGTCTTCCTCTTCTTCCCCCCTTCCTTCTCCACCAAATTCATATTAGTTTAATAATGTCACCGTTATGCCCGATTAATATTGCTAACAAAGTTGAATAAAAAACTGCATCTTTCACATTATCAGGTCACGTACTGGGACACGGCGGGTATGGAACGATTGGCGTCACTTACAGAAACGTATTACCGCAATACAAATGTTGCCATTATCTTGTTCGACGTCACACGAAGAGACACATTCGACCGAGTCATTTTCTGGGTGGAAAATATCCAAGAGAGACGCCATAACAAAGACCCGACAAAAGACATAAAAATCATTCTCGTGATGAACAAAATAGATTTGCGGACTTCTACCGGAAGTGATACGGATTTTGTGACTTCATCCGAGGTCTTGAAGTTCATTGAGAATCACCAAAATGGCTCCAAAATTCAGGCACTGTATGAAGTCTCTGCTAAAACGATGGAGGGAGTGGATGAATTGCAGAGCTTTGTGGTCAAATGTCTGAGCGAAGAACGAAGAACTTATGCCACAATGGACAGAGACATAAAAAGCTTAAAATTACACAAGGACGATTGCAGCCCAAAATTCAGTCTAAAAGCATGGGTCAAGAAGAGTTGCGGGTTTTAATTCATCTGTGTACAAAAAAACTTTTTGCCATGTAACTCTACTGACGACAGTGGTTAAAAAAGTAAGTTCACACCACATCCCCAGCATACAGCAAGACAATCAAATTTTAATCGACTGTCGTCAATGTTTCAGCGCCATGATGTGACTGAGGGGTCTTTGCAGGCACGATATTAGAATCAACAATACAAAGTCCGTTCAATTTCACTCTGGCCCTTATCACCCTGAGTTTCAGAGGTCAATGTGTCACTGGAAAAGACAGGTATGCTGATTGCAGAGAGCCAAGAGTTTCCAGTGACCTCTAAACATCAGGATGGCCCTTGCCTGAATTCCGTTTAAAGGAATTATTGACAAATTATTTTCACAAGATGACAATTACTTTGTCAACCATAGCTAATTAAGTTGCAGTTTCTACATCCGAATGCAAATCTTTTCATTTGATCCGCCATATTTGATCCGTGGATTTGTTAGTCCACTGTTCTGTATGCGCTCTTTGTAAATATGGATCTTTGATCCACAGTGTAAATTGGTTCTACTAGACTAGCATACGTTTCTCTAGCAATGAAGATGAAATATATTCCAAAATCAGCATTTCTTTTTCTTTTTTTCTTTATAATTTTTTAAAGTTAAAAGTTGTATGAACATTGGTTGTTGACTTGTTCATTAAAAAAATTCTGACCCAGTTTCCAGCAAGAAAACTAAATTTCACTAAAGTCTTTTTCTTTTCTGAAAACTTTATTACCAGAACTGGACAAATGTCCATGAGAGTGGCCTTAACAAACACGCAGAACCCAAATGCTGTGATAACACATCTTCAAATCTATTTCTATGACACATCACTTTACAACCAAGCAGGCTGACTTTCCCAAACTTATTCAAGCAAGAAGATCAAAACATACTTCATAAGAAGTGAACCTCAAGCCGATGTTCTAAAGTTCTTGCAGACTCTCCAGGTTGAATAAAAAATACTTTATATGTTCCAAAGCATCGTTCCAGAGCCCTGCAGTACCTCACAGACATTATAAAGTACCTCTCAACCAAGCTTGTAAAAGTAATACACTTTTGGCATATTGATTAACATCTTTCCATAACTTTCCAGATTTCAAGTTCTGCCTATCAACAAATATATATTTACATACCTGTCGTGTCCTAAACTTCCAAAAATGCAATATTTTGGGATCTACAGCAGAGACTGTAGTTTGTTTTTTGTCAGCCCAGTCTGAAATTTTACTTCATACTTATATAATTTATATAGAACACACAGTATCCACACGGCATGACTTGCCCCAATGTAAGAGTCATGTTAAAACTGTTCCTTGTTTTCTTATAAGATGGCAGTGATTATTTCAAGTCTATTTTTTCTCTTCTCCCGATTCTAATTTTTCTACACCTTCCCCCTCTTCAACAGCTTCTTGTCTGAATGCTGGGAATTGCTCCCATGGACTACGAAGATCAAATTTTCTAAATTCCTGGGCTAGTTCTACTGGCTCTGATAATATTCTCTTCTCTTCATCATCATATCGTAACTAGAGGAGATAGAAAAAAAGTTTATCATTGTTGTGTACACATCTAAAAAATGCTACAGTTGAAAAAGGACAGTCATCCCCTTTCAGATATATACAGTTGCTTTTGGGCTAAGAGAAACACTTATTAGTAATGCTCTAATTCTACAAACTGCAATTTATAAACAGAAACGGTTTTAAAATCAAAAACTTGCAAAGAGAGGGGTTTTTTTCCCTTAACAATTCCTGGTTGACAGTCAAATAATCTTTTACAAGTTTTTCTAGTGAAGAAATAAAGTCCAGGAAAATATCACTGTGTACAAATTATGAAATTACCAATTCCAGACTTATACAAGCATCGTTTTTCGAACTGCTCAGCTCACCTCTAGAAAACCAGATAAAGGAAAATCTTTTCTAAACGGGTGACCTTCAAAACCATAGTCTGTTAGGATGCGCCTTAAGTCAGGGTGGTTAGCAAAAAATACCCCAAACATGTCCCATATCTGAAAAACAAAAAGATATTTAATCAAAGACTTAAATATGTTCAATTTGATTTTTTAATATTTATTCAATATTATTTAATATTAATTTTTAAAATATCCATTTAACATTAATCCTTATTTAACAAATTATTGCCTACATAAGAGGCATTTGTCATCAAAAGCCCTATTTAACCATAGGTCTAAATAAGTAATAGCCTTCTTAAAATAATTAATATAGATACAAGATATTAGGAATTCAATAAACTTCATAATGGTATATCCCCTTGTCAAATTTCCTTTTATCTCTAAACACATTTAATGCACAGCATCAGTGTTACTACTAACAGTAATGGGTGTTCAAAATGTAGTTGTACAGTATGCACTTATGATTCGAAATAAATTGTTAATTTTTTAATGCCTTTAGGTGAGCTGATAATGCAATGGTCATGCCTTCCTAGTGTACTAACTGAAGAGGCAAGTACTTGAAAAGACAGAAAAAATTGGCCATTGTTGTGTACTATTCATCTAAAAAATTCAACAGTTGAGGGTAGATACTTGCCAGATTATTATCGATACACAAATGCACACACAGTGATTAATGTGACTAGCTTTTGTCAATCTTGGTTGGTGGTGAAAAAAATCAGTGATAATAATAACAAGGCAGCAAAGCTGTCAAATGTACAGACAAAAAGCAGACAATAACAATGCACAAAACAGGCTGTCAATTCTGATGCAAAAGTACATTATGCTTAACTGCAAATTCAACATCAAATTTTAATTATGCTCAACAGGTAATACCAATGTAAGTGAAATGTGTAACAAGCGTAAGGCTTCAGGCCCATGGGAGTTTAAGTTCACACTTAACAATGTTGTAAAGATGCAGGAAATGTCAAACAAACACTTTTACGAATCTTATTAGTTAAATAACGAGACTGTTAACATGCCTAAGAATTGAATCTGAGGAAATGTGAAAAAACAGCATAACTTATAAAATAATGGCCCGATTATGCTGATTTTTGAACTTGACCTGCATTTTAGTAAGATTAATTACTCCTGTGAGTTTCATGACAACAGGTCTATCAGTTTTCCTTGAAATGTGTTAACAGTGTTGCACATATGCTGAAAAGTGAAAAAAACAGCATAACTACTAAAATAGTGGCCCGATCATGCCGATTTTCGAACTTGATCTGCGTTTTAGTAAGATTAATTACTCCTGTGAGTTTCATGACAACAGGCCTATCGGTTTTCCTTGAAATGTGTTAACAGTGTTGCATATATGCTAAAAAGTGAAAACACAGCATAAATACTACAATAATTGCCCAAACATGCTGATTTTCGAACTTGACCTGCGTTTTATGAATATTCATCAGCTCTGTAAATATAAAGCCAAAAAGTAAAACTGTCTTCCACTTATCGTGTTAACGATGAAAGTGCACGTCGACGGCGACGGCGACAGGGACGGCAACGACAGACGCAGGTGATGGCAATATGTACAGACACATCTGTGTCTGTACATAAAAATGCCAAAATGTAAACAAGACAGCACTGTTCTGAAATGTTTTTTTTTTTTTTCCATTTTTAACACTTTTTTAACATATAACAAAATTAACAGTTTACTGCCATTTTTATATGATCAACTAAGAAAATTGATGAGATGTGAAAAATATCAATAAAACGGTGTCAAATGTCCAATTTCCTCCATTCTGAGTTTCTGAACATAGTGAATGATTGAATCTTACAAACTGCAGTGATATGAGTTTATTTCCATTTTTGAAACTTTATTACACAATACACGATAACAAGTTTACCATCATTTTTACAAAATCAACTAACAATGTTGTAAAGATGCAGGAAATGTCAAACAAACACTTTTACTTATCTTATTAATTAAATAATGAAACTGTTAACATGCCTAAAAATTGAATCTGAGGAAATGCGAAACAAGACAGCACTATTCTGAAATGGGTTTATTTCCATTTTTAACACTTTTTTTAACATAAAACAAAATTAACAGTTTACTGCCATTTTTATATGATCAACTAAGAAAATTGATGAGATGTGAAAAATATCAATAAAACGGTGTCAAATGTCCAATTTCCTCCATTCTGAGTTTCTGAACATAGTGAATGATTGAATCTTACAAACTGCAGTGATATGAGTTTATTTCCATTTTTGAAACTTTATTACACAATACACGATAACAAGTTTACCATCATTTTTACAAAATCAACTAACAATGTTGCAAAGATGCAGGAAATGTCAAACAAACACTTTTACTTATCTTATTAATTAAATAATGAAACTGTTAACATGCCTAAAAATTGAATCTGAGGAAATGCGAAACAAGACAGCACTATTCTGAAATGGGTTTATTTCCATTTTTAACACTTTTTTAACATAAAACAAAATTAACAGTTTACTGCCATTTTTATATGATCAACTAAGAAAATTGATGAGATGTGAAAAATATCAATAGAACAGTGTCAAATGTCCAATTTCCTCCATTCTGAGTTTCTGAACATAGTGAATGATTGAATCTTACAAACTGCAATGATATGAGTTTATTTCCATTTTTGACACCTTATTACACAATACACGATTACAAGTTTACCATCATTTTTACGTAATCAACTAACAATGTTGTAAAGATGCAGGAAATGTCAAACAAACACTTTTACGTATCTTATTAATTAAATAATGAGACTGTTAACATGCCTAAGAATTGAATCTGAGGAAATGTGAAAAAACAGCATAACTTATAAAACAATGGTCTGATTATGCTGATTTTCGAACTTGACCTGCGTTTTAGTAAGATTGATTACTCCTGTGAGTTTTATGACAACAGGCCTATGGGTTTTCCTTGAAATGTATTAACAGTGTTGCATATATGCTGAAAAGTGAAAAAACAGCATAACTACTAAAATAGTGGCCCGATCATGCCGATTTTCGAACTTGATCTGCGTTTTAGTAAGATTGATTACTCCTGTGAGTTTCATGACAACAGGCCTATCAGTTTTCCTTGAAATGTGTTAACAGTGTTGCATATATGCTGAAAAGTGAAAAACAGCATAAATTCTACAATAATGGCCCGATCATGCTGATTTTCGAACTTGACCTGTGTTTTATGAATATTCATCAGCTCTGTTAATATAAAGCCAAAAAGTAAAACTGTCTTCCACTTATGGTGTTAACGCTGAAAGTGCACGGCGACGGCGACATGATCGGCGACGGCGACGGCGACGACAGACGCAGGTGATGGCAATATGTACAGACACATCTGTGTCTGTACATAAAAATGTAACTGTTTTTAAAAAACATACCTCTCTCTCATACCAATCAGCACCACGGAAAACCGGACATATAGACTCCATTGGTGTGATTTCATCTGTGTATGTCTTCACTCGTATGCGTGTATTAAACCGTAATGAGAGAAGGTTATAGACAATCTGTAATATATACAAAAATAATCAAAATCAGAAATACTGAAAAAATAAAGCAGTTCTAGAGCCATTACTCTTGTGCAAATATTACAAATATAAGCACGTTTTTAACATAATATCACTAGGATTGCAAGATTTTTGATGAAAAATTTATTTCACTTAATTGTATTATTATTATAATACAAATTTGGCAAATCTAAAAACTAAAAACAGCCCGGTCAATCAAATAATTTTCTAGAATAATATTGTCAAATAATAATATCTGTACATGTTATTAAAGAATGTATCCAAAAATGAAATTGTGTACATCCAAAACAATACCTTGGGTTAAAGATGTGCAACTCAAGTTTATAATACAAAACATTATAATGTTGCATGTTCCCCTTTCACTCCCCCCCCCCCCCCTTTCATATAAAATATTGACAAATGATGTAATTGCCAATTTTTTACCAATCAGAGAAAAGACCTACTAGTAATATAATCAATCAGTCAACAGTGACAAAATTGGATGACAGCGTTTTTAAACTATTGATGTCATCTTGGAGGACATTGTTATTTTGGTAATAACTTATATATACTTAAACACTTCTTGAGTTTCATTTATTTTCATTTATTAGCAGATCCCAGAAAAGTTAAATCCATCTTGGCCAAAGCCAGTAATTGTAAAACACATACCTCAAACCTATATTGTCTAGAGGGCACGTCCACAGCGCATAAATCTGATATATTAGTAAACTGTGCATTTGTGTGGTCCTTAAGAAACGCCATGGTAACCACCACCCCTTCAGGATGAATCAGGACTTCCAGTTCTCCCCCATCTGTGATCTGAACTTTCTGTACAAATTTGGGCAGATTTTCTGCAACATAGTTCCCAAACTGAAGTAGCTCCTCCTTGCGTGCATCATCTCTCTTCAGAATAGTTGCTGCAGTTATATAAAAATAAATATTATATATGTATTATAATAATCATACAAGTGGTAGCTAAACTTTAGCCAAATGATTTTCATGTTCTCTTTCTCTGAAATATTCAATGAACCCCTAGTTTCAGAACTGAAGTTGGGGAGTTTCTTTATCTTAAATTGTCCAAGCATGCCAATTTGTCACGTCTTACCCATAGCAGACTTTGATTCAAGCTCACTTCACCAATCACAAATAAAAGCTGAGCCTTTTAACTGTCATCAAACTACAACTTTTGCCTGGACTACAACATAGATCTTATTAACACCAAAAGCTCAGGGTACGCCATTTTTTTTTTTAAGTTTTTTATTTAAAGCAAGAGGGCACCCTTGATGACCACAGCCAAAAGAACAAGAGTAATATCTACTATAGGGATATTTTATTTGTTAAAAGCACCAATGCTTCTAAAGAAACCCATGGCGTTTATATGATTTATGCAACAAATGGGCTACAAAGAAAAAAGTAACAGTTGGACTACTAATACAGCAAAATACAGTTATCTTTGCTGGACTAGAAAAAGGTTTTAAAAATTAAACCATTTTCTTTTAATCAAAACATTATGGTACTGCTAAATCAAATAATTTCCATATGATTTCATAAGAATTGCATGCCCTGAAGAGACACATGGTAATGATATATTTAAATAATAAACAATTATATTGGATCTCATGCAATGAGAACTATCATAACAAATACTCACTCTGCACTGCATCATGGCTAGCAAATCTACACATCATTGGGAGAGTTCTTGGTCTTAAACAGCTGATAATACCTGGAATATGAAATATGCAGAACTTACTATATATATATAAATCATAGTAAATAAATCAACATGGCTTATAATAAAATTAATAATCTGCTTCATGGACAAATTTAATGTTGTTTTTTCTTAGATTGTGCGATTTGGGGGGGGGGGGGGGGTCCTGCTTCCCTCAATTTTCACTTCAAACGATTAACCTCAATCATAACAGGCTCAGTTGGGCTAGAAAGGGGTAAGGGAAACATAATAGATGCTGGTTAGTAGCAGGTTCAACATCATCAAATAAACTAGAGTATTGAAAATTTAGCTTGCAATGTGACCGATTTTTGACACCGGTTCTGTGTAATTACATGGTAAATTATATCCTTGCCCAAAGCGCAATTGAGTAACTGTCACAGCAACCGATCCTGATTGATATCAAAGGCACCTTCTGAGTTGGGCGGCAAGTAAATCTCAACAGTGCTTTATCGCTTATTTTGATGATGGCTGTCAGATTATCGTTAGCAAGTGTCGAAATTATTCTAGCCTTGGCAGTGTATTTGAGACCAAGAGAAAGTAACAATTTGCACAGACAAAGTTATTGCAAATTCTGTAAAGTTTAACTTACCATGTTGTCGCAGAATATTCACTCCAATAGGCATCAATGCTCTCCTCACACAAGACGCCATATTGGATGCACCGCTCTCGTTGACAATTCTCGTTTAAGTGCGGCCATAATTTTTAGCTAAGGCTTAAAATAATAAATAAAAAGAATAGATTACTTTATATTTTGAACTTTTATATACTATGGGCTTAGAATAAAAGAAAACCTTTATCATTTACTAAAATCCTAGCGTCCTTGACCTCGTTTAAAGAACTAGGTCATAACATGGATTCATGTGTGGAATCAACCGGCGACACTTCCACTTCAAGAAATGTGATATCAGTTATGTGAACACAAATGATAAAACGTAATGGAATATGTTATTTAAATATTTTGATACTGATTTACTGAAAGCAGTACAATTTAAGCTATTGTCCAGGGGGTTCGCATTTAGCAGAAATGGACTACCAAACTCTTAGCACAAATGGACTACCAAACTCAGAAACTTTAGAAAAAAGAATGCATTGAAGTTATAATACTGCACTAAAATGGCAGAAGGGAGACAAAAGAGTGAAACCAAGACGGATGACGGGCGTGATAGTAACAGGGAGGAGGAGACGTCAAAGGACACAAGCCCCAAGACCAGGGGGTGGAAACGCGCTACTTATATGATTATGACGAGCCTAACCGTCAGCACCGGATATTAGTTTGTGACCTTGAGGGGCTATTAGGCTTGGTCTTTGCGGTACGCACGAACAGTAGTCGATCTACCACACCTGGGTCTTTTGTTTTTGACAACTGTTCACTCGTCAAGGAGGTGCTTGTTCAAGACTACAGACTGATATCTACTAGTACTACCAGTGGCTTCATTAGTAACGTTCCCACAATACATGGTTTTCTGTCTGTGCGTACATACCCTGAATTTGGTTAGCCTCACTGACGAGAACAATGGACGTTTCTTACCCCTCTCTAGGATTACCCCTGCCAAGACCCCAGTCAAAGAGAGAGGCCACATGTTGTATTCCTTCCTTACTGGACAGTACATGCCCATTCCTGAGAAAGATTGGGTTTGTAAATAAATTGTATATTTTCAGGCTTCCTGCATAATTTTAAAAAAGAAATGTCTGTCTGATTTTAATGAGATAAACTTTGTAGTTAGTTAATATATAGACTTACAGACTCTTTGCATTTGTCCTGTTTCCTTCTCGGAGATTGTAGGTTGCAGAAAAGATATTGCTGTTTTCACATGAACATTCTTTCTAAGCATTTACACTGTAGAACTGTTTTTGAACTTGACTTCTAGTCCAGTAATAAATAAAGTAATTATAATAAGGCATGTTAAATATCTTTTTAAAAGAATTGATAATATTTTAATTTTAAAGAGGAAAAATAGATAAATATACATAACATATTTACAGTCTGTATACCTTTTTGTAAATACTGGTATATCTATACATAGAATTATATTTGATACATAATCCTTTCAGCTTGGAAGATGCAGAAAAGTTACAGAGTTTGAGAAGTTGAACAGAGTGGGAGAGGGAACCTATGGAATTGTCTGTGAGCAAGTTTATTGTAAAATTGTTTTTATTTTGTCAAGATAAGGTACGTGATGATGAGTAACATAGTTTTGGTGTCACCAATCACATAAGCATGCCAGATTGATATTCATACATGTAGTATTTATATTTTAAATAATGTCAAAATATGGAATGTGTTCATGTTGAAACTGATTTTGAGATCAATCTTTTTCCTTTCAGACAGAGCACGTGATATGAAAACAAATGAAATTGTAGCCCTGAAAATGATGAGGATGGAAAGAG
Source organism: Lingula anatina (assembly GCF_051362555.1). Taxonomy (NCBI): domain Eukaryota; kingdom Metazoa; phylum Brachiopoda; class Lingulata; order Lingulida; family Lingulidae; genus Lingula; species Lingula anatina. The sequence goes on from NC_141770.1 coordinate 17,592,487, forward strand.
AAAAAGATGGTTTGTATGAACATAATTTTATAATATCTCAGATGCTAGGAACAGTAAGTCTGACCAATCATAAGAGTTTGTTGTCTGTAGACTATTCTGAATACTTGAATAATTTCTTAGATGGTGCACTAATTCTGACAAATCATTACAGTTTGTTGCCTGTATACTAAGTACTCTGAATCCAGCATGTGATATGGGATGATACTATCTTATTGTTACTTGAGGTACCTGTATTATATGTGAGATATGTGGTAGATGAAAAGAGGTCAAAACATTTTTAGTAGAGAAAGCAATCTGGGATGCAATAAAATTTTGTCACTTCATGTGTCAGCTTTTTGATGAGTTTCTACTGGCTAAAAGTCCTAACAATTAATTTTTTCATTGAGTTTTTGGGACTGATTTTTGCACTGATGGTCAGAAAAATGATACAACAGCTGTTGATTCAAAATTTGAGGGGTAAAGCCTTATTAAGTGATATTTTTGAAAGAATGCTTTTTGAGAAATGAAGATATTTATATCTGTACTACTGTGTCATCCGTCTAATATAGCATTTTCTTAATATGATGTTTTAAATATTTCAGGTATTCCAATTAGCGGGCTCAGAGAGATCAATATTCTACTAAATCTGCATCATGAAAATATTGTTACATCAACAGAAGTTGTGGTTGGGAAAAGCTTGGACAGGTGAATTATGAAATAATTATATAAATTATAATTCATGTAGAATTGACAATGGCTAAATTTTGTAAGGGCTTTGAAAATAATAAATATCAAAAAATGATTGTTTAATTATTTTCAAATAATGATGACTTTGAAGTATATTATTTTACATTTTTGAAAAAATCTTTCCAGGTATTTTAAATGTTAAACTCATCATTTCTTTCGACCCCTATATTGTTTTCTTTTTCAAAGTTCATGGCATGTTTTTCAGAGAGAATATTAACTAATCTTTAATGATTGTACTGGTGTTGATTTTATATTTTTTATGACTGTGAAATTTAGGTTTATACCTCTGTAGTAGTAGTAGAAATAATAATGATAATAATAATAATAATAATAAAGATCTTAAGATTGCATTTTACACCCATCTCAGCACTTTCTACAATATAGAGATTTAAACTCAAAATCTTAAAACACACCAAATATAATCGCCTATCTTTCTTGGCGTGTTCTCAGCATATTCCTGGTGATGAGTTACTGTGAGCAGGACCTGGCCAGTCTGCTGGATAATATGCCAAACCCTTTCACTGAGGCACAGGTATGTGGGCACACATTCAGCAGCATTTGGAGTTTTCTAGTTCTCTTAGGATGCATTCACAGTGAAACTATCATACTGAGTATTCGAGCCAACTCTGTGTGGCCTCCTAGCTGAATGCAATCAGATTAACAGATTAACATACCTCCTCCTAGCATTGAGTAGAACAAAAAAGTTGGTTATGATACAAGTATGTTGGAAACAAAAGGAGGTGTGTTAATCTGATTGCATTCAGCCAGAGCCCCCATGAAGTAAGTTCGAATTACCTAGTATAGTAGTTTCATTGTGAACACACCCTTATATTTTAACCTGGTTTTCTAATAAGAAAAAAATATTTATCCTCTGCATTCTCTAATTATTCAACTTTCTTCACTTGTATATCTAATGTTAAAAAAAGTTTAATTCTTCTTATCATCTCAAAGATAAATACATTGGCAAAGGTGCATCTGAGAAAGTTACATTATAATTTTAGTATAATGCATTATACATGTTTCATTGAAAATGTTTTACAAAAAGTGATGCTTTCCTAGGTGTCTTTAATATTTGTAGATCATTCATTTTATCTTTTAAATTTCTGTTCCAGGTAAAATGCATTATGATACAAGTGTTAAAAGGGCTGAAATTTTTACATGAACACTACATTGTTCACAGGTAAGGTTCATACACATAATCCTTGTAAGATATAGTAGGGAGATTTGATTTACTTATCTGTTTTATTGTAGCATGAGAGGGTTTAATGTATAGATTATATTATATTATTTGTAATTATATTTTCATTTATTTAGTATTACTTTGTAGTTTAAAGGACACCCACCAGCGGTTTTGAAGCCACTATAGTGATGTGATGAAGGAATTTAATTGTACATTTAATCAAGGATTGGAAAATGTCTTCTTTTTGGAATTACTGATCTGGAGTTTTATTGTGTGGCTCTTTTCACTGATGTTGGGAATATTGCTGGAATTGAATCCGTTATTTATGCATTTAGTTATTTGTTTGAATATTTGGCTTTTGAAAAGGGATTAAGCATCCCACAGCATCTCCATACTTTATATGTAATATATATTTTTTGTTTTTATTCAGAGACTTAAAAGTATCCAATCTTTTGATGACAGACAAGGGTTGCGTAAAAATAGGTGAGGTGGTTTTCACTTTGATTTTGTTATATGTAAACTGTTGGAAAATGTTAACTTTTATACTTCAGTGTAGAAAATTTAACTCCATTTGTCATCTGGATTAACAAAGAGATGTTACATGGTTACCATCAAATAAAATGAGATCAAAATGATTCAGGAATTCGGACACTACGAATTCAAAAATGTGCACGTTTTATGCCTTGATTTGGGAAATGTGAATTTATTTCCAGCTGACTTTGGTCTTGCAAGGAAATATGGAGTCCCATTAAAACCAATGACGCCCAGAGTTGTCACTCTTTGGTAAGCAGCATTAATTAAGGGAAAAATCTTTAAACTTGAGAAGAAAAATTATATAAAAAACATTGAAACATAAGTTAGAATGCAAAGTGTCATGCTGATAACTGATGTATAAAAGAAAAATGTAAATCTAGTTATTGCTAGTGTCGTTGCATTTTGTTTTTTTCTGAATAACGCAATTTTTTAGTGCTTTTGTATTTTACTTTTTAAGATTTTTACTATTAGTGAAAACTATAAACATGATATTTCAAACTGAAAGGTGAGAGTTAATGTGTCAACTGTTACAAGATATTCACAACGTGTGTGTGTGTGCGACATTTCAGGTATAGAGCACCTGAACTTTTACTTGGTGCCAAGTCACAAACTACTGCTATCGATATGTGGTGAGTAGTAGAGTTTTATAATGATTTTTAAGATTCCTGAACAGAATACGTATTTAATGAAAAAATTCAGTATTCAGTGATCAGGAAGGAGAAGTTCTGTAATGTGATTATAATGAAACGGAAATTTTGTCATATACCGTTAATATAACATACCAAATTCCTTTATTTTAAACATTAATACAAACATATTTGTAACTTCTAAAATTTTCAACTTATTTTATTCCTTTTAAAAAGGATTGAGAGAAAGTGGCTTTTTGGTTTTTATATGGTTTTATTTATTGTGATAAGGGGATGTTAAAGTTTTTAAGGAAACAAGATTTACACTTGGTGAGCTGCTGGCCCATAAACCACTATGTCTTTTTTCTTAAAAAAATAAAATGATTTTGAAAAATTGGTTTTCTAGTTTTAATTTAATATATATAATTTATTTGATTGGATTGTTTTTTTATTCCAGGGCAGCAGGGTGTATACTTGGGGAGCTGTTGGCCCATAAACCACTGCTACCAGGCAGGACAGAAATACACCAGATAGAACTCATTGTGGAAATGTTTGGGACTCCCACAGAAAATATATGGCCTGTAAATTTACTTTAATATTTATATATGTTTTTTTCTTTGTTGACCTGGCAGGCCCTAAAATCATTTAAAGTTTTCTAGACTTAGAGGAGTTCTTAAGAAATATTTTTATCAATATATATATTGTACAGATGAACATTTTAATGTTTTAAAATATATTAAATAGGATGTATATTAGTTGTTCTGAAGTCATTTATTGTGCTGCTAGAAAAAGTAAAATTACTGATTTGATTTGATAGGAAATATTTGGTTAGTGCATAAAGCAAGTGTCAGCCTTGAATATTGTTTAAAATGAAGCATGCCAAGTATTTGTTCATGTGGCTTTAACCATGCTTTCTGTTCACAGGGTTTCAGCAAGTTGCCAGCTTTGGAGCATTTCTCGTTGAAAAAACAGCCGTAAGTAGCGCTGAGAAAAGGCTTTGGAAAACTGATATTGACTGTCTAAGTAATGGTCATTAGAAGACACAGTGGCCTTTACAACAAAAGATATTCAATCCTTTTTTTTTTTTTTTGTAGCTAAGAATGTTGAGAATCTCTTTTGAATAAGTTGCATTTCACAAGTAACCTTCACACAATAATAAGTAGTGCTCTTTTTGTTATAAGATAGATGCAATTTTTAATTTGATTGGACCACTACCAGACATGCTGAAAACTTTTCAGAATGCAGGACATTTGGACCGGCAGTAATGAAAAATTTGCCGGACTGAATGAATTTTTGTTGGCCCAAAAATCACCCTATTCATTTGAGACGGATGCTACCAGTACGATTAGGTAGCTCACTTTGTTTGTGAATGCGATAGATTTGAAATGAAGAGGAAAAATGCTTTGGGTTTTATATTATTTCATTAGTGAAGTATGTCGAATGATGACTGCAAATTCAAAATTTTGGTTCTTAAAACTCTTGTCGGTCCTTTGGACCGAACAAGTCCAATTTTTTACTGGTCCATACAAATTTCCCCAGTCATGACAGTTCGGACCGAAAGTTTCAGCATGTCTGCCACTACTGATTTATATTGAGCCAAAGATTGGATTTTATTTTTTAAGTTCAGACCAATTTTTGGGCTAAAATTCAATTTGAACTGGACCCTGTATACTTAAACCACATGTGTGCAACCATAAGAACTCTGAATCGCATGTGTTGTTGAGCGATATTTTATTTTCCAGGTATAACAATTTAAGGCACACATTTACGTGGTTGTCAGAGGGAGGAATTAGGTTGCTGAACTTTCTTTTTATGTTTGATCCAAAGAAAAGGTAAAAAAAAAAAACTCCTCCTCTACTTTAAATTGCCAACAGAAGAGCTTTATATCTTTGAAACAAATGACATTAAAAAATTTAATGGTGTTTTAGCACTTATTCATAGGTAGTTTGAATTCATATTCATTTTATTTGTATGACATAAGGTGGATGTCGAGCACATAATCCAGCTATAAAATGTATTATTGACTCTGATCCACTTTGGACCTTTGTACTCTAGAGAGAGCTTTTTCCAAGAAGAAACAATTCAGAATTCTGGGATGATACTGACTTTAAGTGGTCTATACAGAGCTTCAGCATGCGAAACACAGATTAAAGAAATACAGATTTATTTGTCTTTTAATTTTCCTCACCTGTTTTGTATTATAATTTGCAGGGCGACTGCAGCAGACTGTCTGGACAGTTCATATTTTAAAGAGCAGCCTTATCGTAAGTGTTCAGCATCCTGGGGGACAGTTTCTAAAGAAAAAAAGCTGTAGCTTGAAAATTGGTCTAAACTTTAAGACCTAAAAGTTAGTCTATTTCAGTTCAAGATGAATCGATACCGATAAATCCATTGTAACCCACTGAAATAAAAAGGGTGTTGCTCTGACGCATTAACAGGAATAATATTTTATTTCTTTTGGATCTTATTGAGTTATCTTGGATCAAAATGGTCAAAAAATCTAGACCAGTTACCAAGCTAAATCCTCTGAAATTAATTTTTATGTACTTATTTTCAAGTTGACCTATCAAAATAGTCTAAAAATCTAAACCAGTTTTCCAGTTAAAGCCTCTGAAATTATTTTCAAGTAATTATTTTCAAGTTTACATATCAAAATAGTGTAAAAATCTAGACCAATTTCTAAACTAAGACCACTGATTCAGAAATTAATTGTCAAGAACTGATTGCCAAGTACTGAACAAGATAAAGAGTTTGGACATTGCCTACCCCCTCTCCCTCCAGCCCCACCACTTCCACCCCCAAACCTCACCAGCTGCCGTATGATAACTCTAGATCTGAAAAAGAGTAAAATGTTATCACTGAGCAGTGGAAGTCTTAGAAATAGAGTGCTTTTTGTTAAAATTAATTCTTGACTGAAATCATTCTGTTATTTCAACTATTAGAAAGCCAACCGTCACTAACCACATCTTTTCAACAGTGGATGAAGCTTATGAATGTTATGATAAGTTGTCATAAACTTAGTATTTATTTATTTATTTATTTATTTATTTTACAGCCTGCCAGGCAGAGATGATGCCTTCATTTCCACAGCATAGGAACAAGAGAAAGTCCACTGGTGAACCAGAACAAGAGAGGTGGATACCCATCACACCTAGAGCAATGTTACTCATTTTGCACCATGAAGCTGAACTTGTTGCCACACACAGTATACTGTCACAGATTACTTGTCACACCTAATACAATCTCTCTTGCCACTCTTCACCACAAGGCTACTTTTGCTGTCACACTTTAACACCACTATCACACTAAATGTAGTGGCCAAGATTATTGTCACACCAAACACAATTAACACAATTTAACACATTTTACACCATTACATCCAACACTTACACAAAGCATCCTGAACTTAATTTTTCAACTTGCTCACAATAAAAGCACATACTGTCAAGTGAATGAAAAAGTTGTACTGAGCATACTGCAGATTATTGCAAAGATTAATATTGTCACTTGTGTCCACTGCAACAATAATATTTGTTTTTTAATAGAGTGAATGTTTTTCAGGTCAAGGAATAAATCTTCAGGATCAGCTTTAGATTTTGGAGGAACATACAATGCTCAGGTTTGTTTGAAGTTGTGCCTTAAATATAAGATTATAATGTTATTATTCGTTTGTTACTAAAAGTTGAATGTTACAATAATAGGGAATAGAATGATGTTAAGAACTAAGAATGCTTTTATATATTTTCAAAAAAAGCTCAAAAAAATATTAATGGGCAGACTTTTTCCTATAATCTGTACAAAACCTAATAGTAGATAATTAAAATGACACACTAACAAATGGCAGCTCCTTTTTTACTTAACATTTCTTTAGGAAATGTTACTAAATCAATCTACATGCAAAAACAATTTATTTTCATAAAAAATTCTCTCTTATGCTTTTGAATTAATAATGTAAGCCACAGCTTTGATTTGATTTTTTCACAGAAAAAGAAAAAATCTTTGTGACTGCTTGGGTAGCAGTTTTGGAAGCACCCGTTGAAGATTCATTACGACGAAAGACATTTCCACACATTGCAAGATTTGAGGACTTCTGATCATTGAAGCAGTGGGTTTGGATTACCCTTGAAATTATTTTCATGAAGGCAAATGCACTTGTAAATATTTTATACATAATGTTAAAATGAAATAAAAAAATATATATATAAAAAGCATCTATTCCTTGCTTGTAAGATTCATTAACATATAAGGGTTGTTAGAGTATACGCACTGGTTATTGGCAAAGAATGCTGTAAGAACTGAGACAAAGAAAATTGGACATTTTACGGTACTTAGTGCATGATCAAAAACTTCTGTTGTGGGTCTGCATGTTTTATTTTCTCCACTTTGGAAGGAATGGGGACTTATTCGGTTTTTTATTTTTTTCTTTTTAATAAAAGGGTGCCTCACCAGTTCATGCAAGTTTTTGGTCACCTTTTTTTCTAGATGTTAGGTAATAATATCTTCATACCTGCATCTTGAACCCAATAACTCTTGTGGACTTATATACCAATTCCTAGAAAATAGGAAATGAATTATTAGTTGAGGAGACATTACTACGTGGTGTTAATTGAACACACTTATTAACATGGGTTATTTGCTTCTTGAATCCAATATCTTATCAAAATATTATATCCAGCAATTCATTGCACAATTCTAGTGGCCCTTAAATAATTTCCAGACAACAGGAAATTAATTACTTGTGTGGGAAAATACAGTAAATTGAAACTCATTTTTATTTAGCTTAACACCCATTAATCGCATTTGCTTTGCTTGTCTCTTTGTTCTAGATAAGGAACTTTTCATTTACCGCTCACTAAATGACCTAAACCAACTCTTTAGGCCTACTTAATAACGTCTTATAACTAATTTCTTCTGGTCACAGCGATGAGTTTGGTAAGTATACTCCAACTTATCCGATTTTAATATAGGGAAAACGTAAGTAAATGTAGTTAAGTTTGTAAACTAGGAAATACATCGTCATTTGCGAGAAACATGCAGTAATTAAAAGCGAACCTGCCTTTATTTAAAACAGCAATTACTCACCTCGTTAGTTTACAGCTAACGTTACTTGCATTTAGCACCTGTTGAATGGAAAATGTTTCATTTATGAAGTTCACGGATAAACTCGAAATTATTAAAACCGTTCTTAAAAACAGACGCCTAATTACTTTTTTTCATAAGTTAATAAACGCGCTACCTCAGTTCATCTGATTCCAACATTGGCAACATGCAATACTTATGTCTTCGAGTAGGTTAGCCAATATTGAGAGAGTGGGCAAATTATTATCTCTCTCACGATAAACTGCACTTTCATTTGCAAGAACAATCAGAACACTATTAGAAGAGTATCTTAGACGAAGAAGAAAGCAGGCACGTCCATAACTACGCCAAGCAATTGTGTATTATTGTTTCAAGTGAGGTTATGAATTCATCGACACTTGTTAATGTGTAAGGTATCACAAAAACTTATTTATTGTATTCGCACATTTTGATGACAGGAAAGACGGGTTTTCAGGGGAGAAAACAATTAATTTTTCACAGATCTCCTAATGATTTTAAGAGATATTTCTTGCCTGTGCTCATGAAGTGCTCTTCAGTAAAGAATATGCTAGAAAATATCAACAGTCAGCCATGTTGCCAAAATGCTTTCCCTGCTATGTTCTTTCCCAAAACTTTTTTAATGAAACGTTCTCCTTTTAGGCAGGAAAGACAAATGGATTTGGTTTGCTACATGTGAGGCATAGGGCATATTCAGAACCCAAAATGATTTCCAATTCTCCGAGTTATTAGGAGCAAACAACGCTTGAGAACTTTGCAAAACATGCTTTTGACATGATGTCAAATTTCAACTGTAGTTAACTGCGTTTTGTGGTGTTATGATTATGTAGGAATAAATCTAGTTGTTTGCCAATACATATATACTGGGTACACGGTGTAGTTGACTGAAACTCATGTTTTTCGCTGTACGGAGACGCGTGCTAAATTATTATACCACGGGTTAAGAAGTGTCCGTGTACGATGGAGCCTTTGCGTTACGAAAAATAGATAAAGCAAGAAGAAAAGTATGGTTGACCTTCTGCTGAACCTTGGCAAATCGAGGTGAAAACTATCCCTTAAATGCCTGCGTTGGCTCCTATCTTCATTTTCCTAGTAATTGGAACCTTAGTTATCTAATTCTGTGTACAGATAATGATGGTTGAACTATTTGTGAGATAACGGATAGTATATTACGTGAGACGCCTAGTCACGCTATGGTGAACTGCGAATTAAGCTGCAGAAGCTGCGATGGTTTTAAGGTCATTATGGTGCTTATTTATTTATTTTTCAATGATCATTTTAATTTTTATTTCATTGCAATATAAATTTGTCACAGAGGCGAAAAACAAACGTGCGTTTTACTGATGTCTTCGCCCACAGTGGACCAAATGTCATCGTTACTCGTCTTTTCTTTGAATATATATATATCACGGAGAATATAGTTGATACACTATGGAAAAGTGCTCTACCCATGGTGACGGACCATGGGGAGCTAGTGTAGAAAGACAAGAAAACGAACAAAGTTTATCTGTTCTCTCCATTTTAATTTACATAAGTCCCTACAGCTGTTTCGGCCCGGAGGCCTCGTCAGCTACATATATGTTACGATCAGTGGATCAACTCGTATCGTTACTTCAGACCGCGCGGCTGACTTTTGGTAATGACTTAAGTTCTGTTTGATTGTTCGTCGCGTTTTCTCATTTCTGAAAAACCAGGTTACTTAATGGGTGCTGTTTTGTTCGAAGAGGAAAGTACACATTTCCTCCACTGAAATCAGACAAATTGAGATAATAAAGAATTTATCTAATTAGATGTGCAGGCGCAATAGCTAGGTGTAAATAATCGAAGCGTTATATGACATCACTGCGTGTTAATAATACTAAATAACGCTGTGGGTTGTGGAAATGAAATCGCAAATAAAGGAAACGGGGGTTATTGAATTCCCGAGCAGGATGCAAGCTTACATGCTCTTTGCATTATAGAAGATTCATTTATAGTGGGTGACATGTGAAGCGATTTGTCGTATTCTGTCCATGTCACGTAGTGCACTGATATCAGCCACTCTACTTATGGGACCTCAGCTACTGGTGTGACAGAATTGGTAGTCTACTGGGAACCAGTCCGGTCCCCCTTACTTTGTACAGGTGACTTTCGTCCCATATACTAATCCCAGTACTCCGCCTTGCCATATGTAGTAATCGTATGGGACTCCGTACGTCCTTTCCTAGGACTACCATTCTTCTGCCGATTCCTTTAGCGCATGCCCTGAGGGCCATCCCGCGCAGATTGTCAACGCTCGATATCGATGACAGCTAGCCAAGCGTCGGTTAACTTGAAAAAGGCCTTGTGATAATAAGAATTAAATGTACAGGGTCCTTTTCAAATGTAAAGTACAGTGTAAATTTTAATTACGATCCCATCTACTGTATACCTTACGTCAATACAGAGTGGACTAGTATGGGGGATATTTTACTATGGTTTTAAGTGGCTTGTCGTGTTCTCCCAAGAGATTCACAAAATCTAAAGAGGTTTTAGAAAATTGGCTTTTAGTTGCTGAATTTGAGTTTTAAAACGGAAATAAACGTGTGTTCGCGTGTGGGACGTACGGTGTTAATTGTGTGCGTGGTGAATGAAGACGCCTGCACGAAGATTAACAATGAGGAAATAAGAAGACGAGAAGAGGAAGCGACGTCGATGACCTAAGCTGTATGAGTGCAATATATATATTACATTTTGCTGAAGTTGATGTCGTACTGTAAGTATAACTGGGTCGTGGACAAGTTCGTTTGCCCGTCTGTCAGAGTGGGAGAGAGCTCATATTCCAAATGTTATCGCAAACGTCTTGACGCATCTGTTCGTGAAATCATTAAGTTACACAAGGCGAAACTGAGCCAGCGAATCTCCACCCAGCGATCGATAAAGTCAGAGAGAGAGAGAGAGAGGATAGAGGAGAAAGAAGTAGGCAACTTTGGAAATTAGTTGTGAAGTACGCCAGTTGGCAAGACGCGTATTTGGTAAGTGAACATTTCACGAGTTTCGAAGTGCTGTCTATCCTTTCACACCGAGTAGGCGCAGGTTGAAGTCTCATTTCTACTATCATGTCGAATGTTCCCTTAAGAATCAAATCTCAGTTTGAATTTGCAATGTTTAGTTTGACCGCCAGACGAATGAATTGATCATTTAATGGTTTCGTAGTTTGATGCTATCCAGCTAACAAACTGAACACATGTTGTGAATGGCATTTGGGAATGCAACCTTAGTGGTGGTCTCGAAAGTCTGTTGGACCAAAACGTCCTCGTGCTTACTACTAGTGATCTATAGATTCATTTCATGTTTTATTTTCAAGTCTAATATGAAATTCACAGGCGACATATTAACTCACGAGACTATGTAACTGATCGCCTATACGTCCACCGAACGTGCGTTAAATCATTCTACAGCAAACCAAAATGCTCCTGGAAATAACAGCACTTTTCGTCTTATACACAACGTAGGCGCCCTGTCCAAAACCGCTGAAAAAAATAACTACGATCTCTGCACATGTTTTCGAGATCTCAACATCTAGTCTTCACAGTTTCGAGCAAAAATCACCAGCCTTTCTTTCCGTTTCGAATGTGACTAAAAAAACTTTGAATATATGGTCAAACAGCCCAACGGGTTTATGGATGGCAATTCTGTGAACGGTTTTAAATTTTAGATTGGGTTTACCTTTTCAATTAAGGGACAAGTGTTAAAATGCAATAAAATTGAAAATTTGCTGTTTGAAGATCTACTTCCATTAACTTGACCATATGACGATCGCGTTCCATTTCGTGTTACTCGGGTTGAAGACGTGCAGCAAATGTCACATTAACGTCATTGGAGTACTCGCAAGTCGTGACTGTTTTAGTTTGTGATCTAGAATACTTTGTACTTTTGTGTCTGTTGAGACTAGAACTTCCCGTTGACATTCGTTCATTCATTCTCTCTCGTTAGCCTGTCTGCTTTATGCATTTGAAGACCGAAATAGGCTAAAAGAACGCATGCCCACAGGGACTTGTGCGTTTGTATTTCAGGCTTAACATATATGTATAAACATAAAAGAATAATTAAAGAACGAAATCACCACGCACGATGAACATTTGGTTTCTTTTAACTTACTAAAAGAGACACATGCAGATTCCTATGGTTCGTGGTATAAAAGATCTCCATTCTATAACCGCGCACTGCCCTGTTGCTCTAGTGTGAAAAACTGGTATTAAGCTTCTACAGGCTGGTTCGAAATTTTCTGTACCTTCTAGTTATTGAAATTTAAAGCTTGGAGCGTTTCCCCCCACCCAGCATGTAATGCTGAGTCACGATTTTCAATATTATCAATTTATTAAATTTTAAAATGTCAACATGTAGTTGGTGATTAATTATGATCCAAATTAGATTTTAAATGTAAATGATAAGGGTTGCTAAATCATATTGATGAGTAAATTTTAAGCTATAATTTCCCTTACAGAGTACTAATCAGTTGGATTTTTTTGCCAGTTTTAAGACAAGAAAACGTGAGAGGTTTCCAAATAGTCACCGTCTCCAATAGCGTGCCGTTACATATCATGCTCATTATAAAGGCAGAAATGACTGCTCTTAGCAACCAGTGCAGTCGTGTTCCAACGAAACCATCCAAATTACACTATAATTACGTTACGAAATGCAATACGCAGCTTATCTTTCAACATTAAGCAGCTTGAGTGATACGTGTATCCCCGGTCAAATGATAGAACTAGTTGATTTTTTTCGTCTTTCTTCACCAATCTTCCATTACCGGAGCACAGAGTCGCATTTACTGCTGTTAAAGCTATTGAACTGAACCAGTACCTCTAACACCAGTCGAATTGTGGCTCCGTACTCCAGTAATGAGAGGGGCGAGAAAAGAAATACCTGTCGTGTCTAAAGAAGAAGGCCGATCTTCTGAACAACATGAAACTGCCTTACGCACCCTTAGAACTCCTCTTTGCAGTCTTTTATTCATTCAGTCATTTGCAATTGTCAAATATCCCTTCATGGAAAATGTGTATAACAAAGGAACGACACATGCACATAAGTCATTTGGCAGCAAAAGAACAAAATAGTCAGGTATTACTTTACCGAAATATGTACAGAGGCCTACTGAACTCAAGTATTCAAATGAATTTTAACTGCCCCTCGTTTTCCTGCTTGTAGTTGTAGGATATTTGGACAACACAGGAACAGCATATGAACAACATAGGACTAGTTACAAGAATAATAGGGCTGCAAAAAGATAAAGCTTTGCAACAAACCCAAATTATAATATCAAAATCTTAATCGAAAAAAATGTGGTTATTAGAATATTGAAATCTTGAACGAGAAAAGAGTTCCGTTCACTGGTTGTTTTTGCACGGTGTCACATATTCTTACGTTTGATACCTATGATTGGCAATTTCTAAATAAATGTACAATTTCCAAAAGTGCTTTGACTTGTTAGGCCTATTAATTACACGGGCTTCAAGCAAAAATATGCATCAGTCGTAAGCTTATTAATCTTTGTTCACAATTTCATTTAATTTCTTTTTCAAATCGAGTTCATGAATTTTTGAAAAGAAAAGATGGAAAAAGTCGCATATCAGGGTTCGAAAGTGAACGGAGTTATCGTAGTCGTTTTATTCCATGGCCTTGTTGAATGTTCGGGAAAGATACATCTTCTTTGTGTATCTCTGAATTCTCAAAGCAATCCCTTTGTTATCTACAGCATTTTTCGTCAAAATACTCGTGCTTTACTGCGCAGGTCAGCAACATCGGCGCCTGTTTGAGACGAAATTGATGCCCACCCGGGATGTTTATCTAGGGTGTACAGTACATGGTATGTGTCCTACTGGTAAAAGGGCTACGAATACGATTGGTGGCTTCATGTGTTGCGTCACTACCTTTTGTGTGTTGCGTCACAATATTTTGTGTGTTGCGTCACAAAATTCTGTGTGTTGTGTCACGATATTATGTGCAGTGGCTAAACACGGTTTGCTGCTGCCAAAAACGTGAGCACAACCTATGATACTTTTTTTAGTTTCAAACTGAACGACGACAATATCAGAACTCTATCTATTTTAATAACAGGAAATATGTTCACGTATAAATAGGCAAAATTAATATCTTAATTTGGTCTGCAAACATAAAAATTTGACCTTAGCCCGGTCACTCGGGCATTGACTCCGAATTTTAGCAATATCCACGGAGAAATCTAATCGCAACGCTGTGCTAAAACTCCATTTAGATCCCGACGATTACGTTTAACAATAAATGATGAACAACTCCTCGTAATCGTTAACGTAATCGTGACGCTGTGAAAGGTTGCTATTATAGTTTCGTGTATCTTCGCCCGTCATCATTATCTATGACCGATTATAACTTATCAGTATATTTGGCTCATCAACCGCTCATATCGATTTATTAGGCCTAAAGGCGTACTGTACAGAATGGGAAGGAAAAAAAACGCACGTGCTTCTTATTGACAGACGACAAATTGTGAGCAATGTCAAAGCTGGTCTTGTGTCGGTTCAGCCGTGTATATGCCTATTCACAGTGTGTCCTCAGTATGTAGTCAGACAGGAAAGCATTTGATTGCAGACCGCCAAAAATTCATTGCTTGACTGCACTCCTTAATATACAGTAATTACCAGTCCTATTTCGCTCTGTAGACTACTTAGACCGAGCCAGAAAATAAAAGTCTAAGACCCCATTCCCAGAGATTAGATCGATCCAACTAGATCGACCTAACTCCCTGGGGGTTCGCGCTAAATATCTGTGAGCCGAGCGGGCAGGAAAGTTAATTACCCCCTTACAGCTTGTAGAAGGCAGGACGGACATTTAAGCCTGATTATCTGACAGTAATCTAGTGAGACTCCCCACGGGAATAGATCGATCTAAAATCTATGGGAATGCGCCCTTAGACCCCATCTAGATTACTGTCAGCTTAGCCGGCTTAAGCGTCTGTCCCGCCTACTAAAAGCTGTAAGGGGTAACTAACTGTCGTGCGCGCTCGGCTGACTGCGATTTAGCGTGAACCCCCAGGGAGTTAGGTCGATCCGGATGGATCGATCTAAATCTCTGGGAATGCACTCTAAAGAACGCACGAGTCTAACAAACGGACCTGTTAAGATCAACTATGATTGGTAGGCCTACATGTAAAAAGTGCCCGAGTTATCGGCTTGTGTGGCTTCTCCAGGGACTAAAAATAATTTAAAAAAAAAACGATTAAAAATAATAAAAACACAGTTATTAAGAGCTTAACGTAATGCTTAAACCTTAGAAGCAGCTTTGAGACATCTTGACGTAATGTGTGATCCGTGGGGACAAAAAAGGAACTCAAGAATCAACTGAATGGTAGGTTGCTAATACCCCCTTTACACTGGACGGCGTCCTTTCTGCGTCCTTTCTGTGACCATGAAATTTGGCATCGCTGTGGTCTTAAAAAGGAGGCACGAGCATTAATTTTGTATCAGAATGAATGCTCAATGATCGGCCAGTTGTCGACATGTATAATATTATAATTTTTTAACTCTCAAATGGGACCGGACTGCTGGACGCAGAAAGGACGCCGTCCAGTGTAAAGGGGCCCTAAGGAAGCAAAGATAAAAGAGACTGTTTCCATGAAGAAAGAAAGAGAGAGAGAGAAATAGAGAAAGCGGGACACGAATGCCATCGGGCTGAATTATAATAAAAAATAGTAATTTTAAGGCCTCCCTCCTTAGAGATTATTACTTAAATTCGAAAACATACCAATAAAAATGGCCAATTATATGTATGCCAAGGTAATGATTGATAGCCGTGCGTACAAAATAGCATTTATATAATTACTAAGTTCGACATGTTGTATGAAGCAATTTTTATACAAAAGGATTTTTTTTTAACAATGTACAATGGGTTTTGCAATTAATAATCATTCATCGTGCATAGTGATGAAAATGGAGGCACCTGTCATTTGTCATGTTGACAACATTTAAACTGCCATAGATGCACTATGTATAAAACATTCGGTATCACGCATAGAGTCTTAAAATAGCAAGGGACAACAATTAATTCCGTTTGTCTAAACGAAATTCAAACGGTAAGTATTGGAAATGCAATCAAAAACGGTTAAATAATATAATGGAGTATTTCAAGCCTTTGACCGTCTAACTCTGTTTTTTTAAACGGCGTAGTAAATCTGACCCGCATTCAGAATAAAGAATTAGAATAATACAATGTATGTGACAGAATGGATTGTTATTAAAATCAAAACAGAACTTCTCAGAACCGGGAGAAAATCTTTGTAATTGCTGCACCATAGTTGGCGTGAAGTAAGCACCGCTGTGGTTAAATTCCGTTGTGCATTCATAACGTAATAAACATTACACTCGTTTCATGGTATAAACATCGATCCAAGAAATCCTACGACTTGTACCATCATTCCCTAGGCTGATTAAATACAATAAATCCATTATTCAACTTGCTGTTTATGGAAAATGCTGAACACATCCCATTAATGCTGCTCCCCACACGCTTAGGGCGCCTCACCTCATTCGATGCAACAGAGATCAAATCAGATTTCCCAGGCTTACTGAAGCCTTTACAACAAGGCAGATTATGAGAAAGTATCAAACTATGAAATACCAGGTTACTGATATGTTTTTGAACCATATCTTTCGCTTATAATTTAGTAGGGCTGTCACGCATGCCAGTAGACCAAGGTGCGGGTGTTTGGTCCTTATGGTACTGGAAAATGGAGATAAAAGCAAATTTTCATATCTTTCCAATTCTATCCGTTTGAATGAATGTTATTCACAGCACTGTGAGATTTTATACCTATAAAAAAGAAAAAGCAAAAATCATAAGCAATGACTTCAATGCTTGAGTCGAAAGAGCGTAGGCCTAGATGTTATACACAGGGGCATAAGCCAAGGGTATTTTATATCTAATTCACGAACACCGAGTTACCGCAATAAGGTAAACGACTTGTAGGCCTATGAATACAATAACGCCCCCCCCCTCTCTCTCTAAAATCGTTGACCAAGTGTGTAACACGTATTAGTGGAGCTAATCGAGTGAAATATTAAAAAATTCAACACCGAATTTAAGCTTTATCAACTTCGTAAACATTTCATGCTCAGGGTTGTATTTCATGTTAAAAGAACCAATTGGCTTACATACTGGATACTGTAGCCTATTTGTGACACACGGACACCATCCCTTTGGAACATTACCTCTTCGTAATGAACTGGGAGGTCATTCTGCATCCGCTCTGTACTGTCGACCGTCATGGTAGACCAAAGGCGAATTATCAATTTACTAAGCTTATTTCTCTTTTGTTTTTGTATGTTAAAAGTGTAATTGCTCTTGTGTCATTTCTCTGACATTATGTGCCTTTATTTATTTATTTATCTATTTATTTATTTATTTATTTATTTGCCTCAAAGACTAGGCTTTCAACATTACTCGCCATGTCTTGGATGTTCCTCTGGCTATCGTAACTCTCTTTGGCATCTCGTATGTTCTAAAAAGCCGGTGTGTTATCTGATATTGACTCCAACAAGTTGCTGACACCAGCATTTTTTGTGTACTGATACTAATTTCCGCTTCAATAAATGATAGAAATCAATTTGTTCCTTACTTACTGGTATTAATGTTAAAATGGGACATTCAGTGCTTGGAACTAGACACACGTTACCAGATATACATGTATATACCTACTAAATTCTTCCTGTCACCTATTCTTAACTTCTGGTAAAGTTCTTACACCCCATTTCCATAGATTTTTAGATCGATCTATCCCTGTGGGGAGTCTCACTAGATTACTGTCAGCTTGGCCGGCTTAAGCGTCTGTCCCGCCTACTAAAAGCTGTAAGGGGGTAATTAACTATGGTGTCCGCTCGGCTGACTGCAATTTAGCCTGAACCTCCAGGGAGTTAGGTCGATCTAAAACTTAATCTTTAGATCGATCTAAATCTCTGGGAAAGCATCCATAGTTGACTTTTAACTTTGATGTCACTTCTGTAATCGTAATAACAGAAATTTATCTATAGACGAGGTGTAAATTCGATCTTAATCTACAAAATTAACCCCCTGTGTGAAAGGGAAGTGCACGTTACACAACGCCCCATGATGGTTTTGTCAAACGTAAACTCAATTAAGTTCCACCATATCCAGACTGCTTGACGCACAGACGAAAACCGGACGAAGGAAACCGAGAACAACCCTCTTGGAGGTTGGGTAACTATGTATGTCAAAATGAACACGCGTAGCGATTCTGAGGCTGACCAATGCGCGTTGATATCTTAGCTTACAGAGTGGATGACTTCATTAAGCATCTCTAACGCTGATGGGTATAATCAGACTGACAATCGCAATATCGAAATATTGCGAAGACTTAACTGATGCGGAGAAGAACGGAATACCAGTTGTCAGATTGATGCAATAAATTAACGCTTCACTATAATCAAGCACGAGGCTCTACAATACATAAAGCGTTTGCCTAGTACGTATACCTGCTTTGAGATTGAGGTGCTTTGAGCTCTTAACATGCAGTAGTATACAGTGGGTTTTCCAACTCGACTGGTATTGTGACGTTTACGTGGGGCCGCAGGATCTGTCTGCTCTTCAGTATACACGCAGATACGGCATAGTTGTAACAGTTGAAACCAGCGCTGCGTGGCATTATACGGACGGTTCCAACAAGATTTTATGTGAGTAGTTAGTTGCCAGTTGCATATATTTTGTTGATATAACAAACTCTGCCTTTCAAAGAATATTATTCAGAAAAATTGGTTTTAGTTTTAATACATAGATTGTTGAGCCTGAATGTGAATAACTAACTGCGATATATTTGCATAATTGGTTGGTTAAGTAGAAGTGATTATCAAAATGATTGGACACATCATTTACGACGTCAAGATCTTATCACAAAGTCGCTCATGGCAAAAACTGCTATTCATTTTAAGCGACTTATGTCGTATTTCACAAAGAAACTAAATGGTAATAGTCGGGATGTAGAGTGTCGGTTTCTTTTTGAAACCATTGGTCAGTTTTAAAAGTAATTATCAACGTTCATAGTACTGTCATCAGTGATTAGGAAAGTTACATTTTAATATAAAAAACCCACTGATGTATATATATAAGTCTCCTCAGTTTTCCAATGACACTCATGCTATTTCTAGAGGCGTTTTCAGATATATAATTGGACTTTTCTCTTCATATATGACCTAAGCATACAACAATACCTGAATCGTGTTATCCAATTGTAAAACAAGTTCAATTATGTTGGTATATATCTATACAAACTTTTCTATATCTTGAACGAAACTTCGCAAAGCATTATTATTATATTTTTAAAGCATTTAATACACAAACAAAAGGTTCTTAAAGAGAAAACAATTCTTCGTATGAGATCCACATTTTGCAATAAATACATTGTAAACAACTGACAGAAATATAATAAGTTCTATTTTGCCACCAAAACGACGGTTATTGCAATTGTTTTGGAATCTTTGCTTGCCATCGGACCACGTGACCTTCGAAGATGCCAACCCTCAGTAATAATGTCCTAAGAGATTATTACAAAAACCAAACTTTTTAGAAAAAAATCAGGGACTAACTTTGAATGCCGAAACCGATTCATTAATCATTAGTAAGTATGGGAAAACTGCCGTTTATCCCAGGAAAATCCTTTTTTTTTTTTTGGCAAAGTGAATGAACAGCTGTTATCCCTTTAAATTGCTTCAAAGCGGTGTCATTTTTGTTTGAGTTATGTAAACTTGCCCCGAATAAAAATCATTATTATGTTTTATTCAATTACAAACGCGGATTGTGTTTCTTACTTATTTTGCTTAATATCCCTGGAGACGGAGCGTATTAGGCACAAGGGTTGGTGTGGTTTGCACTTTTTATCAGATCATGTAAGGTCAAAGTGCCACACCTGAAAATCGTTTGCGATGTTTTGCTAGGGTCAATTCATACATGCATGGCGACCGAGAGGCGCATAGAAATGTTGTTTGCAGCATTCTTGTTATACGTTTAGGTAACAGCGTTCCACGAGAGTGCTAGAAGAACAAACTCTTGCTTCTTGGTCGCCAGGCATGTAAGATAAAAAAAGTGAACAGCTTTTTGTGGTACTTAATTTTCACTGTTACTGCGTGTATGTACATATGCGTACATGATATCATGCTGCTTTTCAATGAATGTGTATTATTGTTTACATAAGTAATCACATAAAACCGCACATAATGCTCTAAAAGCATCGAAATCCAAGAGATAATCGTTTAAAGCATATATCTTACACCAGCAGCATAATTTAAGAAACCGCCATGGCAAGCGAAATAGAATATCGAAGATTTTACTTTAAAAATCGCTGCAAAATCCAAAAAAATATACTTGGGAAAATATAAAACATTCCAACATCCCCTTCATCCTTCGATTTGAATCAGGAATCGATATTTGAAATGCCTAACTTTTATCTTGTTCAATATAAGACAATTATTTGCTAGTTGTTCGTTTCTTAGTATTGCAGTACTAGATTTTGCCGGCCGTCAATTCTGTCGTCTTCTGGCGCACTCGCAGGCCTGAACCTGTTTTGGTTTTGTTACCGGGCGCACATGAGAAGGATGCAATGATCTGTTCCACAAAACGGCTTAGTCGAAAGACTATCGGCGTTTTAGCGAAGACCGGTGCGCTTTTTTGTCGACTGAGTTTCAACTCACAAGAGAGAGAAAAAAGTACTTTCATTTTTTAGACCTTTTGACTATTAACCCCCTTAGAGCTAATTTGGAATGTTATGACGGTAGTTTGTCCTGTTTGTGGTGACAACAGCCATTTAGGTACGTCACCTTCAGTGGCACGAAGTGTGGGTCAATACATCTTTATCGCTCTTGGTCAATATATCGACATAACTTAGGCGGCTAAACGATGCCAAGGGTTCAAAATGCCAGACTTTTTCTCTTAGAAACAAGCCAATAGAGTTTAATGGCACGTATAACCGAAATTTACAGTAGTATCCGTTGCGGCATAGCTGCTGCATGTATGTTATTCCCTGTGCATCACTGACATTTACATAGGATAGATACCTTAACCAGGTATTGCATTCCATTAAAAGTTCTAAAATGTGTTAGAACAGGTGGAAGCTTTCACAGGTAAAAAATAAAACCATTTAAAAGGTTTTCATGCTGTTACAACACGGGTAAAGCCAGGTTAGTGATAAAAGTACCGATAGTCGACACGCTTTCTTGATTTTGCAACGTCTGGGCAGACGTTACGCTCTTGATTCCCTCCGTTAAAGATGGAAAATGCAATAAAACTTGTCATGTCCTTGAAGCTGCACGTGTTTGAACAGTTCTACGATGATAGATATATCTGTTGGTACAGTGGTTCTATTATGTTGTAAAAAAAAAGAATGACTGACAATTACACATGATGTATAGGTCTTGTTTTTCAATCTGTTCCATACCATTTAAACCCGAATAGCTGCATTAGCAAGAGCGAACGCCACGAAAAATTGTTGTCAGAGGTACTGTTGATGTGCCTTGCAATCTCGCAATAATGATAACCAGGCACAGCTTTGGGAAATTACCTCTGAGATACGTTGGTAAAAGATTACAGAAAGGATTGGTGGTGCATGCGTCTTTTAATTATGTGTATATAATGGTCAATTATTTTTGAAGCTTACGAACCTTGAGATATAAACTATGAGGTACATAGGCAAACAACTGAAGAGATGAAATAATGTTACACTTAGCCTTTTGATAACTTTTTAGCACGGTCAATATACCGAGGGTCGGTACATGTTCGGATACATGAATTGTAACTCTCAACTCTACAACTCTCAACTCTACAATAGACACGGAATGGCGGTAAAATTACAGACTTTTCCTCTTATCAACTTTCACCTAAACTCATTAGTGACAAGATTCTCGGAAAATAAAACCATACTGCTGATTATCTCGTAGTTGTGCAGTGCTCACGTATAATGTGGTCTACACGCGCTACTTGTTTTTGCATTAATTATATTTGTCATTGGCGAATCCAGGGTCTTGCTTGGGGGGGGAGGGCAAAGAAAAACATTTTTGTAGGGCCCAGATGCAGACAAATTTCTTGATTTTGTCTCTTTTGCTCGTCACATCTAAAATATATAGGGGGAGGAGAAGGCGGAGAAGGGAATAACCCCGACGCTTGGAGAAGGAGGGGGGGGGGGGAGGGCACGCGCCTGCAGTGCCTCCTGGATCCGCCATTGTTTATGTCATATATTGGGGGTAATTTGAATTGATCACCAGTTACTGATGATGTTCAGACATGCGTCACATCAATCAGACTGTTATGCTGTGTCATATGTAACCATGGTATACTAAATGGATTAATGGGAGGATGGGGATGATTTGAAAGATTAGGCCTACACTACCTGTGTTGTCTTTCTTTCTTTCTGTTTTTCCTTTTGTCGCTTGTTCATTCGTTCCATTTTTCAATCTCTTTATTTGGTCGTCCGCCTGGTCCTTTATTTTTTTTTTAAACTCAAGACTCTAGTCCTTCCCTTTTTTTATTCTTTAGCTTAAAAAGCTGTAACTTAAAATGTTTTTTCATATAGAGGTTAAGATGATTAAGTCAGTATTTCCCCTGCTTGTTCTGTATCTCTCTCTTTCTTTACATCTCGCTTGAACATGATGCTCTGATATAGTAATAATTATGTGTCAAAATTTCAAATTTAAATTTGGATATCTCTTCTAATAATTATAAATATTATCATATTATAATAATTATTAGTTTACGTAAACACGGAATAACCCGAGGCCTAGCTTGTCGTCTGTGTGGTCGGTAAGTGCTTCCCTTTGATTGCACGGCTGCACTTTTTTTTGTATTTACCTTTAAAGGGATGAAAGAGTCGAGGACACACTTAATATAGCCAATCTCCGTACTAACACTGACTTCGCTGAGGCTAAATTCGGGTTTTTTTCTGTAGGCAAAAATAAAATAGCAAAATACTATCAACTTTCCAAACATGTGGCCATACATGTACATGCCAAACATCGTATGCTTCACTGCCACTTTTAAATATTGAACATGAAAGACGCCCGATTCCTTTTCGCACAAACTAGTTATTAAGTGATATTTAAGATGTTTTAAGAAAATTTTTAAGTTTTTAGTCATGCACCAAAGTTGTCTACCGCGGATGTCTTACCTAGCACAAATCTGCGTCACAATTCTTCTTTTAAAACTGATCGGGTTAAAATATTATCTAAACAGTTTTTAATGATTCATGAATTTACACAAACAGGTAAATTATATGAGAGGATGTAGAAAATATCTACTTCTCAGCCAGCTAAGGCTCGCTGGATATAACTTTCGGTGAAAACGTTTGTCATTACGTAGTACCATTTATCTCATTAAGAGCTTTGGAAATATACACAGTAATTATGCAATGCCACACGGTGCCAATTTCAATTTGAATCAGAATCAGCTCAATCTCCACGGCAGCGCAAATAGACCAGCCTTGTGCCTCAGAGATTCACGGCCAATACTTAGACCAACATTTAGTCCAAATACACCTTTGACTGTGCTTTAATTTAAGAAACTGAAGTGGGTCATAAATTTGACGTCACACTTTCAAATACCACGTGACTGACTTTGACGGTAAAGCGCATACCAGAAAGTTAATTATATATGAAACATGCCGTATATAGTATTTGCTGTGTGGCTGTGAAAGTAAGTCTCGGAATAATTAATGTCACCGTGTAAGAGAAGAACCTGAAGATTGGGTAAAGTATATCCCCTTTACAATATTTTTATTTTTATAATAAGTTTTATTTTGTGTAATTTTCTAAAACCAAAATTGAATTTTTCTTGACGTAGTGCCCGTACTGTTTGTGTGTGTGTATTACTGGTGGAATTATAAGGCCAAACATGGTACACATATAAGATTTTTTGTATCTTTTAAGGTGACGGTCGTGCCAACGATAGATCTCTCTCTCTCTCTCTCTCTCTTACACACACACACACACACACACACACACACACACACACACTGTGTTAATATTTGCCGGACTACCGACCAAAGAGGTCATGATATAATGACTTCTGTATGACTGAAGCCCAATATAGACAATGTAATTATTATCATCCCCACTCTCACTCTCTATATAATTATAAAGCAAATGTATATCATCTCGCTTTCGCGTGCCCATTTGTCAGGGTATTTGTCATCATTGGTACAGTTATTGTGACAAGAGGTCGACCCATCCACTGCAGTGTTAAATAGTGTAGATGCCTTAACATATGGACTTTGTCCATGAATTCCTGGGCATTGTTAACCAATGTAGTTTACCTTTAACGATGGGGAATGATGCTGATGCGTACACACATGTTACGCCAAGTTTACAGCTGCTACAAAGTGAAAAGGGGTATATATATTGTAGCTAACAACGTCAATGTAAGGACGCAGGTAGGACGTATAAAACATGCACGCTCGGGCGCGCGAGGGTGGGAGCGCGTGTGTGTGTGTCTTTGTATATGTTCAATACTTAATTGATTTATACATGTGTATAACATAAGTTTGTACATAAGTTAACGGATAATAATATACATGCATGAAATATATGTCTTAGAAATGGACAGTAATACACACTGTAGCTGTCGTAGATCGGGGTTGTTGCTGCAAAATTCATACTGTGATAAGTTCAATTAAAAAAGATACGATAGTCAGAAGTTAGTAAGTCCCAATACCAAGTTATACGTGTACTCGTGTATGTTAACTTAATAGTCAGATGACAGTGACAAGTATTATGATCGCTTCCAGCCAAATGTCCCATATCATCTTAACTGACACAAAGAGCGGTTTTTATTTATGGGTAAATATGCATTGCTACATCTATCTATCTATCTATCTATCTATTTTTATATTTTTGGGTTTTAAATGCCCATTGTACCGTTGCTATTAATATCCACAACAAAGTAGAAACTCATATTTAAAAAAACAAGACGTGTTCGAGGTTGGTGATAAAAAGAGTTGGATTTTCCAGAAAAATTAGACGTTTGATAATATAAATCTAACGCTCCCAATGTGTCTATAATGGTAAAATGAATGAAAATGCTGGACGCAGTGAGGGACACGTACTATCAGGATGTGATTTTAAAACTATTTCCGTCCACATATTTAACACCCTGATAATCGAAGCACTGGCGGTGAAACTGATAACCAAACAGCAAGGTTCTTTTTTTTTTTTTTTCAGGAAGGGGGTGGTGTTTTACACGTATCGCGTAATGAGCAGTTTTATAATTACAAATCCTTTTTTACTACTTTGAAGAACTTACCAATACTAAAAAGCAAGTATAGCCTAGATGCTTCACTATTACATGTATCTCTGTCCTCAAAAAAGTGACAAGTTCAGCGATAAGATCCAATTACTATAATTTCATGAGAAGTATGTTTACAAACAAGAAGCAACATGCTTAGAGTGCTGCAATGTACATTCTCTGCGGTTCTGGTGCCAGAAAATACTTCTTGTCCGAACTATTAGTCTTAACTTATAGACAAAAATAGCAGTCTACTTTGACCCAAGTACAATTAGTAGTAGTCCCATAAAACATTGCACCTATTTTATTTAAAAAAACAAAAATGCATGGTCTACGTTTTAAACAAATACGAACTTTTTAATTAAACTTTTAATTAAATTCAGATAACTACAAATTTATCCTGACCAAATATAAGCTGTAAAAGTTAATACCAATTTTCGGTTATATTCTGAACTGTGTTCAAAATATGACAAAAGTTGGCTCGATACCGGTCCTTAGAGGATCTTGTCCCAACGCACCTTACGATGGCCCTTACAAGTGTAAGATTAATTGGAAGGTTATCTGGGTGACTGGGGCGGAAATACTGAAAATTGTTAGAAAATAAACAAGGTTAATGCCGACAGCCCTGATGGCTCACTTTAACAATTTTGAGATAGATCCATTGCCTTGAGATGGGCTGATCGATCATTGAAAACAGATCTGACAGTCTCTCTCTCTCTCTCTCTCTCTCTCTCTTACGAAAAAAAAAAATCTATAAAATTTCTTACTCACGAATTCACTACTCGGACCGTCTCTGCACTTGGATGCGATATTTTGTGTCATTTTTACTTAAGTAATTTAGTTCCAAATATTTCCTGGGTCATTTAAGGTCATTTTGACCGCTATTTTTCCCTGACGTAAATTTCGATATCACGGACTTTTATTTGAGTTTTTTTTTTTTTTTTTTTTTTCATTTTGAAAAGCTAAATAAGAAAAGACGAGTAGCTTTGATTTATTTTCGGACATTTTCATATTCGCACAGTATGCCTTTAAATTCAACGCGGGTCATGAAGCGATTAGGTCGAGAATTACCCATGAAATTACATGTACATGTGTAAACACAACGGCATGGCACTGCTTTCGAAAGACGTACCGGTTGAGAGGGCCATTCGAATTAAAGGTTACGCCACCAGACAGAGAGAAAACAGCTGCCAATTTATAGACGTAATGCCTTGCTGGTGATTATTCAAGACAGCCATGCGTAAAATAATATTCTAAGTGATGCGATTTATTCTTCGATGCTTCCGACACGGATTCAGTCGACTGCAAGCACATTTTTCGGTACGCTCTTTGAATGGAAAACATTTACTGAGCAAGGAGACAAGACTTCAGACGTATTATGTTAAACGATGTCAGTATTGTAACAGGTGTAAAAAAACAGGTTTTGTGATTTTGGTATATTTTAACATCAAAGTACAAGTGCATGTATTTGTCATACATGTATTCAGGTTGTTGATACTGGATGATAAATAAATGAAATATTTAATAAATAAATAAATAAATAAAGATAAAGATATTTGCGAAATGTCCGAACGGTATGTTGTATAATGATTGGTCTGTTTCAGCGAAAAGACGCATTTTCCCGATACAGTAAATCGATGCTAATGTAGCGCATTTTCTGTGAAAGCACGAGCATTTTTTGTTCTGCACATTTGATGGAGACTAGTTTGTATTGACAGCTATCTGAACACTGCCTGACAAAGAACAGTAGGATTTTAAGTTAGCCTGTTACGTGCATCCATTATGGGCACCACAAATAATTCAAAACAACGAATGTCTGTCGTCTGCTGTGACAATGACTTTGAAATGATTGATCATTTCCTCCGTTCCTGTTTCAGAGTTCCTCGATTTAATTAGAAAATCGTTTCGTGACGACACGAATGAATTTGTAAAGTCGAAGTGTGGTTAAGAGGGTATTTGTACTGTTGGATAACCTTTCCATGAAGATGAGTAGGTGTGTTTTCTTGCAAATTTGTTCACTAGATACACATTGCAGAAGGCTGTGTAATCTCTAGGTAATTGCTTGTATCGGTTAAGCGTTTTTAATCTTTAAATCAGTTGAGTTGAAATTGATCTTCCAAAGGTCAGTTAACGAACGTTGCACAGCGTCACCTTTGCAGACGAGACAGGCGGATTTCAGCTATCGCTTCCTTACAATTGGCACTGCAAATGCAAACTGCTTTTTGGGTTGCGGAGATAATTTAGGTAAATTTCAAGAAGGAGATATTGTAAATATGTTTTAAGAGGAGATTGATTCGTCTCAAACACTTTCTAGACAGTCCTAAATATGTGGTGCACACATTTAGAAGTGGCATTTTGATGTTAGGCATGAAGTTTTCTTTCGGGTATTTCATAGCGTTTTTCATTTTTTATTTCATTACATTTCATTTGATTTCATTTAAACAATTTTATTCATTAACTAATTTTTCATTTTGAATCATTTGTAACCTTTTTTAAGAGAGAGAGAGAAACTTTTGCCGACTATGACTGATAACCGATAGATGGCGCAGCGATACCCAAGACTTTGCAAGGCCTGTTGAGGTCACTGGTTTACAGGAAATACGAAGTTCGCATCAATCAATTTTTATCTTTCAGATTAAATGAAGGCGAAGCACTAACCGGGTGAGGACCAGATGCATTCAAAGAGGGCAACCCTTAGAAGGAAATTCTACGACCTTAATACACAGGTTATTTATCCAAGTTATACAAAAAGTCTTTTTAAAGCAGAATTGCTAGATTGAATCCAGCCAGGGAACCGCAGGCTTTTGTTCTCATTCCAAGGGAAATCGTAAGATAGAAGTTGGCAGTTACAGGAACTTTGGAACTCTAAGTGGAAGAAACTACAAAAAAATAGGAGGAAAAAAAACAAGAATAAGTACGCAAAAAAGTTTTATAGATCACATAGTCCAGTAGAACCTTAATTGCTCGCAACTAGCCATTTTAAGTATCATTTATTGTTAAACCGTTCTTTATCTGCAGGGTTTGGATTCATTAGGCTACACACGGACGGGAAACAGTTTACGCTCTGAATGAACTAATCTTCGGTGTATGGATTTGAATTCCACATCACTTATTCGAGCCATGGACTCCATCGCTCTGTTATAACAAGTAAGGACAAGAACGACGACTCGAGGCATTGAAAATGAAGAGCTACGGGGTCTCCTGAAAACATTGCCATTTATGTGCGATTCAGTTGTAACAAAAACCTGTACAGTTGTAAGTAGAAATCACTGCACAATAGCACGAAAACTGAACTGAAAAGTAACATATCGCATGTTTGCAAAAGTGTTCTAAAGAAATACGCAAACGAAACAAAAATTTCCGCAAACTTTACATTCGTTTCTTTTGGGAAAAGAGTATTCGATACTGGAGCAGTTAGCCAGAGAACTGCCACTAAAACATTGCACCGAAAATAACGTTTGTTAAAAGTGGAACACAATCCGCTATTAACGTCAGAGATTATTTTCAGTAAATCGCAAAGTGTGCGAAAAGACGCGAGCGTCAGGAACGTGTGTAAAAGACACCAGAAAGAAACCAAACTCTTTTAACTCAAACAGTTAACCCTAGGACCTATAACGCTAACGCAAATTAAGGTAAGGGGCTATAAAACCAGAAATCTGCCAAGGCATTCGCTACCATGGAGAACCTCACTAATAACAGCAATGTCATTGACTGCCCTCGCGCATATACAGCAGACGACACCAAAGCGGTCGTGCCTGTTATTCTGGTCTGTATTTGTTTCGTTGGAGTCGTTGGTAACATGGGCGTTATCTACGTCGTCTACAAATTTCGCCAGATGAATCCACTGTTCCTGAATTTAGCTGTGGCAGACCTTCTGTTCAGTCTCTTCGCATTGCCGATTTACTCCGCTTTCTACGCAACGAAGCATACAATTCTCATAGGAGACTTCACGTGTAAGATTCTCTACTATTTGACATACGTCACCATGGGCGTCAGCATCTATTCTCTAGTGGCTATTTGTCTGCTCAGATATTTCGGGATTAAATACCCGATCCACATAAGAACCATGCTGGGGCGTGGTACATCGTACAAAGCGGCAGGGGTCACATGGTTGGTCATGTTACTTCTGAACATCCCGATTTTGATTCTGATGACAGAGCAAGGTGGCAGGACCTGTGCACTTCGTTCTGGAGAGATTTACTTATACTATATCTACGTGGTAGTGGTGAGTGGTGTCGACTTTATAGTGCCGGCTATTATCATTGCCATTTTATCAACGTTTATTATCATACATGTGTTGCACATACAAAAGGAGCAGCGACACCTATCGGAGTTTGAAAAAGATGGATTTCACAGGGCGTCCAAACGTGCCACAAAGAGGCTAATGCTGTTGGTGATTCTCGTTTTCAGCCTTTTTATCGTCTGTTGGGCCCCAATGCATGTGCTATTTTTGCGTTTGGTTTTAAACATGGGCGTAGCAGACGACCGCCCTTGTATTTGGAAACAAGTTACCGATTACGCATTTTTGATTGCTCAGATGCTCGCGTTCTGTAACTCCAGTCTCAATCCTATACTCTACAACTTTGTGTCGAAGAAATTTCGAATGACATTTTCGAGGGCCCTGTGTCCACTTTACTATAAGGAGAAAAACGAGGAGAATACCACTGATATTTCACGAAGGATGACCATCTCGTATCGCACAGACGCCGATATTGATGCCTCAGAGAGTGCCTACCAACTGGCGCCCCTGAGACCGCTTAACTCATTAATAAAAAAGAACTGATACCAAGAAGATACATATTTTAAGTAAATTAAGTATTTTAAGTAGATAATTTAATAATACTTTATGATAAGTTGCCCGAACATTTAAAATGTTGCAAATGTAACTCGGTTACCGCTTACCTGGAACAAATCTTCATTTTTTTTCTTCTTTGTTTTTTTCTTCGCAGAACTTTTCCGGTCCCCTATGTATCCGATTTATGCAGAGTGCATTGCAGTAAAAAAATACCTCTGTAACTGTTCAAAAGTGTGTATGGTGACATAAGCGCCGTTCTTAATTGCGTTGAGACAACGAGCCAATTCAATTTCGATTTTTAAAGTTTAACATATCCGAAGACGGAATTGTAATGTAGAGCGAGAAGCGAGGGCAGTGCCCACATTCCAGTATTAATTACCATGTCCATGTTCAAACATATTTGATTTAGTTTTGCTTCAGAAAGCACATTTTAGTCTGGTGTAATGCGGGTGAAATGAACTTTTTTTCTTTTTTCTTATCTTAAAGGAACCTCATGACACGTGACATGTTTTTCGTTGTTCATTATTGCTTGTACAATATCTATATAACGTTCTGGGTATCATTTTCATTATTATGATTATTACTATGTCATTACACTAAACGTTTAAGTTCTGTATAAGTATTTAATTTCCAGATGTTACGTGAATATATGTCTCTGCAAAGTTGACATCTTGATATAGTATAGAGATATACTGGGGTAGATGAAGATTTGGCATATAAACATTTTTTGTGCTTGGACTCTTGTATCGGAAATCTATCAGATGTAAGCTCGCGTTTGAACGGTGTAACATGGAATAACATGAGAAAAATATATCGGTGCTTGTTCTTTACCGTGACAAACTTGTTGTGAAGTCATGGTGACACGCTTTCATGTAAAAATATTTACTCTTATTGTTTACTTTTTTATTGATGCAAATATATTCAAAACAAGTATGTTCCAGCTATCTTTAACTTTCCCCTGTTTGTTTATATTATAACGTTACAGACTCTTTAAATTACATTCTTAAGAGTTCATATTGGATGTTGATTTGATGTTGTTCAGGAGATAAATTTTGTGCAAATACACTCAAAGGCGTTATTATTATTTTTTGAAGGTAGTGTATATCATTTATGAGGCAGCAAGTTGAAAGATCAAATACATAACTTTTGGATTTCATAGCAAGACGAGAGAGTACCCTGCGTTCAGTGTTTACTGGTGAATCTAGCTTCTACATTGTATAATCAACATGCCTCGATTGTCTGTAATCACTCAGTTCCTGTAAATAGTGATAATCAGAGTGGCGCTATATTGGAATGCGCCTAATTTGGCGTTATGAAGTCCCCTTGTTTAGTCTTATTAATTTAAATGTACTATGTAATAAACTATATGTAAGGGATTACTAAGCGAATCAAAGCAACACTTACATTTGCAATAAGATTACGTTTTTACCTATGAACAATATCAACTTAATTTGAAAGATTTTTTTATGATCTCAATATCCTGAATGAAATAACGCTAAATGACTTTTGAACTATCAAATTGCTCAAGGATTATTATGTATCTTAAAGGCAAACATGGCACAACATTATCGTGCAGTATTCAGGTTTACACTGTTCAGCACTGTAAAACGACAAGTTGGTAATTAAAGGCGATAAATCAGACCTATTGAATATCAAATACTTTCCGGATCAAACTGTTCAAAAAGAACAGTCCGAGTCCAAAGTTCTGAAAAAGATCTGACATGCCGGTCAAACTGATTTTATCTGATTTTATTCTTTATCCGCGCTTCACTCCACTACCACATCTCGATAAAACCAAACGCATATTATTGTCAACAAGACATCTAATCGATCGCTTTATTAGATAAAAGATTGCTTGAACAGTCCGGCATTACAAAACGGCCTCTTGGGGAGCTCGTTAGGTTTTCGCGCCAATAAGCTTTTAGAGTCTTACCCCTACTTTCGCAAGGTCGCTGATTTAAATAGATTATATTACATTTGGGCAACGTTAGTGCTCAAAGTGCTGTGAAATGACAAATTGTGCATGGAATACGAGTCGGCGTGGAGGGTTACAGCAACACAAAATGCAAAACAATTTACCAGCCTAAAGCCACGAAGTCATAGATTAATAGGGAATTGGCCACAGAGCATTGTCTTAGAAACCTTTTTAAAAAACTCAACGTTGTTCGCACAAAATTGTACTTAAAAGCACATGAGAAAGTGGACCACGGTGATGTTTTCGACGTTATTAATGATTAAGAAAGTTTTGATCTGAACTGAGTGACAACTACTGTGCTGACAATGGCCTAACAAGGCCAGTGGGATATTGAATATGGAGCAGGTCAATTGTCAGCGTTTCTGGTTACGGTTGCTCTCTTGGTCAATAATCATGTACGTAATTTTTTTAAAGATAATTTCCACCTTCATCCGAATGCAAATATTAATCAGAATAAATATGAAAGGTTTTGGATTGGTTTTAAGGCAATGGCATTACGATCCAATATCTGGTGTTTTCACAATAATAAAAATGTGTATGAAATTTCTTACCGCGTATTTTAATAATTAAAATAATAAAAATGATACATTCACGAGCTTGGGCGAACGTGGATTTCCCACCACTAATACTTTCCATGTGCGTTTAGTTTCATATAGTTTGGTATAGCTTATTCAATATGACGTATTATTATTGATACAAGCAAATGGAGAATATAAAGAAAAGTGGCAGTGGTGACAGTCCTGTCTTTCGACATTTTCTTGATTGACGTATTTATTTTCCTTATTGAAGATATCGCTAGAGTGATTTCTCAACAGAGGCCATTAACAGATTGTTTTTTCATGGTAAAATGTATACTTTCAGAAACAATCAGCCTAAATCGAGAGTCTAATTAAGGGGAAAGGGGAATTACTATTGCGCCTAGATTGGAAACCACAGCTTTCAAATGAAATTAAGAACCAACAGGTGGTTTTCGTTTCTTCACGGACTGAAGTTTCTTAAGGAGTGTATACGTGTTTACGGTTTTGCTGATTACGTTATAACAGCGCTTTGGGGCTGACATGTAAATTGTGGTTTTGTCACTTTAGCATTGATTGAATTAAATATAACTTCCGTTTCTTTGGTGCAGCAAATCGTTTGGAAGGACTACAATCGGTACCTTGATTTTAATTTACTCATGGGGGTGGGGTGGTTCAGATTATATCGTTTTGTTTGAAGAAGTCACAGTTTATTTATTGGTTTTTACTGTACATGGGTTCAAGACTCCATGGATTTGAACAACCCCGGGTAAGACAACGATTTATGTCCAAAACCCCCTTTTATCACTCTCCAATCTAGAAAATTCACACAATTATTTTACGATACCGCGGATGACAATCTTGTGATATTCAAGTGACATATAAGAAAGAACATAATTAATGCCTTTCTTACAGCGTGCTTATTGATATTAGAAACACCCCTTCTTTTATAGTTGAATCGTCACTCCCATTTGTATTACAAAGAACGTAATCTCCGAAGTTATCCTGACGCCCGGGTTTAGCTTGTATTTTCTCACTGCATCCATTATTGATATTTGAAACATCCCTTCTTTTAAAGTCGAGTTGTCACTCCCATATGTATTACAAAGAACTCAATGTCTGCAGTTTTTAACTTGTACTTTCTTACGGCGTCCATTATCGATATTATACCTCTTAAGTCTTGGCAAATTTCATATAGGAAATCAAGTTAGTTGCACTGTTTAACTTGGAGAGATGGCCGTGGAAAGTCTACTTTCGATGTTGATCTAGCAGTGCCTGCAGTGATTATCATAAATTGCAATTATTGTCAAAACTATTAAAATATGGTCCAATATTAGAATCAGAGCTTTTACTGAGTCAGTCACAGTAAATAGGTCGTGACTAAGGTACCTACCAGAGGAGCCAAGCGAAGCACGTTCATTATAGAAACATATCATTTTGACTGAGTGGTTAATCAGTTCAAAAATAACTTGTCTTTCCTTCTCTGGATATGAAGCTAAAAAGAAGGCATGGGATAAAATTAAATTTTATTTTCATCTTTAACACTCTTTAACACTCTTACCGTGGTAAGCAACTGTTTCTGCAGTTATTGTATTTATTTATTTATCTATTTATTTACATCATTGTCCTATGTTCCCATTGTATCTAACACATCACGAAAATTGTAGCCTCGATGCTTTAAGAAAATCGACTATCAAAGGTACTACTGTACTACAGTGCCTAGCAATGTGCTCATGTTTTATAAACACGATTGCAAATCCTCATTTTGAATACTGCGTTTTTATTAGGTAATTTAGACTGTCAAAAAGATTAACTGCTATGAATAGGGATTTACCAAATGTCTATTCTTTGAATTTTCTCGGCTGATCAAAATGAATCCCATGAAACACAGAGTTGGTGTGATGTTATTGGCAACAAATACGTGAAAAAAAACACTATTTCCTGGAAGAAATAAAAGCGTGTTTTGTCACGCACACTGAAGCCAACTGACACGCCTCGATATCAAAGGGCCTTGCTTCAAAGGCGCCGTTGTTCTTTGTCCTTATATAAGTATTCAGAAGCTGAACATGTTCTGTTTGCGTGTTACCGCTATGGCCTTTTCAAGGCAACAAAGTAGACACAACACTGGCTACATTCTGTACACGTGTATATGAGCAATGTGATTTAAGAAGTATTTGAACTAATTACATATTTTCTTTGGCGTTACAAAATGAAAAATCATAAGAACATTCCAAATTTGTGAATACTATAGTTTAGTACAAAAACTGATTCTCTGGAGTCTGAAGACATTCTTTTCAAGGATTGCTTACCTGGCTGACGCATTTTTCTTCGGCTCGTGGAATAAAAAAAAAACATAAAACTGACCAGAATTAATAGGCGAGCTTTCGTATTAGAACATAAAAATAAAAAAGGTCATAAAGCCAAAACTTAACTAAAAATAAACTTATCTCTAATTATTCGTTCCTCAGTCTTTGCAAAAAAAGACGAATGCAGAGAGTATCAAGACTAGATTATGTGCATTATAAGGAAATATCTGGCTTTAAATCATTGTGTGATCAGTTCTGATTTCGAAGCAATGCATCAATTGAGCTTCGGCTCGTGGAATAAAAAAAAAACATAAAACTGACCAGAATTAATAGGCGAGCTTTCGTATTAGAACATAAAAATAAAAAAGGTCATAAAGCCAAAACTTAACTAAAAATAAACTTATCTCTAATTATTCGTTCCTCAGTCTTTGCAAAAAAAGACGAATGCAGAGAGTATCAAGACTAGATTATGTGCATTATAAGGAAATATCTGGCTTTAAATCATTGTGTGATCAGTTCTGATTTCGAAGCAATGCATCAATTGAGCTGAGCATACTGTCTTGAAAGCAGGGTTCTCTTGTCTCTAGCACTCATATTCATGTTTTTTTATGTCCAAGCTATTTCACTACAGATACCACAGCTAGAGATTTCTGGTTCCAGCACTTGCATATTCACGTTTTTCGTATCCTCTGAGCAAGCCAATACTGAAAATTAAGTAGGGTGCCAGAGGCTGATTATTTGGATTTACTCTTTTGATAAGTGAAATAAATTTTTACCAAGTGCGGTTCTTTGACAAAAAGAGGGGTGTGTCCGAAGACACTCAAGTTCATTGAAATAAATGTTAAGACTGAAGGCTAATCGGGTGAAAGACGGGGAATAGATGAAGTTTGTTTTAAAAGATGACGAAGGATCGAACTTGGCCAGATTGCTTAAAATGCTGAAACTATAGCTATATCTAGATGTGGAATCAGACACCTGGTGACTTTATTTCCCAATATGGCCGCCAAGAGCGTATCTGGCAGGGGCAGGGATTTCGGGGAGGGTTTGGACTAAATTGAACAATACCCCATTATTGAGTTTTTAAATATAATACCAATTTTAGATTTAACAAATCCCAGCTGATTTTAGGCTGGTAATATTTGGGTAAGACTACGTGGGAAATTTCAGGACACAGTGGAGATTTTCTGATAACGTAAATGGGAACCCTACTCCAGAGTATATATATATATGAACAAGCCTTGTCTACCATATTCTTTTGAAAAAAGTAGAATTGCAGGGCGGATTACTGAGTCCACCAGAGTGGAATAATGAGTCCACGTTTTCAACCAAAGTAGTGTTTCTTTAATTCTGCACCATCGCCACTGTTTCTGATCGTGGCAAAGTAAACTCCAAGGATATTTTGTGTTAATTTCCTACAAGTGTTTTTAATTCACAATTCACCTGTTTTCCATCGTGGGGAATTAAACGACAAACGGGAAATACTGGAAAAAAAGAATATGGAAGCAAAATCAATGGTCGACAAGAGATACCCAATTAGTCAAAAAATCAATTCCGCGGGAAAAAAAGTTATTTGCAGGCAACTAAGTAACTTTATATTGAGCTAAATTCTGGAGACAGGGAACACACATCCTGTCTTGGGCTGCAATTTCGACTTTTCAGTGAATTATGACTTCCATTATAGAGCGCCATTGCCTATCGAGTGTGATAAATGCTGTTGTAGGACCTAAACGGCCGATGGGGAGATGTTTATAGTGAACATCAATGACGAAAAAGGGACCATCTTTCTCCTGATTCAATTTATTCATAAATACAGCCATTCAGTTATTTTTGTATTGATTTTTTTGCATGCTTCAAGGGGTTTTCTTTTTATGACATGTTTTCATAAAACTTTTAAAGGAATACAATTATGTCCAGTTTGAATGCTTGGAAAATGTCATTTTTTGTATGGTTTTAAACATGCTGTTACCATGACCACCCATTGATTATGATGGGTCATGATAATTGAATGAAATGATTCTTATGTAGTTTTTGTAATTAAGGCTATTTGATTCATTCAATTTCAATATCTTATTATTTCATCTGTTATGGTTGTCATGTGCGGAATCGGTTTTGCATGCCATTGATATGATCAAAAAGTGGTTTTACTAGATTCTAGTTATTGTGATTTCTGATTTCGAACCATAATTTGAAAACTATTAAGGATTATTACTTTGTCATGTACATATCTGGTTTTTGGACCAGATTGATATTGAAATATACATGTACCATCTACCAGTAGTATATAGTATATATGTGTTGTAGGTTGATAATTTTACAATTTGTTAATATAAATGTTAACTTATGTGAATTTACAAATAGAGTAAAATTAAATAATTACCACACTGCGTACAAAAATTTAAATTAACTAATGTGAATGATTCTTCTAGCCGTTGAAAGAAAAGCGCTCATTCTATGATACCCGTATTCACCATTTCGTGAAAAGACGTTTTTCTGGCATGAAAAGACAGCAAATGACCAACAACTGAAATTATCTACAGTGTATGTGTGTTGAAAAAATGACTCATATTAGATATCTGTCCAAGAGCAAAAAGTAATTACTGCCATACCGCGTTAATAGTGGTCAGAAATTAATTGTCACTATCGAAACGATCAAACGCTTCCAGTGACCTTGCAGGACTTATTGATGAGAATCTGAGTAATTGGATAATGCAGTAATTTACTAGCACTTTGACATTAGGCCACCTAGTCCATCTCTGCAGGTTTCTTCAATACGTGTTCTTTTTTTCATTAAATGCTTGAGAGATTATATTAATCTAGCTGCAACTGACTGTAAGTATCGGTTCTGGTGTCAACTGTTGATCATTGTAAATACTTATATTTATAATCATACTTTTTAGTTTTTGTTTTTCAACAAATGTGATAACAAGAAAATGAAGGTCTGCACGTAAATATGCTTCCAGTATTTCTGTCAGTTAAAGTGCAATTGATCTAAAGAGGAAAACGATACATTTGACCGAAACCAAAAGTATGGAATGCCAGTTAGTGTTGGTGCCAATATATTACAGACGAGATAAAGTCGAACGGGTATAGCAAACTATCGCTGAGATGATTATGCTTTATTTTATTCTTTTTTATCTTATTTTATTTATCTATCAATCTATATCTTTACACCTTTTAATCTTTATGGGTTTTCATTTATTTATTTATTTATATTTTATCCATGGGAGCGTAGGCGACAAAAATGCCTTTGCCCTTCAATCATTCTACGCGCTAAGTTCAATGATATCTCAATCATCACGATGTCAGTGGTTCAGCACGGAGATAACAGTTTGCACTTCTATTTATTGATGATTTCTAAAACCAAATTAGAGTCAGCCAAGGTCAGATAGAGTGTTCTCAAAATACGTATGAAAAGCTGATGGTTTGGAAATTGAATTCATCAGAGTAATTCGAATTTCATTACACAGGGTAGACTACTATGCAGACAGTAGTGTAGACTACGTATTTACTGTAAATTGGTTTGAAAAAACAGATTTAGAGAAAGAGGAACTATGATGGTAACGGCTAAATTACAGTAATGCGTTTTAGGAGGAAACAAAACCTGATGTTTTGAAGTTCAAGTCTTTCATTGATTCAGCAAGTTCTTTCACCCCCAGCAAGAGCGAAAGAAATGTTGGATGCCTCCATGGAATATTTGCAGTTCTGCTTATGACAGAAACTCCCATTTGTGGGTCCCAGGGCGGATTTTTCCCTTCAGAGTATACAACAGGGAATGGGTCCGCTAAATTATTTTAGAAATGGACCAAACATCCTTAGATCTGATTATTTTTTTAAAACCTGAAAGATGGGCTTACATCAATAAAGAAACTCAGGTGACAGATTGGTGCTTGGTTGTCATAGCCATATATATCTTTAATTGTTAGACGTAACTTTGAACTTTGTTTACTGAATTGTTTAACAACTTCATGGTAACGCAAACTTAACGCAGATGTACGGTTGTGTGAAAAAAAAGACCGTTAACTATCTGTTTATTGAAAGTTAAAGAAACGAACATACATCAATGACAGTATCGGATATACGTGCTCTGTATGTTCAGCTTCAACTGTGAAGGCAACATTATACCGAATGTTTCCCAAGGCATATTCTACTGCGTGAATGAACAAGCCAGCAGAAGGTATCAGTCCATGGAATTGTGTAGTGGCGCTAGTCACTGCTGTAGGTGAAATCTCCAGCCTAACATCCTGAGGTAACGATCAAATTGCTTCAGATTAGTTGCACCATTAAACAGTCGATTTGACACACGAATCCTACTGAGAATCGAACTTGATGTGGGTTCTGGCAGTGTGTGTGTGTGTGTGTGTGTGTGTGTGTGTGTGTGAGAGAGAGATAGAGAGAGAGAGAGAAAGAGAGAAAGAGACGGAGACAGAGGCAGAGAGAG
The DNA here is from genome assembly GCF_051362555.1 of Lingula anatina. NCBI lineage: Eukaryota > Metazoa > Brachiopoda > Lingulata > Lingulida > Lingulidae > Lingula > Lingula anatina. The sequence goes on from NC_141770.1 coordinate 17,631,947, forward strand.
AGAGAGAGAGAGAGAGAGAGAGAGAAAGAGAGACGATATAAATCAGGAAGAGTGTGCAGTCATGTCAAAATGCGATTCCCTTTTTGATATCCAAGGTCCACCATCCTCTTGAAACTGAGAGAAGCACGGGTCAACAGCAAGCTCCATGGGCAGAATAGGACATCCCACCGACGTGGGTATTATTTATGGCATTACTTTACAGATTCATTGGCAACACAAGTGTGTGTGCATGCTGCACAAAAATTATAATTCACCAATACAGACGATTTATTTCCTTCACTGGATAATACCACGTATCATTATATAGTGTATATCGTGGGATAATGTCCGGAGCAACAGTAGTTGATGGTGTAGTACATGCTCAAGAATCAGATGGCTTCTCAAACAATAGAACAGTTTTTAGAATTCTGCTCTTAGACATGTATGGTCGTAATTTGGCTGTATTTTTAACTAAAAAGGACAGGTTGGTGACAATTTAGATAGACACGATCTCCTGTAGTGTATGTAGGGTATGTCATGAGCGTCACGGGTGCGTGTTTTTTTTTCTTCAAAAAAAAAAGTCAACTATTTACACAAAATCCCAATTTCATTTATTGCTTTTGGCGCATTTTCCGGTGGTACGACCCTGGGAAACTCTTCCCTCTTCCAGCTCATTTCTGATCGAATAACGCAAAATGGCTTAAAAAGTCTGGTTGGATATTTGAAATTGCGGTCTTCAAAGAACATGAGGTTATCGCTGCTTAGATGATTACTTAATGGATCATCATAAAAAAGACTTGACAAGAAAGTCGACATTGGTTGCTCCACTTAATAAACTCATTTTCACCATACACAGCGTCTTTTTAACTAATGATCTACGCTTACAGCTTTGTAAATCAAGTCTCCAAAATGCCCCAATGTTTAGATTAAATGCATTTGCCTAACGAATCGTTTTTTATTTGCAAAGATCAAAGATATTATCCAGGGAAGGATTAAGAGCGTCATTAAATGTTAATTGTCAGACGCAGAGATACATGTATAAATCTCGAATGCCTTCAAACTAATTGTTTTGGTGAGTTCTGGGAGCGTGAAATGTTATGATTGTATTGAATACAGCGTAAATGAATTGATGACCGTTATATGCGGATAGTTTTTTAGAATAGATATCTTTAATCCCCGCGTAAGAGACGGTCAATCGTGTAAAACTGACCATTTTGAAAACAATGCCACCAAGAAAAATTAAAAATTAATTTGAATTTTAAATATATAACTTGCATATGTATTCTTTTTAAAATGTGTATGATGTTGCCAAAAAGCAACTAAATTTTGACTTTATGTTTGTTATCCTTGCTTGTAGAGAGAGAGATTCAGACGAAATTTAGAATTCAAAAGGTCGATTACTTATGTCACGATGCTTTTATATTTCAAAATCCGTGTTGTATTTTCGTTGATAGAAAACTTCAAATCAACGATAAGTATTACAGCATTATTCTTTACATGTGGTACATGTTTCACATGCCATACGTTTGTGTACATGTACATGCAAACAGAACAGGCATGCCAGTCGCTCAACCCGTCTATCCCACTGCAAACAAAGTGATTAAAGAAAAAAAACGTACACGGAAGCAGTGCAGATATTACGTTATTGCAATAGGTCAAAGCAAGTCCCAGTTCAGTTCGCTAATATCCTAGCGATTAAAGAAAAAAACGTACCCGGAAGCAGTGCAGATATTACGTTATTGCAATAGGTCAAAGCAAGTCCCAGTTCAGTTCGCTAATATCCTAGCGATTAAAGAAAAAAACGTACCCGGAAGCAGTGCAGATATTACGTTATTGCAATAGGTCAAAGCAAGTCCCAGTTCAGTTCGCTAATATCTTAGCGACTAAACGCGTAGGGCCCAATAGATTAAGTCTAAGATTGACTTTATCTTAATCCTCCCTCTGTAACATAGTTGTTCGTGATGAAAGGAGCTCTCTAATGACAAAGCAACGAAATTTGCCTACTTATAGGTCGACTCTTATTTCGGAAATGTCGATATAGTTCCCTATCAGGTGGATTTTTGCCAATATGTTGCCCGTGGACGCATCAGCCGGGTTCGTTCAGGGTTAAAAGAGAAAATTGCATTCTATTTCTAAGTATTATTGAAAGAGGATGTCGTCATTTGTAAAGCAGAGGTTCATCAATGCAGAATTGCTGTTTATAGGCTGCTTTCCAGTTTGGTTGACGGCATGTGTCATTAAGATTGTAACCCAGGGGGTTGAAGTTGTATATACAATCTTAAGAGCATTGTAATAAAAATAAAATAGTTTAAGTTTGAATGGAACTAAGTTAAAAGGGTTTTTCTCTATTATAGACTTAAGCTACAATGGAGGGAAGAACAGAGTTTTAAACAGAATTGTGGCCAAAGATTTTTTGTCGGGCGTGATACATTATTTCAACACAAATAAACAGATATGAAGTCCACATGAGATACATATTTTCCCGAATTAACATTTTGGATATTTACCACTTAAACGAGTGGCTTATTTAACACGGAATCGGCATTGTGTGTTCTATCAAGAGCTGTAAATCTTGATGAATATTTGTAATAAGTGAATCTCATTTACGAAAACCTCTGATACCCGGGAAAGGTGTTTCCACAGAATCTAACATTGAGGTGCAAAGATAGAGAATTAATTTATAGGTGGATTGCGCATTAAAGAGAAACATCTTCTTTGAACCCATCTTATATTGGATCTAAAACTTACCCACAACTTTAAATCATAATTAAACCATACTGTCTTGGGGGGGGGGATTCTTGCTGAACGTGCCTGTGTGTGAGCAGCGTAGTGACTATGAAATCATTAACACGTCAGAGAAAGATAATGTGTCGGCCATCTATCAATTATAATGTATATGATGGTATTAACTGTTCGCCCCATTTAGCTGATAATCTGTTTTATCGCTAAGGATTATGTGTGTGTAAAAATGTCATTAACAAGAGCTGATTTCGAGTTGATGGAATCCCTACAGAGGGGATTAATTGAATCGACATATTTTAGAAATGTTGTCATTGTTTGCTTTATTGTTAATACGCACTAAAGTTCCACATTTACTCTAAGATTAATGTAATGTTTTTGGGTTTGCCTTTGTTCAATTGAATTAGATCGAGAGAATACTTAGAGTAGAAAGTCATGCTAGAAAAAGGCAAGCCTCTCTTCCTGCTAACATTGACCCACCACTTCAAGTGACACGTCTATACGCTTGGTCAGGCATCGACCTCGACCAAAACAACAAACAATGTAATATTCATACTTTGAAACATTTGATATGTATCATTACCAATTCTGAAAGCTAGAAAATAAGGGCATGCAAGAATACATTGACACGAAGATGAACTCCATTCAACTTGTCCACTATGTCCCCTGAAACCCTCTATATCCTGCGTCTACTCGCGTGGGCTGTTTAATTAAATGCACATTAGTATCAGTGATCGAAGATAACAAAGTAATTTACAATTCATCTCTAAAAATCAAGAGAAATAAGATAGGCAATGGAATATTTGATGACAACAGGTCAATCAACATAAATACGGGTTTCCATTGATAGCATGGGACTGGAATTACTGAGGCAGTAGGTCACGTTAAACGTCTCGGTTATGATTAAACCTCAAATGACACTTGCCACTGACAGTCCATCATCGTCGTGATGTGCATTACTAGTGGGATCCCAATAAAAATCATTTGAACGACACCTAGCGGAAAACTGTGGAGGAGGAGCTAAAGCTACCCGTACATGTAACTAAAACTCGATAGACTATATGGGAGCGTTCAGATAAATCCATCATACAAGTTGGATCAATCCAACTTTGCGGGAGATTCTCCCTAAGTGCAATCACTGTAAACAGCTTAATTGTCTGCTAGAGGGTAATAGAACGTTAGAAAGTTAATTACCACCTAGCCATCAAGGAGGCGTGACAGAGAATTAAGCTTATTGAACTGTATACAATTAAGTGAGAATCGGAGAGTTGAATCGATCCAGCTGGTACGATGTTTGAATCTGAACGCGTCTATAATGTTACAAGACTCTAAAGATTGATTTATTTTGAAAAAAAAAAATGATGAATATAAAACATCCATGAGGATACACATTTTCTTCGACCTACTGGTTACCTTGCAATGATATTTTGCGGAAATTTATCATCTTAAGCTGGCTGCGTGATCTAGCTCTGTGTGCAGACGTTTTCAACCCATGCTGCGTTCCATTTTTTCACGTGCAGGTTGCATGTGGCCTGTCCGTTGTAACCGAATGTGCTTTGTCTCAACTACCGCAATCAAGACGGTTGTAATGATTACAGTACATTTATCGCATGTAACACAATTTTATGCCAGCACGTTGTGCGCAATGTGCTGGAAAGACATCTAACGCAATCCAGGCACGCGGTGCTTTTCTCAAATACAACGCAATCACGGTGTCACTAACTGTGCACAATGTTGTTATAAAACCCAGGCCTAAGATTGATACAAACCAATCCCATCTAGCCTTTTCTCAGCTCGCACTGGGCATTTCCTTGTGGAAGCCTCATCAGTCAAAATGAATAAATATATAAACAAACAATCGAATACATAATGAGGTTGAAGAAAGGAAAAATGATATGGAAAAAAATGACAGGCACATTAATATTTGAAAAAGAAAAATATGGATAATTACAGAAGAGGTAATCACTTGGTTTGCGTTTTGGTAGATGTGGGTCTGACTTTCTCAATTGTAAAAGGGGTGACAGGGGCCCATTTGGGGGGGGGGGGTAGTGATCACAGTTCACAAGAAATCAATAACCAATTAGCAAGTCACTGTAAAAATTTATTCATATCTTACTGATAATGCAAGTCGAAAATCCTTAAAATCACCAAGTATAATGACTTCTTTTCACGAAGGGTCAAAAATAGAAAACCGCATTCACGAGTCATGGGAATGGGGTGTTTCACGGATCACGCTCAATAATATGAGTGATTCACGCATCTCGGGGAAATAAAAAGTGACTTTCACGGGTAACGAAAATACCACATGGGACCCTCAGGTGCAAATGGGTACTGGGTAGCAGAGGCGATATTTTGGACATCAAACCTAAAGAAATTTACAGGGTTGTATTTGGCTTTCAAACCGGAATATCTATGCAAACATCGGTCAAAAATTATTTCTGTCACCTTCGGTGACCGGTTGGTTTTCATTGGTACATGTAATATTCTCCACAGCCATGGTAAATGTCTGACAATGAACATCGGGTCTTATAGAGGACTTTCACCGTACTAAACGGATATATTTTGACAATTCTTTTAATGCCAACTGACACTTCTGTTATTATGAACGTAGGAGTAAGAACCAGCGAAAGAATACTAACGCGATACAAAAAGGCGAAAAGGAAAAAATTGGAAACGAAAATGAACAAGGCAATGTGCCAAATCGTGCAGAAGCGCTTTTCTTTTTGTCGGTTTTTTCTTTTTGTCGTCGTCTTCGTGCAGTCAGGAAATTATTTGAGAAACGTGAGCACGCTGTTATCTTCGCCAGGCCCGCGTCCTCACTGAGATTAGAATTTGTTTTATTAAATTCGTGACTAATCCAAGCAGTCCATTAGACGAAACCCTTCAGGTAAACCAATACCCTTGATTTGAAGCAAGTTTCAGGGTTTCTAATCAATTCCCTTACCTCGGCTTATATGATTCAAATCATCTGGAAATATTTGGACGTCCATGCAGAATACATATATCCGACTTTCTCATATTTCTGATTAGCATTGCACTCTGTTTCGTTGTACTTCCTTGGAACGGGCGTAACTGACATTTAACAAGGCCGATCGCTGCGTTGCTCAAGCTACACATTAATATTTACTAGTTTCCTTTTCAGACTGCCATCAGCAACACGGTGGTAGAAATATTTACAAGGCCGTAAATTCCGTCTGTTGAACCATTGTGTTTAAATCAAGTCTCGTTGTTATAAGAAATGCAACACACTTAGTTTCCACCACAAAGTCAAGGTACCCAATCGATATTTTTCCTGTTGAAAACGAATGTAAAATCTGTTAGTTCGACGATTCATGTGAAGTGTAATCAGATCAGTTGTTATTCGCACTTTTGACAAGTCTGAAAAATACTTTGCTTTTTTTAAGTTATTTTACGCTCTCCTCGCCCATAACACTGCACCATATTGTTTGCGGCGACGCTTGTCCACGTTTGTAGAAGGAAGTAAAGTCCGTTCTTAGTATTACACCCTTACGTACCTCTCACAGTGGAACACTTGGAAACGACCACCTGAGTGATATAGAATGCATATAAAAAACATACCATGGAAATGTGAGACATTCTGCTCGGTCCACCGGTAGTGTTATACAATTTGTCTCTGCCTTTAAATCACATTTTCAATCACGGAAGAGAAACCAAAATTAGGAACAAAAGTCCAGGTAAAGTAATAAATTTAGATAATTAAAGGTACACCCCTTTCGGTTGACAGAAAAGGGAGACCCGGTGACGATCCTAAAATTGTAGAGGTACTTAGGCCTCATTATTTCCATTTGGTTCTTTTGATCTCTTCCACCCAAAACAGTCACTACACCTGGGAAAATTTTAGTTGAGGCCAGTCCCAGGTCCGAGCGTTATGTAACCTTCCTACCCGGAGAACATACCCGTGTTCAGGGCTACTATGAAATGTAATATAGTCCCTGCATTTAGTTTTATCATACTCCCTATTAATTACGTATGTTACATTTAGTTCCTTTATTATTCCTATAAATTACACACATTTAGTAATAGTTATTGGGCACACAGGACTTAGAACGATTCCCTATAAAATGAGGGCTTCTCAGTTAGTGAGAGAGAGACCCCGGGAGATCGTCGTGACTGTCCCTGCCTGCGTGCCAGATTGTAGCCCGTCAACAAATAAAGATCTTCATGAGATTCCATTGATGTCTTCGGTGTTTTCAAGTTTGCTACTCGCTCAGAATTAAGTAACCAACCGGGGTTACATATATATATATAACATAAAATACACATGTGGAATGCTTTAAAGAACATCAATAAAGATGCACATCAATCTATTTGTCGTTGTTACCTGTTACTCAGCTTTGCTGCTACTGCACTTTGACGATGTATTTGGCTGACGCAGACAATCTACTCAGTAGTACCAATTTAAGTCACTGTTACAGTAATTCTTTTTATCCCTGTTTACCTACATGTTTTATGTATTCTATTTTATTTATTTATTTATTTTTTACTTCACTTCATTTAACTTGTCTATCTATAGGTTATTTTAGAACAAATTCTCTCAGTAATCTTAGTTTGATTAGTACGGGGTAAGCGTGGTTGTGTATCACTTATGAAAGCTTTGTTTTCAGAGAAATCGCACTGAGTTCCAATTGCTTAGAATTACCCACGCAGCACGCATTCTGGATGTCAATGTCTGTGAAAACCCTTGGAGATGGATGAACAAGGAAAAAGACGGGGTTTGATTTATAAATAGCGAGTTGCATAGTATAACTGCATCATTATACATTTCTGACGAGCACTTATTGCTGGCAAAAGTCCAGACTTTCTCTCTTTCTCTCTCTCTCTCTCTCTCTCTCTCTCTCTCACACACACACACACACACACACACACACACACACACAATCCAAAAAAGAAACACCAGTCAACCAAATAAAAGAGCAGTACGGTATTATTTTACTTAAAAAACATCTTTGTCCGTATGTGACAAGGACTATTTGATAAACAAAACACATTTTCAAGAATTTCTGACTGAAAGTTAGATGATGCTGAGGGCGTTCAGTGCACCTGGAATTTGAGAAAGTTTTTTCTTGTTAAAGCGATGTTTACGTCTCTGCAAGGTAACTGATTTCAGTCAAAATGTACGACTTGTACGACGTATCTAAATGCATAAAATGTACCCTAACCCTATGGCTGTAGATCCAGTATCACGTGTGCGCGCACGAGAAACATACCACCAAACTCAAGACAAGCCTTATATTACATTACCAACTGAGATAACAAATCAGGCTTCTCTGTCAGAGACGCGTTGTCGACTTTTACAGACATATGATCGGCCAATCGTTTCCAGGCAAGCGTCTGATAACACATCTGTAATATAACATTCCACTTAACCATTATCATGCAGCAGCCAGCACGTCTTGGCTCGTTTGCTCTTAACTCTTTGAAGTCGTGTCGCATAATTTGTCCCTTTTAATGTTTGTGGAGTTTACCGTCGTGCTTACGATCGATTCCCTCGGAATATGCAACCGGCGTTCTGATAATTACCCTTCACATGCATTGTTCTTTGTGGCTGTTTTTTCCTGGACATTTCCAGGAACCAACTTGGAAAACTGACGCTAATTGACAATCTTATGTGAGAACTTCTGTGACAGGATGCCGCACCAGGAAAACGCGCCTGGTGCAAGGAGATGATTCCAGTGATTTTAAGCTATTTAAAGTTGCGATTGTTTAAGAGATTATGGCATATTATCTGTGTCGAATGAAAGTGGTTTCTGTAAAACATTTTATCGACAGATATCACATACGGTTTCGCCATTGTTTTAAATCTTATATACGAAAACTGTTTAATAAAAAGGGCCCGAAGTACGGTAATGTTTATGCATGTCATATTATTGCACGTAAATGTACTGAATATTTAGAAAATTATGTATTATAGAGGGACTGAAAATGTAACTGAATCTGCATTAATTGCTCAATAAACTTGAAACTTAATTCTATAAAAAGGACACGATTTCTGAAAAAATGGCAATATAATAACATGCGTTTTAGTGTTATTTACAAAAACTTATATAGCTCAAATTCACTGAAGAGACTACCTACACAACCAGTTACTGGAGACAGCCAAGGCACCATGACGACGTAGCTATAGGTCAGTTTCCATTAACTAGGTTTGACAGCAACGTGTTGGTAGTGGATGGTTACTCACTGCCCACAAGGTGCGCTAGTAGTCTGTTACAAAATTATTGTATCTCACCCTGTGCGATTTCACGTAATTAACAGGAACGTGTTCCCCGCTAGACTTAACCTTTGTATTTGTCAGTGGGGGCGATTTCACATCTAGTAAGTGCTGAGTAGCGCACATCCATGTCTATTCTACATAATGCAAGTCAAGCATGGCCCCAGGCTTACTGTAGATGCTTAGCTAAGTGGTTATACCCAACCCCACAATATTATCCTCCTCTGCTGTTGAGCCACCGTTTCAGGGGGGGAGGTAGGGGCGGGGTAGTTACAGAGCTGATTGTGTGTATTTTTAAAGGAGCTTATATTTTAATTTTAGATACTATTTAGAGGCCCCTGATATCAGAGAGTAATGGGTGGTAGTTTCCAGTCATCTCTGAAATTCAGGATACGCATATGCAGCTTATGGACTTGTCTTTCTCACGATATTTCGCGTGTATATGATTGTTTTATTTGTTTCCATTGAAAATTTAGAATGTCCAGCAAAGATGATGCTAAAAATTGCATTAAAAATAATCTTTGCTCAACCCCCCCTTTCCCTGGATTAAACGTGTTTTTTATTCACGATGTTTGCAAAGCTCAGCAGGCGGATATTGCTTTGAGAGGAAAAGGAAACGGCTTTTTCTTAGAAGATATGAAATTTGTTATTGTTAAAATAAAATGCATTTTCTCTCTCGCTTTGAAAATACCTTTGTTCCGATTGGCAAAAAAGACATTCCCTTTGAAACCAGGCTGCATTACGGTGGTTCTTAGGGATAAGTTTTATTAAACTTTGGAAGCCATGAGTTTCCATCGTTCTGGTTTTCTTTGGCATTTCTTATGCATGTCTTTGTTGTTAACTGAGGTTGTTTGCGCATGTTAACCTTTAATTGTCTATCTCTTGCTCTCTTTCCCTTTTATTTTGCCAGCGACTGCCAGGTGCTATATCTCTTCCTCCTAAGTAAAAAAATCAGGTGCTCTTGCTCAAGGACAGAGTTGTATTACAACTAAGCTAGCAAACTGAGTATGTGTCAATCTAGAATTTATGACAAAGAGGGTTTGCGAAAAAGTCTAAAATTTCTGCAATCTGATTACAGCCTGAGCAGCCCTTCCAAATGACGTGATGCCGCATAGTTGAAAAGCTAATTAATTCCAGAGAATTCCTGTCCTCTTGTGATTCAAATGCCAATGGTGGTGTCATTTTGCATCCTGAGCAGGACATAAGGAAGACAATCAGTAAAGGTGGCGAACAGAGCAATTTTAATACGCTATTGGAAAATATGAAATAATCGATGTTAGAGGAGCAGTGCTGCCTTTTATCGGTTTGGATGGCAATGTAGATTTTGTACATGTGTATGTATGAAAACGTATCCAGTTTCACGCCATGCGATGAACTTTTATAAAATCGCCAGGAGTGTTTATGAACAAAATAAAAAAAGAGATAAATATAGGTGTACATTCTGTACCAGTGTACTTTGAGAAGTCTTAATATGCACTAACTCTCATCCGAAAGTTATCCACAGGCTTTTTTTCTGATGTATAGTTGTATATGTCAATTAACCGCGCTTGTCAAGGGGTTAAGCCAAATCTCGTACGTTATAGCCAGGGAATTAAGTTATTAATCTATCTGAAAAATATACCGACACGGACGGTATCGATAAAAATATTCCGCTCGATGCGAAAATGACCATAAAAACAGATTTAAATGTCTGCATTAGCAAAACAATCAGCATTGTTCCTCATCAACAAATATGGATTTGTTTAGAAGCAGAACGTAATCAACTAAGACACCAAACAAACACCCGTGTTTACTTATTTACTACAGAACTCAATTAAATCGCAATGTTCAATATCATGCTAAATTTTTCCAATTTCCTTCAAATAGCTGAAGTTTGAAACCACTACACAAGCTTTTGATTTAGCTTTATTATGAATGGTTACTTAAGGAAATTTGGTTTTTCATTAGTATAACGTACCGACTTGTTTACTTGGCGTTACTTGTGTGCAGTCCTTCATGCATGAAAAAGTATTTTGTGTAAAATGTTTCTATCAGGTCTATCTGGCGACCAGTGAATGAGCGACAACAGATGAAGAATTGTGTCATTGAATATATTTACATGTATAGTACACTGTAACTGTATATATGAATCTTTGTGAATGGCACTTAAGTTGCTTATTCACTCATGTACGTTATAAAAGATATTCAGCACTGACTGCTACTCTAGCAAGTGATTGGCTGTTTAAATGATGAATTACCTCTTTCTGGATCCCGCCCCGAAGCACCATTGGCTTTTATATCGTAATGAAAATTAATTAATGTTATTTTGTGAACTGAACTAAATTAGCACAAAATTCATCTAATTATGCAATTACAATAATTAGATTCATATAGCTTATAAAAGAGAGTAATGAAAAATGAATAATAATAGACATTATGTAAGAGCATAAAACATCACACCAAACAAGGAGATATTTACAGATTGACGAATAACTTAGAGTGGAAAGAAAAATAATTTAAAAAGTAGTTTTATGATTGTAAAATGAGAATATACAAAGAAATATTTAGGGTACTAAAATGGTGTATGGTCTTCTTTCCTGTTGCATGGTGGTAAATTAACACTAACATATTATAAACCTTTCTCTAGTTATGTAGCCTATTATTTTGGAAAGTATCTCCAGACTCAATTTAAAGCATGACTATTTATCCACACAAGCATGAATTATGACATTTCAGTGGTTGTTACGTTATATGTGGACACCATGTAGATCCTCATGTAGCAACAAAAAAAAAGAAAGAAAAGAAAGAAAGAAAAACATGGAGAGAAGGAATTACACTTGAATTCATGGTTTCTGCTGATCAAATTTGAAAAAAACCTTTAAGAAAAAAATAAGAAACTTTGTAAATCATTTCTAAAGATACACAGCGCTAAGTAATTCTATCCGCAGTTAATTTGTCGACAGCGGATAAAAAGTACACCAAAAATGACATTTTACCATCAACACGCTGCTTTTGCGTCATACGCGAGATCTCCGGATAACAGATCTATAGAAATTGTTATGTCACCTTTCGTGCAGACAGACGCTCATCAAAAATAAACCTATAATGTTATATGCCATAATTCATTAATATTATGCGCTTGGTAACGGTGGTTTTACGTCTTTCCTTTCATTGTGCACTGTAAGACAGATTTTAAGAAGACATCAAACCATCTTCACTTTTCTTGGAAAAAAAACGCTCGGAAACAACTTAAAGGATTTGAAAACGTATTCCATTATCTTCAGATGTGAAAGAAATCTTAGAAGCTGCGACTATTAAATGGCTTAGCATGTGTTAGATTCATCGATGTTTACCAGTCAAGACTTCAGCACTTGTGTATTAATAACATAAGTTTTATTATGTCCTTGGCTTTATATCACAACTTTGTTGTGTCGAGAAAGATACACTTCAGCCATACTTCACAGGCCAAATACTTCAAAACAACAAGTCATTCAGGGGACACGACTACCATTATGGAGTCAATAGTCTGTTCTAATGATAATAATAGAGACATTATTGATAGATGTTATTGCCATACGCAGTTTACCTATCATGTTTTTTTCCGATGTTACGCAACAACATGGGTTGTGGGGCTCTTCCAGAGGATTAGGCATTGTGTTGAAGTTGTCGCGTTTACATTAATGGTCAACGAAATGATCTTTTTATGAGACTTTTAACTGTTATGGACCCATATCACATTGCGTGATATACGTAAGCAATGGCGTCTGGACCGGTGTAACGGGAATGGTAATCCTAGGAATGGTAGCCTGGGGTCCCATATGATTAGCACAGGCTAGGGTTAGTCGTATTATTGGGGGTAGTATGCTAGTATGCAATGAATGTCACCTGTTCAAAGTGGTGGGGAACGGACTACGGTCCCTGACGGACCACCATTCCTGTCACACCGGTACTGTTTGCAATTACGCTGCAAGGGTTTTTACTCCCTTTTACAAGATTTCTACAAACTCGCAACTGAAACCCAGTTTTATCAAGGCTCTATAACGCTACCCTATGGATACATGCTACACTGCCCGTTGGATAAAAAACGTTGTCCTCTGAGCAGTTATCCTAAGGGTAGCAGCTATTCCACTGATTAAAAATATCAGAGACAAAAAGTATCCAGCGTTTGGCAAACATTACTTAACCCACAGCATGAATGATGATGATAATTCTATCCAATGGACAGTGCTAACCATAAGATAGCGCCGTCTTGCCTTGAAAGTGTTTCGGTGTGAAAAGAGCTTTACATACGTCAGAAGCAAGCGAAGTGTTGAGAAATGTAAAAAAATATTCATTTGCTGCACGTATGTACGTTTTTTTATTTATTCATTTATTTTAATTATTATTACTGATACGACTGAGGATGGATCCAAGCCGTTTTTTTTCCATTGGAAAAGAGCCGCAAACACAATCGAGAGTCCGATATCGACAAGAGATGAATATATCCAGGACATTCAAGACCCTTTTTAATTGGCCAGTATATTAACGTGAAGAATGAACATTTTCAAAAGCAAGTTACGGCAACCTCTCCCATTTCTACATGTGCACCTAGCATAATTTTTGTAGATATATTGATTATTTGCATATTTTAATCAAAGGTGGAAATAAACAGGTAGATACATGTATTTACGCACACATTCAACACAGGCCTCACGTGTTTGGACACACAGTTGTTAATTATCGTAGGAGTGCGTTCTAAAGTATGTAGGAGTATGCTCTGAAAATCGAGGCTGCATGTTGTTTTGTTCTGATGAAAAAAAATACAAGGAAATAGTTGACTAACTACAGTTTGAATTCAATGTAAATCTGACAAATGACAATATGCACGAGAGGTTTCGACCGGTTCTAAAAATGAAGAAAATTAAATAAAATCTTGTCATCGCCATCAATTCCTTTTCGCCGGCTGGCGTCTAGGGCATCGACAACGAATGTATGGTTCCCCAGCTTTTCTCAGCTGTTTCAGCTCTGCTTTGACGGTCCTTCTCCATGCAGTTTTAGGTCTGCCTCTTTTTCCGACTCTCTGGTGTCCAGTGCATAGTTACTCTTAAAGTAATTAAGATAACTAAAAGTAGCTTTACAAGCATGTAAACAAACATTCTATGCATATAGAATTTGCTACTTTAAGAGTAATTGCATTTGTCGGTGTGTTCACAAAGACAAAATTGAACGGAATCTGGTGGAGTTTTGCTGAAGGTGACGCGGTGGAAGGGGGCGTGGGTGCAGAGAAAAAAGGCACAATTAGCTTACAAAAAATTATTGGGAAGTCTGCACGCAAAATCTGGAACGAAATCTAAAGTTGTTGGGTCACGTAACCCTACGCTCCACAGTTACTCTTGGTTCGTTATCTTAATGGTTCTTCCCCCCCCCCCCCAAAAAAAAAAAATAATAATAATAATAGATGAATAAATAACCAATCTCTACTGTTATGCTTCTTTAGGTCGGATTTGCTCGTGCTGAGCTTGCCACCGAAGAATCATTTCAAACATAGAACGCACCTCATCATTTTGCTACAACAGCCTATTTCTGAACAAGTCGTGCGTGCTAAATATGTAATGCAATTCTTAAAAGGTAAATAGAGTTAAGCAGGAACTTGATGATTATCTAAAGGCTGCGATAATGGATCGGGAGAGCCTAACATTCACTTTAGCTGATGTTCGTGATATCCACGCCAAATTTCCAATAGTCTTCTTTACGAATGTGGGTGAGCTCACTTGCTAAATCCAAAACACTATGTGAATAATGTTTAGATGCAACTTTTTTGTGCCTTGGTAGTAATCAAATTGCATAAAGAGACCGTACTGGTAGCATGCTTTGAAACTGAAAGGATAATAAAGAGCCAAGAATTTCAAGAGCCAAGTTAATAAAAGCTCACAGCAAATGCGGCGTCCCCATTTTCCTTAACTGAAGGACCGATTAAACCATTGTTTGATGGGTGCTAGGACATCAACTTAGATATTAGTTCTTTAATTTAATACAATGTAACCAGGGTGTCGTTAACCATACGTTGTATGATGGAAGGAATGCCTCCTATTCTATAACATTAACAGTCAGTTGTGGGTGAAATGCAAAGACAAACAAACCTTGAATGTATTGCCTCACGAATGACCTTGCTAGGAGAAATCTTGAGTGCAGATCTGCATCGTATTGGAGTCAGTTAGGGCTCAGTCAAATACATGCATCATTCAAGTAGTTATGTTATATCATTGCTTAATAGTATATTTATTCATAATTATGTCTCTAGTTTACATTTTCGCCGCCCCATGTAGGCCTATACGCTCCTAGTATGATGAATAAAGCTTGTGCTTAAAAGCATGTATTCTGAGAGGGAGAGAGAGCGTCGATGTACGTCAGTCCTCTTGTCCTGTGTAGGTCTGACTTACCCCGCCAGAGAGGACGCACCGCTTTCATGTATATGATACTGACCCTCTACCAGGGCCACGAATTTATCATTTTATTGAGAAATCCACAGATATGTCTCTGGCTTATTCTATACACTTATCCTACTGTCCATCCAGATTTTCGTGTGTGGAATTTACAACATTACTTAGCTGGCCTCTAGCAAGGTCTAGTAAATGTGAAACTCGAGGTGTAGTGATGGAAAGCGCATATTGACAGATTTGCCGTCAGTTCTTTGATGCTTAGAGTGGGCACATGATTAGTCACAATAAGTGTACTTTAATTATCGTACAACAGCTGGCCAATAGCAGATTATATAGTGTGTTGACAGTTAGTAACAATCATGTTTACACTTGAAACATTGGTGTCTTTATTATCAGTGTGTCGCTCATTGCGTTAGGTGAAGGCAGGAGTCACGTTTGTATAGAAATAAATATCTTCCCTACGACGACGCTGATTTTGTTATAGCCCGTATTGACACAAGATGACGTCACGCCCATCAAGACCAATAGCATTGCTCTCAATCGGGCTGAACATACAGTGGGATATCGAATCCCTGCTGTTTTTATTACTGGGAATCGTTGCAGGCGGTACTACACGGCAAAAACAGCGAGGACGCGTGCATATGTTTCCAATGATTCTTCAGCAGCATACGACAACTGATAAATACGCGAGTTAAATGCAAACCGTTGACAGTTGGTTTGGAGAGAGAGAGTGCCGTTGAAGTCGACTGCTCCTTTTTCAGAAAAGATTGACTTGAAGTTGTTGCATGAAATTTTACATGCAAAACGAAAGAATATGAAAAGTGTGTGTTTGAATGAAGGCAGCTAAGCAATCTTAAAGACATACTTCGTGGTGATTCGACCTTATATCTGTATGTGAACTGGACTAAAAGGTTTTTCAGTTCAACATGTCTCGACCGCGTTCCAGAACAGTAAGTGAACCGTTAAGCAAACGACCCGGACAAAACTGCGAGGGGGGCTCACCGTCTCTCCCGTGTGGACGACCCCCACACAGGGCCCCCAACATCAGGTACTGCAGCTCGCGACCGCGGACCCGGTCGCCGTCGCCTTCGCCTGTGATCAGCCCTCTCACCTCGTCACCGCCGGCACAAGCGGCAATCTCGTCGCCGCAGAGACGCCAGGCTACCAAATGCATGACGACGCCGAAAATGACGAAAAAGCCGGTACATTTAGACTTTGTGAACGACACTTGGGGGATGCGACCCCGCTCACAGACTATGCCCACGAAAACGTCGGTCCGTCCCCCGTTTTATCCAAATAGGGATTCTTTTGAGTTACGCTCACCCATTTGCAAAACAGCAGACGATGACCATTTCCCTTACGATGACTGCACGAGGGTTCGTTCTTTTACCCTGTCTTCAAAGGGACTTCAAAACAAAGGGGACACGGTGAAGCACACGAGTAGCATGCAGATCGGAGCCTCTTCTTGCGATAATTGCTGCGCCGCGGCGGCCGAAGAGTACCGAGACCGCACATCGAGCGTCAACTCTCGTGGGAGCGGGACGCAGACCAGCGAAGACAGCTCTGGGCACGAGAAGATTCCCTACAAGGTGGCCATTCTGGGAGCAATGGGCGTCGGTCGGACAGCCCTGACACGCCAGTTTCTTACCTCTGAATACCTTGGGGCTTTTGACACAAGCTTTGGTAAGTGGTTCGCTTGTCTTTGTCGCTAAGTTGTAACTGGACTCAAGCAGTTTGATAGCACTTCCCTCAAATCACTTTTCTCAGTAATGTGAACATTTGAGTCACGTCATTGACACACTCCTTCTTTGTACTGATTTCATAATTGTTTTGTATCGCCTGATGATTACTGATGGTTTCTTTACATGTTGGAGGGTAGAGCAGCATAAAAAAAGGGAACATAATATGGCAAGTCAGATTCATACAAGCTTCACACAAAATCTGTGCATCACTGATACGTGGTTCAAATGTTCAAATTCACTTAATTGGGGATGGTCCATTTAACATATTACTTTATATAACGTTCTTACTGACATCTCTATCTATGGCCGCATTCACATCGAGTTGAGCCATGGCTCTACAAAGCCACGACCTAAATATGGCGGACGTACATGAAAGGAAAAACGCTTAATCTTTTAATAGTCTCTCCGCCTCTCACACTCCTACCCATCTTCTGGGCGAATGGAGCTGAGATTTAATCACTGTACCCCCCGCAGGGCCGACTCGTGGGGAGGCGTGTGAGAGGCGGAGAGACAATTAAAAGATTAGGCGGTTTTCCTTTCATGTACGTCCGCCATATTTAGGTCGTGGCTTTGTAGAGCCATGGCTCAACTCGATGTGAATGCGGCCATAGATAGAGATGTCAGTAAGGAGGCGTGTGAGAGGCGGAGAGACAATTAAAAGATTAGGCGGTTTTCCTTTCATGTACGTCCGCCATATTTAGGACGTGGCTTTGTAGAGCCATGGCTCAACTCGATGTGAATGCGGCCTATCTGAAATCTAAAAGCTGGAAGGACGCTATAATTCTCCTGCGAGTTGGTACATGTAAGAGATTAGATTTATAAATTCTAATCCAACCTATTATCTTCAACATTTAACCACTCAGTATGTCCTTGCCTTCATTCCATACCTGCTCCATATTCCTCATAGAAGGTTTGCGAATTGTATTAGCCGTTGTCAGGCTGCAAAATAGTTCGTTTGGTGGTCAGAAAATCTCGCGAGGATTTCAAGCCGCGGAGAGAATATCTGGAGGGCATTTTGTTGCATGCTTGAAAGGTATTGATGTAGGGCTACTTATTGATATATCAGTCTATTTAGATGGAGTCAATAGGTTGTAGTGGGAGGACCGAGGTCGAGCTGAGGAAATTTGTACAGCTCTTCTTATTAATCAGGGACTTAAGAACACCTTCTTACTTTATTCTCATATCTCTGAACGAGACAGGAGTACCGGTAGGAGCATTGCGATATACACGGTACGTGTATATTGCTGGAAGAAGGCGTATTTCCTCCATTTCCAGGATATTATCGGCCGATTCTCCGAAAAATCACCCCGTTTGTCATCCCTACATGCTCATTGCATCTTGGTTGTAGTTGTTGACGAATTCGAATGTTTGACACCATGCAAACAAGAACTGCACCAGTTTCTTGTATGTGTGACTCATTGATTAATGCATTTGTGTCCTAATATCGTGCCACACATATATGCGTGACCACTATAACTCCACCCCAACTCGCTGCATGCACTCGGTACTTTCCTTCTGAGGGCTGGGAAGTCGCCCCATCGATCTACGTTATGTAAGTTTATTAGGACGGAAAACATATTGCATGGTACGATAAGAACCAACAAGCCAGCGCTAATAACAGTGGGTTTAGATTACTGCCCGTTCTGTGTCTGATGATTGCTGTACGCCTTCTGCATATGTCATTTATCAATCCGACCATTTATCTAGCCGCGCTAGGCTATAAACTGCTCAAATCTGAAAGGGCGTGTTTACACAAGCGATTTCTCAGTTCGACCAAGAGACGGTTTAGACTTGGTTCAGTGTGTGTGAAAGGGTGTGTCTGGGCTTATAAAGTCCAAACCTGTAATTCTTTCACCTTTACTTACTGTTAACAAACAGGCCATTATCATATCAACCGATGGGGTGAATCTGTATATTTTGGCTGATTAAGGTCTATGTAACAGATATGTATATAGCCTACTATACCTTAGGACGTACTGTACCTTATACTGTAGGTTACATTTGGTTTCCAGCGATTTTGGAAACAATTTGTCTTTCAATTATCAAAAAGGGATATAATGGGACTGGTTAGTCCAAGGACATGTCTTTGAGTAGTGAATGATGCGTTTTAAAAGATCTCTTCTAGCCAGGACAGCAGCTTCGATGACATGCATGGTAGCCTGTTCACGTGTTGTGGAATGTGCTGGGATGAGGCCTATGACAGTTTCTTTTTTTCAATTCAAGATTTAAACTTTAAAACAATACAGTGTACCAACGCGATTTAGGGTTTGTTGAGATTAAATCTGAAAGTCTGAACTTTGTTTTTAGGTTTCGAGTGGTAATGATGAGTTCAAATTGTTTCTGGTAAGGAACTACATGTTAGATTCGTTCAAATGTGTCAACATGTTGTTCGGTGTGTCGATGATATTCTCAAACTATGGCATCCCTGCTCGGTGACAAGTGGCCAATCTCTATTGCCTGCAAACCGCTTTGGTTTCGAGTTCAGTTCAATTCAAACATGATCTTGGACCAGCAGTTTGTTTATGGAACAAGACTATTTTCTGCACCTGTGTTATACTGTGCGTCATTGTATTCAGTGGCGATTCTTCAGCCTCCAAACCACATCCTTTTTATCTTACAATGATGCCGGTTATGTGGAGCAATGTTGCGTGTGCTTTTGCAGTCTGAATTCGTCTTTCATTGCTACCATCTTTACTCATATACAGTGCTCCTCGTTTTGGATGTCTTTTGTTTTCAGAAGTTATTCTAGTACATCGATAACATGATAAACAATTGTTCTGTAAATTCCTTGTGTAAATATGACGGTCGCCACAATGCTGTTTATTGAATCCCATAACGCGAGCCTAAAAAGCACCAATTCCATTACATGGTCATATAACCGTTTATATTGTTTTCACCTAACAGTTAATAGAACAGCACGATTCCCTTGATAAAACTCCTCAATTTGGATTCTTGTGTTATTAGCAAGGAGACGAAAAGGAAACAAAGAAGATTTAGTGAACTTATTAGATAAGTGAATAAGAAGAGTGGGCCAAAGCGGATCCCGGGGGCGGCGGGGCTACGCCCCCCTTTTTTCCAAAGACAAATGCGATCATTCACCACATCCCTAACTCTACCAATGAAAACAAACCCAGCCGCCCACGTAACCGTATTTTCATATTTCATTGAGAGAAGGATGGGGGTAAAGAAACTGAAGGATAAACATTCTCCCTTCTCCCCATAATATCCTGGCTTAAAGTTTTAACACATACATTTGTACTCTGCTCTATACATTGGTAGAGCAAAAAAATTGAATTTTTCTGGAAGTTTTAGGAATTTTCCTTTGACCACTAGAATGTATTTTCATCCCAAGTCGCCCAGAAAAGTAAACCTTGGTCCTATTTTCGAGTTTCTAATTTTTAGATGATAACCGTTTCGGCGACCTTCATCTCCATTGCCAGAGTGGATGAAATATTAAAAACTTAAAACTCGGCGTGGTTGTGGATGTGGCGTATCCTGGCGATCAAGGAGAAGTTGAAGAATGTTTCAAGAATATTACTTTTTGCTGTATAAAAGTCTCGCTCATTGTATGGCATGTGACCCCAGTACTCATTTTCCTATCGTCACCTGTTATATTGTTTTGCTGCCAGGATAAATCAATACGACCTCGGTAATTGGAAAGAATGACACCTAAATTAAGACATGTTGACATTATGAAGAACATGACAAAACATTTCATTTTCTGGGTTAAGCACGCCATTTTCATTCATCCAATTAAAGTGCACAGCAGTTGGCTCAGAATCGAAAACAGTAAATGTTTGTGTCCCGCTTATAGAACTGACCAAATGGCCTGTTTAATAGCACCACACACTTTGATATTTCCCTTGCGTGTCAGAACACTTAAATAGAGTGTTAAACGCGGATACCAAACTCAACAACTGCAGCGTCACAAATTAAGACGCAATACTGCGGCGTTATACACCGGTATCAAATTCAACTCTTAGGAACACTGGTAGAATATTGGAATTTCTTACAACGAGAAAGACAATATACCGAAAACAATACCGAAAACACGATAGACTCTAGTTAGACCTTTAAAAACCAATGTATCTCTATCCAACAGACGGTGTATTTTTCACATTTCAATTCCCCATCATTCGGGTTGAGTTGAATCTGTAGATTTAGGCCTGATTTTTAGGTATGATGGATCCCAAAAGTGCATCCACTGATTAGAAGGGGAATGAAATGTGTAATCATCCTCGAATACCCCTTTTTTCTATTTGAAGAATTTATGTATTAATTCATTCATTATTCTTTTTTGTTTATTCCATTGTCTGTTTATTTGTCCATTGAGTTATTTTCATTCTGTGCTCGAATCACTTCAGAGGAAACCCGGGCATCCAGTTTTTCTCATAAAACGTATTCGTTGTATGCAAATCACAAAGGTATATGAGATACATTAATAGCCAGAGATAAAGCCGAGATAAAAGGGGTTGATAAAAGCATGCTTAAATAAAAACGAAATCGAACAAGCCAAACCTTTTATTCAGCAAGGTGTGTGTACGTAGATTATACCTCCCAGTTGGGCACGATGGGACTTGGGTTTAAACCACAAGGATTAGAGAATGTATTTCCATAGGAGAAAGCTATACAGAAAATTCCCCATATTTTTTTATAAATTTTGTAGCAGCGTTTGGGAGGAAAGGGGGGGGGGCAGGGAAGTGCCCTTATTCTCGATGTCCTGGTTCCGCTAAATATTTTCATTTACGTTTTACTGTTAGTTCTACTGTTAGCGAATGTAACGAGACAATAGTACCTTGACCTTAAATGTTCAATCTGTAATGCAGTGTCATCTAACGTTGAACAATATTTCCTATCAATTTAAGGTTAAGAAGTATCTACTTAAACATACTTCTGGTGACATACCAAAGGCAGTTAAGTGTAAAATGGCAGTTTTGGTGAATTGATAGAATTAACATCAAGGAAAATGCCCGAAGGGTGTTAATCAAAATGTTTTGCAGTTACAATGGTATATACTACATGTACCTGTATCTACATCCGGAGGGAAACATTTTAAAATTAATGCTTCATTCTCTATAATTTTCCCCGCTGCCTTTTTAAGTTCAATACGCTATGTGTAATACCTTATCGACTAAAACAATCAGGATCAAGACAATCTGATACCTATGGTTTTATCTTGGCTTTTACCTGGTATGAAAGAATAGTGAGTTTGAATCACATTGCTTGCAATTTTGATACTCTCGAGCAGGGGCGGATTGAGGCCGTCTTCTGGGTCTTCCAGAAGACTGTCAGATTTGTAAGTTTCCATTGACGGATGACTAATTTTTCTGTCGGAAGACGGTCAAAATTGGAGGATGGATCAACAAAGATAATTTGGAAGACTGTCAGAAAATATCTCTGGATCCGCCCCTGTCGAGGTCCAAAAAGTCGTGGAACCTGTGGAAGGACATGCATACCCGAGGCCCATTACAGGGTCAAGACTTTAGAGAACACTTCATCCCGCCATTCCCCCGCGTATTTCATGGCTGTATACATGTTATACGTTTTTAAAACGTATAATGATATCTATATACTTTAAAATGACATTAGTAATTGTTTCAAATATCTAATCCTTTCTGTTGTTCTCAAGTAACCATCACACCTACGGCATGATAACTGATTAAGCAGAAACAATTGTCAACACAATGTGTTAATCAGAGATACGTGCAATTCCCAACACACGACTAAGTGTTTTTAATGTCTCTGTCAGGACAATTAAATATATTCAAAAGGTGATTAAAGGTTATTGTATTAGCACCTACATGCATTATTCTGCACTTTTATCGACCCTCTTAGTTACTAATTCTAACACTTACGTAATGGCCGCTATTAAGTCAGAAAGCTGCCATTATCGCCTCGGAATCGCCGTACTGGATATAGATGAACCTCGAGAGCAATGATAACACTGGGTTTTGATCGACTGTTTAATTTACCTTCGAGATGGAGTCAGGTTTCTGACTTTTTCTTGTCCAGACGTGGGAGTAAATGTTTGGTAGGAGCTTTAAGTTCACATCGTGTATAAGTGCGCACAATATGGAACACGAAACCAAATGAACCCATGTATATATTTTTTTCTTTAAAAAATTACGCTAGATTTTAATTATTACACTGATTAGATAAACAAAAAATGGATTGTTTCATGTATATTAGCACTTGATGCTTGGCCCTTAATCCATCACCCCCCTGCCCCCCCCCCCCCCTCACACACACACATACACCTCTTTGCGCACATACAATTCATCTGCGCATGTCAATAAATCATTAACTTGATATACTATTTCAACTTAAAATAACACAAAACAGTTTCAGCCTACCCTAGATTTCCTTCAAACCTACTCCTCTCTGCTCCCCCGCGCGGTTTCCAATCTTGATCCACGTTCATTGAAAAAAAAAGTCAATTACTTCACCATAAGAGCCCGGCTTATCTCTCACGTATTCGGAGCAAGGACCTATTGATCCTACCTCGTATGTACTCACATGTTACATGACTTACGCGGCGGGTCACTGTTTCTGGGCGGTGATTAAAAACACATTTACTGATAACACTAAGTTGACGGTACGTACTGTTGGTAAAATAATGGCAAAATTGTGGTAGTAGCTTTGCTGGTCTGCCACGCATGCCAAGCATGACATAGCTGTGTCTGATTATTTTGTAAAGCCTGTATATGTATTTTTTGCTGTAAAAGTTTTTTCCATCCTGTATTCTATGATGATGGTAAATAGTAAACTTGATTTTCTACCCATAAGTCATTAATGCAAGGAAAACTCTATCAGGAACGGCCGAGACGACCTGAATCATAAATAGAAAACGTGTTAAATCTCTCAAGAACGAATAATTTTCTATCACACCATATATTGTCCCCATACTTCGTCATTTTCATAATATTTTCCTTTCACTCTCTCTCACTTGACCACAGTGCACGCGCCAGGCACGATAGGTCTCAATCAGATATCTTGTTCATAAAAACATTTCAAATAACAAAAAACCTAAATTGCCCTGTCTGAGGAGGAATATTTTTAGCTAATTTTCTGGTCCCTTGGCCTTGTGTAATTTATTATCGTAACTACCAAGTGCACCAACAATAAAGTAAATAAGACATGAAATAAGACATTAAAGCCATTAATATCGATTCCCGTAAGAATATATTTCAGACTTGAATGTCAATAGATATATACATCTATTACCTATCATATTGTAATAGCAGTATTCGAAATAAAGACAAAATTGGTAGGAACCCTTCCCCCTCATAACTCAGTCATTCAGCTGGGAAT